>NC_063213.1:79998169-80608477 GCF_020740725.1 Corvus hawaiiensis | reverse complement strand
GGCCAGCAGGACCAGGGCAGTGACTGTCCCTCTGTACTCAGCACTGGTGAGGTCACACCTCGAATCCTGTGTTCATTTCTGGGCTCCTCACTACAAGATGCACATTGAGTGCTGGAGCAGGTCCAGAGGAGGACAGTGGAGCTGGTGAAGGGTCTGGAATATAAGTCCTATCAGGAGCATCTGAAGGTAGGAGGGTTGTTCCATCTGCAGAAAAGGAGGCTCAGGGGAGACCTTATTGCCCTCTACAGCTACCTGAAAGGAGGTTGTGTTAAGGTGGGGGTCAGACTCTTCTCCCAGGCAGCTAAGTAATAGGACAAGGGGAAATGGCCTCAAACTGTGCCAGGGGAGGTTTAGATTGGATATTCTGAAAGATTTCTTCACTGAAAGTGTGGTTAAACATTGAAACAGGCTGCCCAGGGAAGTGGTGAGGTCACTATCATCCCTGCAAGTGTCCAAAAAACATTCAGACATGGCACTCCATGATACAGTTTAGTGGGCATGGTGGTATTAGGTAAAAGGTTAGATTTTGGATGATCTTGGAGGCCTTTTTCAGTCTAAATGATTCTATAATTCGTGTTGGGAATGTTTTAGTTGCTGCAACCAAATGCTCCAGGTATTACTGAATTATAAAGCAAATTAAATAATACTCATTCCTTTTTTTGAAAAGTTAGCAAATTATTTAATGGGAGATGCCCTCCTTGTAGACTAGCTCTTGCATTTGGCAGTTAAATAATAAGGTAATATATTGCTTTCTTTTCCCCTCTCTGTCATTCCTCTTTCATACTCTGTAGTTACTCAGGGACATTGCTTAAGTGGTTGCAAAGATGGTGGCAGAATAATTTTTCTTAAAAAGTTGAAACCAAATATCAGCATAATGTTAATTACTTCCAGACCTAAGTGGTAGTGAAAAGAAATAAACTCTTTGAAGGGGTTGCAAGATATCTTTCAAGTTTCTATGAATTTAGTAATTTCTCGCTGCAGAAGGGTCTGTACTGAGTGCATATTACCTCTTGCATGGACAGGAAACACAGACCTTTACTTCCTTATGTAACAGCATATCATTTCTAGAACTCTAAAAATCAGCTAAAAGAAATGGGTAGAGAGAATAAATCTCATAAGTTTTTCCAGAGCTTCATTGGATTTGATGGGGTTTTTTTAAATAAAAATAAATCTTTTTTCCAATAAGAATGTCTACTGCAATTTCCAAATACATAATTATATGTTTTATGTCCAAAGTTGAGTGATCCTCTATCAAATCTGTCTTTTCCTACTGGCACTTACAAATGGTTATCCTGGACCTTCTCTGTAAGATAAATATCCTCAGATGCTTGAATTTCCTAGTCTGCTGAAATATGTTTTAGTCATTCTCGTGGCTCTTATTGATCTCTCTCCATTTTTTTCCATACAATTTGTGTTGTGGACTGCAGAACAGACTGGTTTGCTAGCCAAGCTTATGTTAGTGCCAACAGAGACAGTGTTTTCTTCCTGCCTGGTATTTCCCTATCCTCATACCAAACCACAACTCTGCTGTGGTTATTCATGGAAGATGAGAATATTGGATTATATACATTTTCCCCCACAAAACAGGGATAAAAATCTAGTACCTTTGCAACTGCCTTCTGGTTGAACAGCAGATCCCCTGTATTTGTGGATGTAAAAGATACTTGTCTTATATGTGTCATGTAAGGACATTTGTAGGGCTTCCTTACTGGATTGTATTCCATGGGCATCCCAAGAAGTGTGTTAGGATATATGAGAGGCAATGTATCTTGAATCCATATGAGGCCACTTCCAACAGCTGCTACCTTGTGTGACGACAGAGACAGGGACCTTTCAGAACTAAAATCAGTGTTCTTTCCTACATACCAGAGAGTACGCTGGTATGTGATGTTTTCGTATCCCACGTGAAGGCAACTGCAGGCAGCACTTAATTTCACTTACACATTTTCGAAACATTTTTGGTTTTGACCAGCTGGAGCAGACAGTTGCAGTCACTCACATCCACCCTTCATAGACTCCAAGACAGAGGTGAGCAAGGATTAGAGCCCAGGTTCCTAAACTGGATCAGTGGCAGCACCTCAGCCTTACCTCACTCGGGCCTTGAAGGACTTGCAGCACCTGAGAAATGGGTTAAATGAGCTTGGCCAGGTGGGAACTGCCTCGCTTGCTGTCACAGTACAATTCACTCTCTCCTGGTGTGTGTGGATACTACCTCAGTGCATAGGCATCTAAAAACATAGAGATTCTGAGCTTAATTGTTGACAAGTGAAGCAGACACTTGGAGAACAATAGAACAAGAAAATAGATGAATGAGAGAGAATTGGCAGAATACATCAGTTTTTCTTTCCTTAAACCACCAAATAGTTTTTTTAAAAGGTTAAGTGAAACCAAGCAACCACATAATATATTTTTAAAAAATAAAAATAAACCCCATACTTATTACATTTTTTGGATAAGTCGTATCTCCCAACAGGATTTGAAAGCTTTCTTACCACTGACTTATTTGACAGTTCAGTCACAGTTTGGCCATGGTCTGATCAGTATGGTTAGCCAAGAGCACCACCAGCCTGAAGGACACTGATGATATTTGATGCCTTAATACACAGTCTGGGGTCTGTGAAAGGAAATACAGTTGAGAAATTTTTATTGTCAGTACAAGTGTGGAAAATAACCCACATTGCTTAAAGACCTTGTGCAGGATGAATCATAGCATTGCTTAAGTAAATTACACGGGGTTGAGGAGGGCCTGCCTGGCAGCATTAAGTAGTCAGGGGTGGAAAACAATTAGAAATGACAGCAGATGGAGGTGAGGCTGCTGCTGGCTTGGAGGGCAACACTGAGCAGCGTCTTCCTGATGCAGCTTTGCAACACCCACTTTTCCGTGGGCAGTGTGCTTGAAGTTTCACAGGAGGGATTCGTGAGGAGAGGTAATTTTTTTTTTTTTGAGCAAATAATAATAATGAGTGGGAGGAATACATGTTTCTGGATGCACAAGCTGTTCTGTAGATCCAAAATAGCCTGCAGCAGTCTTCACAGTTCATTAACAGTTTAACAACTGTTTGGAGTGTAGATAGAGTTTGTTGGTCCAGCCACCTGACAGCAGGAGAGATGGGTGACTATAAAGTAGGAGGAGGTGGACAAATACAGAGTTCTTACGGAAAACAGCATGACCTGAAACTTACACTGCCTGTGGATTGTGGAGAGGCTGTCTGGGAGGAGGGAGGGGCATTGGAAATACCTTAAGATCATTATTCTTCTTGAGTCTGTAATTTTTTTTTTACTTTTGTTTTGGTGTCCAGTGGAACATATATGAATTTATATTTCCAGCTTCTCTCCAGACTGAGCAATCACTGGGTTGTTTGGTTTTTTTCCCCTCTGGTAACTAGATATTTTTTGGCCTTAATCAACTATGTGTTCATTCAGGCAAATACTGGCTGTGGTTTCTTACCTCAGTTTCCCAGAGGGCATTTTGCCCACCAGATGACATATAATGCTTATTGGGAGGTGCAAGCCGCTGCTCCAGTCATGTTTCTGATTGTGTTGCAAGTGGGATTTACCATCGTGGTTGTGAAAGTGTTTTGGAAAAAATGTTAGCCCAAGAGGTGTTTAGTTCCTTTTGACACATAGAGTTTAAAAGCATTAGTGCATTTCTGGTGTTGTATGAATTTAGCAAACCAAAGGCTTCATTCAAAGTGTTCCCAGAGATGGGGAAAGGTTTGAGGCCAGGATGGTTTGTTGCAGTTGGACCTAGCTGAAGTGAACTGGGGTACATCACCACTTTTCCAGTCAGGGGTCAAATGTTCAATCTGCTTCTGCTTGGCCACCACCTCCCTTGGGTTGTGCAGGTACTGTGACAGTACTTTGAGATTGAACTTAAGCCATTTTTAGCAACACAAGTGCTACATAGTCTCTTTTCTGTCTTCTTCCGTGGAACGGGAAGGTAAAATGTCACTATTTGTGATAAACAAACAAGCTAGGTACTTTGGTTTATGAAGTATGGTTCCAAGTACCCCTTATCAGTGATCAAGCATGTGACTTACTTCTTATAAAGAATGGGAAGTAGTCTGGCCCAGGTGGGTTCTGCCTTGCACCACACTCTGGGCAGAAGACTGAGTGAGCACTTGAACAACAGGGTTGTAGCCCCCATTTTTGCACACAAGTTGTTGTTTCATGGACTTGAGGGTGGCACATCCACTTTTTACTTTCTTCTTTTTGACCTGATCATGCTGTACATAAAGTTGTTTGGTCCTGTTGACCAAGAGAACAGTGGATGCAACAGAGCCTTCTTCACAGCATCAAGTATGCTGAAATGTTTGGATCTGGTGCTGCATTATTCTGCAGCATCTTTAAGAAAGGCTGGTGAGAGGACCCATCATAGCAGGACAAAATGTGATTTGATGTCTTAAAGCTCCACTCAGAGCTGGAAGAGTTGGTGTTAAGATATAGTTTGGTATATCCTGTGCCTTGTGGGGTGGGAGCCTTCAGGTCTAGTTTCCCAGGATTCCCAATATTTTGCCCCATTTTCCCATTTCATTGACCTAGGCATTTGGCAATCCTCGATCCTTGGGGTAACTTTTATACTGAATATATGCCTGGTTTCAGTTACAGCATTAAATAAATGTGTCTGTGTTATCTGCTTATGTGTCCAATCCAAAAAGTTCATATGATGGACTGCTTTATAGGACAGTAAAGATTATTTGGAAATAATGTGAAGCTTCATTCTGGAACCCATTCAACTGTGTAGAACATGTGCTTGCTAAAGAAGATGGGATTTAAGCATTTTGTGCTAAGCTTTTTATGTACATTTTCTTTTAATTCTCAGAAGCAATTGGGATTTTATATATCGAGTTTCAAGACAGAATTTAAAGATTATGAATATAACTTGAATTTGGTTGTTAATCATGTAATTTTCTTTGCAGTCACATTTAACATGGGAACATATTTTATACTAAAATGAGAAGGAGGCATGAGGGGAAAAGACTTTACTAAGATTAAGAAAAAGATGGCAGAAATTATTCCTTCTAACAGTCATTTAAACTCACTAAACAATTGAATTTTTCTGTGAGTAGCAAGGATAGTGTCTGGAGTAGATACATGGCAACAGAATGACTACTTAGGTATTTCTCCCTGTGGATAGTTTGCAGTGGTTCTACACTATTCATTCAAAAGACATTTGCTGGGGAACAAAAATATATTATTTCATATATCTAACAAGCCTGCAGAGGCTGAGAGTGGTTCAAAACCTATACCTTCATCTCTTTCCCAATGTCTGCATATTCTGTTTTTGAAAGCAAAGGTTAAGCACTGGAAATCCTTTTCCAGATGTCTGTAAGTACCCTCATGTTAACAGTTTCATTGTCATAAGCTGGCTTTCCAAAAGTCCCTTTAGGTGCTTGATTTGTGTCTTGTGTCCTTTCTCATTCTTCCTTCATATATCCCAACTGCAACATGCCTCACTAGTGAGGAAGGCACAGTGGCTGTCGTAGCTTGCTCGAGCTCATGACAGCAGATCACATCTCTCTGCAGCAAACCTTGGGTTTCATTGTGATCCGTGGCAGAAAACTCTGTGACATGATGCAGAGCATTACATTTATTGACACTTCAAAGGGCTGCTTTTGGCCTCTTAAAACTGGCCTCATTTTGGCTGCTGCGCAGCACATCCCACCTGGGGTTCACTGATCCATTTCTTCTGGCATGCAAGAGAAGAGACTGTGGTGCTGCCTTCCCCAGGCGTGAGCTAGAGCCAGACTGCGGCGAGGCCGGGCGCAGCTGTGCGAGCCGTGCGGTGCTGTGACACAATAGGATGCTCTAACAACTGCAGCATTCCGGCAATCCAGGGAGCGATGCGGTTACGTGTGGAGTCGAATCAACCCAGTTGATAGGGTGGAACCTCCTGCATCTGGCTTGGCACTGAAGGAAATACATCTTGTAAATCTGTCCTGTGGCGTGACAGGTTTGCAGCATCCAGAAGAGCAGAAACAAGCTGTCCTTGAAGTAATTAAGTCTTCTGCAAATAGTGAGAAATCGCCTGGAACATTTCACCTCGTCTGTCCCTCAGAGTTTGCATTAAATCCTACAGAGTTGCTTTCTCGAAGAGTAATTTCTTTCTGTTCTTTAATGCTCCTGATTTTGGAGAGCCTTTCTGTCCCCATGTGTGCCAAAGTAATGCTGCTGTAGTTCCTTCAACTTGTCATATAGTTTCCCTAGTCTGAGTAATCTTAAAAGAATGCAGAAACCTGTGAGCCTGTCAGGTTATTGGAAGGACTGGAAACATATGTCTGAGTCATCCAGAAACTCAGGTAATGGAGTGGAGGAATTTCATGTTTTTCTTTCCAGAGAATGTGAAAAGAGTTGGTTTGGGCCTATGTGTGCTGCAGTATACTTGGGAGATAAGCCCATCAATACAATACTTTGTGCACAAGTTTTGTTTGCTTTTCAAACTGTTTGGCTTTTAGAGAAGGAGGATGCAATTGCAAATTGCATTTGCATTTTTTCCCCTTTATAGGTATAAAATTTATGGCAGTAATTAAAAATTTTCAATAGCTGTTGTGCCTGGGTGAAATGCACATGAAAGGATAATTTTATAACATTACAAAAATGTACATATTTTATAGCCACCATGCCTCTTTGCAAATAAATGATATTTTCCATAGGATAGGTAAAGAGTTTAGGGCAGGCTTGTGGGTGCAAGACTGTTTTTCAACACCATTAGAACATGTAGTGAGACAAAAGTACAGAAGATTCAGTAACAAAATTATGTTCCCTGTGAATTTCTTGTCCTTTGTTATCTAATAACAATCCATAGAACTGCAATGATTAACCTTGCATATGAATGACAGCTTTTACTTCCCCTCCAATACTTATGTATTCTGGCAAAATCTTAACCATACAGAACTGGAGCACCTCTTCTCGTTGTGCTGTATATGTAGTGCTCGTGATCAGCCTGGACTCTGCAGGAGCAGGGAAGTTCTTTTTGCTTTTGCAGCAAAGTTGTCTTCAAACTGCACTTGCAGACCATAAGTCGCTGTTTTTCATTACACTCTTCAGCCACACAAAGTTGCAGTTGAAAGTCAAGATTTATTTTTTTTTCACACCTGGGTGGAAACATTACAATGTCAGAGCAGATTATGGATGCAACATCATTCTCTTCCCTGTGCCCCACTGCAGAAGCTGAAGCAACTGTTTATGGCAAGTCTGGGTGTAATCACTCAAACTGAGCATGCAGAACCGGAGGCTACCAGAAACCTGAGTGCTTCCACTAAGTGTGGAAAGCTTGGCTCCACACAGAATTTCCAAAAGGGCAAAAGCTCTTCCATGTGTTCTTGGGAAAGAGATGTAAATAGCATCCCTGAAAAAGTTAATGATGCGCTAGCCTAGCATATAAAGTTTGTGGAGTTGCCTTTAAATATGCTAAAGACATTATGGCTTGAGAAAGAAATTAGTGTCTGGCAAATTATATGTTTGCATGTAAAGAACAATAGAGTCTTAAACCAGAAAATATACTTATGGGACAAGCCAGGCTGTGCATATTTGTGTGCTGCAAATGCTGTGATGAGGGCAGAGAGGAAAATGCCTTAGAGCATTTCTGGAAATTTCAATGGAAATACTGGGAATAAGTGCTGAGGGTGATAGTGCATAGGAGAACAGTCTAGAGTATGACAGAGACTTAAAGCAACCAAAGGAATATAAAGATGTATCATCAGCTTGTATCACAACTGTTTTCTTTTTGCCTTTGGATGTAATTCGTGCCATCATCTCAGAGCAGTGTGACTCTGAAATTGCTGCTAACCCAAGCTTTAGAACAGCATTCTGGAGAAATTTTAGTATTTCATTGCTTACCTTAATATATCTGCTTCTCAGATATGGAATCTTGCAGTAACCAAAGGGGAATGCTTTCCTTGGTCAAGAAAAATTTTCCTGGAACTGAGGAGAGTGGAGGCATCAGTCCAGTTTCCAGCAGAATCTGACATTTTCATTGGCATTTTCTATCTTATTTAGGGCATGAAATATTCCAAGAAGCAATTGGACAAACATTAAAAATTGAAAATGAAACACCTGATTTTGGTGCTAGGATCTGATTAGGCTGTTGGTCTTATAGTAAAGTTTACTGTTTGAGAGACGCTATTAAAGGTAAAATTGAATTTTCACTGCAAAGTTTATATGATCATGTTTATTAATGTTGCTTTCCCTAGAGTCACACATATTTTGTTTAAGTAAAATACGTAAGAAGTTAAATGCTGGTCTGGCTGGAGTAAGGCAGTTAGTTATATGTTAGAGTCCTTTCCTCTCCTCAGTTGCGTTTTTATTAAGATGAAAAGTTCCTGCATTGGAGCAAAGGCCTAACATCAGGAAAACTTCGTAGTCACATCAAATTCGAGTGAAAATGGAATAGCTTTGCCACTCTTTAGTACAAGCAATGCTTTCAGAATGCTCTGCAGAATGAATGTAAATGTCAGAATTTGAAGACGTTGCAAGTGTAAATCTTGAGATCCAGATTGAAACATGTTTATGTTGGCCTTGGGTGGGTCTTGTGCAAAATATAAAAATTTTAAAAGCTTATTAAATATTTCTCTATAATTTTAGGTTATCAAATAAAGCTTGAGTCTGAATTATTTGAAGATAAATCATACAAAGAAACACAATAATGTCTAAATTTTGAGCTGTTGGTAAGTTTGTGAGCTTCTCCTTCTAAGTCCCTGATTTTTGTTCTTAAAAAAAAAAGAAATTTTTAGCTCTTCTCAAACTTAAACTCTTGATTCTTTAATATTTTTAGTCTTTAATGTGACTTGTTAAAAAAGAAATCTTTTGATGCTGGCAACTAAAACTCCAAGCATGCCGTTTTAAAGATGTTATTTTAATTAGAATAGATCTGACTAGAACTGCTGCATCTCACCATCTCTTACTGCTAAGAGGTACACAGAAGAGTCAGACTCCAAGAGCTTGCATGGCATTGTGTGGAGTGTTTTGTTTAGATATAGCTTTTGACTTTGAATCCAGCACTTCACACCACACACCTTTTGGCTTTGTTTTCCTTCTTTTTTTTTTTGTCTGACAAGGAAAATACCAGACTGAGAATGTTTTTGGGTGGCTTTCTTTCCCCTTTTTAATTTTTTCTTTTTTCATTAAAACTGATTAATAATTTGACTCAAGCCATTCCAGGGTTTGTGGAGCTGTTACAAATGTTTACTGCATAAGCTGGCATAGCATCTGTTTTTTTATTCAGTAATTTTGTTTCTCCAATCTGTTATGTACTGATTCCTTCCTGAACGTGCAAAGGTGATGGAGGCTGTAAAAAGCCTATTAGAGTGTAAAGAAGGGGGAATATAAAGCAGCAGTACAGATCTCCTTTAGATCTGAAGGATTGCTCAGGATGGAGAATAAGATTTCCGTAAATTGTGAATTGGTTAATCTCCATGAGCTAGGCCTGGGTTCAGAGAAGAATTAAAATTATAAATGCTAAAAAGAGGACAGGATTTTGCATGAGGTAGGAGAAACTACCTCAGAAATTGGGGAAGCGCATGAGAGAAGCCTGATGACCTACCTGCTGCCCAAAGAAAGAAAAAGAGGTGCCTCAGTGATAGGACTACTGCAGTAACAATGGCATTCAGCATCTGTAACCCTTAAAAGAAATTAAACAGTGCTGTGTACTATTCCACAATTCATTCCCAATCAGAACTAAAGGTAGGGTAAGCATATCACATACATATTCTGAAGCAGAGGTCTTGGTGGTGCTATGAAAAGTGAGGAATATGGTGGAAAACACCATGGAAGATTAAGACAATAGGCAAGAAGTGCTTAGTGTGAGATCTTTCAAAAGATGTAGTGGTCATGGAGAAGAAGGGATGGAATTCAAACGGTACTGAGCAGAGTTTTATTAATAAGCACACCATTAGGGTACTCTCTTGCCCAGGCATTTAAGCTGGGTGGTGAAGTGCACGCTACGTACTACAGTATGACAGCAGTCTTTCAGAACTGCTAGAAGAAGTAGCATGAAGCTCAAAAGGTGAAGCCAGTCAAATGAAGCAAACCACAATAGACTAAATGGGAAACTATTTATAAACAGCCATGCATAAAGATAACCTCAAACTGAAGGGGTGAGGCTAAATGAAAGGAGTGACTCAGAGGTGAGAGGGAACTTACCAGAACTGATCTTTTTTTTTTATTTCCTGTGATTAAGTAATGGCAGGTAAACTTGTGATGTTCTTCCCTGACGTAATACAGATATATGCCAGATGCTTTTGTGCTTATACTTCTGGTGTGTTGGCAGCGATCTCAGCTGTCACATGTGGGACTGTATGTGTTATAGCCACCCTTGCAACTGAGCGGGGCCAACCTGCAGGATGGGGCTGGCCAGGTTCTGCCTGCTCTACTGGGCAGCTGAATGCCTCTGCAGGCTGGCCACCACAGCTCTTAAAATCATGGTGGAGAAGCTTTTCTTCAGAAGGTTTGCATGAGAAAAAATGAGGATTCAGTAAAGCTATGTTTATTTTTTACTGCAGAAAAGTTGATGAGTAATATTTTTGTGCTCAATGTACATCCCCTGACAGCAGCATAGGTTTTCCTTCAGTGTACAGCTGTTCTTTGAGTGTTGGTAATACTGCAGTTATCAGCCCAGCCACGGTGATTTGCCTCACTGATAATTTATTATACAAGTCATTGAAGGGAGTGGGTTTTGGGGTTTTTTTCATGTTGTGGCAGTGTGCCTCCTTACTACAGGTACTGTGTATCTAGTGATTCAGACTGAGCATCCAAACATATTTGCAATTCCTGTCCTGATATTAAGTCATGAATGTCTTTGTTCCTGCTTAGTTCACTTCCCAGTTTCTTAATGCTCCTGCTGTTCCCTACAGGTGTTAATTACACTTAAGAACCTGGAATAAAGTTGTCAGATAATACCTGTTCCTTTTCGAATAGCCTAAGAGGAACCTAGCTCTTAGCTTCATTGCTCCTGAAGTACAGCAGACTATTTTAGAAACAGCAACAGGGTTGAAAAAAATGTATTACATATATGAAAATTGAACTCCAGTGAACTCTCAGCATTATGTCTTTTTTTTGCTGCTTTTTCATTAAGTTGCTTTCTTGCCTTCTTCCTCTAACCAAACCCTTTAAAAACACCTTGGTGGAGTTTCCTTGTCTTATTAATTACAGACCCGCTGTGTTCTCAGCACTACTGTTAAAATAATGTTTTTGATAGAATTGCTCGTTGTTGCGAAGGTGACCTTTCTGCACAGGCAAAGTTAGGGCAGTCTGGAAGGTCAGCAGGAACAATTCACTGAAGCTTCACTTCAAGCTGACTTCTTCCTTCCTGGGATTAAAGCATTTGTACAGGCATGCACTCCGCTGGCTCTCGGCACACCCTCAGCCACTTCTGCTGCTTTATTAGCAATCCAGCTCTAATCCAAAGCAGCACTCCCAGATGTGAAGCAGAAAAAGCTGCTTGCTGCTGCACTTGGGCCCTGCTTAAGGCTGCTTGATGTTGTAATTCCATGTGAATAAAGGACACAGTGACAGCAGTACACTCAAGGAAGATTAATCACGCTTTAGCTGGGCACTGTTTGGTGTGTGCAATACAGAACAAATCACAGAATTGCCTGTGAGCCCTTCCATGGTATTCTGAGCCCTGGAGGGGTGTCTCTAATTACTGCAGAAGCTCAGGTGTATGCATGAGTGGAGAGATGCTGAAGGGGGAAAAAGTATTCAGGGAAAATGCCACTGCATGGTTATCTGTAAACTATGCACAAACACTGAGGATCCCTCTTCCTTCCCACACTGGTACCACGTTCCCTTTCCCTTAGGTGACAACAGCAGCTTTTGCTGCTTCATTCACTGGAAATGAATTGCGGTATCCACATCAGGCATTCCCAGGGTGTGATTTCTGTACATGAGCTACTTGTGTGAGCCTGTTCCTCAGCTTCTGTTGCCTCTTGTGCCCTGAAGAGGGGAGTTATTTCTTTTTTATAACTTCTTTTTTTTTCTCTGACAAAAAAAAGCAATAACTTTTAGATCCTGCTAGTAGTAAACCTTGTCTTTTCTTGCCATATACCTACTATGGTTCTGTTTACTCATCTTGAGATTTAGATAGCTGAGAAAGTATTCTCCTTTCTTCCTTGACTAGATTTTAATAGAAGTATTGCCAAATACAAACCATTTTCTGGATGTTTTTGTCCTGCAGGACCTTCTGGGAAAACAAAATTTTCCTTTTTATCACCAGAATTCATGTATAATACTGCAGATGGTCAGACATAGATCACAGTTCTTCTCTGTGAGTTTTTACAGGTGGCATTTGACTGAAATGTAAAAAATCTTGTGAGAAAACACTGTCAAACTTTGCAAAACTCAAAATTTACTTGGAGTAATGCTAGCCTGAGCCTTTGGCAGTGTATGGGAACTGGGAAGGTTGTTTTCAAAATTTCAAAGATTAGACTAAGAATTTTTCTCACAGTTCTCTGAACTTCAGGAAGGCAGTTATCACAGAATCATTTAGAATGACCTCTGAGATCATCAGTTCTTTTTGGGGAGTTGTAGAGAGACTTGTAGAGTGTTAGGGTATTAGCAAGCTGAGGGGCTGGCTTATGCACTGCACCCACCAGTCTTTTGAGTTAAATTGCTGTTCCCATGTGTGTTACCTAGGTCTACCTTACCTTTGTAAGGCTGTTGACAGAAAATGCTCATCTCCTGCCATGTTTTTTCTTCCCCTTTTATTCAAACATGTTTATTTGGAAGCCTAATATTTACACACTTAAGCAATTGGCTGCACATTAATTTTTTTTAGTCCTAAGTGCCAGTTTGCAACTTAACCTTTTCTTGACCTGGTTCACAGCTTACTTTCTTGACTTATGGCCCTCACCATTTTTTCACCACCATTTGGCTCCAGCTGTTCTTATAAAAGGAGGCATTTAATTGCACCTTCCAGTCAGCCTTAGGGCTTGAAAACACTCATCAGTTTCAATCATGTTTGCAATACTCTATATAGAAGAGACAGCAGCTCTTAACACTTTGCAGTATAATGTGTTTTCAGTCCTATATTTATTGGAAGTGCTTATATGGCATTCTTACAGGATTTAAAAATCCACATGGGAGAGGAAGGAGTGAGATTTTACATGTTGATGGAGCTGAACAAGAACTATAAACATTATGAATATGATAGGAGAAGAGGTGATTTCTGCAAATGCTGCCATCCTTCAGCTACAGATGTTGCCCTCTCATGTCTGTTTGGTTTGAGCCTGTCAATGGTTAGTTTGATTTCTATCATCTGCTCTCTAGTGCAAGCAAATAAGTGAGGTATAGCTTTTTAATGCCTCTTGTGACTGTACAGATCTCCATCATATTCTTTTTCGATTGTCTCTTCTTCTGACTGAAAAATGTTTGTCATTCAAAAGCTGTTCCTTATTTTCGTTTGTCCTCAGCATCCTTCTCTGAACTGTTTCTGCTTATACTAAAGTGTTTTGAGAGGAGAGGACCAGGACTGCATGCAGAACTTGAGTTCTATTTTTCCTGTGTGATGATGATTGTTCATTTCCTGTTCTTTATTCCTTTGTGAGAGTTTTGATTTTGCCCTTCTTTGCTTCTTTGGTCAAGACTATGTATACTTTAAACTATGGCGTGTAACTGTCTATTGCAATCACAAGTCCTTACTTGTCAATAGTAATGGTCAGCTCAAACTCTTTCACTTTATGTGGAAAATTACATATTTTTGTGAGCATGCCTGGAACTTTATCCAAATGAGTTTCATTCATACATACATTAAATGATTTGACAATGTAATGTCCAAAAATGGAGTGCAATTAAGACTTTTCTGAAGTTCTCCAGAGCAAGCCCTCATCTTCACCTCCTTGAATAGTTTAATCTATCAACCATCGTACTTATTGTTTTCCTATTAAACACATTGTCTAGATTACATGTGAGCCTATCAAACTGTCTGGATCCTTCCTTGAATGACAAGAACTGACTGATAACTCACACTTTGTTTCCTTTTCTCATAAATAAGGAGTTCATCTTTGAGATCTTCCCAGTTGTTTTGGCCACATGGTTCCTTTCAAGACCTTCAATGCAGTCATTAATTGAGTATATTCTGGAAACATGAGCAGACTACAGCCACCAGATCTTCCTCTGTCCTTTGGCACTTTTTTTTTTCAGCTGAGACTGCTGCCTGCAGTGGTTTTGTTTGCCAGCCTACAAGTAACCTTGGGGTTTTCCACATTTTGGCCCTCGATTCCAAGCTAAGTGCGCAATGCTGAGCCAGGTAATAGGGATCAGAGGCTTTCTGACTGGAAGGCCAAGTTATACAGCTCAGTAATCAGGTGGTTTCTCTTCTTCATCGGTATCTGGTGGAACTTGGGTAAATTCCCCTCTCCAGCTGGAGAGCCTGGAACCTGCAGAAGGAGATGCTGGTATCCACACTTTGCAGTCCAGCAGGATTGTTTAGAGCAGTATCAGTGGGAACAGTTCCAGGTTAGTCTCTGCAGCACAAAAGACCTACTGTGAGCTAGATCTGTGTCCAAGATGTATTCACATTATGCAAGTATTTCCTGTTCAAGATGACTATTTATCAAACCAGACGACTCTTTTACAGCAAAAGCTTTCTATAAAATTCATATTTAGGACACGGCATAAACTTAATCCATAAAAATGGTTGTTGATGGTTTAAAACAACAAAACAAAAAAACAAAACAAAAAATCCCAACAAAACCAAAACCAAAACCAAACAAAAACCCCCAACAAAAAAACAACAACAACACAAAAAAGAATTGGAGAGGAAAAAAGTCTGCTTCTGGAAAGTAGAATGGCATCTAGCTCTTGCATGAGCTCATCTTTATGCTTTTCATGATTAATTAAGAGAATGAGTTTTAGGAGTGGCTGAGGGAGCTGGGGGTGTTTAGCCTGGAGAAAGGGAGTCTCAGGGTGACCTTATCGCTCTCTACAACTGCCTGAAAGGAGGTTGTAGCCAGGTAGGGATCGGTCTCTTCTCTCAGGCAACCAGTGAATGGACAAGAGGAAATGGTCTGAAGTTGCACCAGGGGAGGTTTAGAAAAAAATTTCTTCATCAAAGGGGTTGTCAGGCACTGGAACAGGCTGCTCAGGGAAGTGGTGGGGTCCCCAGTCCTGGAGGTATTTAAAAGACAGGTAGATGTAGTACTTGGAAGCATGGTTTAGTAGTGGACTTGACAGTGTTAGGTTTGTGCTTGAACTTGATGATCCTAGAGGTCTTTTCCAACCTAAATGGGTCTGTGATTCTAGAGTACTTCATATTTATACCTAAAGATAACTGTGTTCATTTACCCTTGAAAGCAGTTTCTACAGGGAGGGAAACTTGTGATTTTATTTCAGTAATGCACTGTTGAGTGTGTAATGCATCCTGCCTCATGAAAGATAACCTCCTATTATAACTTTGTGTCAGTAAGTCCCATTAAAAGATCCCTTCTAATCATATCTGGATATGGAAGCTGTGTTAGGGAGTGTTGGTGACTTTGGCTTATAAACAGAATAATGTACTTTCAGTCTGCAAGTGTCTGGTGCTTCTGCTTTCTGCACTGAAACATTGAATTTCAGTTAGTAAGAGTCACCTAGGGGATGGGTGCCTGGTACCTGGAGAACAAAACAACCACTGAAACCACTTGGTCAAAATGTTTTTCCTGTCAGTGTTAAGAATCCATAATTTAGAAAATTGATTTCACTTCTGAAGTATCTTCTGATCAGCTTTGTTGAACAGAACAACAGCCACTTTCCTGGAAGGTTTTTCTGTTGGGGTCCCTTCCCCCCTGCCATGTAGCCCTGGGAGAGGGGCCCTGAAGGGAGGCACGGGGTTTCCCTGCCCCTGCTCAGCCTCATTCCCCTTTGGTTGTTCTGTGTTCCCCTGCACGGGCAAGGACCCTCGGTCCCGTGATTGAGCAGTTCTTCGGCAGAGCCCCGGCCATGCGGCTGGAGAAATAAACATCTCTGAAACATCTAGCAAGAATCGGTCCATAGATATTTCTTTTCCACGGGCCTCATTGATTGATATGCGTGTTGCAGTATCTGCACTGTAACATTTTTCTATGCTGCATTTCTGTTCTGCACAGTGATTGTGCAGTGACTTTGCCCATCTGCATCCTTCCCTGTACCTGCCAGTCCTCTCTTCTCTTCTGTTGACAGTTCTGTAGCACTTGTTTCAAAAATATCTTCCTTTTAAAATTTTTTTTAAAAATTATTTTCCAAGAGGAAGCTCAGCTACTCTAGATCTGTCCCATCCTCATCTCTCAGAAGGTACCTCTGTGGTTTCACACTTGAAAGGATACTGGAGGATTTCCTCTACCTGGGGCATTTCTTACAACAGAACAGTTCCAGTGTTACTCACAGTGAGGAGGTGTGTGCCCGAGGAAAGGAGGAGCTACACCACGTGCCTGTTTCCTTTCCCTACTGCTGCTGTGGTTTTCCAGGCAACCAAGTTTTCTTTTCCACGATTTCAAAGGCTCAGTCTGAGTGTTGCCTTTTGTAGCAGAGGGCACATGTTGCAAATTCTGGAGAGGAAGGAAGAGCAGAGGTCCTCAGGGTAATAGCTGCCAGGCTGCAGGCCATGGGACTGTTCAGGTCTTAGATTCTTGTTGGAGTTACAGGAATGACAGAGCTGATATGTGGGATCATTTTTCTGAAACTTAAAGGAAGTCTGTCTGTGCTTGGTACTTGACAGCTCTCTGGGAAGCACTGTCAGACAGCCAAGTGTGCTCACTTGCAGAGCTCAAATGTGTGCTATGTTGGCAGTATTAATTCTGCATAGAGCAGTCTTACAAAGACATACTTTAGTCTTTTGGAAGTTATAATTTAATCCATTCTCCAGAGATAGCATGGTCTTCTTAAAGCCCCAGCAGCGAGTTTTTACTTTCCATCTCATCTGAACAGACTGCAGAAGGGCCAGTCCCATGTTCAAACCCTACCCTGCTCTAGTACACAGTTGACAGCAAGGTACTTACTATCTGACATGTACTGTGATTTTTAAAGCCAAGCTGCCCCAACCTTATAATTAATTTTGTAGATGTATAAAAGCAAAAACTTTATCTATTCCTCCAGACAATTCCCTTGCCTAACTTTCATTTGAATTGAAGCAAGACTAGATCTCTTCCTCCAGCTCCTCCCCTAATCCAATGGTTATAGCAGAGATTTCCTCTCATTAAGTGAACTTCAGATGGAGCCCACCCTCAAATAAAAATACAAACATTTTGCTTTGTTTTGGGCAAAGGAGGCAGGGAGGCATGTACAAGACAGGAGAAAGACAAATAGCCTTTCTAAACAAGGGATAATTGCTCTCATAAATGTGGGTCCTCATAATTTAAGAGCAATAGTTTATATACTTGGTAAGCCTTATAAACAGAGAGAGGCGACAAGGGCCAGAGCTGTGTTCAATAAAAGGTCCGACTCAACAAGGCCCTTGATTGCTAAGTTGTGTATTTTGTGAGCCTCTGCCAAGTTTCCTTGCTAGCAGGGCTGTGCTGTGTGCTGGTATCTGCACAGAGGAGCAAGCTCTGGGAGTTCCTCTGCAGAGTGTCCTGGGAGTGGGAGGGTGTCGTGGCTGAGAGCAGTTAGAGGCAAAAGCAAACCATCCCACAGATGGCAACTCTCTGTTGTGGTGTGCAACATGCTGTTTTGGGGTTGGCAGGTAGAAGGTTCATGTAAAAAGCCTAAATCTAGAATGTGTTTATAGTACATGATGCCAGGAAGATTTTTTTGCCTTTTCTTTTATACCCCTGTTATGCCTTTTTACAACTTCTGTATTCTTAGTGCTTTTTGCCTACATTCTTGGACTTATTTGTCAAGCTAGGAGACTAAACATCCTAGATGCGTAGTAGTTAGGGATCAGTGTGCCCCAGACCCCAAGGTCCTCTCCAGAACACATTCTGTAAACTTAGATAGAACCATCCAGGGGAAGGTTCCTTGGGGAGGGGGGGGCTCACTTGAACCTCTCACTGGGGGATCTTTGATAGTGATGCCATGAAGATTTTTGCCTTTTCTTTTATACCCCTGTTATACCTTTTTACAACTTCTGTATTCCTAGTGCTTTTTGCCTACATTCTTGGACTTGTTTGTCAAGCTAAGAGACTAAACATTTTAGAAGCTTTGTAGCTAGGGATCAGTGTGCCCCAGACCCCAAGGTCCTCTCCAGAACACATTCTGTAAACTAAGATAGAACCACCCAGGGGAAGGTTCCTTGGGGAGGGGGGCTCACTCGAGCCTCTCACTGGGGAATCTTTGATATTAGATATGCTAATTAGTAAGACCTATAATATTATACCCAATGTTGGGGGGGAGAGACACAGAGACACAGAGAGAGAGACACAGGGATAGACTCGGTGGGGTGCATCTCGATGCATATGACCTAGACGTGTACACCTAAGGATCCTTAAAATAAATACCAAGGTAAAATCCCTTTTCCCCTTCTAACCATGTATGACTCTTGATTTTAAGACCAGGAAAAGGCATCAATAGATATGCTAATTAGTAAGATCTATAATGTATCTTTTGGGGGTGTGCATGGAGGTGTGCATGGAGGTGTATTCCACCTGGACGTAGTGCCCCTAAGGATCCTTAAAATAAATACCAAGGTAAAATCCCTTTTTCCCTTCCAGCCATGTTTGACTCTTGATTTTAAGACCAGGAAAAGGCATCAATAGTATATAGAAAATTAAAATGTGTCATGTATTGGCCAGATGGTAGAAACCAGTGACAAAGGCTTTAACCTCACCACAGCCTCTAACAGTAGGTAACTCCATGTCTTAGGGAAAGCTGGTTAATTTACCTGCTTTGATTTCGCTCTGTCTTTTTTTTTTTTTACTTTTTTTTCATAATATTTCATAAGAGTGAATGTGAAGCAGTATTCCTGTCAAACAGACTTTTGTTGTGATTATTGACTTACTAGGAGAATCCTCATAGCATATCTCAGCTTGGCTATATTCTGTGATACAGGTAAACGAAACTTGAACTGAAGATGTAAACTGTTTCAAATAATGAACCTTAGGGTTGCCAGGTTTTTCAGGGCTGCATGCCAGAATCTGGTGATTCCACACTGTGCATGGTGGGGTGTCCAGAGGGCTGTATTTCAAGACTGCTACCACCTCTAACTTGAGGTGTTAATGAAGGTTTTTTTGTACCATGCATTAGCTTCTTTCCTGAGCCACCTGTGTTGCATAATGTCATATTCTGCATGATCTTCGTGGGATGCCTAACACAGGTTGGTGGCACCACGTGGTCATGCCTACGTGTAATATTCCTGTGAAGAAAGAAATCTTTATGCCTCTCTGTGAACCCCACTTGCCTTTGATGCTCTGGTACCAGAATGTGCAATTGCAAGGAAGCAGACCTATTCTGTAACCAGGTTGGGTTTGCTGTCTGAGATCTGCCCCTCAGGCCGCTAAATGACTCCTGGTGCCTAATTAGATGTGATAGAAGTAAGCTGCCAGTGCTTTGGGGAGGAGAGCAGGGGACAGGTAATACTGTGGCATGCTCACAGGTGACTGATGTGGTTTAGGTGCCTGTCAGCTGCTTTGAGAGCATGGGTGTCCCAAAGTGCCCTGAAATTCCTTCAGTGCTCTGTCCATGTCACCAGGAGCACCTCAGTGTCAGCTGCAGAGGATGCTGCTCAGCCCTGCTGCATGCCCTGGCTGGCCACGTGCTGAAGCTGGACAGCTTGGAGGGTACTGATGGGGAGCACGAAGCCAAGTGGCTGAGGTCCCCTGTTCAGCTGTCAAAAGAAGACAGGCAATTTACTTTCTCCCAGTAGTGAATCTGTCAGATGCAGCAGCATCAGGTCTGTTGCTTGAGCTTCTCAACCGCCCTGACTCAGAAGATTTGCCTAGATGTCAAAACATGTGCTGAGGAAAGTCTCAACAATACTTTTGATGCAGTGTTTCTTTTGGACACAGTCTTTTAAAAGAAGCAGAATACGAATTTACATCAAGGTTGCCAAGACATCCAACAGCTTCTGAATTCCTTGTATGTTAGTGCAAAAGTTATTATGGCTTATTTTAAAATATACAATTAAATATAAACTGAATTTCCTAATCCAGTTTATATTGGTTAAAACAGAAGAATAAACGTCTGGCTTCATCCTCTGGCTCCACTCATCATTATCTGTATGACATTTTTGACATCATATTGTGCAGTGGAGTTATGGATTTTAACAGAAGGTGCAAAAAAGGGAAAAGAGTGAAACGGCAGCACTTTTTACACCATCTTAGCTGACAACAGCTCAGTGCACATATCCTCTGAAACCATGGTGCTTCCCATCATTTGGGAAAGGCTCCCATTTCCCCAGCATGTCTCCTACAGCTGCAGCTATCCCCAGCTCTGGGCCACATTCCATGTTTCCCATGGTCAGGAGTTCTGGTCCAGCATTAGTGCATCCCCAAGATGCATCATCTCATGGGCTGCATGGGAGCTCACCTGAAGACCTGGTACAACCCAAAGTCATTCTCATGGTTTATCGGGTCTGTTCTTTTGCCACTCTGCTGAAAGGGGAGAGTAAGTGTTTAATAAGGGAGAATTTGATCAAAACATTGGCATGAGCCTGAAAAAAACTATAGTACTGCAGTCGTGCCTCTCATAAGTTAATACAGATCCAAGTAAGTGGAAAGTGAGAAGGGCCATTGCCTGGCTGAGTTACAAGGATTTGCTGGACACACACTAAAAGCTGTTTTCCTTGCAGTGTAAACTTAACAGTTACGATACCATGGTAGCTCGTCTTAAAGCTTACAGCTCGTGTCCATCTGTTTTCTGAGCAGTGATATCATGAAGCATCTTCATTTTAAACAAAGCAAATGAAACCTGTGCAAGTCCCCCTTATTGTAAAGCTATATCCTGTGGCTTGCCTAATTAATTTTTCATTAATTTTAGCATAATAAGCTAAATTTAACCCAGCTTAAAAAATAGTCCTTACTGCTGTGCCACTGCGTGCTTGGCTTTTTTTCATACTTATATACTCATCTATTGTAGTATGCCAATTCCTGATCTTACATATTTTAACACAAAAGAAGAAGAAAAGAGAGAAAGTTAATAGGGTAAAATAATTCTGGTTTAATTGTGTGATTAGAATATACTCATAAGGAATTTGATCCTTTTTCCTAGAAAAAAAGTTTTAAATTATTTAATTGTCTTTAATTTGGTTTCCTAATTACATTACGTGTATATTATTAAATTTTCCCTGGTACACCCTTCTATAAATAAAAGGTAAGCCTTTTCTTCAGTCCTAGCACTTCTGTGGTTTCCATTACTTTCCATACTTAATAAAAAAATTCAAAGCCGCTGTTTCATTTCTGGCCATCTGTAATTATAGCAAACTGCCTATAGGGACAGCCAAATGTAGCTATATATGGAAATAATGCACATATATGTATGGAGAGATAATTAGATTATACCAAGGCTGTGATTCCCTGCAGGAGAAACCAGAGTCTGAATCAGCTGCAGTCCTTGCCAAGGCAGAACATGATCCCTCAGTGCAGGTGTTCAGCATCTCCCTGTTGCTCCACTACGCAGCGCTAGCAGCGCTCCACAAATCCACAGTGACATCTACGTTGCTTTTGGAGTTTGTCCACACCTTTTCTAAGCAATGGCTTGTTGCAGCTGGTTAAACAACACTCTTTAATCCCTAGCTTTATTTTGAAATTCTTGTCAACACCTGATATAAATCAGTTTTCCCATCCTTAAAAGTATAACAGAAACAAACAGCAGCGAGTGATGAATCACATGTGCTGCAGTAGAGTGCTATTCAGTTCACATAGCTTAAACTAAAATGAGGATCAAAGCAGTTTAATAATGGCATGGATTTAATCAGTAGTCAATGAACTGCTCATTTGGGATCAGTACCAGTAATGCCACAGATAAATTACAGCACTGAACACTGAATTAATGTTAATAGGCTCTTAAACAGCTTTAACTAATCTCCAGAACTTAGAGACTCACTTCCACAAGTTCACACACATACTCCACCAGCATGTAGGGGTTACAGTCTCCCCCCCCTTCCGCAGCTGAAGGACGCCCATATCCTGCAGGAGATGTGGGTGCTATCACCTCCTGGGACCCAGTGCTTCTCCCTGCAGCTGGTGAGGCAGCATCCACGAGCTCGGGTGTACCCCATGATCTGTGGCTCTTTGCCTGCAGCAGCTTTCCTGAAAGCAGGCAGCTCCTGGCCTCTTACTAGGAGGCTGCTCTGTCTGGCTGATGATTTTCTTCATTCTTAAGGTGACTGGTTAGAGATGACAGTTTTCATGCATTTTAACATGATCAGTATTGGGAAGCACACACTGATTTTATGTCCTTTTAACACCTGCGCACCACCAATGGTTCACTCACGTTCCTGTCTTAAATGGTGGTGTCCCAGACCATTTGCCAAGGTTGGGCCATGAAATCATCATCTGTTCCTAGATCTCACCTTGTTATCATCAGTAATCTTCTGCTGCATAGGCAGGGCATAGAAGCATAGCCCCCACCCATACCTTTGTGTACAGCAAGGCTGCTAAATGTAGTTCAAGTGTGATGACATTGCTTTTTGCTCTTGAGAGTTTGGAGTTTTTCTGTAAACAAAAATCTGAATTCCCATCAAGGAGCAAATATCTGTTCAGAGAAAAGCTGGCAAGCTTGCTGCAATGTACTACAGACAGATGAGGCTTTGTTGTGTTACAAGGCAATTTGCCTAAGGGGAAGGCTCTGCCAGCTGTAATCCCAGCTAAAATAACTTATTCTGCCTAAACTGTTCCCCAGATATGGCTTCACTTGCATGAAACTTATTATAGTCTGTAAAGAAGACTCAGTAGCATCACTGGTGAGTGCTGTAGATACAGAAAGTAATGAAGAGAAGTGACTGCTTCACTGGAGTGTGCAGGAGCCAGGGCTCAGTCCCAGGGCAGGCATCCCACCTGTGTTTTGGAGCAAGGAAGAGCTGATGTCCATGCCTAATGGTCAGCCCTCATGGCTGGAGGCATTGTGTGCCTC
Source organism: Corvus hawaiiensis (assembly GCF_020740725.1). Taxonomy (NCBI): domain Eukaryota; kingdom Metazoa; phylum Chordata; class Aves; order Passeriformes; family Corvidae; genus Corvus; species Corvus hawaiiensis. The sequence continues at coordinate 80,585,524 of NC_063213.1, read as the reverse complement.
TCTGAAGCCTTTTCTAGTTGTGGTGTTCAAATGGCTTCTGGCTGGTTTATAACATAGCAGATCACTTGAGAATGTATTGCTGCCTTCCAGAGCTTATGGAATAGAGACTTCTAATCAGCTGAGGCCATTAAACATAAAAGCCTTGTGAGTCAAATATCATTTCAGCAGCATATGTGTTTGTAACACCATTTCAGTAAACTCAAAGCTTTGTGAGGTCTTTCCTTAAAAAGGTGGGATGGTGAAGATCAGGGTTTGTTCAATAAGAGATGATGCTCCATATGAACTGTAGAGTCAGTCCTTGAACTCTGCTCTTCAGCCCTCATGAATAGACACCTTCTGTAAGGTACGAGCTACTTTTGTGCCAGGATTTGATGAGTTAAATCACAGCCTGATGCTGCAGTGGTAGAATTCAGGTACTGCAAAAGTCACATGAGAAGCAGCTTGGTGGAGAGATTGTTTTCCATCTCCAGGTTGATGTACAGACGTCCCATTTCAGCAGGTAGTGAACAAAAGACCCATTTCATGTGTTATGGTGGTGGTCCTAGGGAGAATTTTAATTCCTGAGATTCAAATGGAAGGACCTCAGTACTCTAGTATAGAGAGATCTCTGTAGACATAAGCAGCTACATGCACTCCTGTCACTGAAAATGTTCTACTTCAGTGCTTTTGCCACCTCTGTTTCCTTCCATGTATCATGTCAAAACAGTCAGTCCAAACTGAACAAGAGGGATGTCTTGTGATAGACACCTATTCCCACAAACTTAAGGGTGATCAGGAATTGGCAACAGATTTTTCTGTCTCCCAGACTGGATAAGATATTAAATAGTGAAAATTTCAACATTTTGTACTAGTTTTTGAGTCACCCTCAGGGCTACACAAGTATTTTCCTGAATGTTGTGTAATACCAGTAGCATCACTGCCTTGCATGCAGCTCATGTGTTCTGTAAATGGAGTCAAAATGACAGAGCAAGTAAATGTATAACTGGATTATAGCAGATTAGTGGCCCAGTGTTTGTAATTTCATCTCACTTCTTACTTTAGCGTTTCTCATGGTGACACTTCTGCAGTGTCATGTTCCTACACATGGTTCATGCTATAAATAGTCATGAATACAACATGAGTGGAGTGTAATTTAGTACAATGAAATGAGGGCAACACTTTCCAGCCAGTTACTGATGTTATAAAAGTCTCTTTGCCACAAATAGAAGAGAGAGAGTGAACTAACCTGGCAGTGTTTCAGATTTAGTGTGTAGTGAGAGGAGTTGTGATCCTGTGAGATGCTGGCTGCTTTGAACTTACAGTAGCCTCTGGTACGCTGCACATCCTAGGAACTACTTGGAACTGCAGCATCAGCCTCTTTGCTTGTAAATTCAGTGAGCTGGAAAATGTGAAGTCACTACGTGCTTCTAAATGTTTCCTAATAAAAATTTTTTACCTTCTCATTAAAAGTTTTTAAATGCGACTTTGTGATCTCTTTATTGGCTGTATTCTGTGTTTCCAAATTATACTGAAGAATGCTAGGAATACATTTTTATAATACTTTTTTTTTAATTACTGTTCTGCTTGAAGTCTTGTGCAATTAGGAAGGAGACGATGAAGTAAGTCATTACTATAATTTCTCCATTTGAAGCCTCAGTACCTAGTGACACTACAGCACAGTGTTAAATGTCTTTTCTAGAATCCAGGCCTTATGATGTGTACCTTAATTTACATCACACATCCTGCAAATACAACCTTGTCATCACTTCACTCCTTAAATATAACAGTAGTACAGAAGTTGGACACTGCTTTTCTCTCTCTGAAAGTGTATAACTTTGTGTTCGTCAGCCTCACTTCTGAAGCAGGTCTTATAGGGATAAGTGTCAGTTCAGCTGGAGGTGGTCTGAGGGTGAATTCACTGGGATTTCAGTACCAGTTCAGTAGTTCTGATAGTCCTTGTCTCCAAGCTTAGCACAATGCGTCCCACCAAGAAAGCCTCAACTCTACGTAAAGGAGAGCACATACTAATTTTTCTACACCAAGGAGGAAAACTGGCGGTGGAGTGTGCTGCTCAGGAGTCTCATAACTGAGGCCAGTGAATGCTGAGTCTCAGGCTCAAGTTATAAGTTACAAGGATCTTTGGTATAACTTTGGTGAGAAAAAAAAAGACCGTCTTGAGGAATTTTCACTGAAGTTCAGGAGATGTATCAAAGTCCGCATGAGCAGAGTTTAATATGCTCCTGTGGATCATGTGCATTGCAGCGAACTTCATCCTCTTTCCTCCCAAAATGGAGAATGGTCTGTATTTTATGCATAGAGTACAATATGTGTAAAAGTGAATACTGAAATAACTTGGAACAAGCTGTAGCAAGGGCATTGCTTCTCAGCCCAAAATATGTATCTGTGACAATGAAGAAAATAAGCATCAGTTACTCCTTCATTTTTCACCCCCCTGACAAATTCTCTCAGTAACAGTTTTACTTCTCTGTTTCAGGAAGACCAGGATGGCTAAAAAACCAGAGCTGGCTGATGATAAAGGGTGGGAAAGTTCTTGGGTCATCCTGTATAAACAACAGCTTAAAGCAGAATTTTCTTGATAGATTAATTCCTCTATTGATGTGTTTTGGTTTGGTTTTTTTTAATCTTGCTGCTTCCTAGAAAGCTCTAGATGTCAATCCTAACCGAGTTGGCCTGTGCCTTGACTTACTTGTGTACTGTGTCATAATTTTTAACCCTCAACTACAAAGTTTTCTCTTAGTCAAACTTGGCTACTGCTCCTCTTACGTAGCTCTGCAAGCACAGTAACCTTTCTGTCGCCTCTGTCCTCTATCTACATATGCTGGAGATCATGGTACATATTAGCATATCCTTCTTGCTCTTCAGCGGCACAGGTCAAGATCACTTAACCTTTCCACTCGGAGTTTGGGAATTAGCACTTTTATTATGACGTTTTCACAAGGGTTTGATTTGCCTTAATTAGGCAGAGTTTGCTCATCTGTGCAAGGCCTTAAAAAGAGGAGCATTGTTGAATTACTCAATTGGTAAACACAGACTAATTATATTTAGAAGGGACTCCTGTACAACTTCCTATCAGGTGTATATACATATTCATGAGACCACCCTGACAGGTTCCCATTTTTCTTGGGCTTTGTGAAAATAAGGGCCTTTCTCTTCATCTTCCTATTTCTTTGTCAAGATGTCTAATACTTCTTGATTCCAAATGCTGCTTTTTCTGCTGTCCTGTCTTTTAAGTCTACTCCCTGAGATACTGCCATAAGCTGGTAATAAATCTGAGATAATAAATCTGAGGATAAATGTAAAATTCTGTATAGAGCTAGTGATGATGTTTTAAATAATTAGCTTAGGTTAACATGCAAGAGACTAGAAAACTTAGATAGGGCCAGAGTTCTTGCTTTGAATAATAACTCAACAATTGTGTAGACGTAAACATCACGTTTTCTTTTTTTGCACATTGATTTTGAGTTAATGAAATCAGAATGACATTAAAAGAGTCAGTGAACAATTTTGTTTATCTCATTCGGTAAATTGAAATCACAATGAATTGGAAAGGAATAATTACAGTCAGTTCATATTTTAGGCACAATAAAGCAGTTATTTATTGTGGAGTTCAGTAGACTGGGAAGTTATTGAAGTTGCCATAAATACTGAGTGCTGAATTCTTGATTTACTTGCATGTATGTACATCTGATACTCCTCAAATGTCAGATTACCATATGCTGCTGCGCATAAATAGCGATCTGCAATTTATACAGCACAAGTCACAGACACAGCAATTGGGACCTCAGACGGCAGGGCTGCATTTCAGAGGGTGGCTAATGCCCTCTGAATGCTTTTGCAGTCATAAGTACCATCTGTTTTGACACTGCTTCACACTGGTGGTCAGGAATCCATGTAACTTAGTGCAGTTGGGCTTGAGCCAGTTACATTTTTCTAGTAGAAGAAAGCTGCCAGTGGCCATGTCTCTTTCCCAGCTTAACTCCGCAATTTCCCATAAACAAAATTTTAATCCTTGTGGTTCTGAATAAGCACTACATGCTTGCTCAGTGCATTGCTGTGTGTGTATTGTGTGTATTTGTAACAAGAGGGGACTGCTCGCTGTCACTCCAGGGCTCTCATAACGTGACGTGTTTATTATGAAAAACCTCGGTTTATGTATCTTTGTTGGAGAGATGCTGGATAAGTTAGATTGAGCTGCTGTCATGGGTTTCTGCTCCGGAGGCCTATGCTTCTTTTCTTTCAGCCTCTCCACAGTGTTCCTCTCACCCAGGTCCCAAAGGTGATTCATTGGGCAATTGGCTTTGGCCAGCTCTTTGCTGAATGCATTCCTTTGTGTGTACGTGTAGTGGCAACACTATGGGTTTGTAAGAAATGCAAAACTGAGGATTAAGTGAAGTTTTCTACCCTTCCTTCAAAAAGCCCTGGAGACCAGCTTTGTTTTTCTCAGTTTGGCCATGTGTCAGAAGGGAGGAGGGATGCAACCCTAGAAACGAGGTATTTGCCCTCAAAACATGAGAGTGCTTGCCAGGATACTAGCAGGTGCTTTTGGAGGAATCTCATTCCTGGAAAAGAAAATAAACTTTGAAAACTAAGGTAAATGGATCTGAGCTGATCAGGATCAGGTGTTGCATGACAGCCTTTAGTTGCACTTTGCACAGTTCTACTGATGTTCTGTAATCCATGGGTATCCTACAGATGGATGCAGGCAGGGCTCCTAGGCTGCAAAAGCATGAGTCTGGGAGTAAACACATCTCATTTGTAAAGTCAGGAAAACTGTTACTGCCTCAGTGTAATTCTCCTACGGGATTGAAAAGAGCTCACCAACCTCACCCTGGAGTGAGCAGTGACATGGTAACTTGCCAAGCAGTTTTTTTAGATGAAGATTATGTTCTCTTGTCTGTTGGCTGCATTTTTTGTTGCTGTTTCATTATCACTCACGTACTGGTAGTTCAGCTGATAGAGGGATGTGTCTACTGTTCTGACACATGACTCATCAGCTGGGACACCAAGTGGGCACTTGCAGGTATCTCATGGACGGTCCATAGCAAACTGGGCTGAACCAAGCTGAGTTGGGATTGGCTTTACCAATTGGGTTTTGGGTTTGTTTTCTTATTTTTAATCGAGGCCTCTTCTTGTGCTGTGTACAACTCTGTCCTATAATTTTCAGGTTTATCTTTTCCAAATTATCAGCAAAGACTATGTTTTCAAAACCTGAATTTATTTTAGGAAGGATATTTGTACTATTCTAAATTACACTGATTTAATGCTTCATTAGCATCTGGAGAGAGACTATTAACAAGAGCGTGTAGAGACAGGACAAGTGGAAATGGCTTCGAAGTGAAAAAAGAGTATGTTTAAATTACACATAGGGAAGAAATTCTTTACTGTGAGGGTGGTGAGGCAATGGAACAGGTTGCCCAGAGAAGCTGTTGATGTCCCATCCCTGGAAGTGTTCCCGGCCAGGCTGGGTGGAGCTCTGAGCAATCTGGTCTAGTAGAAGTCATCCCTCCCACAGCAGGAGGATTGGATCTAGATGATCTTTAAGTCCCTTTCAACCCATCACCATTCTATGATTCTGTGATCTAAACTTGAGTGATAAGAGAGAAGCACAATTTCATGGCTTTAAATCTCTCATTACCATATATTCTTCTGTTTAGCATACTGCTTACCATTTGTTTCTCCAATTTTGAAGGTCAAATCCTGGATCCCCTGTTAATTTGAAAGTCAGTAATTTCTGAGAGTCGCATGCTTTTAAAATGCCAGCAGTTGATTATGAAAAACAATGTTCTTTTACACAAATAATTTGTTTATGGTGAATATGCTGGAAACAGCCGTTCTTGGGGGAATTATTTGCCTACTGCAGCATTTGCTACCAACTGGATGGAAGTCCTCTTGATTACACAACAAAGTGACTATATTGTCAGCTTTTTCCAGAGGCAAACATTCCTCTGTTTTGTACATTATTTTCGGTTTAGAGTTACACGCATCTGCCAGAACTACGCTTCAGGTTCTGCAGGTCCCTGTGGTTTTGATCCACATGAACTGGGGATTCTCTCCCATAAATTTATTCCAGCAACTTGTCTTGAAGTTCTGTAGTAATCTAAACTGGTACATCTTTTATTCCAAATTCTCCTATTTTTAAAGGGTGAAATAGTGGAACAGCTACAATTGTCTGGAGCAGCTGACTGGATTTCTGCATTTTGAAGTTGAGAGGCATTAAGCAGTTGTTCCAGTTTTCTATATAGACTGCAAAGATACATTTACATCGACAAAAACTTAATGGTTATCACTCAAAAACAGAGTAGGATCTGTTTCTCCCATCTCTGTTATTCTAAGTGACTGGCCATGCATGTGTAGCTTGAGAGCCACTATAAAGCAGTGTGCACTCATCTTCTCTACATTAGAGTAAACTTGGTATTAAATGAAAGATAAAGAGCAATAGATTTTAAAAGTAGAACACAGTAATGTAAATGTTGTCCAGTCAGGTGGAAAAATGTTTTATCTCAACAAAATTTTTACCTCGGAGCATGTTAGAGTAACTCAAAGAAAAGGCAGGATATAGTTGTAAGCCTGTTTCACTGAAACAAGTCATTCTCTGGATAAATTGGGAAGGGTTTTTGTATTCACCAGGATGGGGTTCATGGGTTAATTAAGACTGTCAAATTTAGGAGGAGAAGAGAGAGAGATGATGGCAGGCTTTTTTAGTATGATTTGATATTAAGCAAACTTGCTATCTTTTTGTTGTCTTATTTAAACCTTTATAACGAAGTATGTTGAAGATGCTTATTTATAAGCATCTTGTAAAATGCTTATTTTCATTTTAACTACATTTGGTTTGCACATTTCTGAGCAATGCATTGAACAGCATGGATCCCAATAGGTGTGATAATCCTGAAAATGGGGGACGATGAAATGCAGCGTGTCCAGTCCATTGATAATCCAGCCCTGAAAATCCAGCAGGGCACAGGATGCCTCTCCTCAAAGTGGTATGGAATAGGTTGGGAGATAATAACTCATGATTTGGAGGAGGTAGACAGGGGCTTCTTCTGTCTGGTGGATTTATCTACATTAGCAATTTTGCTCAAGCCCAAAGCTCACTTGTGAAAAGCCTCTCCTTCTTACTCTGTTTTAGTAACCACCACAAGGTATATGAACCCAGTTACACTCAGGCAAAACTAAAGCCAAAAAATATGTTCTGGCAGTACACCTAAAGCACCAAAGGCAACCCCTACTGAGCATTCAGGGTTGGGGATTAAATTAAATATTGGCAAAACAATAACACCCCTTTCCCAGGCCTGTGGATGTTGGATTTTCAGCAATATTAGTTTTGCTTCACAAAACTCCTCTTTCTGGGCTGCACTCCTTGCTAATGTAAATATAAACTAGCTCAGCTGGAGGAGCTCCCTGGCATACCATAAAGAGTTGTGAGAGCATCTGACCTGAAGGATTTAAGGAGAGCTAGTACTTAAGCATGTGTGGAATTCATTTTGGGATACGTATTTACTGAACATGGAAAAAATGCACCTTCTAATCCATCTCTATGTAATTCCTAACAATGATGCACTGTGAAACCCTTTACTCAGAGCTGATGGGCTAGTATCATCAGTGGTACTGAAGGCAAAATTAAGATGCTTTAACTTCCTAAACTAATTGTGAATCACTTTTTTACTTTTCCTCCCCCTCAGTCTTTGTATTTTTAGCTCTGTTCAAAAATATGGGGATAAAATTAATTCCTGCCAAGTGGCAGGGGACAAAGTCAGTAGGGGGGAAATTAGTTCCAGCTTTCAACAAATACATTGTAAGGAAGAATTACTTGCTTAATAAAACTATAATGATTACTTCACTTGCAATGCTGTTTGACTTTAAGCATCTATTGTGAGTATGCCAGGAATGCAAGATCAGGTCTCCAAGTATATGTAGAGGAGTTTATAGGCTAAAGAAAACTGGAGCTCAACATCACAGGGAAGTTACACCAGTATAATCCAAGGTGTAAAGTGTCACACAGAAACTACTATGAAATGGCTTCAGATTGAAGTTAACATATCCCTGTTCCAAAATGCCTCTAGTCTTATACAATAGGTACAGTTTCTTATGACATTCTAAGGGAGGTTTTTAAAAACCATGAAAGGTTATTTCAAGTTCTGTGGAACTGTTCCTTCCAAGACCATGTGGATGTGATTACTCTGTGAGCTCCAAGGTTGCTCATTCTTACACTGACAAATTGAGCTTTGCCGCAGGACTTTGCTCTCAAAATGAGAATTGCATGACCAGCAGCATCACACAGGATTAAGAAATTAGTTTTCACCTTTGCCAAAGTGTTTTTGTTCCTTTGACCTCAGTTTTCAATTTAATTTTCTGTTTGGCAAAAATAAGAGGTCTGGTGAGAGGGAAGCAGTAGCTATAACCCATCGCAGGTTTATTAGGACTTTCGCATGTATGTATTGGAAACAAGCCGCAGTAAATGAAATCATGATAAGGTGGCCACTGGAGGGGAATAGTATTTTGTGTAGTTATCACTCTGAGCATTTGTCAACTGTGATGATGTTTCAGGAGGAACCCTTTAAGGAATCACAGAATATCTTATTTGGAAGGGACCCACAAGGATCATCAAGTCCAACTCTTAAGTGAATGGCCCACACAGGGATTAAATCCACAACCTTGGTGTTACCAGCACCATGCTCTGACCAACTGAGCTGATCTCATCTGGGATGCCTTACAATATTTGCTAACAGGTTGCCAGACTTTCCATTTCTCTCTAGGAACCACCTGTTTGAAGTGAATTGAGACACAAAATTACCAATATAGAGAGAAATGGGTTAAAATTCACGACATTGGAGCTGCAGTATATTTGGAAAACTGAAAACTAACACAATTTGAGAAGCTTGCTCAGTACTCAAAATACTCTTGAAAAAGTAGATTAAGGAGAGAGAAAACATAGCATTCTCTAAGGATACAGGTGTAGGGAAGATGAATGGATTCTATAAACACTGAGGAAAAAAATAAATGTCCAGGTACTGTATGGCACATGGGAATCCGGGCAATATATTGAGTCACATAGTGAAAATACATCAGCCTTCTGAGACTGTTGATATCTGGAAGGTTGAAAATGTGGTTTCCATGAAATATGGGTGCACAGGACTCTACTTTCACCACTGCTGGTGAGGTTGGGTGGTGTTTGGAGCATTGTGCTTTAAGAGAAAAACACACAGAGTGGAGAAAATGTAAAGGAAAAGATAGAAGAAACTGGGAATATTAGTAACATGACTAATAAAAAGAAAGGCAAATGCATGTAAGAAATCCTTACAGGGAGAGTGAAGACCTCATTTTTCACAAGCATGAGAAGAGGGGGCAAGAAATAGCTCCTTATGCGAGCCAAATAAGAGGAAAAACTTAGAAACTTGATACAGTGACAAGACTGGAACAGGCACCTCAGTGAGCTGAGTAATAGCTGCCCCTAGCAGTTAAAAACAGGGCAGACATGCACATCAGAGGTAGTTTAAGTGTACTTAGTGTTCTTGGAGAGAGATGAGAGAGCTCGTCCAACTTTATTTCTCATTCTGTATGTTCTTCATTGTAAAAGGCTACAAAATCATGTAGGTATCTCCACTGGGCAACCCTTTCCTTCTGGCATTCTTGACTGCTGCAGCCCCACACAAGTTTGCATGTGAGTTTTGTTCCAGCTGCCTTTTTGCTATCTCAGACTCTCCAGTTCCTCCCAGCCTCCTGGGACTGGGAGGAACTGAGGTCAGTAGGGTAACTCATCCTGAGAGAAATGCCTGAGGATGTTTGCGATGTGGAAGACGTTCTTTATTTTTTTGTAGGTATCACTTTTTCTGGAACTTTGTCCATACCCAGGGCCTTGGAAAGAAAATGGCTGTGTTGTACCCTGCTGTCCTAGCTAACTCCTTTTCCTACTCTCCTCTAAGGGCACACAGCCATATTTGAAATCTGTCTGTCAAATTTACAAGTCTCTTCTTGAATCAGCCCATATTGTACCCCCTGTAGAAGCCTCTGTAGAAGCCTTTGCACCATTGACTGTAGCTGCTACAACCATTAAGTTCCCACTTTTCCCAGTCTCTGTAAAAGGAGTACTTACTTGGCATGCCTGAGGTTGATGGTATTGTGGTAAAAATGTGAAGTCTGTACCCACACTGCAGTTAGTAAAATATGTAATATCTATGCAACACTTACTGAAGAGACGCTAAGTCAGTGACGTTTTGGCACTCTGTAAATGCTTCTTGCACACATTACTCTGCATCTAATGTTTACAAACATGACAATTGCTTTTTATTTTTCTCAGGTATACTGACTTTTCAGAGCTTGAACACAGTATGATTTATTTCTTGCCTTAGTTTTGCTAAAAATGCCAGTGGTGACAGCAGATCAACATGGAGGAGCCTTTTTAGTTGTCAGATAAGAATCTGAAGTTTGATTGATTTTTGCAAAATTTTCATTTTAATTTTCTTAGCTTGAAGAGCTCAGTATACTATTCACTTAAAAAAAAAAACCTCATTCACATTACCACAGTGAAAGGTGTGGATGAATGGAGTCATGCCTCAAGCACGGAAAGTGGTTCAATCTTAAAAAGTCCATGCTGGGATCTGGACATTGAGTGTCCTGTGTTAGTGTGCATTGCTGGAGTAATGGAAATACAACACTGTTTTCTCTCTCTGGTTCTGAAATCAGAGACTGCATATTATTGTCAATGCCAGAAAGAATGGAGACTAGATCTTGGCTTAAATCTTATATATTTAAAGGCTTTTTGTTCCCAGATGTATGTATTAATTGGGAAACAAACTGGGGAGAAAGAATCCTTTGAAATAAACCAGACTTCTAATGGAATAAGAAAACTCCCTCTAGTGCATTTTCTCCCTCTGTGTCAGCTTTTATGGTTCTGTTTCTGGCACGCATCTTTTGAGATTTCTTTAAAGATTGTTAAGAAATTTTGTCTTACATCAACAAACAACTTTCAGAGCTTGATCAAAGCTTTAATAAAAGGCATCTTGCACAGAAGATCGGAGGCAAAGGGGCAAAAGAGGTTGTAGGGAGGGAAGTGCAGGACTGCTTTCTAATTTGCTTTTACTTTCTAAAATCAGCAAAATTAAAGTTGCATTTCAGGCTTGTAAACAATTGAGTTTACAAGAGAAATGCTTGTATAGGGCATGTGTATGTGTAAAGATGTGTTTTGAGAACTGTAATCAGCAGCTTCATTTGTACTTGCAAGGTTGTGTTTACTAATGTTTCACCATCATTAAGTTGCTCTTTCTCAGACTGCCCCAGCCTGCTGGCTAGCGCTCAGTACCTGGCGAAGAACAAAATTCGAAGGAAACTCCTAGAGGTTGAGATAGTGCTATAGGAAGCCCCTCCCAACATTAGAAAAGTCTGGAAAATGTACAGTAGAACAAGTGTTTTGCTGAAGTTTTAAATGCTAACAAAAAGCTTTCCAAGTTTTTCCTGGCTTCTGGACTCACCTGCTATTTTTTTTCTCGTTTCCCCTTAGGGGTGTACAGCAAACAGTAAGCAGGAATACCTCTGTATGGAGTTCAGCTGAGCTACCAGAAAAATTCCTGTCTGAGAGCCTATTGCATTACAGGCTCAGCAGACCAGTAATGTGCTCACGACTCCCTTTTTTAAACACAATGACAACACTACAGTCTTTTTCCACAATACTTTGTGGTGGGGAGGCACGGTGCATGTGTATGTAAGTATATGTGTCTGTCTGGAAGTCCATGCCCCAAGGATGGAGGGAGCAAGTTTCACGTGATGTAGCTTCAGGACTGAAGGGAAAGGAAATACAGGATGCACATCTGGAACTGCTACACTAATGAGAGAATTAAGCGAGCACAAAGAAAGCACGGAGCATACACATAAAACAGAAAGTCAGGCCTTTTTAAACTCAAGGTCTAAGTTAAAAAACACATATTAGTAATTCATTATGCACATGGAATGTCTAAGGTATTGATTATTCACAGTGCCCAGGAGTGATGAAGGAATGCCACTTCTGATCCAAAAGGAGTGGAGATTAGCCGTATTAGCTTGGTGTATTGCTCACCAGGGGAAGGGGAGGAGAATCATGGAGTATGAAAAGCTTTTCTATGCTAAAGTAGAAATGGAAACTAAGGAAGACTGTAACCCTACAGAAATTTTAAGGTGTTTTCAACAATAATTGACTAAAAATGTATGTTCTCCAAATATGCTATGTCTTACAGAAGGTACTCATTCCCACAGGACTAAAAATTGTTTAAAGCAGATGTTATATAATTTCAACTTTTTGCTTTTGATTTTAATTCTCTTTCGTGGAATAGAAATAAGTGTTTGTTCTGGTTTTTTATTTATATCATTTTGTTTTCCTTTTTGTTCTGGTTTGTGTAAAACAAACAAACAACAATCAACCAACCAAAAGCCCAAAGGGAATGAAGAAGTAAAAAAAAGGAAAGGAACTGACAATATCAAATACATGTAATAGTAAAAGATGCATCCAGCACTTGGAAAAAAGTGTATGTTCTTTTATATTAGAAACATTCTTGTATTAAAATCTCAAAAAAAAGAGGAAAAAGTAAAGGCTCTGGGTTTGCCACAACTTCTGCACATGTTTGACTTCAGGCACTGTCCCTGGTTTTGGTGATAATGTGAGGGTGGTCAAACATATGGTAAGTCCTTGCGAAAATTAATCTCGGGGACTGTTGCCTAAGAGCCTGTGGAGTCAGTGCTTGTCTGCAGGAGCCTGGCTGCTGCTGGTGTTGTGGGTTTTTTCTCTCCAGCTGTAAATCTCATTTATGAAATACCAGCATATACCAGACACTTACCAAATAACACTCCTCGATGCAATTATTTGCAATAGCTGCCAGGGGGGGTGTTAGGAGGTGTCAAAGGGAGCAGGGCGTCTGCAAAACCCACTCAGCATGAAGATACTGTTCTTGCTCATAAATACACAAATCCCTGTGTTAGGACCACATAGCCATAGCATGGACTCAGAAGCCTTGGGGAAAATGTTCTTTGCTTTCATTTGCTGAAATAGTGAGTTTCTAAGTAAAACAAGATGCAGAAAAGGAAGACGGAAGGAGCTGGGTACTATAGGTTTTTCCTCCATGGTGTGAGAAGATGGTTTTGATCTCTCTGCAGCTCAACTGGGTGATCTTGAGCAAGCCATCAGACTTTGCTTCTTGGGTTCTTCAGCTAAACATTTGTGCCTCTCTCCCTTGCAGACACACTGGGAAAATACAGGCCTGTGGTTGCTATTTTGTAGGTTGTAAGATCAGAGCAGGCCTGTGCTGGGCTGAGTAAAAGCTTGACAGGGATGTTTATGTGTAACGATCAAATTCATCAAAAATGTACTTAATTAAAAAACTCTGCCCAAATCCAGGTTTGGGCATGTTTGTTGAATGCATTTCTGGCTGTATCTTGCTTAGCCCTAATTTGTGCTGTCACAATCACAGAGCTGTAGAGTCAGTGTTACTTAAGGGGCTGCCTTTGTACACTTCCCTGAAACGCCTGAACATTGGTGTGACGGCAGGAGATGCGATGGGGAGAAAAGCTTGGTGTGCTAAAAACACCATCTGTCTGTGAAACTTGTTATTTTTCTGCTGGTCACTAAATTGTGGTTACTGTATCCATTTCTGGGTGGTGCCTTCTTTTATGAAGGATTTCTATTGAGATCAGTACGGAGATGGAGGGTGTGTGCTCAGCAGCAGGATGCCTCTCTCATACACTGGTTGTGTCTTGTGTAGCATACTACTAAAATATCCTCAAAGTCTCTAAATGAATTGCCCACGGCATTTGCTTGACTGTCAAAGTTGTATCTTCGTTTTCTTCCAGTCTTTCACTTGGTTTGCTTGGAGAAACTGGGAGCGGGAGTGGAAATTACTTGTAGGCAATGTCAGCACAAAGGGAAAACAGTTGAAATAATCTTACAGCAAAGGTAACCTTTCCTAGTAGCAAAATATCTCAATTATCTCAATTTTTGTGCCTGATTTATGGCAGTAAAATGAACTAAAGAAGGTAAAGAAGTAGCAAATTGTTTTGGGGAGGGGAGTTGAGTTGACTGCGTCCAGTGTGACAAATATTCCTAGCAATAAGTGTGTAAATATTGTGTAACAATTCAACAAGTTTCCAGGCATGCTGTTTCTTTGTCACTTACTTTTCTGGGCTTTTCGTTTTCCAATCCAACTGAAGTTCACTTTAGTCCATTGAAAAGGAGTGTTTTCTGTGTGCATATGAAGAACTAGTCACTGGGCTCTTCGTTGAACTTCTGAGTTCCAGTTTGCATGATTGAAAAATTAATTTCCCTAATGACACAATGAAAATAAGTGTATGGATTTGTGCTTTTCTCATATGCTCAGATCTGGTGAAGGAAGCAGAATTTGCCTTGTGAGCTTTTTTGGCCTCCTGCTGAATGGCTGAAGGAGCTGAGAGGTGAAGGACCACAGTATTCTCTTCCCCTAAGAGCCCACAGCTGTGCCAAGGTTATGGACAGTTGCTCTCTGGCAAAAAAAAAAGCCTGTGACTCAAAAATACTAATTTCTTGCAGTGTTTAATTAAGAGTATAAAGAATTTAAATCCTTGGATTTAAAAAAACCCTTCCTCTGCTCTCTCCTCTTCAGGGCTCAGAACTGCATTGTCTCCTTTGCTCACATGGCTTTTGAAATAGATTTTCTCACTCGCACTGGTAAAAGTGACTGCTTAACCCCCAACAAACCCCAAACAAATGGGCTAGCAGGGTGCTGTGCTGTGCAGAAACCTTTGTGTCTGTCCAGTGCTTATTGAAATCCTGTGTTCTCTCTTCCAGATTCTGACCTGAGCATGCGAACGCTCAGCACACCCAGTCCAGCATTAATATTTCCACCAAATTCCCCTGGGTTCCAAAATGGCAGAGGGTCATCAACATCTTCATCCTCAGTCACTGGGGAAACTGTTGCCATGGTCCACTCGCCACCTCCAACCCGCCTCACCCATCCTCTCATCCGGCTGGCATCCAAGCACCAGAAGGAGCAGGCCAACATAGACCGGCTGCCCGACCACTCCATGATCCAGATCTTCTCCTTCCTGCCCACCAACCAGCTGTGCCGCTGTGCCCGCGTGTGCCGCCGCTGGTACAACCTGGCCTGGGACCCGCGGCTGTGGAGGACTATTCGCCTGACTGGAGAGACAATCAACGTGGACAGGGCTCTCAAAGTGCTGACCCGGAGGCTTTGTCAGGATACTCCCAACGTCTGTCTCATGTTGGAGACGGTAATTGTTAGTGGCTGCAGGCGGCTCACAGACAGAGGACTCTACACCATTGCCCAGTGCTGTCCAGAACTGAGGAGGCTGGAGGTGTCTGGCTGTTACAACATCTCCAATGAGGCAGTCTTTGATGTCGTGTCACTGTGCCCAAACCTGGAACACCTGGATGTGTCAGGTAACAGGGAATGCTCCAATACTGATGCCTCTCATGTTTGTCATATCCCACAACTGCACACTTACCCTTTCTGTGCTGTTTTTTGAAGTAGGAATGCCTGTCTCCTAACACAGTACCTGTGAGACAGGCAGCACTAGAATCTCAGCGCCCCTAATGCCAGCAGCACCTCTGGAGTGGCCAGGCCTCTTCCAAAGGAGGTGAGCTAGCAGAGATGGCCTGTTGAAATGGCATGAGGAATTTTTACAGATTTTTGCACAAAGCACCCATAGAAGGGCCCACGTTGCAGTCAGTGCTACATCATGTGGTGAAGCCTAGTTACTTCAGCAAGATTTGTTTCATCTTTTTCACACACCTCTATATATATATATATATATAGGTAATGAATATATCTGTAACCTGGTAAGTGACTTGAGAAGCTGCTCAGAATAAGTGTAGGCTTTTTTTCTGGGTATTAATGTCAGTTGTCATCCCTAGTTAAACTTCAAGGTCCCCTTGTTTCCATTGCTATTTTAACAAGACTTAGCCAGCTTAAACTTTTCTCTTTTTTCTTCCCTATTTTTTATATTTTAAAGCTGCCGTTGCAGCTGTTTAGATCAGCAGAAATGTTTTAGACAATTTTCTTCAAGCCTGATCTGGGGAAACAAGATGTTTCCCAAGGTCAGCTGCACAGAATTTACTCTCTGCAAATAGGTTGCCACTTAATGGAAAGGATGTGGCCAAGCAGAGCACTGAAGCAAACTTGCTGTTCAACATTTGCTTTGTGATCTCATTTGTTATCAGTCTAATGCCATCATAAATCATCCGAACCAGATTTGCCATTGCAGAGGTACCAGTGGCAACAAGCTGGATGAAAATAGGGGATTAAACAACAGGGGCTAGGAAGTGGTGCTATCAAGTCACTGGTACCAGATCAGCTGCTTTTTCCAGGGCTGCCTATCTGGTGCACACTGATTTGCATTCTTTTCTCTGCCTTTTGATTTTTTTAAGCTGATTTATCCAACTCTCTCACCCCATTCCTAGGATGGCAGAATGTCATGGAAGACATCAAAACAAATACCAACAAATCAGAATTATGCACTTTTTGTGATTGCTTTCTGAAAACTGTAAGGTAATAAGGAGTCTATGGAACTCCACAGGAGTCTATTCACAGTGACCTTGTATATGAATTATTTGTTGTTGGTACACACTGACATTAGTTCTGGATTGCTAATCACACATTCAGGTTGAAGCATCTCCAGTGCCTGGAGAAAATGTATGTACCTGTGGGATTTAGAGCTAGAGCTTTGAAGCTCACACCCTGGCATACCTAGGGGCTTGTAGGTTGTTGAAAATGCTTTGGTCCACAGCTCTTCTTTATGGGTTTGCTATAGACCGAAGACGACTTTTTCAAAAGCAGGGAAAAGATGATACCAGGTATTGAAACAGGTTATTTTGGGGTCTATCTTCATTTGTGGTTTTCCTAAGCCTCTTACTCTCAGACCCAGAAGATAATATCTGTCCCTAAGAGCTCATCAGTTTGGTATAAAGTATGTAGGGAACAAATAAAATACCTGTCTTCCTTGAATCTTGTCTCATCAATGAGATAGGAGAGTAATTTTAATTTCTTTTTTTCATAAGTTGTTCTTTCTGTTTGGAGCATGTAAGGGAAAACTCCTGATTTTGGACATGCTCAGAAGTCAGGGTGTTTGGGTTCAGGTATAGCTTTTGCTGCATGTACTTGCATATGAATTGAGGCTAATTGATCTCTAGGCTCTTGTTTTGAGTCCACTTTTTTCATTCTGATGTGGGTAATTTTGGAGGATGTTTTGGAAGAGGATTCCATTTTCCCCTGCTTCTGTCTGTAGTTATGAGGACAAGGCTTGCACCTACACACTCAAGCAATTCTGAGAACAGAAGTGGTTCACTGGTTTGGTTCCGTACTGAGCAAGAGGAGGTGGGGATGTGTGCTGGTGGGTGATGCTAGTTAATTAAATCCCAGTTCACAGTTGTACAGCTAGGTGAATTGTTTTCCCCTTGGATGGCTACTTGGCAGCAAAAACATACCAAAATCTTTAATGTCAAAACCAGATGTTTGTATTAACTTCAGGAGCTTTCCACAATGTAAGTTCTGTCACTGTCAGCATCCGCTTTGTGGGCAGGTCTGAGATATTGCTAGAAGTTGGTTGAGCTTGACTGCAAGTTATTATCTAACACACTAGCCAACATGTTCTTCAGTCTGTTTGGATGTTTCTGCTCCCTTTTAAAAATCAGTTATACTTACTTTATGGAAAATCCTGTTACAAGAGCTTTATTTTTACGTTTTGTATTATTTAGGACAGAAAAATTGTTGCGGACCCAGGAACCTGTCATTTTGCTAAAAATCAGGCAGTTCTATATCAGCATGGACTCTTTTTTCTGGTGAAGCCATTTTGAATACCCTTCCCATGAAATGTTTTACAGTGTAGCCAAAGTAACTAGACAAGGCAATACTGAGCTTGTCAAAACAGTGATCACACGCTGATGTGTGCGATTCCAGCCGCGCTGCGAGGCTTCTGACACATTCACTCTCCAATTACGGTCAGTAAAGCTTCTTGGACTCTCAGCAGACAGAATGTTCTCCTTGGCCTCATGGACGGATCATTCTCACTAAACCAGATTTAAAATTGAGTTCTGGTCAGATTATAAAATATCTAGACTGACTTCTTAATCCAGCAACCTCCTCAGCCAAATGCAACAGCAACAGCTACATCAGGTGCAGCAGAACTCTGCCTAGGTGCCAGCTTCTTCTGTGGAACTCCTTTTTTGTATTTTGTATCACCTACTTCAAAGACTACACTAGAGGAGAATTTTTTACACCATTCGTATTGTACTGCTTCTCTTTAGAAAAATCCTTTGTGTTACTGAGTGTGTATATAGTACTCACCTGAAGGCAAAAGTATTTCCAGAGATTGCTCCAGAGCACAGACGGGTCTGAAACACAGTCTGAAGAGAAAATAGCATTCAGTTATAAGACGTTTGTTGAATAGAGCGTTTTACTTCAAGGTCTTGATTCTGCATGACCTGTGGGCAATTTTCCCATTTAATTTTCTGAGGCCTAAGGTAAAATTTGCTTCTGTTCAACTAAATTTGAAACCCAAATTAAAGAGCCAGCATAAATTTAACTGATGAATGTAGAAATCTAGTTGCAGGTGGCAAACTGTTTCAACTCCATATCCCATGATTCTTACATTTGTGTGAGTCCACAGGGTTATCTCAAGCGATTTTTTTTCCTTTTTGCTTTTAAGAACTGAAGCATATTCATACCTCCCACTAAACCTCTGAATGACAACCTGTTATAGCAAGTGGTATAGCTTTGGGTCATTTAAGTTTTTCAGGCAGTTTCCATACATCATCTTGCTCTTTACTTCCACACTACAGGATTTCTGCAGGATTTCTGATACATGGAGCTCTAAGGTCATCACTTTTTATGAGTCACTTCATACTGCTTAGCCAGTGTTCCAGCAATACAGAAAAGGTCTTTTTATTTCTATGTGGGGGCACCTTTTTGGGCATAACCTGCAGAATTTCTCTGAGTAGACATTTATGGCTAAAACAGTTGGGCCTCAATCACTAATGGGTATACTCTCCCTTCTTTCTTGCAGCTGTTCCTAGCTATGCTAATGCAAAGTGCCCAGCTGAACTTGGCACAGCTTAAGAATTTCCCTAAGAAGCCTGACTGCCAGTTTGCAGTGCAGCAGAAACCACACTTTCCAAAAAAAGCTTTCACTCTCCACTGCGCACTGGGTAGAGGTTAAAAATGGGGAAAGTCTTTGAATGTGTTTTTCCCTTTAATCGAGTTCTTTGTCTTTGCCTGCAAGGTCTGGTGTTTCTCCTCTAGTCTAATAACATCCATTCATGGCCAGACTTTCTCATTGGACACAGTCCTTTTCTTTGTCTGCTGTGTCCCCGCATGCCCTTACCAGTCTGGTGGCTCCTACCAATTCTCCCTATTCTCCTTAGGTTATCCGAATCTCCACCCTTCTGCAAGCACACAGTTGTGCCATAGTTTTGCATCCTTCCCACATTGCAGGCTTGGGGCTGGATTCACATCTGTTCTCCAAATGCTTGGGGCAGGGGAGGGGGGGAAGGGAGCAGGGTTGTGTTTTCTATAATGAGTTTGGATGGTGAAAGAGCCTCTGATGTTGGTTTGCAAATTCAGCCAGTCAGCAGTGAGACTGACTTTGATCAAAAAACTGCATTTGTTGTCACGTAGTATCATTTTCTCTGTCACTGGGTTTATATTGCAGTAACAGATCATAGGCTGTCCCTACATAGACCAGGACCATCATTTTACATTTGGGATAAGGACAAAATCAGTCTGTTGCTTTCCCAGTGCTCACAATCTCAAAGCAACCTCACTGACTTCACTGGAGTTTATTATTTCCTCTGGTGTGGGGACTCAGCACAGCCAGCCAAGAGTAGTCAGTCAGGATGATTCCACTCTTGCAACGTGAAGATACCTTCATCACGCCCCGCACACCATTCCACACCCAGCTTTCTGGTCCTGCTGTGAGATTTGTTTTTACTGCTTGCTTAAACTCACTGTGTTTCTCCACTTAGGCTGCTCCAAAGTAACGTGCATCAGTCTGACTCGCGAAGCCTCCATCAAGCTGTCTCCCTTGCACGGGAAGCAGATCTCCATCCGCTACTTGGACATGACAGACTGCTTTGTCCTGGAGGACGAGGGACTGCACACCATTGCCGCCCACTGCACCCAGCTGACCCACCTGTACCTGCGCCGCTGCGTCCGCATCACCGACGAGGGTCTGCGCTACCTGATGATTTACTGCACGTCCATTAAGGAACTGAGCGTGAGCGACTGCCGCTTCGTCAGCGACTTCGGCATGCGGGAGATCGCCAAGCTGGAGTCGCGCCTCCGATACCTGAGCATCGCTCACTGCGGCCGCATCACGGACGTGGGCATCCGATACATAGCCAAGTACTGCAGCAAGCTGCGCTACCTCAACGCGCGGGGCTGCGAGGGCATCACGGACCACGGCGTGGAGTACCTCGCCAAAAATTGCACAAAACTCAAATCGCTAGACATCGGCAAGTGCCCTCTGGTCTCAGACACCGGCCTGGAGTTTCTAGCCCTCAACTGCTTCAACCTGAAGCGCCTGAGCCTGAAATCCTGTGAGAGCATCACTGGGCAGGGCCTGCAAATTGTAGCTGCCAACTGTTTTGACCTGCAGATGTTGAACGTGCAGGACTGCGAAGTCTCTGTGGATGCTCTGCGATTTGTTAAACGACATTGCAAGCGCTGTATTATAGAGCACACCAACCCTGCTTTCTTCTAAAGGGACACCCCACACCTGTCATTGCAATGCAGTATTAAAAACACTGATGTATAAACACACGCTCCCATATTCAGTAATGCTGTCTTTTCTGTCGCTCACGGGAGTCAGCTTTTCTTGTACCTTGTGGGTGAGGGGGTTTTCTAGAGGACTATTTTGTTTGCTTTTTGTATGATCATTTTTTAAGGTGCCGTGGGTCTCTGTGGAGAGGCTGCCTTAATGCGAAAGCAATGAGTGCTCAGCATCCCTGATGGGGTGTCATTTCCATAAGAGCCATAATCTTGTCCCAGGCTACAGTAGCTGCCTCCAAAGGAAATAGCACATAATCCCTCCTTTGGAAATGCTACTAAGATGTGTCAAATACATCTGAATTCTAGCTGTGCTCATGAAGCTGACTATGCAATATTGTGTCTGTGTTCCCCAACTTTTTCCAATATGGCTGATAAAGCATCCTCTTGTCTCCACATAGTTTCTCTTTGGTAGTCATCCATTGTAACCCCTCAGGAAATACTGGGTAATGTTCTTAAACATACTCATTTGAGGCAGAGTAAGACCTGCTGGCCATTGCTGAGCACTTCTGTGGAGTGAATCTGGAGATTGTGCCCATGCATGGATTCTCTTGGGAAGCCCACCTCCAGGTCGCTACTTGCCTTCATTTATAAATTTGTCCTCTCCTGCATGTGTAGTACCACCCTCTGGTAGTAGATAGGGACTTCTGGCTCTGATAAGCAGTGACGTATTCACATGAGTGAAGGAGAACAAATGGGATATTGGTGGCCTGGCAAAAGGAAAAGCCAGCAAACCAGCCTGAGGAGGTGCTGTAATTCTGCTACAAGCTGAGATAGTACTGTAGGACAGCGGGGAGGCTCTGAGACGTTGTGGAGCAGCTTGCACGGGGCAGTCCCAGTTGCTGTGCTGCACGACTGTCACCAGAAATTCTGGCTTTGTCCCTTTGCTGTACCTTTTCAGCAGCTGTGGCACCGCTGCAGTGGATGTTCCCTGAGCAAACCAGGCACATGCGTTGAGGCAAAGTCAGTATGTGCCTTAATACACTTGGAAACCTGACCCTTTTCTGTGGCCTTCCAGTTCAAAGGATAGATGGCTGATCTCAAAACTTCAAAGACATTAGCCTGATGTTAGATAACACCCCTGGGGACAGAGGGGCTTGGAGTGTTACTCACATTAGATTTCAATTTTTTGAGACTTCAGCTGTGTGTCTTTCCTTAGGCTGGAGATACAGCTGTGTTCAACAAAGAAGTAAACACCAGTGTTGCCCTGTGACACTGGGAGCTCCTGGTGCTCTCATGGTCACTCTTGCTCTTGTATGAGCAGGAGTGTTTTGGAAGTCCCCCATCTCACTGGCTCCTTCCCCAGAGTGTGTGGTTGATTCATGGTTACTTTCTTCTCAATTTTCTGGCAGCTGTTTCTCTGTATTTTCACATGCAATGCTCAATGAAAGCCAGACATGTGAGGGGTGATGATATTTTCAGGCAGGCCCCCTGTGCCTGACTGACAGGTGAATTCATACGTTCATCTCAAACGCTCTAAGTGGCTCATAAGAAGGGAAGCACTGTGTCTGGTTTCCATAAGCAGTAGTTCCATCATCTCCAGACAATACTAATAAAGTCAGTGGTATGAAGTGAAAATCAATATGCTCAAGAAAAACATGCAACTGCCGAGGAAATACTTATAACAACGCTCTCTCAAATCGCAAAACAAAAAAAATAAAATAAAAGGGCAATGGTTTGGACGTGTCCCTGGAGAGGAAACTTGTCCTGCTGCTGCAAAAATTCCTGCAACTTATGTATGTTCCTCCAATTTTGGATTTTTTAATATACAGGATGGCATCAGCTCTGAATTATAAATCAAATTATACTAAAGCAAAGAGGGCCATGGAAAATGAATTTTTCATTGCTGCTGTTACTGGTCAGTGACTAATAGGGGGTGATACCATCCCTTGGACAGTTAATTTCATTTGGGTTTTCCTTTCCATATTTTTAAAATAAGATATTCTTCTCCAGCAAGTAATACAGTATATTTTATCCGAGCCAGCTATACTCTCTGTTTATCCTTTATCTAAAAATGGCCTCAAGCAATTTAAATGTTGAGCCCTGAGGATGGTGGGATTTTGAGCCATTTGCACTCGTGAAATATAAGGCCTCACTAGTAACATTTAATTGTTTATTGAAATAATAATAAAAAAAAGCTACTTTTCTGGCTATGTAAAATGGAGTGAATACTGCTACATGATTTTTTAAAGTTTTTAATGTTTAAATTGGCCTGTACTGTACAAATCTCACTATAAAGCCTTAATTTGCTACCAAGAAATAAAGCAATATATTGGTAACTGATGAGCATGCAGCATCATTTGCACTAACTGATTAACTGCTGGTGAAAAAAGAAAAGATTAAAAACTTGCAGAACTTGAAAAGTAGGTAGGTGATTGAGTATATCAGCACATTAGGTAGGTGGATGACTATATTAAAAGAGGGAAAAAATTTATTATGGATTATGACCTCGCCTATCTCTCTCTTTAAAATTTGATTTTCCTCATGTGGTTCTTCTTGACCCTGAAACATAATCAGAAGCTGGAAGTGTAAGTAAAAGAAAAAACAACATATAAAAAGCACATGTGTAAAAATTTCGGGAGGGTCTCTGCATTGGTTTAAAGGCATGTTAACATATTTAAAGGGAAAAGTAAAATGGAACGACTGAAAGGGTAGAGCCCTTACTGGAGCACTGCTGCCTTTTGAAAGCTCTAAAAATCCTACTCTGGGGGGCACTGGTGGAAAGTTAATAAAGGTAATTTTTCTAAGCCAAGTGTTTTTGAGTACATAGTCTTACATGATCTGAGTTGGTACTCTGAGACTGCTACTTACTTCAAGAAAATTTGAACTTATTGATACAGCTTGCCTGATTTGGCTTTTAACCTTTTTCCTATGTCTACTTCCAAAATGACAGAACCAAAAAAGAAACTGAAATAGTGCATGTGGAGCTGAGTTTGCTGGAAAGGTTGCAATGTGTGACTGATGTGTCGTATAGTTTAGGGTTAGCAAAGACTATAAATTTCCTGAGTGAAAACATAGGTAATTCTTGAACCATAAAATTCAGGCTCACGCATTGAGGCTTCTTCTGCTCTGCAACAGCATATGGTGATCTCATCAAAGAAAAGCAGCAAAGAATCACATCAGTTGGACTGGCATGTTGTTTATGTCTCTGGAATCATTTGTGTCCTCTAGAGAGGGGTCTCTTAGAAAAGGCACATCTAAACTACCATGCACTGTGATTATAGCCAAAACTCAGCATCCAGGTATTCATCCTTCCCTTGGCTTTTATAAAAAGTGGAACTGTATTTTTCCTGTTAGCAGCATGAAACTGATGAGAAGTGCAACACTTTTGCCTCTTTGAGCTATGCTCATCTGGCTTCCTACAGAATGCAAAACAGCTTCTGTTGGATGTCTTGAACTCAGAACCGTGGTCCAGACGGAAACCTTCAGTAGTGGCTTATGTAGTTTCTCAAAACTTCTAGACTTTGAACTGAAAAATTAAAAAGCTAGTAAAATATCTAATTTTAGCACTAGGCTTGAAGCAGGTCCAAACTCTTATTAAAAAGAAACACAGTGATTATTTGGACTGCAGGCTGGCCACCCCTCAGCTGCCAGTGTTAGTTTAGAGGGGAAAAGTTCTCTGACAGAGTTGGTGCATGGCTCCTCTTCCCCAAGCTTTTCCCAGGAAAGTTACCTACCCTCAGTTTTTTATAATTTTGTCAGTTTAGCTATTCATGCTGAAACTTCCCATGCTGGGCTTTGAAAATGTTAGTTGAAATGGTTCATCTGGTTCTGTAAATAAAGCTGGAGGAAATGTCATTTTGCTCATGTTAAACTCCAGGTGACCTTTCCTTTGAAAACGGTCCATTGCTCTTCATCTCCTCAAAGGCCTTCAGAGTGAAAGCGTGAGCCTTGCCAGGAGGTCAGCTTTGAGACAACAATGTGTCCTCCTATCTCCCAGTAAGTTTCACCTAAATTTGCCTACATTACATGTCTTTACGTTACATCCAACTCTGTGACCAGGGAGAAAAGGGACATGCTTAGATCTTTTGGAGCTTGTAGTCTGGCAAGGCTGAGATTTGGCAAAGCTAAGAGGCGTTTATCACTCTGGCAGTGTGAAGGAGGAAATGACCTGAATTATATAGAAGCTGCCTGGAAAGTCAGGGCAGGCTTGAATGATGGGGTTTTGAGAACGGGGACAAGAAGGATGAAGATTTCCTGGGCAAGGGGGACTGGGACTGAGATGATAAGAGATTGAATGATTTTAAGCAAAGAAACTGGGACTGGGGTTAAGAGAGGTGGGTTTGTATGACTGGCTGAGCAGGGAGAGTTGGGCCAGAGGAGGTAAATACTGAACAATGAAGTTTGGGGTAGGAACAGAAACATGAAGAAAGTTAATTGAACTTTATTTAAATACAGTACACTCCCTTGGCACAGGCTCTGAGAAAGGCTGACAAAGTGTTTCAGTGAGGATGCCTCAAGTTTGAAACCAAAAATAAAGTAGTAATTTTGCATTTAATGTATCCAATATTTACCTTTATATATATTTATATATTTTGTGAGGTCGGAAGGTCTTTACCAGCAGAAATCTATAGCTTTACCAGTGTATGAAGGGGTGAGAGATTGTCAGCCCCAGTGTCTTTTTCCTGCCTTTTCACCTTTGTGTGAGGTAGCCTGGTGAGAAGAACAAGGCAAGGCAGCTTTGTAAGGTCTGTTCTTCTTTGGCACTGCATTTCAGCAACACCAGCTGCTCAGCTTTGCTGAGGTGCAGCTACCTTAGTGTGGAGCCAGACTCAAGCCATTTTTGAGGACTGTTAAAGGGCATAATAATCATAGGTTCAAGTTCCTGCCACCAGTAGACATCAGAATTCAAACTTAGCCTAACAAAAATACATTTAACTGAACAGCATTACTGCATGCTGTTAAACAGATTAAATCAGTTTTCTTCGTAAAATAGCTAAGGGATGCTTATTTTCATGCACCCTGCTGTACACATTCAGAGCAGGTTTTTCCTCCATCTTTGTCTTCTGTGTAAACTGGATAGAAACATCAGGTAATTTTTGCCTTGTCCTCTGGATGATCATAGAGGCACAACTGAGATTTAAAGGAGTCAATGGAAATCTTTTCCAAGTAGCCTCTGCTAATGCAAATTTCAAAAATATTATGAGTGCAACAATCCAGTTGGCCATAGATACGTCAGATTAAGCCAATATAAAAGTTACTAAACAGGCACCAGAGTAAGAACCAGAGGAAGAACCAGAGGAACCAGAAGAAGGGATCTTTCAAAACAAGTAACCCCCCCAAGCTTTTATAAGTGACCTTGGCACTCTGAATGCAGAACCAAAGTCTTAGCCATTCCTTCTAGCACTAAAGCTACTGTGTTCTTTGGGTTAAAATAGATTCATTTTCCTTTGTTTTTTAAGAAAACATTGCATGCTGTAGCCTGAAGCTCACATAAATGGTAGACATGGAAAAAGTCATCTTGCAAAGAGGAGAAAGAATGCGAAGAGGGATCTGTGCCAAAAGGAATGAATGTTTTTAACAGTTTCATGTTTCATTGTCTATCTTTGATGGCTCTTAAAATACTTTTTTAAAAAAAAGTAAATGGCTATTCTTGAGATGTTTTGTTACTTCTTCAATATTGTTGCCTCAGCAGATAGACATCAGAGCTTTAGAAAAACTGAATTTCTAGGTATGAAAAATAAGTGTAGCTAATGTATCATTTATAATTTAATTTAATTTAACCCTTATCAAGTTTTTTCATGTCTTAATCACTTGTTCTATAAAGGATATATCCCAAGCCTTTATCAGGACAACTGGAAAAATATTTATAAATACTTAAATCAAATTCTGTTTTTCTGACACCCCGATTTTGCCCTAGTTGTCTGTTCCTGGTCTATTGTATGCTGTGAAAGTACTTTCAAAAACTTTCAAGAAAATACTTTTCTGCTCCAAAGAGTTACATAAGTTCCTCCGACAGTCTGAGGTATTCCACCTCCATAGTCACAGATAATGCAAATGATGGACGTCTCAGTATTAATAGGATGAGTAAGGCCATCTACTTGGCAGACAATCCAGGTGATTAACTGAGGGGATTGACTACAAGTTGCTCAGTGGCCAAATCTTGCTGATGTATCTCAGTGTAGGTGGGAAGTCCATGCATGAATGTCAGTAAATATGATGCTTTCTGATGCTTTTTATTATGGGGATATGTAGAATTACAAGGTGAATCAGCTGGGGGAAAGTGGTCTGCATAATCAAACCATTAAATCCTCTTTGTTGAAGTAGTGTAGTAGAAAATCAGGTATGCATCTATCATGTTGTATATGGTCAGGTCATACCTCGGTGACACTGCGGGGGCAGCACCACTGGGGTTTTTCTCTCTGGCGTTGTGGCCAGTCGGGAGGGGCTCTGAAGTGCCCTGAGGCAGGCCGGGCCTCATGTCAGGTGTTTGGCACAGGGGGCACTGCAATCCCATTCATTAAATGCTGGACTCCAAAAGGAAAGTCTGCTTGGTGGGGTATCCATACTGCAGGGACTGTTGGAGCCCTGTCATAAACGCAGGATAGAAACGGGAGAAAGGGGTCAGGAGCTCCTTCTAGAAATGTGCATTCTGCAGAAGGGGCTTTCCTGGCATCCAGCCCGGGCACATTTGTCTCCAAAGAGTTTCCACAGTGCAGAGGCTGCTCAGAAGCAGCAAAGGGAGCTGTGACAAGGCCGAGGTGACCATGTCCTGATAAGCTGAGGGGAGGTTGTTGAAGATACAACACAGGGACACGTTAAGAGAGACTCTAGGCTCTTAAATTTATTTTTGTAAAATGAGATGGGAAGGGTGGGTTTTTGTTGGTTTGGGTTTTTTTAAGTAGTGGCCTTTTAGAGTTGCTTGGTATTTACCCTTTGTAAGGGAACCTCATCCAAAAACACTGAGACTGGCTTATCTTCAGATCAGAGGGGTGTCTGATTTCTGAACATCGGTCTACTTTTTTTTGTAAGGCAAATTGATGAAGACACAAGACAGCCTTGCAGCCTGAACTTCGGAGTTCATAAATCTCTGGCTGGTTAAATTTGAGAGCATGACAGAGCAGCCGTCCCTCTTCGTGCCAAAAAATAAGAAAAAGCAAGGGATAATTGCATCAAAATTCCCAATAAAGAGAGCAAAGGAATTCAGGGCTGAAAGCTGAACTACGAGTGGTAATGTGTAATCTCTTGCTTATAAGCGATTTTCTCCTGTGGGAGTCAAATGTGGTACAGTGAAGCTGGAGGGTAAATGGAAGTTATCATAAAGATTACATGTAGTGAGCACATGGATAAATGAGGTTGTAAGGAAAAACCAACACAGCTTTTCTACAAGAAATCCAAAGGATCAATAAATAAAAGGGGGACCTGTTAGGCTGGGGTGGTGAGGGCACCAAAAAGTTTTGAGAATGGCTTCTGTATCTGGCATCACAGTGTGGGCTAGGATGCTTTGTCTGGAAAAGAGTTAACTATGGTGAGACATGACACACATGACAAAGGTCATGTTATCATGGATGGCTTCATGGATGAAGGCACAGAATGTTTACCATGACTAATAGTGCGGGAAAAAGAGAGTTTGTGGCATCAAGTGAAACCAGTAAGTAACAGATCCACGGCAAATTAGAGTAGTTCTTTGTTTGCCATATGTTAAAGCTTTAGACCCCTGCCACGGGGTGTTGTGGATGCTAAATGTTCACATCATTTAAGAAGGGCCTAGACAAGTTTGTGGAGGAAAAGCATGTATGCAGCTATTAAATACAACAGACAACCTCTGGCTCAGGAAATGCCTGAGGCACCAAGTCTTGGAGCCTGGCAGGCTATGCTGGGAAAATACGCTTGCTCTGTTCTTGTGCTTCTCTCTGGTGTGTGTCTGGTTTTGGCTACAGTCAGACAGACGGTTGAGCTACATGGACCTTTTTGTCAGCAGTTGTTTTCATATTTTTGTATTTGTCTCAGCAAATTCGTGACACAGAGCACATGCTCATTTCTTGCTTGCAATGCCCTTATTCAGAGCTGCTCAAGGTTCTCCAAATCAAATATTTTCATCACCCTCTTTTCTGAAATCCTTGTGCTTCAGACTGGAAAACCCAATGTACTCAGGAGCTAACATTCTCATCCATTGACTCTCATGGGAGTAGGCACTTGAAATTTTGCTGGGGGCTTGGCGCCCTGCATATTTAAGCCCTGTTGCTGCAGGCTGCAATGCAAGCATGTCTGTATTTGGAAGAGAGAGCAGAGGAAGGAGAACATTTTGTGCTCTTTCCATCTCCTGCACTTTGGGAAGCTGGTCACAGAGACACGGATTTTCCAGGTCTCTCTCACTCCTCTCATCTACAGGGGGAATTTTGGAAATCAAGAAACCTCTTGATTTCTTTAAGACTGCATCTTTGTAATCAAGACCAGAATTTGCCTGGAGCCTCTGCTCTGTCAGACAAGTTTAAGCGTCTCTGCTTCCCTTTATTAATTTTTAGCAAGGCCTGCCATGTGTCAGACACAAGCAGCTGTATAAGGGCAGCTGACCGCTCAGTCAGGTCAAACTGGCTGTGATGTTTGGCATCAGAATTAAATCCCCCTTAGATGCCTAGAAGGCAGGATACAACCAGTGAATATACACTTGACAGAAACTGTACTGTCACCAAGTGCCAGTCCTTATGTGTTTCCCAAACTCATCTGGAGGAGGCAGAAATTATCTCCAAATCAGCAACACAGAGTCCTTTCTCTGCTCCTTCAAACCCTTTGCCTACTTCTGGCCCTCGGCCCACGCAAATATCCAAACACAGCGAGGAATATAAATACAGCAAGGGTCTCAGCTTTCATAATGTGACTAAGTTGTTTTGATTTAAGAGTGCTCATCTTGCCAAGATTGGAAAAAATTAGTCCATTCTCCTCATGGCTGAATGTCAAGGTACACCCAGGTTTTCAGACAAATGCCCCAAATGTGCCCATGTAGATGCACAACTGAACTAAGACCTGAGTGTTGGAGAACTTAACTCTTTCTTTAATAATTTTTTTAGGGAAACATGGAGACAAATAGGAAACTATGGCAGTATGAGAGGATCAAGTCT
The DNA here is from genome assembly GCF_020740725.1 of Corvus hawaiiensis. NCBI lineage: Eukaryota > Metazoa > Chordata > Aves > Passeriformes > Corvidae > Corvus > Corvus hawaiiensis. The sequence continues at coordinate 80,555,691 of NC_063213.1, read as the reverse complement.
TTGTTTTGAACAAGGATTGTAGTCACCCATGGTAAACCAAGAAAATGAAAAGAAGTCCATACAGAATTACTGTGCTGACCTTGGAGTACTGAGACATTGTTTGCAACACTCCTGGGCTTCACCTAATTTTCTCCACAGAATTTGCCTACAGGGTGGCAATACTTCCTGTGTTTAAGAGCTTTGCTTAATTTGCCCATTTAGTCCACAATGCATGAAGAAAAGGTAGAACTAATACCAGTGATATTTAAATATATCCTGATTCTTCTCTAGGGTCATCAATAGCTGCTTCTTTTTGTGTAATCTCAGCCTGCCTTTCTTTTTTCATAAGGTGTTCTGCCAGTAATACCCTTACAGATTAATGTAAATGTAGACTCATACTGGGGAAAATCCTATCAGTGTAGAGCAGCTGTTTGCAGAAAGACTTGTCACTGTGAAGCAACCTACACATTTGTGGATCTGTGACACGTTTGCAGGCTTACATTCATTCCTTGTTTACATTCATTAAGGCCAAAGTTTTGGGAAAAGTGTTACACCAAAGGCTCAATTTAGCTGGCAAAACAGAGGTATTGGATGCCATTAGAGATGCACAAGGGTATCTGAGACATCCACAGAAGGCTGGTTGGGGTGACAGTCCCTGAGGAAGACTTGTGCCCTTTTGCACTGGCAGAGGGAGGCCAGGCAGATGCCATCAGGCATCTCAAATGCCTTTAGTTGCCCTTCCTTGGGCAAACATGCATCCAAAACTTCTCGGGAAAATATCTGTGGTTAAGGTCAGACAGGCTGGGCCACAAACACACAAAAGATAAACCACAAATGGTTGACTATGCAGGCAGGCATAGAAATTACTGTCATGTGAGGATTTGATCATTTTGTAATGCTGCCTGCCGCAATTTTTGTGCAAATATTTATTCTTGAAGAAAAGACAGTTTGGGCTTCCTTTTCAAAACAAAAATGTTTCTGATGTTTAAAAATAAAAGAATAAGAAAAAATTTGAGACATATTAGCTCTTGCTGCCTGGCCTTTGCCGCAGGTCTCTGGGATTTGAAAGGTGAAGTCATCTCAAGCTGTGGCACTGGTTTCATCCCCAGCTGAAGGAGCAGGGACGTAGAGTCACAGTCTAGGAATCACTGAGAACATCCTAATACCCGACATAGTTGTGAGGTTATAACCCTACTCTGCTTTTGGTTCTGCCCTTTAGCTGATGAAGAAACAGCCCCTCATGCTGGGCCCCAGGGCTGCAGGAAGCAGCACAGCAGCAGCCTAACTCTGCAGTTACAGCCGGGCTCCTCCCCAGCCCCGTGCAGGGCGTGGTGTGCAGCTCCATGTGCCCTGCCACAGGTGCTGCGAGGGGTGGGGCGTCAGGCAACACCTGCGGGGCTTGTCCCAGAGCCTGGTGTGGGATAGCCCTACCTCATCCCATAGCTGGGGACCTCCACACGGCAAACTGCCTGTCCCCTCCTTCTTCCCTTTCCTCCCTTGCACATCCCAGGTGAGCGGCGATCAGAGGAGGGAGGGATGAAGACCTGAAGCCCAGCTGAGTTCTAGAAGCAGGGACTGCAGTGCAGGTTCCAGCAGCTGCATAACATCTGTTTGCAGCACGCTCATACCTTTAAGGGGTTGCAAGTGTTATCCCGGGTTTCTTTTCCTGCATGATGTTCTACGAGGTGATGGCAATTTACACTGCTGCCTGTTTTTCAGTACTAAATAATTTGCTATTAAGTAGTCTCTTTGTTCTCTCTGTTGTTTGTTCCCTAGCTGTTTTTGCTTTGTTGGTTTTTTCCCTACCTCATTTTCCCAGATTCTGTGGTGGCTTTTACACCCTACCTGCTTCATTTTGATTTAAAGTCAAAATATTTTTTCTCTACCTAGGAGATGCCCTGAAGGTCTCTCAGAAATCCTTCAATTTTTCTTTTTTTTTTTCTTTTTAAATTCTTGACTAAAAAGGCCCAACTAGGAAGATTTTACTGTAAGGAATTAACTGCATGTATAAAAGAGGAGCTAGAGCCTTGCTTTCCATGATTTCTGACTATTAAATGCTGAAAGCTATCCCCCAAATGTTATCCCCCACATGATTTTTTTTTTTTTTCTGGTAGCTAAAACAGTTGATAAATCCTTTGCAAGTAAGGCTGGTTTGTGTGGAAAAATCTGGCAGCTGATGACAGCATGAACTTAATTTACTTTTGTGCATGAATGTTTTACTGCAGAAGAGTCATCCTGGATCATTACCCAAGTTGAACAATTCATGTGAAAATGATAAATGTTTCTGCTGACTTGCAGTGTTTGGGATACCAGTTGAAGGCAGTATCAGCTCTCCTTGCTAACCAACACTGCCTATTAAATAAGAGGCAGGAATGCCTTTTCTATCTTCATACCTACCGTGCAGAAAGATTGTCCTGGTTTATTTTGTAAGAAGAAGGTGTTAATGGGTTTATTCTGCAGAGAAAATTTCCCATCTCTCCTTCTTCATCCTTTCTAATAAGGTTAAATTCTTTTAATGAACAAAGTGGTTAAATTTATATTTTGCTTAAGTAGTAGATATTAGCCTAAATAAAGCCCCATATTGTCACAACGGTGTTAGGTTAAAAGCTATGGTACATATACGAGTCTATTCTCATACTGGGAAGTTTAAGTCAGTAGGAAATATAATATCAGCTATGAAAAGATACTTTATATTCAAAGTACTGAATTATACAAGTGCCAAATAGCAAATATAATGGATATAAGATGAATTCTGGTTGCATGGCTCCTAAGTGTTTATGGTAATTTTGACAATTAGAGTAGATTCTTCATATTTCTTTTATCTTGTAAAATTGATCTGAGGACCTTCTGCTGCCTGTGTCTTGCTGAGAAAGGCAGTGCCTCCTGAGGGCAAGGAAGACTTCTCCCAAAGACCTGCTGTCTGGAGATTGGTCCTTGAGCAGATCCTTGCAGTCTGAACAACTGTTCCTCTGCTGCAGATGGCATACAGTGGTTTACTGGAATTCTTCAGCTTTTCAAGGAAAGGACTACCTGGATTTTGTCAGATTCGCTCAAGACAAGGTTTGAGTGAGAACCTGGGAGGGTTAGTTCCAAACTGATAAAGTTTGTGGGTCTGTAACATAAATAACTAAACATTTTTGAAGTATCACATGAAGTTTCACAGTTGTGGGGGCTTGTACTTCATTGCTCACCCAGCGTGAAAGCAGCGCATTCAGTACATGCATTTATCTTCATCGTGTTTTCTGAGTAGTGACATTACCTAATGTCACCACTCTGGATTTTCCTGGAATGTTCTTGTGTTCCCTCATAGCCTGACAAGATTCAGAATACTGAGGACTCTCTTGTACTGAGACATGTAGTTATTTCTTGGCCTACCATTATTGATAACATCTGTCTCAGTACTATAATCTAGTTCTCTGCTGCACTGGCAGCCAAGAAATGTGGTGATTCAGGATCAAAAATATTGCTGGGTTTGTTCTTGAATTTTTTTTTTTTCAGATGAAACTATTTAATTCCCCATGAATTGTGAAATTAGGTCAGTTTCACTGTCACAGAACCAAAATATTTTCAAAATGATTTTAAAACTTTTTTTAAATGCTGAAGTTTTCATTTTGGCTTGGATAAAACCTGCGTTATGTTTCCTTCCTTCCAAGTCTGACCTGTCTCCTGACCAGCCTGACCAGCTTCCCTCCAAAAATGTCTCCATTCACTCTTTGAACAAAACCACTTAAAAACAATTCAATGAAATTATGTCAGCTTCCAAGTAAAACATTGGAGATCATCAGCATGTATCACTTTACAGGGTTTAGTGTGATTCATTTGGATGTATAGCTCTACTCTGTGAGCACTTTTAAGAATTGTTTTTTTCCTAATTGAGGATAAAACAAAATTTGAAACTTAAGAGTGTTTTAGGGAAAAATTTCATTTGCAGATTTGTGTTGGCTTTTTCCAGCAATCATGGCTTGCTGTGCTCAACCACTCGGTTTTCCCTCTTGCATGAATGGCATAAACACCCCACTCCTCTCACCTGGGCAAGCACAGAGTTATCCATAAATGAGTCTTGCAGGATTTTCAGGGGCTAATTACAGGCAATGATAGGAAAGGGGATCAAACCACCGTCAGATTTTACAGGTTCCTGCAGAATGGAATATTTTCCTGGAAAAAAAGAAACGAAAAACAACCAAACAAAACCCCCAACAAAGAGAGTTACTTGACAGCTCTGCTTTCATACTTCTTTCCAATTCCCTCTGTGTTCCTGACCCCCTGTTAGGCTAGTACTGAGCTACCCTCTCTGTAATTCCCCACCATCCTGGCTTGTCCTGAAATTGGCTAATAAAACCAGCTCATTTAATGCAAATGTCCCGGAGTGAAAATAAAATCCCAGTCGGATAAAACCGAGAGAAGGAGCAGCTGAAACCTGCTTGTGCCGCAGCCCGGAATTCCCCGGGCCGGGGCTCAGCCAAGGAGCGGCTGCTCTCTGGGGCAAGGGCTCCATCTGCGGGAAAGGACCTGCATGCATCCCTGCCCAGGGGATCTTACCTTCTCGCACAAAGAGGAAAGCCCTCAGGGTTTGTCCTTGTCCAAATGCACTGTGAATTATTATTGGGTTAACACGTATTGCCTACAAAGCCCACGCAGGAAAACTAACTCTGAGTGCATGTTCCAGCAGTGAGCAGAGCAAGCCTGACTGCAGCAGTGATGCTGGTGGGGTAAGGATTTTCTTTTCTGTGATGTCAAGTTACAACATCTTTAGGGCTTGCCTGGAACCAGTACCTATACAGGTTATTTGAGCATTTCATGTGTGAGAGTAAACTAGGAATGCTTCTGTTCTTGTTCTTTCTTTCCATCTGCATTCCCACTCTTCTTTTCTGTTTTTTAAAGTTTGCTGTATCCATATATGCAAAGCCTGGGCATTTGGTGTGGTACCTGTGAGAAGGCACATGCTTTCTGTATATGACCCCTGCCATAGCTGAATCTGTTCCAACACCACTTAGCAAAGGTGGCAGCTGTCATTCCTGGACAGTTTTATAATGGGAGAGCAGCTGAATGTCAATGCTCCTGGAAATGCCTAGCAGGATGAACATTTTCTCACAGCAATTCTTCATAACAATCCAGCAGGCAGCTCCCTGCTTTTTTTTTTTTTACTACCTCATGCATTTTTTCTGTGAGCTGTCATCTTCTGAGTTAACATATGGCTGTGTGCAAACCCTCTGTTCAGAAAAGGAGAAATGTAGCTCCCTGGTAGCTGGGGTACCTTCTGCCATTATGAAAACAATGTTGTTTTGTTTCTGGGGACAGAGACTTCCATTCCATAGCTGCTGTCTGTTATTTCTCTCATCAGCTAGTGAAGAGTCCCATCCATTACCATTATTGTTGGATGGTCTCAATGGGATTTATTTTTTTCTGTAGAAGATCCAAGATCAGTTCCCTGTTGATAAAAGAGAGAACATTTTGTTCAAGATCCCCACACGTTCTGCATTTTGCAGTCTTTACAGGCTTTACAGGATACCCAGCTGGCTTGCAAAAATGATTCCTTTGAGCCTTAGAGGCTATGAATCCAGTGATCTCTTCACATGGAAATCCTCCTATAGCTTGGCAAACGGTTTAGTAGGAGCCCAAGGTCCATTGACTCTGGCTGAAACATGAAGCAGTCCTGTAATTTGCTCTGTCTCAGTCTGTGTAACCTTTTTGTCATAAAAACAACAAACCTATCAGGTCAGTGTCCATACAGCAACAGGCAACAAAATCCAGAGCTAGCACAACTGAATACACACAGAATGTCCAGTTTTCAAACCACATCCTCTCGTAGCCAGTGCTGTGCCAGCTGAGTGGAGCCAGCCCTCAACACCCAGCAGACTCCCTGCCCCTTTCCTAGGAGGCTATGCCACTCCTCCTCCTCCAGTTCATGGGGTAGGGTTCCACAAGTACATGGAGGGACCAAGCCAGGGTTTCCTCTGGGGGTTGTGTGAGGGGCTGCAGCACATCTTGAGTTTCCATCCAGATATTCCTCTGAGTGCATTTGGTGACTTACTCAAGAGACAGATACTGAAGAGAGGATTTCCAGGCCTTTGCTTCAACAGGATTTTTATTCCTTAAAGTAGATAATGTAATTCTACGAAAAATTAAAATGAAATCTTGGTAAGCAGCCATGGTCAATGTAAAAGAAGTGGTAGCTTTTTACCTGAAGTATTAGCAGGAATCTCTTGTGCCTTAACAGCAATCCTTTTAACTCCATGGATTATTGCATCTAACCAAAAGATGTCTCCTAATTATTAACCACATGCAATTCACTCTGACTGTAATAGGAGAAGGTCTTTCCTTGCTAGAGCAGGTCAGTTTCTGAATTATACTGTGTATTCTTTTCTGGTTTGAGTTTTCTTATGAGACCCATCACAGAGAAGGTAGGAAATCCTTTTGCTGGTGTCCCTCTGTACAGATGACTGCTGGCTTCCCTTGTACAACGTCAAGGCTATCACCATCAGCAGCGTCACTGCACCATTTCCCCCTCAGTGTTACCGAAGTAAACATTTCCATAATAGGTATCCCGAAAGCCCTCTAGGGAAGGAAAGTATGTATTGTAATGTGGGAAGGTTTCCTTTGCTTGCTTTCAGCACTGTTAACGGGCATGTCCTTGCTGTGCTCTGACTAACTGCCCTGCTTTTATCGGGATTAGCACATTTAGCATTAGGCTGGCCAGCTGTCAAGCTAAGCTCAGTCACAGCAGACAAGCACTCATTGCCTTTGTGATTTTTCATCTCTAACTGATCATCCCAAGAAGATATAAGGCCCAAGTCTTCCAGCCCTGCTTATTCAGGGCACAAAATATCTCATCCCCATGCAACTAATGGTACTGGCTCAATTAATCTAATGTGAAGAGGGCATTGCACAACAGAATTGAATAACTTTTTGCTTTTTAAAGAAAAAGTGGCATGCAATTTAGACAGTGGGCTTGCTTGTGCATCCAATATTCAATTACGTCTGACTCTAGAGGAGGAAACACCTATTGGACAAATTAGATATCACTTTGCCTACTTCTGAAATGCAACAGGAATTGGGAATGCAGGGGAGAGGGGAAGGTCTTTGCATCATTATTTATTACTTCACTCTCACAATGGAGAGAGAAGTCACTGCTGCCATCCAGAAGCATCATTTGGAAGAAAAGTAAAACTTAGCCTTCCCTCTTCTTGATGATGCAAAATGTATTCTTTGTCTTAACTGAGATAATCCTGCTGTGATTCGAGGAAGTCTAAATGCACATTAGGTTCCAGCCCCTCTATTATGCAGCAGCTTGGCACACATATGCTTTCCTTTACTTTATGGACCACCTCACCGGTGCTGCTTCTCTATGTTGGCTTTATGGGGTTTGCCAGTGCCACTAATGATAGAATTCTTCTTTTCAGGCAAAATGACTGTGGAAAGATATCATGGTTTATTTAGGTTAGATTCTTTTTCAGATTTCAGGGATAAACAAATGTGGGCATGTAAACTGGAAACCCAGTCCAGATTTCATGAGGACCCCCTTAGTCATCAGGTAACTTGATCTGCTTGTAGACTGCAAAGCTTGAGCTTTGATTCAGAAATAACATTACTGAATGGAGCTCCTTTATGCTCCTGTCATTCTCCTGTCATCTGTAGCAAAACTCCTATTTATGCTATCTAGAGCTCACAAGTCTCTTTGAAACAGTTGGTTCATGGCAACAGGGAAGGAAGACCACAGCCCATCTCTTATCATATTGCCATCCATTGCTGCCTACTAGTTTGTCTCTTCCTCTACTGAAATGTGAGCTCTATTGGGACATATCAGTCTCTGACCACTCTGCAAGAAAAAAGAATAGACTTCCAGTACCAGAACAACCACTACAGTCTATGTCTAATAATTTTGACTCCTAGAGATTCAGTGCAGGTAAGTTCAAACAGCCTAAAAAACATAGCATAGTTGATGTAGCATAAGTATTTCACTTGTCCTAAAATAGCTGGTACACAGGTGCTTGGATTTTTCCAGTTGTTTCTTGGTAAATGTTGTTAAGATCCGAGTTCATTGCAACAAGGTCAACTGTTGCTCTCTCTGACAGTTACATGCTTTTTACTAAGTAAGCCTCATGGGAGCCTTTTCTGGGTTAAATAAGCCAGAGTTGTGCCCTGTCACTACTGAAATTCACTTTTTCCCTTTTTGGTATGTGCTGCCATTTAGGGTTTTCAATCTTTTAGCTTCCTTCAAAACAATAGCCAGCTGGTGGATCTGCAGTGTGAACATTTGGGAAATTTTCACGAGATGCTTATGTTCTTTTCTCATAATCAGGGTCTGGCTCTGAGCTCAGGGTCCTAGAGGTGGATCTCTGTATTTCCTTTTCCAGGTACTATCAAGGCTGATTAATCTAACTTGCAGATGAGACCAAGGAAAGGTTAGACTGTAAGTGTCAATGGATTTGCCAGAAAAACCGTGGATGCCCCATCCCTGAGAGTGTTCAAGGCCAGGTTGGATGGGGCTCTGAGCAACCTAGTGAAAGGTGTCCCTGTCCATGGCAGTGGGGTTGGAACTAGGTGACCCTTAAGGTCCCTTCCAGCCCAAGCTAGTCTATGATTTTTTTTTTTTTTAATGAGTGGAAAAAAATATGTCATCATGGCATGCTTTTGCTGTGTGTGCTGTAGCATTCTCAGTGTTCTGGGTTAAGTAGCATTATTGATTGCTTTTGTATAACAGCAGCATCTCCAGTTTTAATTTTGCAGAGGAAATTTCTCCATCACTGCTGATGCTGAGAGAGTAGGTGCAACATAAGTCCAAGACTAACAGCCCAGAGCAAGTGTGACTTCAGAGAAACCGAAGCAGAGGAGGAAAGGTTGCATAGAGGAGCCAAAGTGCTAATGTTTCTATGATTAATAATCACCTACTCCCTGTTCCACTTTACCAAATGCTACTGAAAATAATGGTGTTCCTTCAGCATAATGAATTTCCCCCAGCTCATCTGAAAATCTCTTCATCTGGGTATCTTGGCTGACTTCCACTTTGGCTGAGTAGAACTGTTCCGTCATTGTGAAACCACTTGAGAATTTGAATTGAACAGGGCGAAAGGAAAAAACAAAAACCAGAAAGAGCAAATGGCAGCTCAGTTTGAAAGAGACTTCATGTAAACACAGAGGCCAAAGCTAGCCAAAGCTAAAATGCTATAGGGTCTAAAGTTTCTTTGTAAGATCTGGATGATCATTTTTTCAGAAATATATCTTTCTTTTATAAAGAAAGGTTCTATAAAAATGTCTGTGGTTTTGTCCTTACCAAATCAATCCCCAAAATCTTAATCACTGGCTTTTTTATTTCCTTTTAAAATTCCCTCTCAGTCGAGATGATGGCCATTGATTCTGTGCATTAGAACCAGAGCTTCAATACACCCATGTGTTACTGTAAATGTTTTCCTCAAAACAGTAAATCTGTATTACTGAAATTCTGTATTACTGAATCTGCATATATTTTTCTACACTGTATCTTTATTTCTCAAATTAATTGTATTCAAGCCAGCATAAAATTCTGGCTTTGTATTTAGTACAAGTTTAATATTATCCCGAAGGTTTTGAGTGAGGATGCCGCTATATTACATTACATTATATTACTTTCAGGTAGGCTTTAAAAGACTCTGCTGAAGAGCAGAGGCTCCTTGTGATACGTTATATAAGCAGAGAGAGGAAGCTGTATATGTAAAGAAAAGGATCTAAGAAGCTAAACTCTAAGTACATTAAAGGGTGAGAGGAATCCCAGTACAGAGGAGCAAAGTGAGTGAAAAGCCCTCACTAAAGCCAGGGTGAAAGCCTGGGTTCCTGTTTGGCTCTGTCCCTTTCCATCAATAACTGTCTTTTCTGTGCTACCTTGGCCACCTACCAACTCAGCTGAAGAGACCTGGGCCCTTATCTGTGATTTCTTCAACTGGCTGATTCACACTGTCAGCTTGCTGGCCTGTGCATGGAGGGAGTGAGAGAATATTTGGGCATCCTCAGGCTTGAAGTCACTGATGGGGTAAGATAGCAGTCTGTCTACTTCCAGGGAGCTCAGTATGTCCCTCCTTGCAGAGCATGCCTGTCTCTGGCTGGTGGCAGTGGCCCAGTCAGATCCAGCAGCACCCTGAGGACTGGGCTTTGCATGCAGTCCCACTTCGGAGGAGCATCATCCTCACAGGCTGGTTTTGGGTTCACGGAGTGCAGCAGTGAAAGGATGCAGTGCTGATGCTGCTGCTGCTGAAGGGCAGCACAACAATGGGCCTGGGCAAGGGAGGGTACAACTTCTTTTTCCCAGAAATCTGGTTACAAGTAACTTTCCTTTTTCCTTCTGGTGGGACTGCTACATTTGTCCATGCCTGGGGCAAGATGAACAAGGTGTGCTGATGAGATGGTAAATGCAGAACAGAGAGATGTAGCAAAAGAATGAAGCTTGTTCAGCTGAATTGTGCAGTGTGGTTGTGTTTTCAGTGTATGTGAGGGGACAGCTGCTGGCCTCTGATGGATTTTGTAGAGCATGATGTGTCTCAGCTCTTGAGGTTGCTGTGGCATGAGCCGAGTCCATTTCAGCTGGAGAAGCGGGCAAATGCCGACACACAGCTCCCTAACTACAGCACTTAGCCCATCTAGGGAGTGCTTGGGAAGAGATTGACCCCTACAACTTCCACTGACAGGGTGACAGAGCAGAGCTGAATGCTGGTTGTACCCAAATGGTGAGTTTAGGGCTGTCCTGGCATGTGAAGAATACACCTTTCAGTATGTGAGCCATGAGGCGTCTGGGAGTTCGCTTGAGTGATAGGTAAGAAACCTCCACAGAAAGCATGAGAATTTGGGAAGAGGACAGGAAAATTAATTTATCCTTATGAATTACTGGAAATGGTGGATAGGTCATTAGAGGCTGTGACTTACAGAGACCATGTTTGCATTTTTTAAACAGTGTTTTAATTGATAAACAAAATGAAGCACACATTTCTCCACTGAAGTAAATGGGGCATTTATTAAATATGTAACACCCAAACTAATATCCTACAAAGGTGATAAACACTTGATGTGAGGATAAATACTGAACAGGCCTCTCAGTAACTCATTTCATGGACAAGTGCCAAGTTGTCATCAGTGGCAAAGTGGGATGTGGATAAATTACCTTAATGTCTGGGAGCGAGTGATAGCCTAGATGTGTTTAGTGGGAACAAATGTCCCACCCCAGTGTGCACTGAATGTAGTTTGAAATGTATTGCTAACATCAGCCCATGTACAGAGACCTTCCGTTTCAAAGTGTAAAAACTCATTCTGAAGTTCATGAATACAAGCTAAATCTGCCTGAGACAAGAGATAGCAAGGTTTAACAAGTAACACAACCCGGATGGAGTCACTCTGTGCCTGCATGATAGATGTCCTTGTCCATCAGGGACATATTGCACAAAACATATTACACTAAAATTATTTGTGCCTTTTCTGGATTTAATTGCTTTCTTTATAAGAGACATGAAAGAGTTTTATTCAGGGATGCTTCCAGATAGGAGAAATGCAGCTGACACTGAATGTCTGTCCCTGCACCACACTCAAGCTACTATTTGTTTTGACCAGATGCATTAGAAAAAACAAATCCAAGTGTGTCTCTGCACCTACACAGAGGAGTTTGTTTGTTTGTGCCCAATGGTAAAAACTATCTGTCTTACTCAGGTTCCTGTGTGGTGGCAGGGCTGGGCAGGAGGGAGGATGACTGCCTGTTTGTCAAGCCCTGACCACAGCTCTCCAGCTCAGCTGCCACTGGGGGAAGGAAGAGACACCTTCCTCAGCAGCAGCTCTGCTGACAGGGATTTCTGAAATGGAGCAGAAGGGTAAAGAGGGGCTGAGGCCTCATGGACTTACCAGAGGCCCCTGCCTGCAGCAGAGAGCAGAGACAGAGCCAGCCTCAGGAATGACAGTGGCTGCTGAGGCTTCCGAGGCTTCCACAGTCTGGGTCAGTTCCCAGGCAGCTGAGAGGCAGTGAGTGCTGCTGCAGGTGAGGCCTCGCTGCAGGGGCATGGCAAGGTGAGAGCATCACCCACATTCAGTTCATCTCCTCCCATGGAGGTCAGCTTTCCACTCCTTACAGACCTAGCTGCTCCCGTTCAACGTTTAGAATCCTGGCGTAATCTGGGTGAGGCGCATGTGGTGACTGATATGCTCCCTTAAGAAAACAAGGTTCCCTGCTCTGGGTTGCATTTTTTCCCCTCATTTTTTTCAAATGGGGGAAATTAATTAACTCAAATTAAACCAATTAATTTGAAATGTTTTCAAAACTGGCAGGACAAAAGTTGAAAATAAGGGAGGGGATGTGAAAGACTGGAATATTAATAACCCATTAAACCCTATGTTTTGTGGGCTTCCCCCATCCCTGATGGGTCAAAACTGTGAGCATCACTTTGACTGATGAACACTGAAATTGCAATAATCAAGTCTTCTCACTGGATCCACAGGAGTTGATATCTTTCTACTCTTATCCTTTTTTTTTTTCTTTCTGTCTTTTCCTTACATATTTTCTTAAGTGTTATTTTTATGTTTTTATATGCTATATTACCATAGATAATAACAACCAAAAGGGCTACATACCTGCTTTCCATAGCAACCAAATTGTTCTAAAATAAACATATACATATATATATATATATATATATATATATATGTACATTTATAAACACTGACCACTCAGTGCCATGTCACACAAGTCTGCCCCAAGGGATCTATTAACAAAAACCTGAGTTACTCTCGCCTTTTGGTGGCAGGTCATACCAGGGGAGAAGTACTCTTTCCTCAAGAGCTAGTGCTGATCAGGCCTAAAAAATAAGACCTTTGAATAAATTATTAAACATAAATTTTGCTTTCAGAAGTTTGGCTGTTCCTTTTCCAGCTTCATGTGTAAGACAAAGCAAGGTTTCAGGCTTGGAAGGAGCAGTGGGCACTGAAGAAAGTTTTTTGGGTCACTATGCCATCATCGTCTGAGTCCCTTTCATTCACCTTAAGCTCTTCCTCCTATGGTGACCTTGGTGCCATTTCTGGTCTCTGCCCATGGCTGATGCCAAATTCTGTCATTTGGATGGACTTGCCAGCACGGATCTGATTCAGTATGGTTTGCTTGGTCTGGTGTTAAAACAAGTTCTGTGTTGGCTCCAGTCAGCTGCTTCCTGCTGAAAATGTCACTTTATGAGGCTTTTACGAATTTTTGGCCAGCTGAGATGTCTTCTGTAGGTCAGAGGACAGCCCCTCAAGCCCACTGCTTCTAAAGTAAGGGGGCAAATAGTGACAAGTTGGGGTCAAATTCAGCTAGAGTTTGTACGTGAGGAGGCTCCAGGGGAAAGGATAGCTTCGATCTGTCAGGGGAGAATTCATTAAGTAGGAGGATGTCCATGGGTTTCTACAAGCCTGCAGGATAGCTGACTGGCCACAGCAGGAGGAAGTTATGCTAATAGTTGCTTTTTTCCTGTTATCTGCAGGTGATCTTTGAAAGGTGTTTTGCTTCTCATAGGCCTGTTTCCTAGTCTTTCCTTTTTATTTTTTTTGCCGTGTGACTGGTTTTAATGTATGCATCACCTTTAATACAGACTGTATTTGCACAGTATCTCTTCTTAAATCCAGGAGGAATGTCAGTATCCACATGACAAATTTCTGAATGTGGAAAGAACCAAAACCTCTTTTCTAATTTTAATACATAAAATACAACTAGTACTGGTTTTTAAATTTATTTTTGGTGTCCTCTTTAAGGTAGTCAATTCAGTCCTGAACACTAATTTATCTCCTCTTATACAACAGGTATTTCTAGGAACTGATAATTCACTAGGGTTTTTTAAAAGTGTTGTGAGGCTCATTAAAATGACTTTTTTTACTTAAGGCAAGCAAGAAAAATGAAATGCTTTAAAGACCATCTTCCATTCTTTTCAGAAAACCTGCTAACAGTTCCTATTTTTAAATCATTAAAAAATATTCATATTCTTCAGGAGATAATTAACAGACTTGCAGATCTGACAGATAATAAATTCTTTTCAAACTCAATCCAGTAGAAATCTTAAAACACCAGTAAAGTTTTCAGAAGGAGACCTATGCTTTGCACTATGGTAGCACCCACTTGTATTGTCCTGTACTCTGCTGTACGTAGACTGGAGTTAGATTTCAGTGCTGGTAAGCATTCCACAGATATGTCATTTACAGAATAGAGACACAATAAACTAAGACCTTCTGTAGTTAAAAAAACCTCCAAATATTATGAAGCAACTAATATGAAAAGTCAACAACAAAATATAATATACCCTTTCCTCAAAGTTTCTGTTGCAGTGGAGTCCAAGTTGCAAATTAATTCCTGAGGAGCCAACACGCAGTTTGCTTTGCATTCAGGATGGGTTCCATGGAACCTTATGAATGGAGTAAGAAAAATTCCTGTCAAACCACTGTGGCTTTGTCTGTAGTGTCATCAGGCAGGCAGAGCTCAGTAAACGTTCTACCTGTTTCTTTGCAGCGCTCTTTGAATCACTGAATTTGATTTACACACCAGAGCAGGTTAATACCGATGATGCCCAGCTGCAAGAGGAGTGGAAAGTTTTGCTTTAAATATTACATGATTTGTTTTAACAATAAGTTGAATTTTAATATAATTCCAAAGGAAAGAAATGAGAATCCAGGGAGTTACTTCACAGAGCTCCCTTCATATTAGCTTTCTGTGGTCAAGAAACTCTGTAGGAAGCATATTTTTTTGGCTTCTATTTGTTTTCTTATTGATATTCAGAACAATTATTGAGTCTGTGCAGTCTAGGAACTTGTGCTCAGTTTGACTCCCTAAACTATATGCCTCTAATAGTAATCTATTTGTTATGGGCTGGGTTGTTTGGGGTTTTTTTACTTTAAATATTTTAAAACTTTATATATACAGTAGTGAGTGGAAATAACTTTTCATTGTGACCCTTGTTGTGTTTCACCATTTACAGTTTTGGGATAGTGGTCTTCAGTTTAAGAGCCAACATTGCTATTCTTGCATGAGCAGAATCTGATTCTTCCTTGCTTTCTGTCATATGAATGTGAGGGCTGTTCCCTGCAAAATTCTTGCTATTTTAACTGTGTCCCAAAAGAGAACCTCAAAAGTTGCCCTTATTCTGCCTGTGGTTCTGCAGTTTTACTGTCAGTGGTGATTAATGAAAGGAAAATGGAAAAAATGTGACTTCCCAGAGGTGGTGGTGCAAACCTTTAGCTTGTACAACACCTTGATTCTGTCTTGCTTGTGGTTTTAATACCCGAACAGGATGGTGACTGAAATGCAAGTTTGACATGAGGTCTGATTTCCAGTGTTTTTCCTCTGTCTGGAACTTCAGGCAAGACCTCACTTCATATTACAATCTGGTCCTGGGGTTGAGTAAATGGTGATTTTTCTGGTGTCCTTTAAATACATGCTTCTCACTTAACTAGATTAATTAGAAAAAAAGTTTAGTTGTTTGGAGGAGACATGAAACTCTTCAGAAGAGGAGATGTATGCATTTTATGTCCATAGAAATGAGCACGGAGAGGAAAGGTGTCATGGATTAGGAATGGTTCTCCCCAACTCACTGCCTCCACTGGGACTCTCCAAACCATGCACTGCTCTGGAGAGGAAAATTGGAGGAAAAATAGGTAAAGATCATGGGCTGAGATCACAATAATTTACTGGAAACAGCAATGAGATAAGAAACAAACATTAACAGCTACAATACTAAAGCCAGAGGGTACAAGAAAAGAAATTATCCACATGTAGCCCCCTCGTAACAATAGACAATTCTGGACATCTCCCTCCACCACACTTACTTGACCAGGAGGAATCACTCCTCCCTGGAAGAGAGAGGAAGCTGAGGTGGTACAGAGCAACCTCCAGGTCCTGGCCATGCCTCTCCCAGTATGCAAAAATTAGCCCCATCCTGGTTGGAACCAGGACAGAAGGGTATTAATTGCAGACTTCTGCCACCACTAGTAATGACATGCCAATTACTTCCATAAAGTCATCAAAACCCCTCTGATTCAGGCTGGATTTTTTGTCACTGCTTTTCTTGGGAGGCTCTTCCAGTAATTCACTGTGGCACACTCAGGAAAGACAAGCAGGAAAGTCAGGCAGGGAGGAAGAGGAGGAGGGATGCCCAAGGCTTAAAGGAGCAGGTGGTATGTTTGGAGTTCTCCTGTGGGACAGCTGAGGGACTGGTGAGAGCACATGAGCAGAAGTGAGCGAAGAGAAAGAAGGACAGCAGCACGGGGGGCCACGTTACCGTGTTACCACGGGGTCAGACTGAGGGAGGGCACCTACTTAAAACTTTCAGGGGAGTCTGGGGAGGGCAGAGCCTGGCATTCCTTGGGGCCATGAACCTCCCTGTCACTGCTGGAGGGGCAGCATGTCAGGACACATGCAGGAGCATGTTTCTGGATTGTGCTAGGGACAACTTCTTGGTTGGACCACCCCATGGGATCACTCATGGATCTGCTGTCCCTCTCAAGGAGACACCAGCAGGGGAGGTGGTGACCCGTGGGAGCCTTAGCTATGGTGTTAAAGAGAGGAGATGAAGATCCTGAGGGGAGGAAGGGAGGAGCATTGCAGAGCCCAAACGTGGGGCGCCAGGTGAGCAGCTGGCATCTTGTGTAGCGTAGGCAGCTGAGATCACAGAGGAGCAGCTTTGAAGGGTGAAAGAGATGAGGGGAGCTGCCATGACTATATGGACCACATGAGAACAGCTCATCCTGATACCTGGGAAAACAAGTGGGTGTATCAGCAGCCCCGCTTGGCTAAGCCAAGAACTCATGACAGAACTCCTCTCGAAAATGGCCACATAAAGGAGGCAGAAACAGGGCCAGGCTACAGAGGAGGGCTTTAGAAATATTGCCCAGGCTTTCAAGGGTAGGGTTAGGAAAGCCAAGCTCAGTGGGAACTGGTAGGGATGTCAAGGGCAAGACAAAGATCATCCTCTGTGTGAGCAGTGGAAGGCCAAACAAGGAATTGTGTGCTCACTGCTCAGTGGGGAGAGTGATTTTGTGGCAGTGGACACCGAGAAGACCAATGCTTTCTTTGTCTTTGTCTTCACCACCAAGTTCTTTCATCTTTTAGTGCTTTGCAGAGCCCTGGGCGACCCAGTACACGAAAGACATGAAGCAACTGAACAAATTCAGCAGACGCACTTGCCCTGTGTGGGAGGCTGAGGAATCAGGTCTTGTTCAGCCTTGAGAAGGGATGGCTTCAGAGGAGGCGCAATGCAGCCTGCAAGGGCCCAGCGAGGGGTTATCAAGAAGGCAGAGCCACCCACTTCCCAGTGGGGCTTTATGGGAGAATGAGAGAGAGTGGGTGTAAGCTCTAACAGGAGAAAAGGTGGGATAGAAGGAAATACGTCTCTGGGAACAGTGAAGAGCTGGAGCAGGTTGTCCGTAGAGGTTGTGCAATTTCCACCCTTGAAGATTTTTAAGACCTGGTGGCTTAAAGCCCTAAGTAACCTGGTCTGACCTCAGAGCTGACTCTGCAGCTTGGATTAGATGTCCTCCCGTGGGTCCTTCCAACTTGAATTGTTGTCTGTGATTCATTCCATGAATATTTTAAAACTACCTTGAACTGCTAGCTAAATTTATTTCTGATCTATTTGTGTCCTTGAGTTCTTCTGCCATCTTAGGCTTGTCCTTTGCCTAAAATAAATTTTATTCTGCAATGTATTAATGGAGAACAATACCATTCCCTCTCGACTTCTGTTAAGCAGAACAAGCCATGCTCTTCTAATTCTGTGCACGCCCCTCCTCCCCTCTCTGTAGTGACTGGAATAGAGTCCCTGCTCCTTTCTCATCCTAATATCCTCTCTATGCACCTGTTCTCATTTTAATTCATCTTCTGGCATGGACGTGATTATAGCACTGCCAGTCCTGCACAAATCCAAATACAAGGTCAATGAAAAAATGTTCATATCCTGCACTAGGCACTCTTACTACTGAAAATATTTTGCAGGACAACAAAATTTCATTATTTTTTAACAACTGCATCCTGCCTATACTAATCCTGTTTCTGTTTATGATTTCCTGATCTTGTTTTCTACATATGGAAGTACATAAATGCAGTCATATGAAAAATTATTGTGCCATAGAAATTAATATTGAGTTATCCTCCCATTAAAAAGGCTTTTGTGATATTTGCCATAAACATTTCTCTTACTAGCAATTTTCATTTCTCTTAGTTGGACCATTTTTTTTCATTGAGAAGTTGTTAAAGTCTTCTAGACCCAGGTGCCTTTCAAATATTTGTACACAGAAATATTATCCCCTCTCTAATTAAATCTATTGGTTTTTTGCTGGTGAGTATTTTTCCCCCCAGCTCCTTACTTATTTGCATGAGAATAAAAAAGATATCTTTACAATAAAATGTTTTCATATAGTTCTTAATTTCATTTTTAGGATCCTGTAAAAGACCATTTAAATATTCTTTAAATCTCAGAGAACACAAGTACCTAAAAGTAAAATATAAGTATATTGATCAGAGCATACTTTATTATGCTGGTTTTTGAGATACTAACTGTGATCTCACTTTGGTCAAGTGGAGCTGTGGTCCTTCTGGGAAAGCAGCCTTCATTCAAGTAGTAATTAAGAACAAGTATTTCCCAGTGATCCTAAGTCAGTTTCATCTTTTATTTCTCCCCAAATTCTTCCTTTGGGAAATTGTTTAAAGATAACCTAGAAGTGAATTCTCATAGTTTCTCAAGGAAAATGCCTGTGGTATGCTGGTAACTTGCCATGCAGGAGATAAACTGGCTTTTCTGAGATGGCATTTCATTGTTCATGGCTTATGTTCTGCTTTTCACATGAATTGGTTAAAGAGCAGTAAGGCATCTGTAGATTTATTAAGTGTAACTTTGAGCTTGTAAGACTGTAGCACAGAATGCTGGGCCCTGTGTAGAGCTCATTGGATAAATGTTTATAAATATAGAAGGAGCTTTTAAGCACCAATGCTTAAATTATTTCTATCTCCCTTCCAAGTGTAGTTACAGAGGCCTCCTGTGTCTGGTCATGGCACGTAAACCTCTTATAAAAGGAAGGCATGCACTGACTGCAGCACCATCCTGTTGATTCATGAGAGGGAATTTTCCAGCCCCAGCACTCCATCTCCTGCACAAAATAAAATTTTTCAGCCACTGGATAAACTTATTTTGAAACAGAAAAACGTTTGTCTGTGTACTGGGTACAGGTGCCCTGGGGGGCAGGTGAGGATGGGAGCTACAGAGGTGACCTCTGTGAGGAGAGGCTGGGACTACCCCATGCCAAACAGAGTCAGTCCCAAGCAGAGATTGCCCTGTGACCCTGGAGAGGTCCTGGTGGAGCAGGTATTTCCCTGTAGACCCTGGAGAGACCATGGTGGAGCAGACACCCACACTGCAGCCCCTAGCAGACATGTCCTGAAGGAACTGTAGCCATGGAGAGCCCACGCTGGAGCAGGTTTATACTGAAAGACTCATGGAGAGGCCCAAGGCTGGAGCAGAGAAGTGTGAGGAGGAGAAAGGAGCAGCAGACAGGAGCTGACCCCCATTCCTCATCTCCCTACACTGCCCTGTGGGCAGAAGGTAGAACAGTTGGGAGTGAAAGGTTGAAGCTGAGCCTGCAAAGAGAAGGGGTGGGTGGAAGGAAGGTGGTTTATGTTTTGATTTTAATTGGGAATAAATTAAAATAATTTTCCCTGTGCTGTCTCTTCTTTTGCTTGAGCCAGTATCTGTCTTTGTCTTGACCCACAAGGTTTTTCATCCTATTTTCCCCCTCTCTTCTGTTGAGGAGGGTGAGAGAGAAGCTGGGTGGGGATATGACAGCCACACAACATCAACCCAACACTCCATCCTTGACCCAGTTCTCTTCAACACCTTCATTCATGACTTGGGCACAGGACTCAAAGGAACACTGAATATATTTGCTGATGACACTAAATTGGGAGGAGCTGTTGGCCCTCTCAAGGGCAGAGAGACCCTGCAGAGAGACCTTGACAACTTAGGGAGGTAGGCAATCATCAACCATATGACATTCAACAAGGTCAGGTGCTGGATTCTGCACTTTAGTTGGGCAAGCCAGGATATGTGTATGGAAAGGGGAATGAGATGCTGAAGAGCAGTGCTGTGGAAAGGCACCTGGTGGTCCTGATCAATGGCAAGTTGAACAGGAGTCAGAAGTGCCCTGGCAGCCAGGAGGGCCAGTCCTGGGGTGCATCAGGCACAGCATCACCAGCTGGGAAAGGGAGGGGATTGTCTCACTCTGCTCTGCACTGGGGCAGCCTCACCTCGAGTGCTGGGGGCAGTTTTTGATTCCACAATATAAGAAAGACACTAAACTATTAGAGAGTGTCCAAAGGAGGACAACGAGGATGGCGAAAAGTCTGGAGGGGAAGGCCTATGAGGAGCAACTGAGCTCATTTGGTCTGTTCAGCCTGGAGAAGAGACTGAAGGGAGACCTCACTGTTGCCCCCAACATCCTCATGAGGGGAAGCAGAGGGGCAGTGTGCTGGTTAAGGTGGTGGTTACTGCGATTGTATTGAATAGTGGGGCACCTGGCATTATGTAAATGCTATGGAATAAGCATTCCAGGGGTGGAATGTGCTGGGTTTGGATGGAGAAAAATAAATTGTCTTCACAGTGGCTGATACGGGCTGTCTTTTGGATTTGCGCTGAACACAGGGTTGATAATACAGAGATGTTTTTGTTGTTGCTGAGCAGGGCTTACACAGAGCCAAGGCCTTTCCTGCATTCCATTTCCTGCTGGTGAGGAAGCTGAGAGTGCTCAGGAGTTTGGGAGGAGACACAGCCGGGACAGGCGACCCAGTCTGAGCAAAGGGATGTTCCAGACCATGTGACCTCATGCACAGTATATAAAGTGGGGGGACGAAGGATGAAAGGAACGGATGTTTGGAGTGATGGCATTTGTCTTTCCAATTAATTACCATGTGTGATGAGGCCCAGCTCTCCTGGAGGTGGTAGAACACCTGTCTGCCCATGGGAAGTGGTGAATGAATTCCCTGTTTTAATTGGTTTGTATGTGTGGCTTTTGCTTTCCCTCATAAACTGCCTTTATCTCAACCCATGAGTTTTCTGGCTTTTACCCTTCTGATTCTTTCCCATGTCCCACTGGCAGAGGACTGAGCAAGTGGCTGTCTGGGGCTTGGCTGCTGGCTGGGGTTAAACCATGACAGGCAGGTACCGACCTCTTCACTGTCATGACCAGAGACAGGACTCGAGGAAATGGCCTGAAGCTGAGTCAGGGGAGGTTTAGACTGCATATCAGGAAAAGATTTTTCATCAGAGGTGAATTGAGCACTGCAACAGGCTCCCCAGGGCAGTGGTCACAGTACCAAGCCTGACAGAGTGCAAGAAGAGTTTGGACAATGCTCTCAGGCACATGGTGTGACTCTTGGGGTGTCCTGTGCAGGGCCGGGAGTTGGACTGGATGATCCTGATGGGTCCCTTCCAATTCAGTATATTCTATGATTCTACAAAACTGAGTGCTCTCAGAGTCATTTCAGCTTTACTTTTCTACCTCAATCTTTAACAGGCTAATTTTTAACTTGAAAATTATTTCCATTTCCATTTGATTAAATTCTATTAGAATTTTTGCCATGAAACAGAAACAAGAGAAGCAAACCTCACAGCATTATCTATCATGATATTGGCTTTTTAATATTTTCATATTAAAATTTTAGTATGATTTTTATTATGATGATTTTTAATATGATGATTTGTTCCCTGGAAAAACTAAGGTTCTGCATTATTTATACTTCAGTTTCTATCAGGACTTATTATTATTCCAGGAGTTGTAATGCACATTTCTTCTTTTTTTCTTCTTTTTTTTTTTTTTTTAACAAAAAAAGGGACGTCAGTGATCTATAATTAGAATTGTACTAAAAATTCCAGCAGCACTGCTCAGAAGGTAACGTCACTTCGGTGCACAGGCACAGCACAGGCACTCTGCAGATCTTAGAGACTTGAGAGGCAGCGCAAGACTCTTCCCTTGTCTGTGTCATACTTGTGTCTGGTATCTTGCACGGACATCTGGGAGAGCTAAAAGAAAAGACTTCCCATCTTCCTTTAGGTTTTGTAGAACACCCACTGGACTTCCTGCTTAAAGGCAAAGGACAATATATCTCTTACTTGCTTTCACACACCTGAACTGAGCTACAAACAACAGCAAATAAAGACAGAAAAGGAAGAATATTTGACTTGTGTCAACATTCTTACTCTTTTTGGAAGAATGTTGTCCAGTTTAATCCTCATGAAAGTGGAAAAAAATAACAGTAGTGGATTAAAGCCAGAGTTTAAGAAAATACATTTAAATATATATTTTTACTTAAAAATGAGTTCCCTCATCATTCAAAGACCTAAGAGTTAAGCTATGTTACATACACCTCAGGTACAAATTGAGAAAAGATTCAATAAATCAGACTATATAAAAAGCAAGAGACTTTTTTCCCTCAGAAAAATGTATTTGTGTTTTATCTGATCATATAAAAAACATTAAATTTAAAAAAAAAGTGTATATATATTTTCAAGTGTTAATGGTTTCACCATTCATCATAACTACATTCCGAAGTCCTATAACACCAGGGCACATTATCCTTATCTGTGTAGCACAGTGAGCACAATCTTTACACTGAGGTCACTCTCATCACTACTTCCCCAGAGCAGTTATCCTCTGATGAATCTTCCTGAGGTCTCATGCGGTTGAACAGGTGTAACAACACATAGCCACACTGAAATCTCGGTGAGGTTAACTGTGTTGGATGAACTAAACTTCTGTTTCTAAATGCAGTCAGTGGCAGCCACAATGTCCTCCCTGCTGAGGATTCTCCTCGACTGCTCTCTTCTATGTCCGTGGCTTTATCATAATTTAACACATCCCAGTGCAGATTCACAGCCCTCCAGCGCTTAAACACTCGATAAACAGATGCACCTTCGTGTACTATCAGTCCTGAAAGTAAGAGAAAAAAAAATCGTTTATACAAAATATTTTGAGAGCAAATAGAGATTTAACACATTGTAATGGCTCTGGCAATTTCCAGATGCAATTAAATTACTCATTGTACATATGCAATGTAACTGCTTATTCATGTGTTTGGGAGGCAGGAACATGCAGAGGAAATAAAGTTGTTCTGAATGAAAACTCAGCATAACCAATACTAGAATAATCTGTGCATGCCTAACTAAATGAATTATTTAGATTTAAGTAAACCAATGCAAAACTG
Organism: Corvus hawaiiensis; assembly: GCF_020740725.1. Taxonomy (NCBI): domain Eukaryota; kingdom Metazoa; phylum Chordata; class Aves; order Passeriformes; family Corvidae; genus Corvus; species Corvus hawaiiensis. The sequence goes on along the minus strand of NC_063213.1, from coordinate 80,532,509 downwards.
GCAGATTTGGATATTGACTGTTTATGCTAGTGCTGCCCTTGTTCATGGTAATTACTATTTATTTACTGAGATTTGTACTGGTTTAAGTAGACCTTTAAGTAGGTTAGACCTTCTGTAGTAGACAGGATAGACCTAAATTTGTTTAAGAGTGTTTTGTAGAATTCAATAGATTGAAGTTTAACTGCTTTCAGATTCCTAGTTCAACTTAGGAGCGCAGAAGATTTATGAAAACCTGAAACAGCTGTAAGTATAATGACTTTCCTGCCTTGCTTCTTTAGAACAAGAAGAAATTAAATGTTATTATTAGCTACAATGAGCATGGTAAGGATGATAGACTTTCTTCTTTCTCTTCAGTATTCAATAGGAAAAAGTTGCAAATCATCTTTTTGTTGAGAGCCAGGAAATCTTTTAAAAGGTCCTTCAAGGAAGACACAAAATTTCTGGAGTCCTCAACAGACCAATCTGCTTATGAATTTCCATGTAGCTAATATTTATGCCTACTGTATGCATTCAAGAAACTTATTTAAAGAAATGAAGCTCCTAACTTGTTGTATGTACATATATGTTTATGCTTACGCTCTTTGTGTGTGAGTATTTCAAATATGGATTTTTTGGGGAGACACATGGGGCTTCTGCCTTCTTACTAGGTTTTTCCTCAGCGAGCCTGGTTGAGGACACTTACTTGGTTCTGAGCAACACCACCTATTTTCTCTGGCTCCCTGCTTTGGGAGGAGAGCAATCTGCCTAGCCAGAAACATTTATAAATCTTTTGCCCAGTGTGCTTCTTGGCAAATATTCTCCTATACATGGCCACATCTATAATGTGATCTCGGGTGTCCTTTAGCTGAAGAGATTGTATATCATCTGTTTCTACACAACAAAATTGTGATTTAAGTGTCTGAGGTCCTTTAGTGTGATTAACTGATACCAGAAAGGAGATGCTCACAGAAAGATGACACAAGGAGAAAGGATGATAAAAATATTTACAATGAACAGCAAACCTGAGATTCAAGTGCAATGATTTGCAGATAGCAATGCCTACTCTAACACGTTTTTTAAGATCAGTACACTGAAAGATAGAGAAACACAAAGATTTCTTTCAGGAGGACATGATAGTGAATGCAGCATCTATGTAAGGCTTTCAAGTTGCCTACAATTCATTGAAGCATCCAATACAGCAAAAGTAACACAAAATAAACTTAATTCAATAGTAAACATTCTAAATGTATTTTGTAACAGCAAAGCATTTTAGAGGCAGGTTTTCTTGATTGCAAGATTTCTATCTTCATCTTCTCAGATACAGATAAAGCAACCTGTCTTTAAAATTTAGCATCATGATAATAATCAATAATAATAGTCAATACATAAATGTACCTTCAAGACTGGCTTGATTGTATTAAAAAGAATAAATGCGTTTGATCATATACAGAATCTACAAACCAAATTAGCCATGATTTTACTGCTGTGACAAAGATCCACCCTTTTTGTGTTCTGTTGTATTTCCTATAAAGTGATAAAGGAGATAAGAATAATCTTCCTCAACCTCTCCCTGGAACACAGCATTATTTGGTCCAACTTCTCTCCAGGCTGTGGTGAAGCAAAATTAAAAGAAACTATTTACTCCAAAGTAAAGATACGTATCTGCACTCCACTGGAACCTGAACAACATATTTCAGAATAGAGAAGGAAGTATTTGAGAAAGGATCATTGAGGTACATGAAGTACATTTAAACAGTCAAAATATCTTCCCAAAATTAAAACAGAAGAAGCTGTAGGATGACTTCTTTCAGGGAACTCTTTTTTACTGTCTTGGGGCTTTCAGGATTTATTGAAATTATGTTTTCAAAGTTTTTAAACATTGGCAAGGATAAGAAATTTTCTTTATAGTGGAAGCTGTCAGTCATATATACTTTAAAAGAGCTACAAAACAAAGGATCAAATATTGCAAGCTTTGGAATAAAGTTGTCAGATTTGGCAGTGCTGAAGGAGAAAAGGAGCACTTTCATAATTCTTCTCATAAAAAGTTTTGGCTTTCTTCTTGATAGAGCTACAGATTGAAAAAGACCCATGTAGAAAAGGCAAAAGAACTGGGGGGAGCGGGGGGGCAAAGTTCTTAGCACCAACACCTCCAAGACCACAAATAAGAGGAACTCTGGGTAAGGTTGAAATGCTGGAGATTTTCAAGGCCCAGAGGAGTTCTGATGCTCAAAAGATAAGTAGTTAGTCACTGAAGTGGAGCTGTGTGAAAATGGCAAAAATCTCCTTTCTCTTAAGGGTTCCACAGAAATGGATGTAGATATGAGAGAAAAAACAAGAATAAATCCCTGAAGAATATTGATTTGTTCCAAACACCGTGATTTCAAAAGCACAGAGGACACAGCTGAACTCTTGTAGGGGGAAAAAAAATTATTTGTTTGACTCAGATGATCCCAAGAAGTTTTAGAATTCACTACTGTTAGCTGTTCAGATGTTCTGTCCAATTAATATCTACAAGGAACAGAGTTTTAGGATGATGGACCCATCTAAATGTCCTATGGTTCTAAGAAGATTTTACCTTTAGGTTTTATCTCTAAGATGGAGGGATTGCTGTGGGATCCAGCCAACAGGATTATGGAGAATCTTAATTTTATATTTTTTTTCTTATATTTTTGCCAAGTACTATTATATTCCTTCACTGTATTCAAAAGTTTTCTTATCCTGACTCACAAGATACTTGAAATTTTTACTACTGAATGTCTTTACAAGCAGTCAACTTGTCTTATTCAGATGTGGTGGTATTAGGTTACAAGTTTATCTTATTTATCACACTAATATATAATCATTTAGGAATGGACCTCCCAGAATCATCACAAGATTTTATCCAGGAATAAAAGATTATTTTTACTTCTGGACAAAGTGCCATGTCTTAAAACTATTCTAGGGCCCACAGATGTAAAAAAAAAAAAAAAGGAAATCAATTGCTCACAGCATTAAAGTGAAACATGTTCAAGCTATAAATAGTAATATAATTCTTTATAAACTATTTAGAATCAGATCTAGTGTGGGAGGAAAAAAAGGCTTTCTGAGTAAAGACATATAAAATGCAGCTAGATGTGTTCACTGTAAGTAACTTCAGCCTGTTCATTTTTAGAACCAAGGAGTTACAGGAATATTGCAAGGCATCAAGTTCCTTAGCAGGGAAGAAAGAGGCTTTCAGAGGGCAATTCACACCTCACACTGGCTCCCATCTCCTACTCCCTTGCCACAGTACTACTGGCACCAATCATGTTTCTAGTGCAATGTTAAAACTGCTTTTCACTGTTGGAAAAGGAGCAGCACTATTGTTCTGGGATTGCAAGTCAGCTGCTATTATTTGTGAGAAGTTTTGTTCATGTTAGAACCATTTATGACCAGTAGTTACAACTATTTTCCAGTGAAAAAATAGATAAAATTCTATGAATTTTCTGTTATGCAAAGTAATTGCTAGGTCTAGAAAGTAGAATGGCAAAGGCTTGATATACTGTACTTCAGTGGCTAGATAAGGGATTTATATTATTCATTCCTTCCATGAACTCACTCTGGTAATCCCTACATGGATGGTCTGATCCTAGCACTATCACTGGAATAACTCTGGCTTTCATAGGCTGTAGTTCTACTTGATCAGTGTTCAAGGTTTGCTTTAGGAAAACTTCTACCAATAGCAAATTTCAAAGAGAACAGCTTTACACTCAGCTTTGATGCAAAAAAGTACAAGGTAATGACTTGTAGGGTTAAAACCACCACTGATAAGTAAAAGCAATCCTGTTTGTCAGGAAGAACTCTGGAAAAATTCAGACTAGAAGAAAGAGAACAGTGTATACCAATAAAGCATGCGTGCTGGAATGAACTGATCATATTATACTGGTGATCTATAATCTTTGGGATTTTTCTTTTGTTGAAATGTAAAACAAAACAAAGAAGTAAAATACAAGTTACACGTAAATTACTTAATAAGAAAGTGACTGGTGTGCTACGTATGATATATAACTCAATCACTGGGTAAACGAATTGTTACGTGCCCGTTTTCAAAGATGGCATAAAAATACATCAGTACCTTTAGGCAAACTGCTTTTAAAATTATAGCAAAACATTTCAGAAAGTGCTTCACACTTTTTGTCTGAAGATAATAACACTTCACAAATGACCAGGAATATTTGTATTGTTTCTGCAAAGGTGTAGGGAGGCATAAATGAAGGCAGATGGAATAAATCTTGGTCATACCACCAGTATCTCAAGCATTATCTTGAAATATGTGGTGCACAGGAAAACCTGTATGTCTGCATACATTTTTCATTGAAATAAAGAGAAATTACAGTGGGAGTAGAGGTATTCACTCACTGTAAATCCTGTTGAAAACTAAGAGAATGCCACGGATGACTAAACACAAATGGAAGGAGAGGAGATACTAAGTGAGAACTGTAGCTGGTTGTAAGCATTACAAGCTTTATGATATAAGAGATTATACATAATAATGGTAAAATCATAAGTTAATGCCTTGGGAAGTCACCAGCATAATGGAAAGTGTTTGGGGTTTTTGAAATCATTTGTAAGTAATAATTACATACATCTATTAGAGAATTTTATTTGAAAGTTTGAAATTAAAACTATCAATCTAAAACCCCTCACTTTATCATGAAAGAAAAAGATTAAATTGAATAAGGTTGACTATATTAATGACTATTTTTAAGAGTTACAAGAAGTTCTGATCTTACAAGCTAACAGAATGCAAATTACTTGAAATTATATGCAGAATAAGTGGGACTGAAGGAATCTGGATTATCAAAATTCCTCAATCGCCAAACCTCCTTTATACAGCTTTCTGAATTTCCAGATACAGTCTAGTAAACTGTTAAGTCATATCTGCAGTGAACTTTATAACTACAAAACAGTGTCCAAATATGTTTAATTGTAGTCAGTTTTACATTTAACTTTCCATGTATTATTTATGATAGGACTATAAAATATGCATTTATTAAATGACAGGAAAGTCAATCTACCTTGTGGAGGAAGACAGCTGTGTGTTTGCTTTGCTCCTGCAGGGTGTAGCTGAGCCAGCTCCATGTGAGGTACATGACAGTTCAGTAGCTTCCACTTCAGTGGTGGCTTGAACCTGGCTGGCTTGAAAGGCAGCTACAGAACTGCATGTACCAATTTATGGAAGGTCACCTTCCAAATGTTTACTTCTGTGGATAAATACAGTAATATTTCTGATCACCCATAGACATTCTTGACTGACTTGGAGTTTAATCTGGCTAAATGAACTGTTAAGTTTCCCATTTTTTTTTAACAGTAAAACAAATGGGAAAAATGAAAATGATTTGAAGTAACTGGTTATTTCAACTAGCTGATGCTTACCAAAGTAATTTTTTTACTGGGACAAAAAAACCAAACAAGCCAGAATTCCATATAAATGAAATTTTTAGAATGCCTGAAGCACATATTATCTTCATTTAGTGTATTTTTTAACAAAAGCAAAGCCTTCAATATTGAGTGTTAAGCTGGAAGAGGTGATATTCAGAAATCAGCATCTAAGAGGACGTGTAGCTGAGCTCTTTTGTTCATTTGAAAGATAAGCACTTCTCCAAAGTATGAGATTCTGCTTGCTTTTCTGTCTGAGATTTGGGTTCACAGAAGAAAGCCTGTGTTACAAAACATTCCAGAGCAGCTTCTCCAACAAAAATTACAAAATGAACAGAACTGCTGATGTAGCCGAAATATAAATACTTGTACAGCAATGGGATGGTTTCAATAAAAGACGATGTGGCTTTACAGTTGAAGCCAAACCCTTGATACTAGGAATCACTCTTTGTTCCTTATGGAGCACAATTCAGCACTGTCCTTCTAATTCCTATACATAAGATTCAGATAACATTTATCTCTCAAAAATATCAATGCAAACATCAGATGGCATTTCACTTCTGTATTTTCTTGCAAATGAAATTCCATTAATGTGGTTTAATGTAAATTAATATTACTAATTATGAAAATTTAATTCTCTAAATTATATAATTATATAATATTTAATGTAAATTTCCTCTGCAAATAGCCATAACTATTCTAACAATCAAATCAAGGTTCTTTTACCAGGTACTACTAAAGGGATTTCTATTTAAATATTCCCAAGTCCAGTGTACTTTCAGAAATTTTTGAAGTAGTCAATACAGTGTTGCAGTAAAATGTATTTTCTCTTACAAGATTTCAGCTCAATGACTTGGGACTTTTTAATAGTAAAGCAAGTTACTATAGTTAGCACTAAGTGTTTCATAACTGTTTATGATGTGCAAAGAACTTACCCCTGACTTCTCTGTTCTCCTCCATTTCTAGCACAGTGACCTATATAAATGTGTGCAACTGAATTCTGGGTGTGCAGTGTGATGACACCTTCAAGGGCTTCTTCTGCACTTCATGATGATACAATCTAATTCAAACTGGCATCAGAAGATGACAGTGTGTAATTTTACTAATTATTTTAATAATGCCTTTCATATTTTCATCTGTTTAACTTCCTGAACTTTGCTAGTCGTCTGTTTTATGAAGAAATTTAAACCGATCCTGTTCTCACCACTAACATTTTGGGAAGACACTGATGAATCTGAGAGCAAAGTTTCTTTGATTCTTTTCTCTCTGCAGTACTTGGAACACTGTAAAAAGCAGCACTTGCAAAACGTATCAGCTGAGAATAAATCTGCAAAGAACTGGAGTGATAAATTAGAGTGACCAATTAGAAAAATAGAAATAGTCACAGTCTTAAACCACAGTCTGTGCTGTTTAAAGATTTTGAGCTTACCTATGCATACTAGATCCATAAAACCATACATTCCATAGCAGATTTGAAAAAGGATGTCCTTTCTTTGCCATACTGCATAAGGGCTGAAGGCTGACCATAGAAGCCAAGTCACACTTGCTACTAAGAACAGAGATCCTAGGATTACAGCAACCATCTGCACTTTCTCAACCAGTGTTATAGTAATGCTTTGCCACTAAAAGAGAAACAAAGTTGTATAAGATAAAAGTGTTATTGTCCATGGTTGCACATTCAACTCCACCTTTTTTCCTGAAATCAGAAATTATTTTAATATTTACACATATCTTCACAGATATTTACTAATATCCTTGACATTTTATATATTTTTTTCCTATTTCACTTTAAAGAGAAGCTAATAGTTGCTTCCCCATTTCCTCCAGTGTCACTATCAATACCATCTAGCTGTGAACTTCTGAAGAGTTAATAGTTTTATTTCTGTTTTGAATATGTAGGCAAAAAAAAAAATTAAGTCTTAGGAATGGAACTCAGTCTTTCTTCTTTGGAGTGCAATGAACAGAATAAACAAAGAAGAAGACTTTTCAAGTATGTCGTATGCTAGAGTGACAGGTTTCCTTTCCATCCCTCCCGAAGTGTGAAGCCATTTTCCACTTTGAGGTTTCTCATCAAAGAAGTTCCAGACATACCAAGGAAGTTGTCTTTCTCTGCATAAACCAATGTTAACAGCACAAAAAGACACCTGCAACCTAGTGTGGAAGCAACATGAAAACTCAGGAGAAGCCCTGAATATAGATAGCACAAACATTTCTTTTCAGTGCACCCCAATTATGTCCATCTTTCCAGGGAAGGCTGTTATCTTCCATATGTGACGTGACTCTGGTTTATGGTGTGACAAGATTTAAATAAAATTGAGTATGTGTACTGACTTCTGTCAAGATAAGATGAGAAATACAATTCTGTTATAAGTGTCACAAAAGCAAAACACAGCATAAGGAACAAATTGTTCTAGATTACCCTTAACATATATGGTTTTTCTTGGCCATAATTATCTAAATTACCTTGGCAGATTCCCCACTCCAGCCCTATCACTCATTCCAGGCCTGGTGTGAAGACTTTGTAGACAGCCATCTTTCCTGTTCCTAATTTTGGATGTACCTGCCTCCTTCTACAGTTGCAATAGAGAACAAGTGGAGAAAGCTGTTGCAGTATGGGTTTTCTTACCTCTTTTCCCATCTGACAATATTTTTTCCTTTTTCCTATTACTTTACTAAAGCCTTCTCTTTTTTACAGCTGTTGGGTAACCAGTACCATATAATCATAAGATAAAATTTTAATTCAGGTTGCAAGGGCCTGTGGGAGCCCTCTAGTTCAACTTCCTGCTCAACACACGATCAGTGATGAGATCAGACCAGCTTGCTCAGGGGTTTATTCAGTAACACCTTGAAAATTTCCAAGTATGGAGGCTGTTCAGCCTCTCTGTGCAACCTTCACCATTTCTTGACTGTACTCAGGTTGGAAAAAGTTCTTCTTCAAAAACATTTTTTCTTATATTCAGTCTGATCGTCTTTTGTCCCACTTACACTCTCTTCCTCCCATCAAGTACCACTGTGAAGAGCCTGCATGAGCAATGGGTCCTCTGTCCCTTTCTTCTCTTTCAGCTTTTTCCATTCACTTTTCTACAGTAGCCTGATTTGCACGTGGTGCTGCATTCCTTCTCTTCTCGCAACGTTCTGAATATAATAATTCAAAATGATAGATGTATAACAATTTGTAAATTGTCTATCTTGAAATACTACTCTTTTATAATGAACTCATGAAATGCAGACTAGCTTTTTCATGGAACTTGAGGGTTTGGAATGGGGCTATTCATACTAAACACTACCTTTTTATGGTAGAACAACTGTGGATACTCATTTCCTTTGTTACATCTTTTTATAAGGTCAAAGAAGGTCATTAACAAGTGATGGATGACACAATGGTGTGAGCTTTTCATGACAGATATTACTTGCATACAGGATTAGAAGTTCAGGACTGAAATTCACAGAACTCTCTTTAGACTCCATAGGGTAATGTTAAACAAAATTATTTTTCATTTCTCAGCTGAAGTTACATAGTGTGACTTGGCAGGAAACTGTCAAAAATGCTGGTGGTTATGTATGTCTATCTTCTTTCTTTATCAGTGTGAGACAGACCTGTATTAAATTTCTTTGGAATGCCTGAAATCAAAGTCCATTTACATGAAGTAAAGCTTTAACTGTCACAAAATATTACACTGTCAAATTCACGGAAGCTGGCAATAAATTGCAAAAACTATTAAATAACTGAAATAAACAGCAGATCTGTCACAGTGCAATTTCAGCAATGCAGAAGTTCCTAAACTCACTTCAGTGTATGTTGATTTTATTTTCTTCTTTTTTTTTTTAACTTAGATTGCTCATAGTTATTCTGCAAAGACAATAATGAACAAAAGGAAAGGTAATCCAAACATTTGGGATAAGTAATGTACCATGCAGTCTAGACACAAAGCTTATCCCTGTTCTGGTGTTGTCTGAAAACCAATAGCTCTTCCTCAGAGTCAACCACTCCTACCACCTCTATCCATTTCATGAGGGCTTTTTGTTGTGTTTTCCCAATTCTTTATTTCTAGAAAAACTTGACCTCGAAAAGTTCTAAGAAACATATATATGATCCTCACCTCTTCTCTTCTAAAGAATGTATTGTTGTTATTTTGCTCTTCTCCTGATCAGCTAATTGTCTCTCAAGAATGCAATCAATTGAATCTCTCAACCTCAATAAAGTCAGTAATTCCAGGGATTCAGCGTATCAGCATGCTATCAAATTACTACAATTACTGAGAAATAGCACAAGCATTCCAGAGGCTGTAGTTCCTAACTCTTCTGCCTTTAAAAATCAAACAAGAGTTCAAAAACAACCCCAAACCAACAAACCAAAAACCCCATCAAAATTAAAAAAAACCCAAGAACCTCAAAATAGGGTTGGATATTTTCTTATGTTACCCAACTACTTTAATCTTTGTGATGTTCACTGTCTTTGTTCTACGAAAGAAATTTTAATCCTCCACCTTCTTCAGTATGAAGGTCAGCAATAACAAAGAAATTACAAAATTTTAGGGAATTTTCCTCCCTATTACTTTTAATCTGTAAGTTAAACTAATTGATTATATTCCACAGTAGATGGATGAGGAAGGACTGTGTGTGTAAGACAGAAGACATTTTAGTGGCCTAGAAAGTTTTATGTGAAACCACTAACTTGCCTTCTTGTGGTCAGCAGCCTACCATAAGAATCCAGCACCCTAGGAATGACAGGGTGGGATGGATTGGTGTTCAGCTCCACCATGTGATTGATGGACTTGGGGACCTCATCTTCTGTCTATGTCAGTCCATAGTGCAAATGGCAAGAAGACTGTGGATGGTTAACTTACCCCAACTGAAAGTTCCTTCTCCTTGCCCCTCTCCAATCAGTTTTGATTTGTTACAGTCTGAGATTGCTTCCTGGGAAATGACTGCCTTAATTATATTTCGCATAAATTTGACTGAGTTTGGGTACAAATTATGAAAAAGTGAGTAGGTGTTACTGAGACAGGTATGTTTTTCACATAATGCAGGTGGCATTCTGTAGTTACCATGTTATTCACATTTGGATAGGTTTGGAATGTTCAGTCCCTCTCTTAGACAGGGCCAGCTTTCGCCATTAGACAGTGAGATGAACTGCACAGGACTGCATTGTTTGGTTGCTTTGCATTTCATAACAAGGCTTGTGAAGAGGAACTGGAGTTGTGGTCACACCATTTGCTTCTGCCTGAAGTCTCACTCACAGCATGGCTAACTTGTGAGAATACAACTGAAGGACACCCAGGAACAGAAAATTCTTTCTAAGAGTAAGGTTCTTTTTATAGCATCAAAAGTTAAACTTTCTTTGATTTCTCACAATTATTTTCCTTATTGTATTCACTGTTATGTTGTTATAATCACTTTATCTGTTAATGTCAAATTAATGGCTTACAATAGAGGTCACAAAAATAATATAGTAAAAATAATTCAGTGATAGTTAATGTTGAGAAATTGCATTTAGAATATAACAGACTGAATTATTTAACATTGTAAATTGAATGATCACATTATTAGTGTGTCATGATTTAAATCCATTATTTCAACTAGTGTTTTTCTCATTTTCTTCATATAACTTGCTTCGAAAATTTTAATTGCTCATGATTATGAATAATACTATGACTTTCTAATTTGTTTTTGCTATTTACTTACTATACATGCCATAATCAGTAACAGTTATTTTAGCTAAGTATTTTGCCAAGTTAGAAAAGATCTAGACCGGATTTTAGTGTCAGCTTCTGTAAAGCAAATGACCCTAAAAAATAAATATTATAAGAAAGATTGTAATTTTTGCTCAATAACTAGAAATGGGAAAACAATGTGAGATATTTTGTATCTAGATAACTATAATACTGTAGGTTTCAGATATAATCATTTAAAAAACCTCATTTAAATTTCTATGAAATAAGATCCCATTTCATATTCCTTCCCATCCTATCTGTAGTGTTATGATGTACCCTGCCATCTCAGTTGTCCATGAAAAAAACCATTTTATTTTAATATACAATCATGGCAAAAACTTCCTTTGAAAATGGTGTTTTGAACAAAGTATAATTAATGCTTCTGTTTTAATGTAATACTGTCTGCCCCTGAAAACTTTCTAGACTTTTACTTCTACTGACACTTCATTTTGTTTGGTTCTTTTAAACTTTTATTTACCACTAGTCTTCCTCTGATAAATCATTTGGGAGTATAGTACATTAATGGTACTCTAGAGTTCAAATTCTGACCCCAGAAACATTGCTTCTCTTTTCTTCTAAGGTTTCTGTCAAACAAAAATACAAATATAAGGAAATAATGCCTTATTTTGGAGGTCGAGACTTCCAGAAGTTGAAGGAAACATATTGCTTTGATGGACTAATTGTTAAAGAATAAAGTTAATACAGTTATGTGCATGTCCTTACTAACATAAAGATGGAAAAATTTTCAAAGGTCTGTCACCTCTGAGATAAATCAATATTAACTTGGTTTTGTTTTAATAATGCCTTGTAAAAGCCCATTGATTATTGTACATGTACAATACATGGCAGAAAAGGGATCAACGAAGTATCTAGACTGTGCTTGTACTTAGAATACATTGCATTAAAAATGTCTGCAAAGAAACGACAGGTTTTCCTACATCCTCAATAAAGAACATATGAAATTTCCTTATGGCTACCCAAATGCGTACCAGCTTCAACTGTACCAATTATAATCCATCAAAATTCCTTAAACCAAAGAGCTGTTATGGGGTTACCCCACTCTGTTCTCTCAGAAACACAGCTTATTATGGGCGCTGCTGACTGAGACCTCTCATTCCCTTCACTCATTCTCAAATGAGTATTTTACATTACAGCAACAATAATGCCTGGCTGTGACCTATTGTAATATAACATGAATAACCTGAAGACATGCCAAATATACAACCTCAAAAACTTTTTGTTAGATTGCTCTAATTGCTAGAATCAACTCTCACAAGAACAAGTTCTTCCCTACTGTTGTTCATTATGCATTACATGATTTGTAATCTGTGTACATATGAATAAAACTCACACAGAAGCAAAAGAACACACTGATTTAAGTCCAATGAATTACTTTTGAAATGGCTGTTCCTTACTTTATCCTGTTGGAAGTCTATGAGATTAGGTAATTAGGGTTTCTGAAATGTTTTGCAGTAAGTGTATGTTGACTACAAGATTCAGTATGCAATGATAGTTAACTTACTGACCAGGCTAGACAGAAAATGCAAAGTTATGAGTACAAACACACACACACACAAACATTTGAAATGTCATTTTTAGCTACAGGCTTCTCTTTTTATGACTTTTTCTTAAAAGAATCTATGCCACAAAAATTGCAGCCCACCATTAATGACTGCCTATTTTGATACATTATTAACACATAGAGTGCCTGGAGTCATGATGTCCATTATCTTTTCATCAGGCAGAGAGCTCATTAATACAGATAATTTGGGCTGTATGTAATTTCTGTAATTTCAGTCATCTTGGAAGGCTGCACCAGTATTTTACTTGGGACATTCTGAAAACATAACATTTACTGTGCAAATCCTGTCCATCTGTGCACCACTCAAGCAATTTAGTTGACAGTTCCTGGAAGTGTTGGCTTACTGCATGTACACAACTGATTGAACATCTATACCTACAGTGGGTACATCCTGGATTTCTGGCTGTCCAGAAGCCTGGACATCCTAGTTAATATACAAAATCGTCACATTCTATTACATTCACCTTTCAAAATCTTACTACTTACAAAGCAGAACAGTTAAACCTTTTATCTTTAATGATTCTTTAAATGACGTTAGGATCTGAGACCACAAGCTGAGCTGCGATGCCAACTACTTAGTCTTACATTATTCTTTCTCTGAGAAATTATCGCTACCTATTTTTTGCTGATGGCCAAAAAATGAAAGGAATTAGGCAAGACTGCAGGACTGTGTGACCAGCTGAGGCAGCTGCCCAGGCAGGGCTGCAGTGGGAATACGCTGACACCCTGGCGCCGGGCTGCAGAGTGTGCCCTGCTCTTGTGCCAGTAGGGGCCAGCAGCAGTGAGCGTCCCTGTGGAAAGTGTGCTAGGGAACAGGAGTTACTCCACTTAGTGACAGAGCTCCAGGAGCAGGCAAGTAGGCTGAGGAATATCGGAGTCAAGAGACAGCTCAACTACCTTCCCCGGGACAGGCCCAAAAGGGCAGACAGAATGCATGATATGGAGGATTCCCTATCCTCTCTCTGTCCAACAGAATGCAGTGACCTAAACGACAGGGGACAATGGTGACAAGTTCCTGCCCAGCGCAGCGGGCAAATCTCCTCTGCAACTCCCTCCCTGCAGAATTTTGGTCTTTTTAATCATGGATCAATTTACATGACATTGAGCCTGCTGGTGACAGACAGGGTGCACCTGTCGCAAAGCAGGAAAAGGATCATTGCACAGGAGTTGTCAGGGCTCACTGAAAGAGCTTTAAATTAAACTTGAACGGAAAAGGGATAAAGCCATGCTCACTAAAAATCAGCCTGGAGGTAGCACACCAGTGTTGGAGGGACAGTGCTACAAAAGTCCTTTGGTCTGCCATCTCAGTGGAGGCAGGAATGGAGATCCATGAGGTAGCAAAGGCACAAGAGCTACTGATACATTAGAAAGCAGAGAAACAGCTGAGAATGGTCATGTAGGAATTAGGGCCTCCCCCCCAATAAAGGTGGTGGGATCAATAAGGAAGGAGAGTTGGCAAGATAGTCCTGAATGTTATCAGTGTTATGGTTGACTAGAGCTTAATGACGGTGTGGATAGAGCTGAATGTTTACGGGTAAAGATTCAGGGGGAAGGGCAACAAGGCAGACATCCTGGTGGGAGTTTGTTACAGGCCACCCAAGTAGGATGAAGATACAGATGAAGTATTCCATAGGAAGCTGGGAGAAGTCTCATGCTTGCTAGCCCTGGCTCTCATGGGGGACTTCAACAAACAAGAACAGATGTCTGCTGGTACACAACAGAGCAGAGAGGAGACAGTCTAGAAAGGTTCCTGGAGGAACTAAGAAACATGTAAGGTTAAGTAAATTATTCTCAAGTTAACTTTTAACTCCTATGAGACTCAAACTAAGTTTAGCTTAGTAGCTTAGCTCATTGGTATTTTGCACATTCCATGAATGTGTATATTTGGTGAAAATGAAATTACCATTCTATGTGAATAAACACTGTTCTTACTGTAAAGTAGGATGTGTTCAATTTCTGTTGCAGTTTTATTGGAAATACTGAATTTCATTGCAACCTACTGTACTTTTGATAGCATTATCTGAAAATTAAATATTAATGACTGGAGGAAATTAAAGCTTGCCATGGCTGTTGCATTCTCTGCAACTTAAAACATGATCTGCAAAATTAAACTGAAAGCTTAGCTCAAACATAGGCTGTCCTGTTACGGTCAGGTCCACATTCCTGGAAGAACTGAGAGAAAAAACATTCATTCTAATTGCACTGAGGAAGTAAACCTCAGCAAGATCATAAATGAGCAATATGAGGGACGTATTAACAATTTTCATGCCATGTAGTCACTTAGGATGGTTAACCGCGTTTTGCCTATACAACTCTGTATTTTGCTTTTTGAACACAGACAGTATGGGAAAGGGTTCTGGAGTTGCTTTTTCCTTCTCTCCTGGGAAAAGAACTGTTTTTAAATTCTAGCTAAAAAAATGCTGAGCATGAGGCTAAGATTGCACAGTTCATGATGATATTGATACACTCAGCAAATGTATGTAAAGAATTGCTCAGCATGGAGGGCCAGAACACGCATCTTCTACAAAAATACCCTGGACACTAGCCACTATACACAGGGACCATCTGTTCTTGATCATTTCTGTTGATGCCTTCTTGTCTATCATGTTAAAAGTATTCAAGTATTAATTATGGTTCCTTTACTGAAACTCCCATTTCATCTGCTAGCTTGACTTTCTGAAAGTGCTGGCTACTCCTTCTCTGTCTTTTTGACTCCAACCCGTGCAAAAGGAAACACAGAGAGTTTATATGAGAATATTCTACACCTTAATGGTTGGTCCATTCCCTTGTGAGAACCTTGCCTCAAACCCATTGTTCACCTGAGTTAAAGCAAGGTTTTAAACTTTCACCTCTAAGGATACTATTTTAATAACTGAGATTTCTGTGTTATTCAGGATATTCAATAGTAGAACTTCTTCCAAGTAATTTATTGGAACACTTCCATACAATACATAGATGTTCACTGAACCAAAGGGAAAGCCAATGAAATTGATTACTCTGTTCACAGCATCTCCATGGGGGTAAGTAGGGAAATTATTTTAGTATGGTACAAAGAAAGCATCAGGAACTATTTCTGTCACTGGCATATTTCAGTGGGCTCTGAATGCACAAAAAGAAGCCATGGAAAGGCTTTAATGGAAAAGAACCATAGAAATCACGTGAAAGTGAAAGAAATGCCATGTAATTGGAATTTTAGAGTTCAAAGTTTCCAGTTCACTGAAAGAAGACTGAAAGAGGACCCTAAGAATGGAGATGCACAAACATATTCCATTGGATAAGCACAGTTTAGTTGCAAAGCATTGTTTTGTCTGAAGTACATAATAATTACATCTTTCCACTATCTCCTTCTAGACACTCTCTGAATCCAAAGACATGCAATCAAGTAACATCACCATGTATTGTCACTGGATTTCCCTGCATCCTGCAGCAACATTATTCACAATAGTTGAACAATACTTCTGGAACAAAGCAACTCCCCACCTTTAGTTAGGGAGCTGCACCTTCCCTGTTCAGTCTTCTTCCTGTTGCTGTATGGCAATGATGTGTTTCAGCAGAGAAGGGTACAACCTCACCAGAAATCAACTGAGTACAAATACTGGCCTCTACTCCTTTTGGCCCTGAGCAAAAACTAATTGACAGACTGCAATCAGAATTTTCATACAAAAATCTGAAAAATGCTCATGAGGGAAGAAGCAATCCTGACTTCATGTGGGTTTTTTTTAAGATGTGAAACAAAGAGTAATTCAGATTTTAAGGGAAACAAAAAGATTCAAGAAATATATCCCGAGTTCAGCTTGTTGCCTTGCCTCATCCCTAAGTAAGATAACATGTATCTTGGACTAAGGTTAGAAGGCAGGGCAGTAAGAATACCAAGCTATTATATGCTAGCATGTAATCATGAAGAAAACAATCCTGGGTTCTGAGCTGTATGCAACCTGCCAGAGACTGCTTTAAAAGTCAATTTGAATGTAATTTATTAGATTAGCAAATCAATTAGATTGATTCTAGAGTCAATTAAATCAGCAATAAATCTTCACTTAAAGAGAAGTTAGTCATAATTATAAAATTTTAGACAGTGCAAATGAATATGGTAAATAATACACTGCTTGAAAATTTGGCCTAGTGTAAGAATTATTTATTAATTATAATTTATTAATTAATATTAATTACATGTTTTATATATCACATATGTATAATAACTAGAAGGCTTTAAAAGTATGCATAAGACATTTACAAGAATTAGTATAATGTATTAATGTTAAAATTATTATTAATAAATATTTTATTATTAAGTTGTTATTTAAGTACATATTAAACAGCAAAATTTTAAAAGTCAGTTGCATTCGTTTTTTCAGGTACTGCTAAATAATCACAACCATACACTAATATGTGCTGTTGTTTGAATCAGTACTGAATTTTTTCTAATCGTTTGGGTAGCCATGGTTTTGATCACTCAGTTACTTTTTAGAGTCCATTTTTATAAAACATATAAGCTGTAGTGCTTAATTACAGAGCATGGCAATTTAGATAATACATATCATCTAATATTATAGCTCTATCTATAAAAAAAGAGAATAGCTGCCTTTATAGTATACACTATACCAGAAACTCTCTATTTCTCTCTAACCATATCATGAATATGTCTTTGGTGTAATTAAATTAAATTGCACAATATGCTTTTGAACACTGAAAATTCCCAGCTGTCTGACTTGTTACATTGTGCATCAGCAATCATAGTGCTGCAAGGAGCAATGGTTGCAATACCAAAGACTTTAATATCCATTCATATCATTGTGCTTGAAAATTCCTAAACTATAAATTGTTCTTGGCTTAATGGCATGTATATGACTTACACATAACCCATGTACCTTCTCTTGCAGTACAAATACAGACATAAAATAAATATACCATCAGTTTCTCTCAAATACCAAAAGCACTGAAAAAGAATGAAAGGTACGTACATGCTGTCCATATGGAAAACACACTTAAGGAAGAACCACTTACTGTTCTGCAACTGTCATTTTTAAAATTCATGACTATAAACACCATCATGTATTGCTGTTTCTACACAATAGTCCCCTCTTTACATTCACTGATTACATATGATGGAGCTACTGGTCTTCTTTTCAGAACAGAAGCTCATAAGATTGTTCTACCCTACAGTCAGCACTGTCTCTGGATTCCTTACCAATACTAACAGTAACACTTGAGGATACTCTTAGAAAAACACCTTAGTGGTCCTGTAGGATATAAGCCCTGAAATACTTGCTACCCACTTGAAAAAAACGAAAAAAAACCTAAGAAGTTCTTTACTCAGAGGGTGGTGAAGCACTGCAACAGGTTGCCCAGAGGCGTTGTGGATGTCCCATCGCTGGAAGTGTTGAAGGCCAGGTTAGATGGGTTCCTAAGCAACCTCATCCACGAAGCAGCATCCCTGCCCATGGCAGGGGGCATTGGTGTTGTGGAACTCCAGTGTCTTTAAGGTCCCTTCCAACCCAAACCATTCTATGATCCTATGATTCTTTTTCACCTCTCTGAATGGATAGAAACAGGGAAACAGATCTTCAAAAGGCCCTGGTTCTGCCACTGTAGTCAGACAAAAATTTCTTGATATCCAGAGTTTGTGGGCAACTCATCCTTATATGGATGATGTCTAATGCAAAAGGAGGGAAGGTTTCTCCATCTCAGATGAAATTCTCACTTACTCATTAGACTCTGAGAAACATCAAGCCTGTGAGCTGAGAAAGGGCAGAGCATCTAAGACTGGTGGCTGCAGACTGAGCTAATGGAACATCTCAGGACTGTGAAACAGGTAGTGTAAGAGCTCACGGCTCAAAGCACTCGAAGAGGTAAGTGGCTCAGACACCTGGTAAAGAGATGACCTAATACTCTTCTTCAGGTAGGTTTGCCCAGTCAGTCCTGGATGACTTAGTAACTTATCCAGCATCCAACTCTGAATTACATGATTGTGAATCACTATCATAAAAAAACTGTATGCAAAAAAATCATTAAAATGGCCAGTATACTGACACCAGACAGGTTTTTGCTATGCTGGGAACTTGGAATGAGGTTTTGACGGGAAAAGGTTGGCATTTTCTTGTGACTGTGAAAACAAGCTTCAGCACCTTTCCAATAGAACAGCTTTTAAAATGGCACTTTGTGAATGCCTGCTCATGGTCCACCAAAGTGAAGCAGCCCAGACTCTCAACCAACACAATAAGCAAGTCCAGTGGTGGAATCCTCCAGCAGGCAGCTAAGCAGCTGCGACTTTGGACCCACAACCTCCAGAGATGCTGACTGCCACAGACAGTCTGAACAGTTGGATTGCTGTCTTCCAGCACAGGAGTTTTCTGAAAGTGCTTTTCCTTTAGTAATGAAAATAAACATGAGATGTACAAATTAACCACCCCTTTGGAGGCATGCAAATTCCCACAAGAATTTGAGTTTGTAAATAAAAGTTAGCTTTCTAAAGTAATTTTCTTTTTCTTGTCATAAAACATATTCTACCAAACTCTCTTCCCCTACAGGAGGGACAACAGGAAAGACAGGGAGGGAGCCTTTATCAGGGAGTGTAGTGATCAGATGAGGTTTAGCAACTTTCAACTAAAAGAGAGCAGGTTTAGATTAGACATTAGGAAAAAAATCTTTGCAGTGAGGGTGGTGAGACCCTGGAACAGGTTGCCCAGAGAAGTGGTGATGAAAACAGAGAGAGTGACACTGGGACAAAGACATGGCTTCTTATCCGCACTTCAGATGTACTAACACAGGATTGCAGGACACAGAGCTGCAGAAATTCTAGATGATTTTTAAGTAAACAGGTTGGAAGGCTGTATCTCTGAACCCAAACAAGGAAGGGTTTTGAAGGTTATCATGAAGACCTGATGCATGAGAGTTGTACAATGAAGACAAAGGTTCACTTGTGTCACATGATGAACACCAGGACATCTGGGAGTATTTAAACTACTGAAACTGCTTTCTATTCTGAAACGGTCTAGACTAGAAGGCTGAAGTCCTTAGATCTTGTAGGTTTAATTGCTGGGGCTAGATTCACAGCAATTGTATCAGTGAGATCTACAAAGGCAGGAGGGAAAGGCCCAGGGGAAGGATAAGCTTTTAAAATTCCAACAGCCATAAACTCTTCCCACTGAATGCACAACATATTTTCCACAATTTCTGAACACAGTCAAGTACATGATATCCATTCTCAGTGGAGAAACTCTGAAGTAGGCACATTTCCCTAGAATAAAAAGAAATTTCACCTATTTTCTAGATTTTTAACCAAGGCTATAGGAAGGAAAGGACAGGCTGAAGTAGAGGATTTTGAAATCCCAGAGATTATAGGATCACAGAATCTTAAAGTTGCAGAAGATGCCTAAGATCATCAAGTCCAACCATTGACCTATCATCACTGCATTCAGCACTAAACCATATTGCCAAGTGCCACATCCACATGCCTTTTGAACATTTCCAGAGACGGTGATTTCACCACTTCCCTGGGCAGCCTGTTTCCATGCTTGATCACCCTTTCGATGAGGCAATTTTTGCTAATCTCCAATCAAAACCTCCCTGGGCACAACTTAAGGCCATTTCCTCTTGTCCTGTTGCTTGTTCCTCACTTGGGAGAAGAGGTCAAACCCACCTCACTACAAACTCCTTTCAGGTAGTTGTAGAGAGTGATGATGCACCCATGAATGCATTTCTACAAGATGCATTTGAAGGTCCCTCTGCTTATACTGTGGATATAAGTGGAGGATAGGAAGATCTTTCCCTAAGTTTGACAAATACCAGAAAAGCATCAGTTATTAATCAAATTTCTATTTGGTGCAAGCATCCAGAAGGCAATGAGATGATATGCAATACTCTGTAAATGGTGGGTGAGGAGGAAGTGACCCTCAGGAGGATTTTAAGTCAGCTTGTACATTCAAATACCAGCAAAGTGTCCTTTTTGGAAGGTGACATAAAATGATTTGAGCTTACAATGATTCTTGTGGTCACTACATGTGGATGAACAGGGCTGCAGGTGCAGGAAAAGGCTGAAAGTGTAAGTCTCCCATATTCTATTTGTGTTACTCTGATGTTACTTAATGAGCTCACATCAGGTGTTAAGCCCATTCCTTCAAGTAAAATTTGTCATATTGCTCTCCCCCTATGGAAGAGCAGGCCTGAAACAGATGCAGAATTTAGCCATTCAAAGAGGAACAGAAAGTGCTGGGAGTAACCACAAGCTCTAGTAAACTGCAGATTGCTCAGATAAAGCAATGAGAGATACATACAGTGTTCCATTAAGATGTAGACTTTCTGTCTGTCTGCTCTTGCCCAGGGACCAGAGGGAGTCTCCTTAGCGGGAAAGAAAAGAAGGCATACTGAAGTTTCCTCTCATTTTCTTCAGAAGCAGTTTCCTGGCTGCCAGTTTTATGGAATTTGCCTTTTCCAAAATCCTTGTAGCGCCTGGAATAACGTGCTTCCAGTGTTAGGAGAGTAGTTAAACACACGTAAAACTAGCTAGTATTTTGTCTTGATGGTAAGGTTCATGACTTTGTGAAACTACTAAGGAATTATCTTATTATATCTGTTCTTTGGCCATAAAAGGTGAGAAAAATGAGCCTTAGCTTAGGAAATAGCCTCCATCCACTAATATGGTTTGTGTGGGTAACAGTATGGTGCATTCCAGTACCGGAAATATGCTTGTCACAAAACTCAGTGCTGCCCTGGAGGGAAGATACTGCCAGAAAAATATGCAAAAATGGGACACATACACACAGAGTAGTGGGTAAGGAAACAGCATGTGGCCAAGGATAAGAATACTCATTCTCCATGAGCTTCACTGAAATGTAAACAAAAGGAGAAGGAAAAAAAAGAAATGAAGAAATGAAATAAAAAGGAAAGTTGAAATAAATTAAAACAAGAAGCACAGAACCCCATGGGAAAAGAGTCATACAGGCAAAATGCACAATGAGGATGCTCTGACTCAGACAAGTACTTCAAAGGAACTGGGGTCAAAGTGTTCCTTCACTGTTGCACTGTAGGCACAAAAGCATGCAGGGGCTATTCTCTGCACACTGCTGAAGCAACAAGAAAGAATCTTCAGAATGAACAGCAAACATCCATTTTGAATCTACGTATGGGACAAAAAATTTTAAAAATCCAAGTGCAAGAGGTGCAAAAGCTGTCTCCCCAATATAGCAAATTAAGAAGTTGACATGACTGCCAGTCATTGGGATGAAGCACTGAAGACTTCAGGGAGAATGGACCAACATTCAAAAACAAGAAGTATTAAAAGGAAGTCGCAAAATTAATTTAATAAAACTTTCTTTGACAAATTTCATTTGTGGATTAAACTACAGGGACACCTCAGAGTTAACACAGACTGGTAGAGAAGTCATGATGTTTTGACAGTATTTGGTGCTCAAAGCAGGTTACTTATATTGCCAAACCGGTATAAGCTAAGGAATCATAGACACGCTGTATGAAAGCAGTACACCATCGTGTATGAACAATTTTTCATATGAAGAAATCAAAGAAGCCTGCTGAAACAACCACCTCTTGGTTTCAGTATTCTTCACTAATCTCTGTTGACCGGAATTAAAGACTTGAATAATTGGGATTTTTGACATATGACAAGATGACTGAAATTTCTATTGTGAAAACTAAGAAATCCTTGATCACTAAACAAATTTCAAGCAGATCAAGCTATTGGGAAAACACCCAAGAAAACAGAAAATGACAAAAACCAGGAACACAAAGGTTCCTAAATGCAGGTCTGACACCATGTCTTAAGCCTTGCATTGTTAGATATTCTTAGCATTTCCAACGGCAGCATCTATAAGCACCTATATGTAGCAACCTTGATTCCCATTCACACTGTCTTTTACTTTTGGGTTTTTTTATAATGAAGTCTGTTGCAAATATGTAATTTATGCTTATATTTCCAGCAATAACTGTTATTTGATGTATTTCCTCTGAAAAACAACCTGGCACTGTATTTCACGCCAGTCATTCTGCCCCATGAAAATCTTAGGCTGAAGGAATCCACTTTTTTTTCCTTGAAGTAGTTAACTCATTATTTAATACACCAAGATAATGCCACTCTTTAAATCTGTATTATATGTCTTACCACTAGATCAGGATGACACTTGTAATTAAAGTATTATTTCCAAGTACCATTCACAGTTTACATTGCACTGTTTTTTCACACTATTCTAGCAGTCAAACTGCCTTGAGCACAATTTACACATCTCACAAAATAAAAACAGAAAGCAATTGCTTTTTTAATAAGCTACAGAAAATAAAAGAGTAACATATCAGGGGCACACACCCACATACTTTCAATACTATTATTTTTTTTTAAGTATGCTCTGCTTTTTTTAGTTTTGTATTCTACTTGATTACCTTGACAGAACTGCTAAACTGTTTGACTTTTTCTGTAAGCTCCCATATTCCTTCCTGACGGCTTCAGCTCCCATTTGATGTCTGCTCTGACCTCTTCAGATGAATTTCATTTCTCCTCATCACTTACAAATATGCTTCAGTACTTGTAAGTCAGTATCTAGTCTTTTGTTATTAGTTCTTCTCTATCCCCACCCAACTCTCACCATGAGACAGAATCAGTTCCTTTGTTCACCTATTATTCTTCATTATTTCATGACTGTCTGATCATTGGTACTTACAATATTCTTCCATCCCCTGGTTTCTGTCTCTTGTCATTAGTTATCAAATCTATCATTTTTTCTAAAGTTTCTAAAGCTTGTTCCTCCTTTTCACTGTAATGTCCACCTTGCACTCCTTCAGCGCCGTATGCTAACAGCCAAATATTCAGCTCTAGTGTGCTAGCAGTGCACCAGTGGCCTGCTCACTTGCTCTGTGAAAAATGTGCTCTCTCATCTGAATGGCCAACCAAACGTTTTTCTCAAGCTAAAATGACTTTTGTCTCCACAACTTTTTGCTGCCTTTATTTGCCAATCCTCTACTCCTTTTATTTCCAAGTCTCTCTATGCATTAATTACAAGAAAACAAAGAAAACACAACATGAAATTCATTATCCCATCAGAATTTTCTCTTTGATGCCTTCTATTTTTTGCATTTCTATTTTTAAGTCGGTGGTGACATTTTTACTGTCCTCTCTTCTATGCTCTCTGTACTCTGCACCACTGACAATTGCTTACCCAATTCTCTCTTTCAGTCTCTCATTTACCTTCAGATCTTTCACAGAAAGTAAGCAGAAAATGTATTTTGCCTTTTCCACCACAGAAAAAACCCTCACATGCCCTCTCCAACAGCTCTGCTAACCTCTTGTTTTTAAAGTCATTAAGCGTGCTACTTGTAACATCATAATCACCATCTACCCAGTGCAGTCACTGAGATGACTCTGAGTGTATCAGATTAAAAGGTCTGTCTCGTCTAGGAAATTCTCCCTAGAAGTGGCCAAAAGCAGATGCTTACAAAAGAAATGAGTGTGAGAAGTACAGCTACTATATCTATGCTAATGACTGACATCTAGTTTTCTGTTTCAGATTTCTCTCTCCTGTCAAAACTAAAGCATTAGTCAGTTTCTACCACTTTTTGTACAGATCTTACCATTCTATTAGGTTCATTAAAATCTCTAGGATTTTCATGTCCCACCCTTCCTCAAGCAGTATAGATTTGTCCCTCCAATACACAAATTTGTTCTGTAACCCAGGAATTATCCTAAATTTAAATATATATTTGGATCCTCCTGTTCCCAGTATTTCTAAAACTTGCATGTGCTATCTATGCAGCATATCTAAGACTATTCAAACATAAAAAATTGATTTCTCATCATCACTTTTATCTTAAGTCTCAATTACTGTAACACATCTTTTAAGCTCATGACGAAAGTCATTTTCTCAGCAAGTACAAAACTGCTTCAAATACAATTCCTTTTAGTCCACTACTTTGACCACGTTACTGGCCTTCTTTCTCCACTATGATGGACTCTCTTCCTCATCACATGAAATTAAAAAGACTTGATTTGATTTTTTAAGTCCTTTTAGGCATTTATTGACATATTAATTACTTTCTAATGATTACTCAGGCATTGAATCTCATTTCCATTCAGTTCATGATACCTATCTCAGCCAAGTATTTTATTTTCCAATAGCCCTTGTATAGTGCCTTCACATTCAAAGGGTTCCTGCAAATCTTCACTATTCTCTTTTCAAGAGGCCTCTTAAAACACATCCCATTTGAGATGCCAAAAACTCAATTATAGTTAGAAATGGTTAGTGTACCAGGCTAGTGTACCATGGATTTGTCCCTTATCTCTTCTTCAAACTTCTTTGTAAATTGTCTAGTATTGGAACAATCCTTTTTGTTCTTTTTTGCCCACTGACATATGGAATAGCACAATGTATCCTTCCGGATCTTCAGTACGGGGAGTTGACATTAATTGTTCTTAGTACACTGCACAGTTAGGATGCATAATTGGATATTTCAGCCCTTTCCCTTTCTCCTTCTTAGTTATGCCTAGAAGAACTCAATGCTGTCATCCAGCTGAGCATAGTCATTGGCAAAACTTTTACTAAACATTTACTACAGAATTGTTTCTGGATACTGGCCTCCATTCTGAAGCATCCGAAGAACTGGACTTTTGCACTTTTTAATGTAACATGCACTCACATACCTGCAGTCTGCTGCAGAGTTTTGCTCATGCTTATCTAGTTGATGCCAGTGAGCTTACTCAAATGAGTGAGGATTATGCACATTAACAAAATTTGGAAAAGTGAAACTTTACCTTTTGAAACGTACCACCTTAATTTGTTTCTATTTTAAGAAATCAGGCCTAACAAGTAAGAATTTACTTTTTAAAACAAGTTTTGTGATTTTTCTGGTGTCAGAAAAGGTGTTGAATTGCCACACAATTATGTTTTAAATTAGCACATCCATCTATTGTATCACTTTCGGAATAGGTCCATTCCACCAAAGTACCAGAATATAACGCTTTAATGAATGGGATTTATTAAACATCTAATGTAACGTGATTTTATGACAGACTACTACTAGCAACAGTCCAGAAAAGGCAAGTCTCTAAATATCTTTACTACTCACTTATAGAAATGACAGGTTTTAGCACAAAAGTATATATTCTCAACATTTGCATGAGTCTATTCCACTTTTAAACATTATTTCTGAATCTTATGAGAGCATTGACATTCTTCAATACATATTCATACTTAAGTGCAAGTCTAGTGAACTAATCTCCTAACAGCTTAAAAATTAGATAGCACCAATAAAAACAAAACAATGTGTTTATATTTCTTTTAGGAATGTATTTCCTCTAGGAAGGAAATCTGTACAAATTATAAGCTTAACAAACTAATAAAAAATATTTATTTTTGCGCTTTCTTTCTTTTTGTTAATCTAAAATTTAATTCTAAGTGGATTTAATTTCCAAGTCATACATTTGAAGTTTCTCTCTCCTTTTTATGTCTTTTCAAAAAGCCCTTCCAAAACTCCCTGCCCAGAGCAGTATTTGTTCCAGCTCCCTTCATTATAGTTTGAGGGGGAGGGAGGGAGTGAAGTTTCTAGTTATTAACATAGCCCTGCCTATTATTGGATTAAATTCCACCCTGCCAAAAGGAGCAAGTCCAGCAGCATGAACATGTGCTTTTGTTAATAGACTAGTGCAAGGTTAAATACGTCTTTCTGATATGATCCTAAGAAGGAT
This sequence comes from Corvus hawaiiensis, assembly GCF_020740725.1. NCBI lineage: Eukaryota > Metazoa > Chordata > Aves > Passeriformes > Corvidae > Corvus > Corvus hawaiiensis. The sequence goes on along the minus strand of NC_063213.1, from coordinate 80,506,153 downwards.
ATTAAAGAATTCCAAATCTGCATTTCTCTGTTATACATCATATCAAACACCATCAACTTGTTTGTGTGCTCATCTTTCACTGTTAGCCCATGGGTTAATTTGGGGTTTTTTTAATGTTTTAAGGTTTATTTCTACAATAAAATCTATGTGTTTTCAGGGTTGGATTCTTAAAAGTAAATTATGTAGCAGCTGCTGAAACTGGAACAGTCAATCTGGAAAAATTTCTATTGGAATAGAAATATTTTGTTTCTTGAATGCACTGCCCAAAAAGAGGCACTCCTTGGGGATTACTTTGCCTTCTATGAAGCAAAGGAAACCATAGAACATGTTAGATATTAAATGGAATATCCACATCTATTCCAATGCTCTGAATGAAAACATAGAAAAATCTCTTGCTTCTGAAGTCCCTACACATTTTTACATTCCTTATATACATAAGGTGAAAGCAAACCTTAAGAGCTGGTGTAAATCTGCATAGACCTGAGTGTAAATAGACCAACTTTGCACAGACCTGGTGTAAACCTGCACTCACTTGAGAAAAAGCTACTTTTGTTAATAGCACCAGTTTTCTCTCCTATGATGCTGCCTACAAAGTTCTAATAAGTAAAAGAGTGGTAGAGACAATTCTGGGAAGATGGACTGAGGCAGACTACTGGTTGTTGAAAGAGTAAACTACTCTTGTCCAAATTTTGTCTCTAACATTATGCAAGAAGTCCTCCTTTTTTGGGAACTTTTAAGTACATTCACTACTTCAGCTGAAGATGTTTTAAATTCCTTCTGTATTGAAATGGTCTCACCCTTAGCTTTTTGCCAAAACTAACCAGAAAGTTACCTTAAAATGAGCTTTTGTGTAGTGTAGAAAACGACTCAGAACCCGTCCAAAAGTTTAAGCCAAGACAGCTGTTAAAAACGGCCAATACTATTACAGTCAAGAATATGGGGGAGGAGGGAGAACATTTTAAGACTGATTCCCCTTATAAAATTACACAGATGACTTCATTTTGAGACTTCCTTTTAGATTCTGTAACTACAAGAGGAATATTCTGTGTAGGAGACTGAGAAAGGTACGACTGTGTTCCTTCAAAGAGATGGGTCATCTTTTCGGTGTCAGGAATTTGACCTCACGATTGCATGTCTAACTTATTATTTGAGTTGCAACTCCATGGAATCTTTTTGTATGCTATTTTGTCAAGAATAAGAAAGGACAGACTTAAATGACTTACCTAAAAAATGAAAGACAGGGCTAAGAATAAATCAAGTATTTAGCTATTGAATGAGAAACATGAATCTGGTTTTTTTCCCTCCTCCCCCCCAGAAAAAAGAAAAAAAAGGTGACAACTCATGCAGTGAATGGCATTTAACTTTTGTCTCTTCAGTTTCTTTCAACTTCCCTTTTAAGCTTGGAAAAACTTTGTTGCCTGCTGTGTCATCTATTGACTCTTGTTTGCTTCTCTTTTCCACAGAAACTGAATCGTTGCTCTTCAGAACTGGGCTTGATGCTGCTGTCCACACATAGATATCTAATGACATTTCAGATGACCTTTACTATCCACTTGGCCTCCAGCTGCAGTTCTAGAGTCCTTCGTAAGTTCTGTCATATCTGCTATTCTGTGTACATATTTTGGCTACCTTAGGACATCTCAAATAGTACTAGATGCCTCTCTGCAGACAACTGTGTCATGTCTTTGCTGTCTAACAACTATTTTCAGATACTATAACTGCAAACTATTGCTATCATCTTTGCTAGAAAAAGGATGAGATTGCTGTGGATATGCAAGGAATAAAGATTTTTAAAAGATTAAAAAAACCAAAAGGATCAAACCCCATGCCAAACCATGTCTCTGTAGAAACAGAATCTACCACCTTCATTATCTGGAGTGTTTTACAAATCCTTTACTGCTTTACATCATAAAAATTCTATCTAGGAAAGTTTACCAAAAACTTTCCTTTGAGGATTTATAAAGGAAAAAAATTGACGTCCACTGGCTCTGAAAGTACTTGCCCCTAATCTGAACAGCCATAAGCAAATACTCCAGATATCCTGTATCCAAGGAATGCTTATCACATTCACACAACTGCCATTACCATCCAACCATGTCTTTTCTATAAAACTCCAATCAAATGCAGGCACAGAAAAATGACCCAAGTGCTCTGGCCTTTGAGAGCTCCATCATCTCTGCGCTCTTAGGATCAAAACTAAAAAAAGATACAATTATCTTACTAAATGTGTTCCTCAGATGTTATAAAATACAATTTCCAGGATGGAATTTAAAGCCTCTAAAGGATTCTGATATGCAAAGTGGTATTAAGGCTTCCCTAAGAGATCTGCTGGAGCTTTGAGTTTCTCTCCCGCCTCTCCCTGAACATGCTACCACTACAATGCTCTAACTTCCAGCTGAATGTTCTGATGCTGCTGAAACAGAGCTGTGGAAAATGTTACTGCACATTTCAGCTTCTGAAACAGCTGCAGGTGGACAGAACTTTAAGACTGTTCTATTATTCTGAACTGTGCCAAGACTGAAAAGTCACCTCCTTTTACGTTTTTACAGTAGATGAATACACTGACAACAGAAGCTTTCTTCACCTCTCCCCTTTGGACCCCAGGCTTGAAGAATGAACAAAATCAACTTTTGAGTGAGTCTTTAACAAACAGTAAAGACATGTTTAAAGTTCAGAAAGTGAATCCGGGAGATCCCAGTTTTCTGTCACATCTCAGCATGATTTAACTACTTATGGAATTTACCAACCTCTAAAGACCATTTCTACAGCAAGCCAAAAACTAGAAGAACATAACAGAACCAAATCACTACACATTTTAATATGTAACTGGTCTTAAAAACCAACTTCAAGTGGGTACAAGTGCTAGCTGGTGAGGCATATAGGATCTTCTGCTGTATTTTCCAAAAACCTTGGATGTAAAAGTAAGAACAATTTTGTTTTAAAAAATGACTGAAAACACATACTTTTTTTAAAAAGAACAAATTACCTGGCAAGGCTTTTTCATTTTAATGGCTATAACATGGTATCTGTAACAGCAGAGTTCACAGGTCCATGACCCTCTTTCACTTATCCACTTTAAGAGGCAAAGCTGATGCGTGTATCGTACTGAGCCATCGCAGCGGCAAGGGTTTAACAATTCACCCTGGAAAGGCAATACAGAAACATCAACTTTAAAGGAACCTTTCAGGTACATGTACACTAAATACTGAAATCTTTAGGGGTCTGTAACAATGACCTGGTCTCAATTTCAATATGTGAAAAAGCATGTATTTTTGGCTATGAAATACTCAAAAATGTAACTGTCTTAAAAATATCTAGCTGCTTCTACTGAGAAAAAAGACAGAAAGCTGCCTACACATGTGCATGTACGTATGTGAAACAAAATATTACCGTGCGTTAAACGACAGTACCATTAGCGCTTTCAAATACCTCAAAAGATTCCAAAAGTGGTTGGATATATTTCTCCAACAGCTATTTGCAGTCATCACTTGGAAAGAAATGTGTGACGTCACGATTCCAAGAGAACCTTGCTCTTGGAGAACGGCTCCGTGCTGTCCAGCTAGCCAGCTGTCAGGCAGGACCTTAAATAATGTAACTAAGCACTTCCCCCAGTAGTTTCAGTATTATACAAATCAGCTCTTCTCTTCTTTCCGACTCCAAGACAAGCTATAAAATGCTAGTTACAGATCCATTGCTGATATTGTGCCCAGTAAAGTCACGACAGAAATGATACTTGGAGGTCTTCTCAGCATTACCTGTAAGCTAACACTTACACTTGTCATTTTAAAGTCTAACAGAAACCTGAGAAATTCGTATTGTGTAGAGTCCCTCAGAGGTGAACAGGGGAGCGCGAGGGCCAGAGGACACCCAGCGTGCAAGCCAGACACAGCAAAATCCCTGAATTCTCCCAAAGCTCTGCGCCGGCTCAGGTTTGCCCCAGGCGTTTGCCACATCCATCTCGCACAGCGGCAGCCGGGGCTCGCACAGCCGCCGCCGGAGAGGGCGATTCCTGCCGGGAGCGACTCCGCGATCAGCACCAGGGACAGGGCTCGGCCCCAGAGCGGGAGGGTGCGAAGGTGTGCGGGGTGCCGGCCCGCCCGCCCCCGGCGCCTCTCCTCACCTGCTCGGGGCCCTGGAAGCAGATCTTGCAGATGGGGCCGGCCCCGCCGGCGTGGCCGCCGCTGCCGCTCTCGCTGCTGCTGCACACCGAGCGCGTCTCGGGCTTGTCGCCGCCGGCAGCCCCGCTCTCCGAGCCGCCCCTCCGGCTCTCGCCCTCCTCGGGGCTGTCCCCGCTCGCCTCCCCCGCCCCGGCCGGCAGCTCCAGCGGGGCGGCGGCGGCTCGCGGCGGCTCCCCGGCAGGGAGCACGACGCTCCCCGCGGCGCAGCTCATGCCCCGGGGCACCCGCTTCCCCGGGGCGGGGACGGCCCGAAGCGGTGGATGGCGGCGGGGAGGGGGCGGCGGGGGCGGCTCTCGGCTGCGGGCGGCCGGGAAGGTGACCCGGCGCGGCCGCTCCCTCACGGCCCGGCGCTGTGCGAGGAGCGGCGCGCGGGGCCGCGGGCGGCGGGGCGGGGCGGGGCGGGCGGCACGCGCGGAGGGACGGAGGGAGGGACGGACGGAGGGAAAAAGGGAGGGAGGCGCGGGTCCGGCACCGGGCACCGGGCACCGCCGCCCCCGCACCGCCGCGGTCACAGCCCCGCTCCGGGAGAGCCGCCGCCCTGGCGCCTGCCCAGCCGGGCGAAACCCCTGCCCCTTTCCGGGACGAAAATCCCTGCCTGCTCTCCCGCCCGCCCCCCGGCGCTCCTGCCCTCAGCAGCGGCTTCCCCCGCACCCCGGCGGCCGCGGGCCCTGCCCCGCCCCGGGGGCACTGCCTTTCCTTCCCTTCGTGGCCACCTCCCGGCCCTGCTCCCGGCGCTCAGTGCTCAGGGGGCTCCTCCACCACGGCCCCCCAGCGCCGGAGGACGCGGCTCTTCAGGGGACGCCTACAGATCTTTCTACTTTATCGTGGTTTTGGCTGCAGGACGTTGCAGAACGAATATTCAACAGTTGTTCTTTGGGTGTGAAACAGTAGCTCTCCCAGTCTTCTGTGGCTGGCCTTTTTTTTTTTTTTTCTTTAATTCATTACATCACCTCGTTTTCAAAATTAAATCTGCTAAAAGCATCATGATCAAATATCTTCTAAAAAAAAATCCTCAGCAGTTAGAAAATCTTTAAAGTTTGGCTGGGGCTGCTGAAGGAAAGTAGGTGTGAATTTCAGCATCAAGTATGACACCAATGCACATTTGATCTCGTGAAGATGACAGCAACTGTCTGTGCAGGGAAGGAGAAAGAAATAAAATCTAAAAAAACCCCCAAAACAATTGCAAAGCCATATGCTTTTCCATAGCCACATTTAGATCCAAAGTGTGATGAAATCACACATCTTCCTCATTGGCTGCTTAGATGTAGTCTCAAGATGAGGGAGTACCTAATGAGCTCAGCCAGTGCCTTCACTGGCTGTGTTGTGATAGTAGTGGCTTTCTTGGTGTGGACATTTTATCAGAAGACCGAAGCAGTACACAGAACCAAAGCAGCACTCCTCAGCCCATGATCTCACAGCATTGCGTGGCTCTCAAGCTCTCCGGAGAGGCTTGCAGAGTATATTCCAAACACCTGGTCCGACCTTTCAGCCTGGCTGGAGATCAGCTCAGCAATGTGCTGTTGGCAGAAAACCCTCAGACCCATATTGCAGGAGAGTGACATTCAAACCAATTGAGGCAAGGTGCTGTTAAAGCCATTTCAGTCCCCCTAGAGTCTGTGTCTATTATGGATGCAACAGATACATTAAGGACAAAGAACACCAATGCTATTTTCAGTATTGCTCTAAAAAAAGTATATTTGGAAGTTGACTTCTTATAGTGGAATAAGAAGTATCATAACTTTTCTCATCAGCTACTAATTCCCATTCTCATGAAAATCTGTTTTTCTGGCAGCTCTACCTTAGCTAAGCCAGTGCTGGCCATTTAGCTTGGCATTAGAACAAGATGCTTCAGCCCTAAAATTACATTTGTTCACAAGGTGGTTGTTGAGTAGGTAAATAAAATGGATTTGTCCAGATTTGATAATGTAAAGCAAAAAATGGCACATTGACAGTGACGTTTTGATGAACAGCAGATGCTGTGGAGTTAGGAAATTCTCTACATGTAATTTTTTTTGTAGAAATGTAATAGCTGAAGGAGTACCTGGAGAGGCTAAACAAAAGTGAAGACGGAACTAATCAAATAGATGAATTCTAAGGAAAGAAGAGGTAATCACAAAAAAATAACAGGAAAAAAAAAGGAAATGTCAGAACAAACAGATGAGTAAAAAATACTGGGTAGAAGAGAACTAAAGCAAAACCAGAAGGAAAAGACAGTGAAACTAAAGGAGTGAAGTGAGAAATGAATGTTAAAATTTGCTCAACCATATCTGAGTAATACAGCATGCCCTTGCCATTTGCTGTATGTGGAAGTTTATGCCATTTTTCTTTCTCTTCCTTTTGTTTGTCAGCAAAAGTTCAGTAAGTGACATGGCTTTTGGAAAGGCTATAAAAAGAAGATAAAAATGTCAGCACAGAAATGGAATGACTTCTTAGTGACAGTAAAATAAAGAAAAATGTGACTATAGAGAATAATAGAGGGCTTTAAGATGGTCAGTCTTTTCTACCAAATCTTGCCCAAAATAAATGTATAACATGACTCTTAAAAGGAAACACATCTGACATGAATCAGAAACATTTTTTTTTCACACATATGTAATTAACTTGGAGAGCTGATTGTGAGTGGGTATTTCACAGACATGAGTTTTTCAATGCATCACCTGTTTGCCTGTCTACCAACAGCTACTGGCACGCTGGCTAAAATGCGATTGCAAAGGCTATCGATCCCCGTGCTTCAGAGAGCATTGGAATTGCTCTGCATGCTGAGGGTGGAAGGAGATGCCAACAAAAGAGCAGAAGGGGTGGAGAACATTCTGTAACACAGCCTCCAACCGAAGCAGCATTCAGCCTTCTGCTGAGGGAGAGAGAAGGACTGGAGCCAAAATCAAAGATCGAAACAGAAAGAAGAAAAATTTAAAGCAAGAAAGGATAATTCGCTTCATAACAGCAGTAGTGTAGGTGGTTGGGAGAAAGAAAAAAAGAGAAGCTGAAACCAGGAAGAATTAGTTTGTGATTTAGACAGTGAACTGGAGCTTGTGGGATTTATATTGAAGCACGGCTTTGCTATGCACTTCTTTGACAACAACCTTGAGCAAGTGACCTCAAGTGGGCTGAACAGAGGGGTCTGGTTGCCTAAACACAGGCAGCTCTTTACACTCCCAGATGTGTGTCCAACAGCCTCCAGAGGACTGTGGCTGTCACATCTGCCATCTCTTTTGGGAACAGTAGCAGTAGACTCCCAGATGCAAGAACATCTCCCTTAGTTTGGCTTATTCTCTACATAAAACTGAAACGATAATGTTCGCTTTCTGTGTTCTTGTTCCTACCTCTTCCATTATAATATGTGACATTTTACTGGCAGATTCAGGCCATATTTGTACAGTCTTGATCTTGGCAGACATACCTAGGCATTATAACAAGACAAATAATAAGGAACAGTGATACGGATAAAAATAACACTGAAGTAATAGGACTGTGGGACAGTGAAATGAATTGCATTTTCAGCAGGCAATGGGAAAGGCAGAAGTACAACCCCCTAGGGAACAGAACTTGTTGCTCCTCTATTTTCCTCTGTTCTGATCCAGGTACATTTTTTTCTCCACTACACCAGCTCAGCACTGCGCAATATTTTCCTCCAAATAAAATAATGGAAACTCAAACCAATTTTTTTACCTAAGGAGAATCAGCTGTAGGTAGAATATCCAGGAACAAAAAAAAGAGGAAGGTGTTTGAATGACAATGAAGGAGAAATGTTCAGGGAGTAGACAAAATAGGTTTTTTTGTTTGGTTGGTTGTTTTGGTTTTTTTTTAATTATATATCAAGATAAACAGTTTATGCAAATCTTTATGTACAGAAGATGTTGCACAGGAATACGGTGTGCAGGTAACAAACTGCTCAGGGCATTATAGGAATGGAAGCACTGTGTTACTGCACATTGAAAAGCCAAACACTGCTCTTCTTTTTTTTTCTCAAGAAGTTTCTGTAATACATTGACCTGTACCATAAATAGAGGAACAAAACAGCTCAGTGATGAGTTTCTTCCTTTTTGCTGCTTCCTGTACCTCTGAGGAAATCAAGATGATATCGTTCTAAGATATTAATAAGGGAGCAAAGGAAGTAATTGCCAGTGCATTGCATTCCAAACAAAATACTAATGAGATAGTAGAAACTTAAATCTACTTAAATAATAATACATGCACATCATTCTGTTTGCTGAATGCACATCATTCTGTTTGCTGAATACAATGTATATGCTCCTTTCACAATAAAACTCAGGTTGGTAGAGATCACCTGTAAACAAATTTAAGGCATTTTGGCTGTAAGCAGATGTTTAATTTTAAATACATTTTGCATGTTTAATGCAACATAAAACGCACTCCTGAGTAATAAGGCCATTTGTCACATTTCCATGTCCAGCTTTATAACACTAAAAGATCCATGCAGATGGTTAATAGCCATGCTAGTGGCAGTGGATTATTTGCTGGTTCACTGAGCATGCCTGATTTTTGTTATGAACACACACACTCATCCTGCGGTGGAAGCTTCTACAGTTATGTCAACCAATTCAAATCTCATGCAGGCAGAAACCAGCTGTCCAATGAAAATCTTTATTTTCACACTGCTCTCTTGCATTTTTGGAAATGCCTACCTAGTTTCCTATCCAATCCAGTATTGCTCAACACTGATACATCCCTACATAGGTAGAAATGTCCAGTCTCAGCAGAAAACTGAGATGTTTCTTGAACTTCCACAGGGATTTCCCATACGTGTTGGGGCTCTGCGTGCATTTCCCCACCATGGAGGAAACATGGAAATTTTTGGAAATATGAAAACATCCCCTTCCTTCTGTGGCTGGGGATGCTGGGGAAGCCACAGCCCCTGCTTGTGGGAGCTGCTTTTAAGTTGAGGCTCTGCTGTTTGGCTCTGACCTGAGCCACAGCTCCCACCATGCCTGGCTGGTGCTGGACACACCCTGGGGCTGTGGCTGCCCCAGTGCCCCAGGGATGCCTTGGCTGCCAGATCCTACCATCATCCACTTAGCGACCTCTCAGCACTCCTGGAACAGGAGTCTGTGGTGCCCTGACAGATCTCTGTAGGGCTTTTTGTTTGCATTGTCCAAGAAATGGTGGTTGACATTCTTTTCCTTTCCTTCACTAATTATTTCAGCATGCTTTCAGATGCTTACATGGATGATGATATAAAAGTTCTGAATTTTTATTGTAATATATTTTTCTTACTGAAATGCTATCATACTATCCATAATTACTATGTTTTTCTGCTGGAATTCCTGTCTTAAGTGCTAGTATGCTGGTTTTTATCAAAGGTGCTGATTTATTTTTAAAACATTTGAAACTACCTATGATTAATTTTTCTCAACTTTTATATTCCTGTGAAATATAATCTCCCTTTTGATCTTTAACTGTTTGAAAGTATTTTCTTAACATTTTCCCTTGTACCAGTTGATGAGGACAGAAAAAAGGCTTAGCACAGATTCCAGAATGAGGTAATCTTTGTTTGCAAATAAATTTAGTTCCTTAGTTTATTTTGGAAATAGATCAGCTGTCACGAATTCTAGAGGGCGGCATCAGTGAGTTCAGTTAATTGAAACAGAAATGACAGAATGTCAATGAGCTTTTCCATTAGATGTTATATGAGCAAAAGCTACTGTACAAGACCACAGTGAATTTAGTTTAGTATCAACTGTGTGGATTCTTTTTTATATGTTTAAAAAAAAAAGGAAAAATAACCATTTTTCTTTAAAAAAGGGCATTTTCGCCTGGATTTTCTTGTCTATAAGCATCAGAATGACTGCAATATGCAGTACAGGCAACATCAAACCTTGAGAAGTAGTGGTGAGACATCAAAAATAATGTAACAGCTTCCCAAATCCTTACAATTGTCCTTTAGTCCATTCTGTAGGCCTCCAGTACATGTCTGACAAATTTAAAACTGCAAGCTGTCCAGTGTTTGTGGCAAGGCAGTGAAATGCAACCTCTTCTATGGAAACACCTTGTGGGGGATCGCACCAGGAGCTGACCCCTGGTGTGGTCAGCTCCTCAGTACACACAGAGCAGGGTGAGGACTTCACAACAGAGACTTTGTGATGGTGGGAACTGTCTTGTCATACTTATACCATGATGTCAAAACTAAAGTCAGATACCCATTAAGTGAGAATGAAAGTTTTTCTTGATGAACCAAACCACAAAGGGCAACTAAGTAGGTATTTTGCTGATACACTATTTATGTGGTGAAAGGAAAAGGACGTCCACCCAGATCTGAGATATTAATTCCTGGCTGAAGAAGCATTGCTCTGGTTATTTCTCACACCACAGGCAGGCTTTGACTGTTTTGTCTTCAAGGGATCAGTCTCAATTAAAAATTAAAAACACAAGTCCCTGTTATTTGAACAAAAGACCAAATCCTCCACCCTTGATGCAGCAGCAGTTGTTGCAGCCTGTGTGCTCTCAGCCATCGAACGTGTCACAGCTAAGATGAATCAGCATAACTTACAGAATTACCTAATCTAGTAAGTATTTTCTGAGAAACTGTGGCAGAAAAAAATGCAAGGTGCCAGGTTTTCCTCTGGTGGGACTGAGAGTTTTGCAGCTCTGCCAGAAGTGACCTGTGGAAGTTTCCAGTTATCTGTTATTTAGCTCCTAAAAAAAGAGACCAGCTCCTGCAGATAGGACACTTTTCTTCTTAAAGTTCCGGAACATTAGTGTGATTTAAAAGAAGAGCTGGAGATAAACTTTATAATTTCAAGGTTGCATCTTGAGTGTGCTTTTCTGTGAAATAATCTCTCATCCTCTTTATCTTTCTACCCCCCACCCCTCCCAAAAATGAATTTAAAAAAAAAAAAGGAAAATACTATCTCATGGGATTGCCTATGTGTTTTGGGAGCCAAAATTCTCCTTCTTTTGATAAATTTGTAGGAAAAGATATAAAAGTCACTACAGAGCACACTGGATTAGATTAGGAAGGTGTTACATCACTGAAGAGGGTCTTCCAGTTCTTACAAAATCTACTGTATTAGCTAATTAAATAATCTTGTTTCAGAAAGACTTGTTTGGGAAAGTTATATAAACCAGAAATGACATTTTCTGTGCTTCTTAAAGGGGAAACAGTAAATACTCCGTTCTCGCTGATCCCAGATCCCTGCCAGATGACTGAGATGTTGGCTAAGTCTGCTATTTTGGTTCATTTTCTTCCTCTGAAGACCCGTGCAAAAAATGCGAGGTAATGCAGGACCACGTTATCTGGTGTGGGAAAGGAAAAGAAAATGGTTGGTGGAAACTCGTGAGTGTTTAATTAAGGTCTGAAATCTATAGTAAATGAGATGTAGGATTTTCTGTACCTTGCTAGGAGGTGATTCCTGGAGGTGGGTGATGAGTAGGGGTTTATGCAAAGTGCAGGATAGTTTTTAGGAAAGATTCTTTATTTATGGCTCTGTGATACTTTGCAAGCAAGGTAGGGCAGGGCAGGGACAGAAAAGGGAACCACGGAAAGGCCTACAGTGCAGTAAAAGCCAGGGCTGTCCTGTGGCAAGGGTCACTGTCTTTCATTGACATGACATCCCAACACACCAAGTAAACAAAGGGTGGAGCACAAATCTGTGGAATACCTGCTTCCTTCACTGCACACTGTGTTCACTACAGGAGGAAAAGGGATGAGTATTCTCATTAACAGATGTAGCTTCATACTTAGAGTTTGCAAGGCCACTGAGCTTACTGCAGACTTGAACCTGAACACACAACTGAATAAAATCTCCTGCAGAGATGAAGGCATGTGCTATTGACATGTGACCCTTTTGAAGAATGGCTGCAGGAATAGACTGCAGGTTCGTCCTGCAACCAGTTCGAACAGTCCCCGACTGCTGAAACTGCAAAATATGACTTGCCTGGGTTATACTGGACATTGTGGAGGCACTGGGACGGGAGTGGCTTCAGCTTCAGTGGCAGACACTTCAGTGAAAACTTTAAGTGTGCTCATTTGAAATCTGTGTCCTCTGGGTGCAAGCTATTGTTGCATTCACACCGAGGTTGCAGATATGCCATAGGACCTGTAGGAAATCCATGCCTTTCTAGGGTAGCATCTGGAGGTCTGGAGATCAGGCAGGATACCTAAGGGCATTCAAAATGGCACCAAATGTGCATGCAATTACATAAAAGCTTAATCAATCACCTCAAAAATAGGAGTGGGGCAAAGTCAGACTGCATTTAAGTGCATCTCAGCCTCTCACTGTTTCTCTATAAAGCATTACCACTTCCACTTCTGTTTTGTCACAGTTTTTTTTCTCCCTCTGTCATTTGGGGTGGTGATGGTGGAGAAACAGATACAAGGGAAATGCTAAATTGGATGAAGAGATCCTGGGTTCAACCTCAGAATGTTCCTAGATTAAGCCTATTGCTAATCATGAATGTACAATTAGTGAACTTGACCCTTGTTCTCCCAGTAACAAACACTTCTTTCTGGAACAATTGCTTAGAACAGCAAGCAATTACTTTCTTCTGTACATTTGATTACTAATTTCTTACCAGAACAATAAAAAACAAGTAACTTCTCTTCCAGTCCTCACATTTTATTCCTGCTGCTAAAGCGTGCCTGGCTGCTGCTTTGTATATTTGATGTGCAGCTGTGGTAGGAAGCCACAAATAGCAGCATGGCATCTTGAAGAGCTGTGCTGCCAAGGGTAAAAGGACCCTGCAGGGCATCTCTTCTCAGGGAGCCATTCTATTAGGAAAGTAGCAAACCATGTTGTGATGTGAAAGGTGCAGAATTAACTAGAAAAGTGTTCTTTTTCCAAGTTTCTGCATTGCAGGAAAGAAAGTGGCTTTTGGCCAGCATCCACTAAAGAAATGGGTACCCTCTCTCACTGGTTTGAAAGGCTGCCATGGGCTGCCCTGGCTGCGTTATATATTTATGGAGGCATGACGTAGGATGGAAGTATTATACCTTAAATGGCTGTTGGGTTTTTTTCACCTGCTGTAGTAGATGAGGGATACTTACAAAGCAATCAGTCTGTAGGATGCCTTAGGATTAACTAAAAGGCTTTTTTAACCATTTCCAGTAAAGACCTGCCTTTTACACTCAAGAGAGAAAGGGGAGCATGCTTAAATTGTGCATACCATAAACTAATTGCTACCTTCTATTGAATTAAAATGCATGAATATGCATGGGCGGCTGTGTCTGTCTTCAGGTGAAATAGGGCAGCCTTTATAAAAAGTTTCCGTAACTGGCTGTGAGCTTTTCATATTCTACATGTCCCAGAGTCTCCTAGCTCTTTTCAGCCAAGTGCTGGAAGCATAGCACTACTTGAAAGATAAGCCTGGGTGTTTAATTAAAATCTGAAGAAAGATACTTGAATACGTTACCTTAAATTTCATCCCTGTATCTATTTTCTTCTCATAGATGCTTCTCTTGATAGCATCACTTCTTTTGAAATTGGTCTGTCCTTTATTTATAATACGCATTCCCAGCTCTCTCTTGATAGTATTGCAATGAATCATTCAGAGAGTTGGGTGAGTTAGATGATTTCGCTCAAAGTAAAAAGTAATATTCAGTGATTTTTATCTTTTTATGTCTGGGTCATGTTCCTCTGAATCACAGGGAAAAGGAGTTTTACCATCTTTAATCAGAAATGTTCCCTTGCAAAGCATACCCAATTTGCAATGTTACACAGCTGATTGCACATATGAGAAGTTACCAGCTAACCTTAATTAGCACTTTAAAGCTGTAGGTCCTGGGAACAAAGTTCAGTAGTCCAGCTAACTGATCTTTCTGCCCATTTATGTGCTTTATCTTCTCATGACCATATACATTCACTAGTAACTTTGATATCAAACAAAAAAAAAATCATGCATACATTCTTGTCCAATTGAATGCCATTATTGAATTTTTATCAGATATGATATTGCATTCTGAATAAACGTGAAACTGCAGCATAAAAATCCCTGTGTGATTCCAAGGCAAGTAAATGAACAGAAGCCTGTGGTAACTTCAGATGTTCACAGGAACATAGGTTTCAACAAGCCCGAAAAGATCAAGAGTCTAAATGATGAAATGTCCTGCCTCTGGCAATGGTCTGTAATTATCTTTCAAAGAAAGTTCACATGGCCTATTTCCATACTGGGTCAAACCTACCTGAAATTTATGTTCAAATCCTAGTTGCAGGGGTGTTCAGCCTGTGCCCTAAAGCATTAGATTGGCTTTTCCAGGTCATTCTAGTATGAGTTTGCTCTTCTTATTGCCCCCACGCGCCGCTCCTTTAATCTCATCTTTGATACTTAGGAGAGAAGTCAATCCAAAAAAATGCGATTCGTTTAGCTAAGTGTTTCCACATTATTTCCCCATATTTATTTATTTATTTATTGTTAATATACTGGCTTCATTATAGGACATGAAAAATTCTAGTGACATAGAGTTTAATTACTGTACTTTTTCTCAAGGGATCTTCATTGTAATCTGTATCACTACTATTACTGCCTTAAGTAATAACTAAAAGAGGTCATGTTATAGCTTAATAGCCTGCAGCTGCAATGAAGAGAAGTCTGCAGTACTAAATGCAGCTATCCAAATAAACTAGATATAGCTAATAGTGCTATCCAGTGATGGGAAGTATTTTCACGCAGATGTTGACATTAATCTGAACTGCCAGTTCATTTCACTCTGCTTGACTTTATTGTATTTGCAGCTACACAGAAAAAAAGAAATAGGGTTTGGAAAAAAGTTGAACAAATAATTTTTTCAAGCTGAGGAGTTTCTGAAGGTGTCCAACTGGAGAGAAAGGTGTCCAAAGCAGCGATTTACAGGGGGTTTCAGTCATCTTGACAGTCTTCACTTCAGATGCTTTTACAATCAATGTCAAAACTGACTTTGTGAAGTCTTCTTCACCTGCATGTTTGATGGAAAATAAATCACAAATCCTACATTGACTTCAACAATACTTTCAGATTTTTAATAGGGACACTGACAGTGTCCAAAATTATACTATGCTCAGTACTTGTAGAGTTCCATAGTCAGTTTGTATTCCCTTTCCTGTCAAACCTAATAGTTGCATATCTGCATACATCTGTTCAGCTATCAGGAGGGGGCTTGCAGGGAGAACTCGCTGGAATCAAAGAATTGTCCTCCTGTATCTAACATGCTCAGTCCAAACAGTCTCACAATCCCTAACTTGTGCCTTCACAGTTCATTATTGTAACTCAAATACTGTTTGCAGACAGCTGACTTGTCTTTCTTGGTTTTTTCCCTTTCCTTACAGAAATTATTTAAGAGACACAGAACTATGCTTGTCTTCCACCAAAAAATTATACCAAAAATCACCCCAATTTTGAAATTGGCATTGTCCTCTTTGGAAAATGTTGGTAAGGAGCAAACACTACCAGAGCTGGTTTTGTGGCATGCTAAGTAATCAAGCAAGCAAGGATGGAGACTAACACAATAGATGAGATTTGATTCAAGTACAGACAAGCATTCTCATCGTCTGAGAAGTTCAGAAATGCAGCAGAGGGAATAAGATATCAAGAGTATCATTTGCCTGGGCAAAGCACATACAATTGCAGTGGATTAAAATCATTGTATCTGGTACAGAAATTAACACATATGGCTTTGCAAATTCCCCTTGCCCCCAAGATCCTAGTGTAATCTTATTTATCTGAGTACATTCTTGTTGTACAAATTAACCTGTCAATTTCCAGAACTTTCACCATACGGAAAGAATCACTTATAACTACAGATGTTGCACAGAGCACAGATGATCAGAACAGCAGAGTGCACACTTTGAAAGTTAAAGGTGCAATGGTGGGATTTCCAAAGTACCCTCTGTTTGATATGCCCCAGTCTATGGATAAATGAACCTCAGTGTGGCTCCTCCATCATCAGATAGCTGATTGACTTACTACTATTAATTAGCTTGGTTAGTGGAGTGGTCAGTGCCAAGGCAAGGATGGCACCTTTGTGTCCTAGGACACATCCTGAACTGGCTGATGAAATTTCAGAGCTATTAAAAATCACTTTTGACAATTTATGGATAATAGATCACATTTCATCCAATAGGAAGAGTAAACATGTTGAGAGCTTTAAAAAGACAGGAAGAAAATGCAACCAATCAGCAAAGCTTCTGTTTCTGGAAACAGAAGTAATGGAACAAGGAACTATCAGACTTCCTGGAGGATAACATGCAGAGAGTAAAAAACAATGCAATTTTTTGTGTGTGTGTTTGAGAATAGATTATATCAGAATAATCCACTTTTATTCTATGATGGGTAACAGATGCTGCAGACAAAGGAAAAGCAATTGCTATTGTATTATTTTACTTTAGAAAGGCTTTTGATGGTGGTGGTCATGACATTCATCTTAGCAAGTTAGAAATCATGATGTAGATGAGTCTAGAACAGAACAGGCACAGCCCACATTGGAAAGAGAGATGGAGAGACTACTGAAGTGCACAGTCAGTGTGGATGTTTGTTTTGAATGGGTTCTATGAAGGTCCAGCAGTATTCAAGTGGCGTTCTGCAGCAAGGTACTGCAAATCAGTTCTCTGGGAAATCTTTCCTGGTAAGAGTAAGACTAAAGATTCTAAATGCCTCTCAGGCAAGTGACATTCTCCTTTTTAAATAACAAACTAGGAAAAAAGCATGCTGAAAATACACAGGTAAGAAAGAAGCTGACTTTGGTAACCTCTCAACATCCATTTTACATGTCTGCTTTGGTACTCACACGTGAACAAATACATCTCAGACACCCTTAGAGGCTCACTTAGCTCAATGCTCTAACTGTGAAAACAAGACAAATATAAACTAATCCAAAGTCCCTGCATATGCCTCTGTTGCAGTTTCCCAATTTCTGTGAGCTGTTTAAGGTCTGTTTAAGGGTTTCTAGAGCTGACAGCTTCTAATGCACTCATGGGTTTTCCAAGGCTCTCATCAACCTGCTTGTAGTTTTGAGCTGACACCAAGCAGCATTATTGAAATCTACAGTGTAGTCATGTGTAAAAAAGTATTTCTTTTTGTTTAATTTTAAACCTTCTGCCCAATGCTTTCACTGAAGTAATTGAAACCTTCTCATACACAGTGAGTAATAGAGGCATGACTTACCTCAGGCAGAGGCACTGAAGTTACTGTTACTTACCCCAAACTGGCAAAGAGAGAACATCCTTTGTGTTGTTTTTGTTCAACCTTTCAAGAAACCTAAGCACACACCTGATGGAAAATGTCTTATTATCAGCTAAAATTAGCTCTAATTTTTCAGTCTCACTGTTTGCATTTCTTGCTCCTGTGTGTCACAGTTCTTGGTCCAGTGTTTGTTCAGATCGAGCTGTTGCTGTTCTGTGCTGCATCTGCCTTCCTGCCTGCACTCCTGGGTCTTTCCAAAGGAAACTAGACATACAGGACAGCAAAGATATCACCCATGGCTCATCCTGATGGGGAATCAGGTTGGTCCTGAGGAGATCACGTTGTATACCTGCCCCACATTGTCAGCACCAGTCTTTGTGAGGTGATGTAAACACTGCTTGCCACATGAGACAGCACAGTGTATATGGCTAGAAATCTTCCATCAGCTCAGAGTGCAGTACTTGCAGTGTAGACAGAGCCATAGCTTTTGCTCACAGATTTGCCACATCTCTGAGGATCTCTTTGCATGTTTTATACCCTGGCTTTATTGTACGTGTAGATTAAACCTAAGCAATGTGTCTCACAACTGCACAAATACTTCTGTACATCCCTTGGGAATGCCCTGTTTCACAATGCTAAGCTGGTGTACAAAAGAGTGACTGTGCAGCTGCACATTATCATTTCTTGCAAGTAATTTCAGCAGGGCTGTACAATGGACTTTGGGCTGAGCCTCAGCCCAGTGTTTTGCTGCTGCGCCAGACTATGTGAGGCAGACATTCACATCAGTAATGCTCCGCCAGTGGCTGATATCACTCAATGTACTTTCATAAACCTTGAATTTTGACAGTACATGGCAGATGTAGGATTGGTCCTGTTTATATTTGCCATAACTTTTAGCTAAAGTGCTAAAAAATCACCATCATAATATCAAAATTTTACATTACAGAAATTCTTTCCTGCTAGTAGCACTACAGTGTTATAATAGCTATAACAATATTCAATAATGCATAAATTATCTTTATTTCTTTTTTAAAAGCTAAATTTTGCCACTATTTTGCCACATCTACTAAAACTAATAGATTTTTTTTAAGAATGGTCCTCTTTAGCTTAATTTTTGTGATTTTTTTGTTAATACTGACAGGAAAAATATGACTCAACAGGCTTAGGACTATCAGGTCACCTGTAATTTGTAAGAAAGCTAAGTTCATTTGAAAAATTATAAATCAAGATTTGGTATCAATACAGAATTTCTCTAAAGCTAATATACACTGAAAAGCTCAATGTTACTGACATTTAGAAAAATTGCAGCTTTCATTGTTCCTTAGTCCTTAAACGCTACTTTTGTGGAAGGGTCCCTTATAAGCAGAAGAGGTTTCCCTGCACTCGTGTAACATGGCTGGGTGGAGTGCTGAACATCCTGTGGTGTTGGATGGACACACAACTCTTAGGCATTACACCACTGAGTTCCACAAACTCATGTATTTCAGCCTAGCAGCATGAAATAATTACAAAGACATTACATAACTCCAATTGTTTTGGATCAGCTCTCCTTGTTAATCACCATCTGACTAAACCAGGACTATCCATGTAAGAGTTTGCAGAATCTGCTTTACACAGCTCCTGCAGGACTAACTCTTTGAAGACCGCTGTTGTCAAATGCTGTTCCCAGACAACATGGAATAATTCAGGGAGAAATTATGGATGAATGCCAGATGACATAAACATAAAGTATCAATAATTTTTTATTCCAGTCTTTGAACCATGTGTTAATTGCAAAAAGATGTGTAAAATTGGTGAAAATGTGGGAAAGGCAGTCTGATAGGCTATTCTGTACACTGATAAAATCTATATAGAACTAAGACATGTGTCTCCATTTAATCTTGTCATTGCTGAAAGCAGTTCATAGGCCCTCTCCAATTCTCTTCACTCCTCTCCCAAAATTCATGGGCTGCAAAACTTGGCATGCTTTCTCTTCTGCCAGTTAGAGAAAGACTTGTGGAACTTTCATGTTATGACTAGCAATATCATCTCATGTTACACCAGAGGTACAACAGTTATTAATGCTAGAAGAATGTTCTACTGTCAAATTTTGTCCTAATTGAACTATAGATCTTGATATGTCAAAGTGCAAGGGTGAGTTCTTCCCATTTGACACATTTATGTCAAAAGACTTGGATATAAAAGCTCCCATTCTGACCTGGCAACACTTTACACAGGCAGCAAGGAGTGAGGTAAGCTTGGTTTGTACTCTGCATTCATAAGTCTTTCACCTGGGAAGTTTTCTCCCAGTTGTAGGATAACTGGAAATTAGTATGGAAATGAAGTTCAAATCAGACATCTATGCCCAAACTAAGCAGAACAAGGTGCAGTGGAAATCTGTAGCAAAATTAAAATACTTATTTTTGTCCTCCATTTACTCCTCTTAATCATCTCACTGAAAAAGGTCTTCTCATGTTTGCAGGATCTTTTTCATTAAACCCCTGTACCACTGACCCTTTGAAATCTGTTGTTGTTAAATATGGTTTCAGATGTTTGCCTGGGCAAACACTGGGGGTTTTTTAATAAAAAAACCAACCTTGTATCTCCCTCATCTTTTGTATAAGTTCTATGAGCTGCTGCCACCTTCTCTGGTGCTGCTTCTACAGCATAACCCACAAGTCTTTCTTTTCTCTGGCACTTGCTGCTTCCTTTAATATGCTTTCATAGTCAATATAGTGAAGAAATGGCCAGTCTGAAGGCAGTGAGCCCCAGGAGATCAGTCAAGCATTCAGACAGTGCTCCTTTGGGAAGGTGTAGAGAAGTGGCATCTGATCTCATGGAACCACCCACATAAGAAAGTATTTCTCAGTAGTCCTTTTTGGTAGGCTCTACCCGGTTCTTTTTGTCTCCCTTTAGAGCTGCTGGCAGTAATTTTGACCTCTCACAGGTTCCTACACTTTTCATTCTCACTCCAAGAACCAGGTGTCTGGAACACATAGATGCTCATGCGTCTTAGATCTCCTCCTTCCTCCCATTCTGCCTCCCTCAATGGGGCCTCAGGCAGAATTCACTTGCTCAAATGAGATGGAAACCAAGGGGCTGTTTTGGAGTCCTAACTATATCAGCCTGGCCTGTGATTCTCACAGAATCACTGAATGGCTGAGGTTGGAAGGGTCCTCTGGAGGTCACTTGGTCAAATCCCTGCTACTCAAGCAAGGGACACCCAGAGCTGATTGCCCAGGACTGTATCTCCAAGGATGGAGACTCTACAAACCCCCTGGACAATCATTGCCAGTGCTTGGTCACCCTCACAGTGTAACAGTGTTTCTTGATGTTCAGAGGGAATCTCCGGTATTTTAGTATGTGCCAACTACCTCTGGTTCTCTCACTGGGCACCACTGAAGAGAGCCTGTCTCTGTCCTCTTTGTACCCTCCCTGTGGATACTCACCACATTGATAAATCCCCCTGAACCTTCTCTTTTCCAGGCTGAACAGTCACAACTCTCTCAGCTTTTCCTTTTAGAGCGATAGTCCAGTCCCTTTGTCGTAATTGTGATCCTTCATTAGATTCTCCCCAGTCTCCCTTAGGACCTCTTTTAGTGAGGATCCCCGGACATGGACAGAGCACACAAGGTGAGGCATCCCCAGTGCTAAGCAGAGGGGGAGGATCACTTCCCTGGATCTGCTGGCAGCACTTTTCCTGATGCAGCCCAGGATACCATTAGCTACCTTGGGGGCAAGGATGCACTGCTGACTTGTGTTTGACCCAGGTCCTATTCTGCAAAGCATCTTTTCAGCTGGCACCCCCAGCATATATTGGTGCCTGTGGCTGCTCCTTCCCAGGTGCAGGACTTTACACTTCCCCTTGTTGAACTTGGTGATATTCCCATCAGCCCGTTTCTCCAGCCTGCCGAGATCCCTCTGGATGGCAACACAACCCCCCTGGTGTGTCAGCCACTCTTCCCAGTTTGTGTCATCAGCAGACTGACTGAGGGTACACTCTTGAGAGTGTGCCCTTCTGGATACTCCTCAGCTTATCCAGAGATGATAAAAGAAGATGAAAGATATCAGAGTCCTTGAAACTGTGTTCCCTGGCTTACATGTAATTTTACACCTGCTTTGATCAGTAGTTATCCTTCCCCATATTACAGCTCATTAGATCCTGACCATGTTTCCTCAAATGGAGAAAGAGATTGGGTCCTCTTTTATTAAATTCTTTTTTTCCCATGCTGTTTCTTTAAAATGCAAAAAATACTTTTATCTACAGAAGTACAGACAGGAATCTATATCTATATATCTGTCTAAAAACTCATTATGTAAACATGCTCTCTGAAACATACAAGAGTAACTTCTAAAATCTTAAGAGACAATGTTAGGGCCTCTGCTAAAGCTCTGCAATTTCAGTATGTAAGATTACAAGAATAACCGCAGTGATGGTGAAAATTAATAAATCATATAACTATTCCTATGTATTTGCTGTATATCACCCTGTTTAATTCAGTCTAAGAGTAACATGAATACTTCCGTTAAGCACAGCTTAGCAGATGTCTAATATTTTTCTCAGAGCAGTGTTTTGTAGAGGGGCTCTTTGTTCCAGAAAGGAAAATCAATATTATTAGTTTAAGATCTGTTACTCTCTCCACTACCTGGCTTTAAATTGCCACAATTTACTGAAGAAATAAAAGCATGTGTGGCTTCCTCAGCTTTTTTCCCAAGTTTTCTTCACCCTAAGGGAGAGACCATCATCATGATCAGTTTACCCACATCCCAAGATGTGGCATCATCGTCCCAGGAAACAAACAATTTCACATTAATTATAACTGATCCCATAGTTCAGATAATAAAATCTCAAGTACTTTACTGCAGCTACTCCAAGAGCCATAGGAGGAAGTAGGAAGCAGTGTGATGGACAGCTCTGTCTGGATGTGACTCTGATGGAGCTGGTCACTCAAAGCCATCTTCAAAGGTGGCTTTTTCATGGTTAGCAATGGATGAAACACTCCCATAGGGAAACCAGGCACTTTGAGATGAATGAGACTAAATTAATCTAGTTTGTAAGTATTTATTATAAATAATTTGCTCTGGTCAAACTGTGGTTTTACTGGTGCCTCTTGTTAGATCTATTAGAATACTGAGTTGAGTGCAGCACAGAGAGGAAGAAATATGCCTGGTTTTATTTGTAAAGTAAATGCTTTCCAAAGCTCTGTATGTGAATCCTGGAAAAGAATGGGTTTGATTTTCCCTTGAGAAATGGGCTGTTGCATTTTTATTAATAGGCATCCTTTTCAGATATAAACCTAATTCATTCTGGCCCTGCTGAATAGTTTCAGAGCCATATACGCTGGCAGCTATAATACTGTCAGCTTTCTCTCATATTAAATTCACACTGGAGGAGATGTAGATGATGAATTTTAGATTTCTCTAAACCTTGATGATGCTTTCAGGTTTTGAGAAAAGTAATGCAAAATCTGCTTGCCAAAAAGTGTGAAAAAAGAGCCTGTAAATAAGGGTCTGAGCCTTAAGGTCATACAGTAAAACATAAAAAAAAAATTACATATAAATATATATATTTTTTTTATTTTTTTTTTCCCCCGGAAATCCTCAAAGAGAGCTGATGTTAGGATCGTTTAAATAAACCAAGTAGAGATCAGGACAACTAAGGTATTGAAGTAAACTTCAGTTATAACTGTAAATTTTAGAAAAACTGTATCTTTCTCTGGTCTGGTATGTACTGATCTTGGGAGGTAGGGGAGAGGCAGGCAATTTTAGTGCTATGCATGTTTATACAACATCATGAACATTTAAAGAAGATGTGCCCGTTCAAGATGCAAATGTGATTGGTTTACACAGTGGCCTTGAGCTCTGCATTTAATTTTATGGAGGGAGCATCAGAATGAAAATCAAGAGTCAAAGGCTTGTGATCCAAGTAGGAACTAGTATGGGATGCACAGCATTCATCTCTGGAAGGAGACAGAAAAGTAAGGAAGGGGCAATTCTGGGGGGGAAAAAAGGCTCAAGCCGAGTTCAGAAACAGGTATTCCAGAGAGGAATTTGCATCCTGTTTGATGCTTTTTCTAGTGAGTATTGGCATGGCACTACTAGCCTATATACAGCCTTCCTAGCTCAGCTGGCACAAATACTCTCTTGAGTGTAACTAGGATGTGAGAACAGATAATCCCATTCACCAAGGAAAGCAGAATGAAAAGACACATTGAAAACACATAGTTACTTTAAGGTCCTGCTCAGCAACGTGTTTCTGTGTCCATTCTCAATACATGCCACAAACTATTCCAGACATTTACAATATGACTTCAGCTCATCTGTCCACCAGAGATTTTCTTTAGAACTGAGCATTGCAATTTTTTACTGAGGAACAAACTTCCCACCCTTCCCTCAACACAGGAACATGGCTGGATCTCAAGAAGGTCCTACCTAGATGTTTTACTTTCCTCTTTAGGCTTCTTTCTTTTCCTACAGCTATAGTCTGTTCCTGATTTACTGGATCCAGAATTCAGGCAAAGTACACTTTAAAGTCATTATGATGAATGGCAAAGAAATGGTAGGCTTCAGATTGCCAATTAAGTCTAAATTGAAAAACCTTATAATAGCCACTATTTAATATGGCTTGTACAAGAGAAGATAAAAATAAATATGACAACATCATTGCAGCATGATGATGGAGAGAGTTATATGATTTGTTTCAGTTTTGAGGAAATTAGACTCAGTGAGCAAAGAAAAAACCCTCAGCCAGAAGAACCAGCTGTAGCACTAAAACACAGACAATAAAATTATATCCTGATTTTAAAAAAGGCCCTGAATTATGTGGGGAGATGTTTCTTTGTCATTCAGGAAGGGAGAGTTGTAAATATTTCTTTTTATATCAGGAACTCCTCTTAAACTATCCACTTTGAACCTGAAATAAGCAGAGTGGATGCTTCACATCACGTTCTGGGCAATCTGTATCTTTCCTTTTACAATACTCAGGCCCAAGGTATGATGCTACCTCCAGAGTCACAAATCCAACATGTATCTGCTCATTTTAGCCCTGACACCATAGAATCTGTCTCCTCACCAGGGTGTCAGAAATAGCTGCAAGTACTGCTGGAAGATATAATGATTATTTGTATAACACATTAAAATGGAAACCACTGCAATTCACTCAATAGAATGTAAAAAGTACATAGAGGGACTTTCCTCAAAGCACCAGATTTAGGTGCTAACCCCAAGCTAACCCCAAGCACTGAAAAATACCTTAAACCTGGTAGCAGCCAGGTTCTCTATACACCCCAAGTGTAAAGATGCAGAGAGAAGAATCAGGCACTCGTGTACATGCTGCACCTGCCAATTCAATAAAAGTCCTTCCCTCACCCAACAAGGAAAAAGTTGCAGGGGAAAAGAAGTCACAAAAGAAAAAACCAGAACTGGTTCCTGTACACTGAGACAGACCCAAGCAGCACCAAATGTAGGGAACTTTCAAATTAATTTTCACACTTGAGTGCTCAGATTTGTCACTGGTATTTTTAGTACTTGGACATCAAAAAGATGAAAGAATTTCCTGTCACTGAAATCACTCTAATTCATGGATGTTTGAGGTACTCCTAAAAAGCAGTGACATACAGGTATCCTGGGCTAAGCTGGTGAAATGCAGCATTCCAGGATCAGCCATCACCGCTGCACAGTGGTGAAGAGCACAAACACTGCGCCGTAGCTCCTACTGGGCATTTTACAACATGATCACTCATTGCCTCTTCTCAGCCTGACTGGAGACCAACATGGAGCAGGATCAGGACAATACTAACACAACAGTTGGCTCTTGTTTTGTAGTTTTCTCCCTCTCACATTTTAACAGTGTGTGGCTATTTCTATTATTTCCTGATCTGAGTCCTGTGTGTGTGTGGAGATCTTGCTAATGGCTAATTGTATTCATGACATTCTAAAAGGGAATGCATTTCAGCATGAAATACACTGTATATCCTGCATTTATTCTTTATGAGGAAGCTCAGCTTCTAAGGAAGTGTGCTGATACATCTTCTTTATTTTTATGTCTAGCACCTTAAAAAAAAAATGAAAAAAAGAAGATTGGCAAGACCACAATCTTCACTAGACTGAGGATTTAACTCCTTCAGAGCCTTGTGTTAAGGAAGGATGAATCAGTCTGAATAGAAAAGGCATCCTCATCCTTCATGCTGTACTTGTGGAGAAATCTGGTAGCTCTCTGGAGGTGGAATTTCAGAGTGATGTTATTCCTGATTTCAAATGGTAGCAGGAATTTGAAAATGCAGATATCACCAGCCCACTCAAAACTGAAAGCCTGTATTGAAAGATTTTATAATGTGCCAGCTAGATTCCTGATCACGAGAACTTCAGCTGCCACACTGAATTTGATCCAAATCTCTTGGGCTTTATGCATCCCTAGAGAGATGCACATGAACTGAGGAAACCTATCTAACTTCCTTCTCAAATCATTGAGTCTTAAGAATTCCACTGCAGCTATGCCACCATATACCAGTTTGGAGACATCTGCTGAGAGGACAGTTTCAATACCAGCAGATGTTGATATGGAGGATGATATTGCGTGCCACTGTTGCCCGGTAAATAACTTAAAGACAAGTGAAAAAATAACCAAGCATATACAAAAACATACCCTGCACCCAGAGTTAAAACAAACACTTAACTTGTCCTGACCACAAAGAATGTTTCATCAGAGTGATTTCTTAAGGCTACTCTATGGCTTAACAGGTAACCAGTTACCAAAGAGGATCCAAAAGGTAAAAATGTGCATTAGAATAAAGAGTCACAAATATTATGCTGAAAAACCTGAAGAGTCTTGTTCATGTTTCTCAGAGAGGAAAACTCTCATTCCATGAAATCATGCATTGTGGCAGCCAGAAAGGATCACAGGAAAAGGTAGTAATAATATATGCTAATGTTTTAAGACCTTCTTTAAAAAACTATGGAAAATGCTCTTTTCAAAGCTTGTATACACTGCATTTAAATTCCAAGCAACTTTCTGCAGAGAGATGGAGGCAACTCAGGAAATGGCTTAGTTCGGTCTGTAGTTCAAAGCGTAACTCAGACCTGGAATGTGTGTGTGAACACATATGCAACTCTACATGTACACACAGCTGCATATAGTGCTGACCCAGAGATGCAGGCTGGCTGAAAACCTCTAGGGACTGAAAAGGGGGAGCTGGAACACACAGTGCTCCAGTGGAGGCCACTTCCTCGGCTGAGAAAACACAGGAAGGACATCAAGGCTCAGGCTGCTCCAGAAAGACCCTGCACAACTTACCCTGAGGTCTTTCAACACTTAGAAGAAAATAATGGGAGACGTAGGAAGCAACAGCTACTTCCCTTCCAGTCAATTATGGCAGGAGGATATCTGAGCCATTCCTCTCTGACTACCCAGTGGTGCCATTTCCACTGGGTGATTTGCCATGCTCCAGTAAGGCAGTCACCTTGGATGTGCACAATGAGGCACTGTCACCAGCTCTTCTCAAGGCACAGATTTCAGGGTGTTGGGCTGGGGAGCATAGACTGGACAAGTACCTGCACACAGTACAAACTGTTCTCATAGCTGCTCCTAAAAGACAACCACAGCTCAAGATAATCTATGCTTTGGCTGATAATCTTAGTAGTATTTATGAGAATTGCTGTGTAAAGTTACACATGGTGTTCCTTGCCAAAGGATCAATTTAATGTTCTGCCCTGAAGGTGCATCAGTTGTCTGAATAGTTTCCTCTTTATGGATTTAGGCAGTATGAGACTGCATTTTCAGATATTCCTGGCTGGGATCCAAGCCAGGATTCACAAATACATTGCTTCAGAGAAGGAAATGAAGGAGATGGGAAGGAATGGGGTTAAGTACAGACCTTGATAGTGTGTGTCAGACAGACTGAATCACTCTTCTATTACCTGCATTGGAGGGCCTGCATAAAGCAAAGATAGGTTTAAGAAATGGCTCTGAATCACTGAGCTCTGTTTCTAAGTAACCAAGAAGCTTACATTTCTGTGATGTTCATTGATCTTTTTAAATTCTTCTTTAGAAATATGATTGTGTTTACTACTCACCAGATTAGCACTTGTCAAGGTGAACCTAGTTTGGGTACTGGAGCAGGCTCCCTTCTTCTCCCCAGCCCATCATTTTCAAGTATTGGTTTCATTCCTTAGTATTTTGGATCAATCTGTTTGTTAACTTCTTCCTCGGGATCTGGAATGCTGGTTTTTACAATTGCTCTACGTGAGGTGGTGCCAAGCTTGCATGTCTTCACTGAAGCCAATTTACTGTCTTCACTTTTCCCCTGTAAGTCTTTATTCAGCTAAGGTTGGGATACCCAGTCTGATTTCCATCATTTGCACAGTGCCCACAGAGCTAAAACAAGAACAACAAAATTACTGACAAATTAATAAAAGGAGGAGATATGCTGATATGTGCAAGATAGTTGCAGGGATGGGAGACAAGAGCTGCTAGAGCATAAACAAATCCAGCTAGGTGTGCTCAGAGACAAACATGCTTTATCAGATTTGTATATTTCAGATATATTTCTATTTATATTTCAGATAGAAATTCCTGTAGTTTACATTATTTCACTGGAATTTGTTAGGAATTCTGCTAGGAACCTGTCTACTTTCCCACTGTTCTTCTGCCCAGCTCCTGGGTCACCCTCCTTGTTGATAGGCATGGGGAGAATGGAAATGCCTGATTCTCAGTGTCCTGAGATCCAGAGTACATTTTGTGTCCATGAATATAGGGTTTTCTTTCCTTTCACAAAAGGAGAAGCACCGTTTAATGAAGGGATATTGTTGATGTTCATCTCTGCACAGGACCACCCAGATCCCTGTCAGATGCAGAAATTAATTCTCTCAGCTCAGTTCCCCATTGTGTCTCATGTCTAGATCTTCAAAATGTGGAAAAAAAAGCAGAATTGGATGCTTTCTGCTTAGAAAGATGGGAATTCACAGCCAACCCACTCAAGGATTTTGTATTAGTAAGGGAGGAAAAAAAAAAAAATCCAACATGCCAGCTGTTGAGAAATGACATGTGGAAAACGAAACCTTAAGACATGTTTGTGAGATGCAACTGATCTTTCTGCAATATATACCACATACTGCCTGACATGGTGTCAAGGTTTTAAAGAATCCTCTGAAAATTTAAGGCGATGCTTTTCTGTTTTCCTAATTCTTTTCTCACCATGTTTCATAGCAGATCAGGTAAAAATGGTTTTCTACTGTGTTAATGCATGTTAATGGTGAGGGAGTAATACAATCTGCTGTCCAAACATCTGATTATTTGGTGTTTTTACTTGAAAGGGTAATTTTCATGCCAGATATTTTCTTTACCCACAGTATTTGCTCCCTTGTGTCTGCTTACATCTGTATTAGTGCTGCTTAACTTAAAAAGGTACCTTGCAGATGAACACATGCATATTTCTCCCCTGACCAATTGTTGTTTCCTCCATAGCAGTATATCTACCTTCTTCTGGAAACTGAACTGTTTCCACCTTCTGGAAACTGGACTGTCATTAGATTTAATCTTGTGGCACTTCATCTGCACTGTGGCTTCTGGGAGGAAAGAAACTGCTGTAAGTTGGAAAGGGGAGGACGAATAAAAATACTTATAAGCTCAAGGTCCACCTTCAGCCAGATGAGCACAAAGCAGAAAGAAAGTGTTCTTTCAGAAAATAAATTACAGAATCCTCTCTTTGAGTGCAGTGGTTACATGTATCTGCCATCAACTGGAATTAGCAGAATGGGAAGAGTAACATAAATTCTGTGTACTGATTGCACAGCACCCCAGAAGCCACTGGAAAAGCTGGCAGGGGGTGTGGGTGAAGGGTGGGGCGGTGTGGCAAAGGAGAAGAACTAGAAAAGTAATTTTTGATTAAAAAGTGCTCCTATTTGTTGTTGGAGACTCCATTTCTGGCCTGTTGTAATTGCCTTTCATGTATGTAGATGTGTACTTTCCCATGCTGCTGAGTGTCCTGTCAGCCCAAAGGAACTCGTTCCCTTGAGGATGATGGGCAGTCTCATGGAGACTGCAAGAGATCTGTGCTGATCTCTTCAGTAAGTAAAGACCTCAGCCCAAGACATTTGAAACCTATCTCTGAATTTGCCAAGAATTTAGCGCTTCACTAACTTGGCCACATTATCAGTGATAGTTCCATCCTCTAAAGCATCTGATAATGTCTTCAGGGTGAACAAACGCTTTCAGGTTTGTTTCAACTAGCAGCACTACTGCATGCAGAAATGCTTCTGGGCTATTTTCCTATTCCCAGCCATCTGTTCCAATGGCATCCAGGCAGCTCAGAAATCCTTGGGTTTGTTTCATTGATGCATATATGCCAATGTAATACTAATAATACTAATAGGTTGACACGGGCAGGCTGTCAAAATCCTTCAAGGGCCACTTCTATTGAAAGTCTCAAGGAAAAGACTGCCAACCACCTGCCTTATTTCTCTGTAAGGCACTTTGGTACCAAGGTGATGAGTGCACAGAGAGGATCAAACATTGTTTTGTTATCAGATGAGAAATCAGAATTCTTTAAAGAAAGGAAAATAAAAAGTTCCATACTATTAAAACATTTATAAAGTGCAAGAACATCTTTTCATTGCGCAATCTATGAAGCCCATTTACTATTAGTCCTTGTTTTATTTGCCAGATTAACTTCTGTAAAATCCACAGCTGCATTAAAAAAACCCCAAAACCCCTGCCAAGACTCCTGTGCAATAGCAGGATGTCAAGGACAATGATCACAGGAAAAGTATTTAATAAAGTATCAGTCAAACAGCACTTTGTATGTACTGTGTCAGTGAAACACAACCTCCTCTGGGGTAGGCCCCACGTGCTGTTGAGCTGCGCATGTTAGGAACACCTCACAGTGGAGAGAACCACTGCTGTGTTTCCATCCAAACCAGAACACCTGCACCAAGCCCTTTATTTGACGAGTCAGCTCTCTTCACACAGGTGTGAAAGACCATGGGTGGTCTGCACTGATTGTTTGTTAATTGTAGGATGGATAAAGATGCTCTCTCTTCTCTCCCCTGCACACCTCTAGTCTGGTCAGGCTTTTTAGCAATTTTTCCAGGAAAACCAGTGTAGTGGTGGAAGGAAAGCTCTACTGTCTCTGATGAGATTTGGCTTCCAGCTCATATTACTGTCCTCTTGCACCAAATGCAATCCATCAGTAAAGGCGACCTTCAAGAACAGGAAGAAGAAGGTGGTGGTAGTGGGTTTATGACTGAAAACAAGCAGCTGGGTTTGTGGTGGCTGAGAGGGCAGCATGAACACTTGCTTGCTGGGCACCAAGGCAGTGAAGTTGATGCCCAGGGAGGGTACTTAAGGGTACAAGAATGAGCCCCCAGGTGTGCAGGAATGCTGGCACCAAAGGGTAGGGAAGGGTAGGACGGTAAGCTTAGGATAAGGTCTGCTGTTAAGAACAAGACTGAGTGCAAGACCTCTATCTTGACTTTTTCAGAATACTTCTGGTTTCTGGTGAGAAACCATGGGGGCAAGTAGGGGTCCTGAGTGCCAGTGTGTGGATGAGTCTTGGAGTAGAAAGGAGGGATTTACACCTGTTAAGACCAGGAGACAGGAATAACCCGTGAAGAACCAATGCGCTCTATGTTAACAGAAGCCAATACTTAAAAATGGTAATGCTCAAATGAGAACGAGAATGGCCATAAAGCAACTTGGGCCAACTGTAAACAGGAAATTAAGAGGGCAAAATAAGAACTAGAGGACCACTTTGGAATGGATGCTTATGCTGACAGCAAGAATGTTATGTAAATACTCAAAGGCAGGAAGCAGTAGGAATTGTGAGATGATTGGATGACCAAGGTGTAGAAAGGACATTCAGGGATAAAAAAGTCCTGGCAGAGAAGCTCAATTAAATCTTTTCTTTTCTTTTTGCTGATGAAGATGGTGGGGAGACACCTGCTCCCAACCCAGTGGAAATGTGGCTGTGCAACATATCCCATAGCTTGGCCAGTAATGCTGCAACATCACAGGGCCACATACACAGCGCTGTCTGCCAGGGTTTGTCCCATCCCAAAGTACAGCTCAGAGGAGGTTCTGGGAAGCACAGACTTGTGAGCCTCCCTCCCACCCGTGGTAGGAGGGACTCTTCTTTATAAAATAGGGTCTCGGAGTACGGGATGAGCACAACCAGCTGGGAAAGAACCAGCAAAGCTTCCATAATGGAAAGCCTTCTGGACCTCTGTGGGGGTGTCAATAAGCACACGAATACAGGAGATCCAGTCAACCTCATTCACCTGGATTTTCAAAAATTGTTTTATAATGTTCCATGTGGATGCTATTTAAGGGTGTCTTGAAGAAAACTCCTTTGGATTTAAAGGATAGAAAGCAGAGGGTTGGCTTAATGGTGACTTCTTAGGATGTGGACTGCTGAAGGGCTCACCTAACAACCAGTCCTGAGATCAGTTATTTTCAATGTCTTCATCAATTCCCTTGAAAAGGAACACTGAAATCTCCACAATGGCGGAGGTAGTTGGAATCTTTCCAGCAACAAGATGCCCTCCTGATGACAAGGAACTCGTAAAAATGTGTGTCCGTGTCGTGGAAGTGGGGGTAGGTGAGATTCGGGATCAGGAAATATATGTTATGCATTTCAGAGGGAAAAATAATCTAATCCTACATGTACATGATGCTGAACTTTGAACCTGCAGTTATAACTCAAGAGGGGTCTTGGAGTTACCACTGGCAGCTCACTGAAACTGTTTTTCACTGACTGCTGCACATTTAGCCAAAAAAAATGTGGGGAATCATCATGAAAGAGCAAGACTTTTGGCCCTAATAAAGACTTTGCACAACCACAATGATCTTAAGTACTGTCTACAGTCCTGTTCACTGCATCTAAAGAGAGGGAGTAAAGCTGGAGAAGGTGTAGCAAAAATCAAGTGAATAAGCACCTGCCTTTGTAAGAGTCTGGACCTTCAGTTTGGAGATGTGGAGGTTACTGCCAGGTAACCTCTGGAACTTAGTACAGGCAGCTTTTGGAGGCACACTGTATCAGTAGGCTCAAGGACAAACTCATTGACCAGGGAGAGATGCTAAAGGAAATAAGCAGGAATGGATCTTCAGCACTGCTATTAAAAGAGGCATGATTGCTGAGGATACACAAGAAGAGAGAATTGAAAATGGCCAGGTTCACAGACTCCTGAGAGTGTCTCCTTTTACCTTTGCTGGCTCTATGGGCCATTTGTTCAAGTGGATTTTTCACAGCATTGTGGCTGCTGTTGGAAACAGGATATTAGACTAAGTGCCTTTCCATAAGACCCAGTACAGATATTCTCATGTTCCTAGAGAGCTGGAAAATCAAGAAAAAACATGTAAAAGCCCTTGTCCAGGTAAGACAGATCTGAATAGATCCAATTGTTCCTTTCTCAGGACTCCCAGACAGAAATGCTGTGACTTACTGCTCTGAGGAGATGGGGAGCTGAAGAAAAACTCAGCAGAGGAGAATATGCACTGTTTGTTTGTGAGACACTAATTCTACAGCCAACCTCATTGGGTAAGGCCAGGCTGGAGGGCAGACTCAGTAAACAGAGCAGTGGATGAGAACAATTGCCCCAGCTTTATGAAGGAGCCTGCGAAGAGTCAGACTCAACTTGACCACAGTCAGACGAGGGAGGAGGTAACACCTGAGTCCCCTGCCTTAGGCCATCACCATTACTCAGCTGCTTCTAATACAGACTTTGGTCACCGAGATAAGGTACTGAGAAGGGAAGGAGGAACCAGACTTACAGGTCTGGTCTGCACTACAGGGCATGATCTAAGTACAGACTGTCCTTGCCTTAGTGAGCAGGAGTCTAAAACAGGACACAGCAGGGAGAAGCACGGGTGCTGTAGTCTAGCACAAGTGGTTGGCCTTAGAAAAGTAGCCTTAGAAACCTCCAAAAAATTGTCCTCAGAGATGTGACCTGTTTGTAGGATACAGCCTAAACTACTGGGCTGGGGGAAAGGAAATCTGTGCTGAGCAGCTATAGGGGAACTCACTTTCTCGAAAAGGAAACAAGAAAAGTGTATGAAGGAAGTACACTTAAGAAGCTGAAGTCAAAGACAACCAGAGTGTAGTGATGCTCAAGGCTTGCAGGACACTAGGGAAGGAAGGCTAGTGAGAATCTGGCAATGCTAATTTGGGAATAGGATAAGGAAAAATGAACCAAAGGCATATACAAAAATTGCATGTTGTTTATACAAACAGCTCCTCAGCTTTTTTGTGGTACACGCGGAGCAGTGCTGCCAAAGTTTAAAGCCTTGAGGCTTTTAAAAGGTTTTCCATTAATTCTGTTCTCTCTTTCAATGTCTTGTGGAGTCTGTCCTTACCTTAGAGATGATGCCATTTCCAGTTACAAACTTTAGGACTGAGGAGGAAGGCTGGTAAAACCAATGAAGTCAGCTCTTAGAGCTTTGAGAGGGCATGCAAGAGAGTGGGGGCCGCTCCTTCACTGCTCCTTAAATCTGAAGATTCATGGACTGTTTCAGCTCCAGGAAAACATCAGTATCTTCACAGAATCATAAAATACCAGGTTGGAAGGGACCTCAAGGATCATCTGGTCCAAACTTTCTCGGCAAAAGCAGTCTAGACAAGACAGCCCAGCACCCTGTCCAGCTGGACGTTAGAAGTGTCCAGTTTTGGGGAATCCACTGCTTTCTTGAGGGGATTATTCCAATGGTTGATTGTTCTCACTGTGAAAAATGTTCCTTTTGTGCCCAGTTGGAATCTCCCCAGGAGTGACTTGTACCCATTACCTCTTGTGTTTTCCATATGACTCCTTGTAAAAAGAGAATCTCCATCTTCTTTGTAACCACACTGTAAATCCTGGAACATGGTGATAAAGTCTCCCCTGAGCCTTCTTTCCTCAAGGCTGAACAAACCCAACTCTCAGCCTTTCCTCACGTGGCACACGTGGCCCTTCTCAGGACCCTCTCCATCCTGTCCACTCCTTCTTGCATAGCGAGGACCAAAACCAAACACAGTATTCCAAGTGTGGCCTGACAAGCGCTGAGTAGAGCAGGACAATGACTTCTTTATCTCTGCTGGTGGTGTCCTTGTTGATGCAACCCAGCATCCCAGGGGCTTGCTTTGCTTCAACAGCACACTGCTCACTCATGCTGAACTTGTTCTCAGGACCCCCGGGTCCATTTCCACTGAACTGCTCCCTAGCCACGTAGATCCCAGCCTATGCTGCACTCCAGGATTACGTTCTCCCAGGTGCAAGATCTTACTCTTGTCCTGGTTGAATTTCATAAGGTTCTTATCAGGCCACTCTTTTGGCCTATCCAGGCCTTCCTGCAATCTGTCTCTCTGGAAGTGTCCACTTCCCCTCTCAGTTTGATTTCATTGTCAGACTTCATCAGAATACACTTGACCCCATCTTCCAGATCACTTTTGAAGATACTAAACAGTGCTGGGCCCAGTATTGATCCCTGGGGGGATGTGAGCATGTGTGACAGGCTGCCAGTCTGAAAAGAAGCCCTTTCCCACCCCGCTCTGTGTGCAGCCCATCAGAGGGTTCCCCACCCACCACATGGGCCACCACAGGAGGCAGCTGTGGAAAACCATACTGAAAACGTTGGAAAAATCCAGGTAGACAATGTCCACCACTCACTCCACATCAACAGAGGAGGTTACTTGGGTAACCTGCAAGTCCAGCACTGCAGTTATGTGTGCAGACAAGATTAGTCCATTAAGATGAGAGCGTGGAGTTCTTCCCACTAAAAAGAAAAACAATCAAAACCTGAATTTTGGATGCATCATTCAAGCTGCAATACCAAAGCACTTTCAAGTAGACTGTAGTAAGAAACTTATTATCTTTGGGGCAGCAGGGAGTGAGGGACAGTTAATAAAAGCTCTTGCTTCCTTCTCTGTAGAGAATCTCAAAAATACAATTCATATGCACCCTAGAGGTCCCTACTGGAGGAAGCAGATGAGGGTTGGGTTTGCCACCTTTTGCTGGAGGGGAGAGTTTGTTACTCCATAAAGCAGGGACTGAGGTAAGACTCATAAATCCTATGAAAACCTGCTTTTGTGGTACTGGAGCCTCTTCTGTTCTTCATGGCTCTTTTTTTCGTGCCCTGGAAAATAAAAGAAGTTAATCCAACTATGCATGAGAATATTTTAAAGGGCTCTTGGCAACTTTTTTGCCATATTCCTCTTTTCTCCTAATTTAAAAAATATGATTTGGGGACTGGAGAAGGTGCTACAGAGCTGCTATTGCCAGTACACACCTCGAACCCAGTGCCACCAAGACAGGGAACTGCACCAGGTACTTCTTTGGTCTGTGCAATATCAGCTTTTATTAGCCTCTACAGTGATGTGAGAAAGATTAAAGCAATCTTTTGTAGTCTCTCTTTTGAAAGGATTGAATCTCTTCCAGTACTGCAGTGATGTTTTTCAAAACATACAAAGTTCAACAGGATGAATTAGTACATTAAGACAAGAGCATGGAGTTCTTCCCATTAAAAAGGAAAACAATCAAAACCTAAAGTTTGGACTCATTATTCAAGATGCATTACCAATGCAGTTTAAAGTAGACTACAGCAAGAAGAATAACATTCCTCTCCTTTGTTGTGGCACACCTCCAATTGCATATTAAGCTGGTGGGCTTGTAAAAAGCAGACTTTCCACATAGATGCACATCCCATGTAATTCACTATGTGAGGCTGAATCTTCTGATTAACTTAGCCCTATTGATCAATGGTCATCTCTCTTGCCATTCCTCATTATCTGTTACTCTCCCAGGGATGTTCACCTGCCAAAGTAGCCATCAGGAAGCAAAATACTGCTGAAGTGCTGCAAAATGTCTTGGGCTTTTGTTCTTAACTTCAGCCCAGACCACAGAGGAGGAAACCTTTCAATGGGGTTGAGGGGACTTCCTGTAGATCTTAAGGACAACCAAGTCTTATGCTGGATGGAGTAATTTCTCCAGTACTTCTTGGTTTCCGCTTCCCAAAAAAAGTCCCCATACTGTCCTACATCTCTAGAAATGATGCAAAGTTTAGGTAATGGATAAGGCTCTACAGCTAAGTATGGAGCCTTCTTATCTGCCCAGATAACAGAAGATACTGTCAAGAATCACAAGTGCAGTACAAATGAAATGGCACTGGCAAAAGGGGACACCTAAGCACTCAGTCCACAATACTCTGCCTATTCTGATCAGGTATTTAGCACAATTCCCATTCAAAAATAATTCATGCTGATCAGCTGGATCAGCATCACTGTTGATGTTCTGCATACTCCATTCAGTCATTAACTCCTTCAAGGTTGTTTAACCAAGCTAATAATATGCAGAAAAGGTTTTGATTTACAGGGCTATCTTCTCACTACAGACCATTTTAAGGTTCATGTTAACTTACAGAATGTGGCTCCAAGTGAGATAAAAACTCCAGGTCGTGAATACTGTAAATAGAGCTCTGCATGCTGATGAGTTGGGCTTCTGCCATTAGGAGCCAAATAAACGCAGATGAATCAGCATATGCTGTACTACTGAGCTATCTACATCTCCCACAGTGATGCTATTGACTCCTATTTAATCAGAGAAGATGACTACTGAAAGGAGATAAAAAAGTAAAAAGGGCAGCTGTGAGCTGGCATCAAATTTAGAAGCTGTTGCATTTCAGCTGGGAGGCTGGGAAGGTGTGCTGGACAGAGGCTGCCATTTCCTTTAAGATTACACAGAATTTATGACTATTGAATTTGTACTGTGGAGTCCAGTTTGTTATTTCTCTGGCCTTGCACACAGCTCTGCTTGGAATGCAAAGGCTAACCCTTCTTTTCTCGGTTGAAAATCCTGGGGGCTTGCCACTGAGCTGGAGCAGAAGTGTGGCTGTGGATGGCTGTGGATGGGCTGTGGGAGCAGAAGTGGAGTGGGGCAGATGGAGACATGGTGTGTGAAAGCAGGAGGAGAGTGCAGGGGCAGCAGTGGGGAGAGAG
The DNA here is from genome assembly GCF_020740725.1 of Corvus hawaiiensis. NCBI lineage: Eukaryota > Metazoa > Chordata > Aves > Passeriformes > Corvidae > Corvus > Corvus hawaiiensis. The sequence goes on along the minus strand of NC_063213.1, from coordinate 80,468,931 downwards.
CTTCATGGCTGTGGAGAGTCCCGCAGAGCAGGTGCCAGAGGGAACACATGAGCCACCTAAGGCATGTTCCTCCAGGTCCCTGCAGGAAGACTCAATGCTTCCCACCCATATGGTGCCTGAGCTAACATTAGAAGCATTCAGCTTGAGTGAAGTACCAGCTCAGGGAAAGGCAAGGCTGCTCCTAACAAATGTGAAACTCTTTATCCACATGCCCCCACATGCCATCTGCCCAGTTCATCACCCATGCAAGGGGAAGCTGGAAGAAGTTCCAGGGTGAATAGCCTTGTGAAAGCAGAGGGAACAGAGGGGAGACTGTTTCCCAGACTGTCCACATTTGCCCTGGTGTCCATGTTTTCTGCAACACCCATAGTGACACTATTTATCAAAGATTGGTTTTCTGCTATGGTGGCAAATAGTTTGGTCTGTAAGTGGAGCTACAACAGGCAGTGTGAATGGCCAGAAATCTTGGCTGTGTACATCTGCTAGGCAGAAATGCAATTGCCTTGGATGAATAAAGATGAAGTGGTCTTTACCACAGTGCACAGACTTGTTATTTTCCAGCTGTGAGTCTTTCTTTGCATCTTTTGCCCCACTGTTTTTTTTTTTTACCTGCTTACCTCAGGGCTCTGAGGGAAAAATTTCCCTTCTCAAAACATTTGCTCATGACTTGGTGCTGTTTCCAAGCACAGGTTCAGGGAAGTCAGTTCTGTTCTTTTCTCCTTTCAGAACAAAGAACTGAGACCAAACAGATTGAGCACCACGCCACAGCCTCCACTGGACTGTCAGTGCATGTGCTGGGTTGGAAGCAGAGGTGGGATGTCCTTAACTCCACAGGATACATCAGGTTTTCCCTAGGGCTGCAGGAGACAGCATTTCCCCTCTCAGGCAGGCACTGCAGTGTAATGGGCTGTGATAAAAGCTGGATTGTGGTGAAAGCTGTCAAGGTGCAGCACAGGAGCTCTTACACTCCCGGTAGCTGGAGTGAATTGCTTCCAGTCAGCTGGCTGAGGTTCACATTGTGGTGGTTTCCTTCTGGAGGCAACTTATCCCTGCATCAGAAATGGTTTTGCTCTTTAATAGAAGTACTACAGCAACTGTATCACAAGAAGAAATGGCCTGCCCTCTCCTCTTGTCACTGGTGTGGGCCATTTTTGACTCCAAGGCAATTTGTGTGTTTGCTGTTGGATGTGGATAATAGTTTGCATTTCCAATCAGGCTGCTGTACTATCTATAAAGTTCTACTCCTCTGGTCAAAACTGGAACAAACTTCTGGATGTAAGAAAGCAAGTTCTGTCTCCAATGACAGAAAAAACCCCATCCAATGGTTTGTCCTGATTGAAGCCATTCTGAATGTGCTGGGTCCTTGCAAAGATGAGTCTCTTCCACAAGTGACTGGATAGGAGACATTGCTGGAGGAAGCTTAGAGATCACTGCCCGGGGGGCTGATCCGATAACTGAAAAAGCAGGGTTTCCCTGTATTTTAGTCTCAAAATTCAGGACATGCAGACATCAGACAGCAGGAAGAGGAAAGCAATCAGGTTATAACACAACCCATGTGTGTTGGGTTGACCCTGAGTTGATGGACAGTCTTTAAGACCAATTACGCTTCTCACAATTTACATATTTAAACCGCACGGAAAGGCGGGACTTCCCCTTTTTTGGTCGGAGCTCGCCTGCTGGAAGGTGGGGGGGCTCCGAGCCTCCCGGCCCCGCTGGGCCGGGCCGGGGCCACTGCCCCTTTCCCCCTTTCCCATCGCTGCGGCACGGACCCTGGGTCACTGAGGGGGACTGTCCCAGAGCCGCAGGCAGCTAAAACCAGCCATGGACTGCTCACAGCTAAACCCATCCAGCGCGGCTTCTGGGGACAGGCGGGTCCCTCTCCTCTCCATGCGGAGCCGGCGGAGCCAGCGGGAGCCGGCAGAGCCTCCTGTCTGCATCCAGCACACTCCGTGCTGAACTGAAGAGGACACCACGCAGCCAGCAGCACAAAGGGAGCGAGGCTTTCCCCACCGTAAAGCCCGAACAAGAACACTCTTCAACATGGCGGCGTCAGAGTCAGAGAGAAAGAGAAGTGAGTCCCGTGGGACGGAGCTGAGCATGGCGACGGGAGAAAAGAGGGCGGTGCCGCGATTCTGGCGCGCAGCTTAAAAGAAACCTTCTTGCATGCCGTGGTAAGAAACTGTAATACCACAAACTGTTTGTCTCTTTAATCCATTTGAAGAACATGGGGGGGGGGGGTGGAGAATCAACGTGTGCCTATGAAGTTTGTGAAGAGTGCCTATGCCAGGCTATATAGAAGTAGTAAGAGGCTGTTAGAGACTTGTGGCGAAGGAAAGCCTCTGTGTGCAGGCCAAAATAACTTATCCTTAAAAAGATGAATAACCCCATGTGATGGCCCATGTTCTGTAGTGTGAAAGAACTGTGAAATTCTTCATGGGAGAGATGTTCTACACATAGCAGACTGTTTGTTTCCGGGCGGGTCTGCTATTGGTGGCAGTTTGGGAACCACGTGCAACTGAAGGAAAACCCTTTTTTCCTTAAGCATAAGAGAGAGACTTTTCAAGAACTGCAACACTGACTAACATCCCATGTTCTGTTATCCCTTGTGTGAGCTGGATAAAAGGAGAGAAGTGCTGGAAAGGGGGGGGGGGGGAATTTACTTTAATTTTGTTTTGTTGTTTTTCTCTTTACTTTTAATTCTGTTAGTAATAAAGCTCTTTCATTGTACTGCAACTGTTTAAGGTTTGTGCCTGCTTTGCTTTTCTCCTAATTCTTATCTCACAGAAGGAAAATAAGTAAATAATGAATATTTTGAATCAAAACCACTACATTTAATTGGTGTTTCTGCCCGGTTTCAAACTCAACCCACTACATTTATGGTGGAGAATGCGGGCAATTAATGAGCGCTGTGAGATGAAGATTAATTAGGAGAAAATAATAAGCAAAGCAAGTAGAAAGTTATAAAATTAAGTAGAATAATAGAAGAAATTTGCTTTGTAGTAGTGGTAAAAATTCTAGGGGTGGAGGTTTATGTAATTTGTTTTCTTTTAGCTCTGGTTTTGCTATTTTAAGTAACTTTTGGATATGTAAATTTTAAGAAGCGAGGGGTGGAATGTGTTGGGTTGACCCTGAGTTGATGGACAGTCTTTAAGACCAATTACGCTTCTCACAATTTACATATTTAAACCGCACGGAAAGGCGGGACTTCCCCTTTTTTGGTCGGAGCTCGCCTGCTGGAAGGTGGGGGGGCTCCGAGCCTCCCGGCCCCGCTGGGCCGGGCCGGGGCCACTGCCCCTTTCCCCCTTTCCCATCGCTGCGGCACGGACCCTGGGTCACTGAGGGGGACTGTCCCAGAGCCGCAGGCAGCTAAAACCAGCCATGGACTGCTCACAGCTAAACCCATCCAGCGCGGCTTCTGGGGACAGGCGGGTCCCTCTCCTCTCCATGCGGAGCCGGCGGAGCCAGCGGGAGCCGGCAGAGCCTCCTGTCTGCAGCCAGCACACTCCGTGCTGAACTGAAGAGGACACCACGCAGCCAGCAGCACAGAGGGAGCGAGGCTTTCCCCACCGTAAAGCCCGAACAAGAACACCCTTCAACATGGCGGCTTCAGAGTCAGAGAGAAAGAGAAGTGAGTCCCGTGGGACGGAGCTGAGCATGGCGACAGGAGAAAAGAGGGCGGTGCCGCGATTCTGGCGCGCAGCTTAAAAGAAACCTTCTTGCATGCCGTGGTAAGAAACTGTAATACCACAAACTGTTTGTCTCTTTAATCCATTTGAAGAACATGGGGGGGGGGGGGTGGAGAATCAACGTGTGCCTATGAAGTTTGTGAAGAGTGCCTATGCCAGGCTATATAGAAGTAGTAAGAGGCTGTTAAAGACTTGTGGCGAAGGAAAGCCTCTGTGTGCAGGCCAAAATAACTTATCCTTAAAAAGATGAATAACCCCATGTGATGGCCCATGTTCTGTAGTGTGAAAGAACTGTGAAATTCTTCATGGGAGAGATGTTCTACACATAGCAGACTGTTTGTTTCCGGGTGGGTCTGCTATTGGTGGCAGTTTGGGAACCACGTGCAACTGAAGGAAAACCCTTTTTTCCTTAAGCATAAGAGAGAGACTTTTCAAGAACTGCAACACTGACTAACATCCCATGTTCTGTTATCCCTTGTGTGAGCTGGATAAAAGGAGAGAAGTGCTGGAAAGAGGGGGGGGGGGGGGGAATTTACTTTAATTTTGTTTTGTTGTTTTTCTCTTTACTTTTAATTCTGTTAGTAATAAAGCTCTTTCATTGTACTGCAACTGTTTAAGGTTTGTGCCTGCTTTGCTTTTCTCCTAATTCTTATCTCACAGAAGGAAAATAAGTAAATAATGAATATTTTGAATCAAAACCACTACATTTAATTGGTGTTTCTGCCCGGTTTCAAACTCAACCCGCTACACCATGTTATCCAAAGAAACTGAACAACTGAAATTCTGTTTGTAAATAATGCAAATTATGTTATGCCAAAACATCAGCTGGAATCAGAGCCCTTATGAAAAGCTAAGTTTTGTGGGAGAATATCCCCAATGTTGTGTGTCTCTCCAGGCTATGGAAGAGACCCTGGTCCCTACTGCAAGATTTCCTTTTCCTGCTGTCTGGATATATTTACCTCTTTCTTGCTGTAACCTTGATCTGTATTTGTACTCCAGATGGGGCATGTCAGAGAGGAAGATGAACAGATGTGCAGGAATGCTGAGGCTTTTTGCCAAGGAGGAAGACGGCCTTTCAAAACCTGGTGGGTACTCATTCATAAATTGATGCTGTTGCATTAATGAACAAATTCCAGTTAAGTCTTCAACGGCTTCAAAAAATCATTAATTGTAGCACAGTACAGAGAAAAAAAGCAAAAACCCTGAGTACATGACCAAAAAAATACGAGAAGCAAAAAAGTTAAAATGGAACTGAATTAAATAAATTACACCCACTTGAGAACCAGTCACCAATTCCATATCTGGAATATGCTGAAGTGGCTATATTTCATATTTTTCTGAAGCATTTGGTTAGTTTATGAGAATAGCTCAGCTGCTTCTTCAATGGACTTTTAAAATGTTAAGTAACTACTCTGTAAATACTAACCTCTAAAAGTCCATTGAGATTCCTTTATTGCAGTCTGCAAATTTTACACGTTCGGTATGCAGAGGTCTTGGACTGCACAAAACCTTTTCCCCTTATCATACTACTTTATTCTTTTCCTCCAAACCCTTTAAGCTGTGCTGCAGATTTCATTTTTTGCTCTGATAACCTTGAGAGGTGCTCTTAGGTGACTAATGAATTATAACAGGGAAGATAAAGATGTATATATTCAGAACTCTCAAGAGATTCCCTCTGAGATAGTATCTAATAGGAATGAATGCCTTGGTCACACAAGCAGACCCCACAAGCATTTGAGATACAACTGGTACACAGTAAAACCCTGTGAAGCAAAGATTTATTAAAGGTGCATGAAAGGTCTTAGCAGGAATGGAATGCTAAGGAGGGAAGAAAGCCCATAAACTGCTCTCATAATGTTGTTTTTACACAAAAACACTGAGAGGGATCTGATTAAGTACATCAAGGCAACTACTTACAACATTTTTTTTTGGTGTGAAGATTTGAAAGACCTGTGGTAAAACTGTTCATAAGAGCTGCTGATCATGTGGGCAGGTGGGGCACAGTTTACCTGGATGCTCCTGTGACATGATTTAATGCATTTGTATGACCTTTGGCCATTTCTTGCACTTGCCACTGGACATCAACCAACCTAGCGAGTCAGAAGGGGATTATTTCCCCACAGTCAGTGAGCCAGGAAAATATTACACAGAATAATAAGAGGATTTATTTATTCTCTCTGCTTGGCTGATTTGCTGTTAATACCTGCTGCTGTCACAGACAGGCATATAAATGGGCTTGGAAGTTCAGGAGCCTTCATTCTGGAAAGCCTCGCTCAGGTGAGCATGGGAGCTGTGATCTGCTCCTGCTGACACAAACTCCAGGAAGACAAATGTGTAAAAAGTTATTTTTCTATCAGAGTTCCTTTGGCTGTTTTTCTAGAGTTACCAAGGGGCTTATTTTGCTTTACTCAGAGCTCAAATTCCTGATTGAGGGCTGGTGTCAAGGAACAAAGCACATATTTGGGGCTACTCTACTGAACTCTGAGAGCTCCTAGCCAGCTTAAGATGACCCAGAAACAAGAGGAACAGCAGAAGAACAAGGACACAGTGCAAGAGTATCTAACCATGGAAAGAACAGGTGGATTTCCAAATGATTCCATGCTTTGTGGCCTTCTGAGTCTGGGTGATCTTGCTGCTGGGACATGATAAATGTTCAAGGTGGGCTGACTGCAGTTTCTGGCACTGATTCCTGACCCTGAGTAATTTCAGAACGCACGTACAGCTTTGGCTGTAATCCTGCCCGAAGTACCTCAGCTATTCTTAATGGCAGTGCTGGGATCACTTATTGGAGCTATGCCACAGTACAGAAAAAAATGGATGATTCATGGGGCCAAAAGACCAAGTCATTTAAAATAAAACTTCAAAGGCATCTGGCTTATTTCTATATTTAGCTGCATTGTAACAAGAATTTGAACAGCTGGCCTATTAATTAAGAAAAGGGCACCCTCCTGCAAGCACTTAAACCTTCAAGTCAGTTCTGGTCAGCTATCTGAAAAGCATCTGCCCTCAGGATACAAGTCTCTGCTTCAGATTACAACTCAATAGAAGTGCCCAGATCCTGGGCAATGAGAGATGTTGCATTAGATCCTGCTGATTAATTCCTGATAGCCCTTGCTAGAGAACTGTGCGGGCACAGCAGAGCCTCCTAATCCTGTGCTCTGTAAATGGCATGGGACTGTGCCATGATTGTACTGCTCCTGCCCTCTCCTATAAAAGGCCATTTTTCTGTCAGGAACTGTGTTGCAGAAAGAACCACAATGGCTTTATGTGGCAAAGAGTCAAGGACAAGCCTAAGCATAACGTGCTCTCTCATGCAGCTATGTCAGGCACGGCTGAGTTCAGCGGACAAGGAAGGAAACCAAGACAGACTCTACAATGAATTATGGGGCTTCTACCGACACCTGTTGGCCAAACTCTAAAATATCCGCGGGTGATGGACACAGCTCCGCACCTCACAGGTCACTCTTCCCCTCTCTGTGGGACAATGAACCTTCCACTGGCCGGAAAGCAGAGGCAACTGCCACATGTCCTGTACTGAAGAGGAAGAAAGACAATGCCATTTACCAGTCATTTACTTGGATGTGGGATCAACATAACACATTATTAGAGTAAAAGTAACAGTCTGGGTTTATTGGTGGCTTATGGCCAGTTTAAAGTAGTATCAGTTGGTAATTCTTAGCACTTAGTGGGAAAAAACCCCTTGGAACAATTCTTCATTTTGAAGTGCCGTATTTTGAAAGCCTGCACAGTATAGTTTAGTTAAAATATGGCAGCTTGAATGGCAGGATCTACTGAAACACCGTGATGGCAAGGAATTAAGTAAACTAGGTATGACTGCTCCTATGAAAGATGTCAGAAAATATCTGGATTTTGGAACACTTCAGCGAATATTTTAACAAGATTTTCAGTGCATATATCCTGAGCAAACACACAGCTACCCTACCTGTTAAGGCATTACTGTTAGTGCAGCAGAACAGTGAAAGGCCAAATGCAGATCTTGCCTAGGAAAGCCAGGCTGCTTTCATGTCTGAAAAGTGCAGAAATTCAAGGGTGGAAAGCTACCCAAGCCAGAAAAAGGGAAGCCAATGTATCTGTAGATGACTGTATAAACCTTGCAAACCATTAACAGCATTGGCAGGGGTAGGAAATGTGAAATTGTTTTTGCATGGGGGAATTTGGTTGAGGTGGAGCAATGCAAGGCAAATTGGCCCTGAGGTTTACAAACATGCCCTCTTTTCTAGCTTAAAAGAACCACAAATAACAGAGGAAGCTGAGGCATGGACAGCACACTTGGGCTTCAGCTGGTGTTGAGGGCTGCACCTCCCTGTGCTGCAGAGCCTGATGTGAGTGCGCTGCAGAGGCCAAAAGCTCTGGAGCACTGCAGCCCATGTGACACAGGGAGTATGCTCAGGAAAACTCCTTCCACTCCAGCTTGCTGGAAAATGTCCCCAGAGCTGAAGAACAGGTTATCCTGGTGCACTGCTCTTACGAATCTGATGTGCTTAGTTTACCCATTTGTTATTGAAATGCAACCTCTGTTGGTCTTGTGACTATTTACTGAGCCACTCAGTTTTGTAAACTTCTAGCTGGGTCTTCCTGGCATCCTTTAATTATTAAATAAAGTTCTCATTGAGCTGGCAGAATAAACAAAGAAGTGTTCCAAGGAGAAGTGTATCTTGCTACAAATTTCATTTTGTAAAACATCAGGTTATTCTTTGTGGCCTCTAGAGCTCATACAAAATGTAAAGATTTTCCTTTTCCCCTTCTGTAATCAATAGAGTTGCTGCTGCTGTTATTCAGGTTATTGATTGCCAGTCATTCCTACCTGGACCTGTTTCCTGAAGATCCTTCAGGAAAGGAATATTAAGGTATGAGGTTATCTGATGGTGTGAACATGCAGTTCTTCTGAGTCCTGGTACACGATCCCTTTTGCCTATTAACATGATGCAGGAGGAGCAAGCTTCTTACTTTCACATGAAAGGTTATGGAATTTATCACTGTAAATTGCTGGCAAAAAAATTAAGTTGAATACATAAATACAGTAAAGTGAAAAACAAATAAGATACCAACACAACAAGTGTAAGGAATGACAGAAAATACGTCTCAATGTTAGATGGCCCTTTTCCTTGCATCAGAGAACTGTTTGAAGACATGCATGTTTGGTAATGCCATTATTAAAAAAACTTGCTTAAGGATCGCTTTTTGCCTTTGGGAAGAGTCAACACCAGGAAGTACTTTCAGAGTGATTCTGATTCCCTTCCTGGCCCAGCTAGGATTTATCGCTCTGCCTTTCAGTCTGGTACACTAAATGTGCAGAAATCCTTAACATAAAACCAGTTACAGGTGTCCTGTCACCACTTCTATCACTCCTGAAGTGCCTGGCTGCTACATCTTACACAGTTTAGGATGCAGTGGGAGACAAGAGAAATTTGCTCTGGGTCAGAAGTGCCTTTAGATGGTCATCTTAACTATCCAGGCTCTGCCAGCTGCTGAGGATTTGATGATACTCTGGTGACTGCTATTCTGCAGCTGCAGCACAATAGACTGCTGGATTAAAGTAATTAAACATTAAGATTCAAGGTGTTTAAGATGTATTTTTAGTTTTCAGTCAGATGTGTCCTAAAGCTTATCTATTGCCTCCCATCCATTGTAGGTCATGATAGTATAAACCCACTTGAATCTCTGCAGTGCAGTGTCCCACCAGCAGCACTAAGCCAACAGAGGGGAGGAAGATGCCCAAAGCCCTGAGCAGATGAAGCCCATTAGCACAGGATGTCTCAGTTTTAATAGGTCAAAAGTAACTCTTAAGAGTTGCAGTGGAGAATCTCCCTGAGATGCCCCTCAAGCATCAGATGTTAGCTGGGCAGCAGTCCAACACCTTTACATGTCACCTTTACATGTCATGTTTGCCTTGAAGAAACCAATTAGGGATTAATAGTGTACTCCTAAAGGCGCTGCTTACTTTAAATACTTCTTGACTTGCAGTTTCAGCATAATTAGCTGTTCATTTGTTTTACATTTCTGAGTCTCCTGTGTCTCTGCCATGCTACATCCCACATGCTAATCTCTCTTTCTGAGCAAGATAACAGGTACATGCTTTTCCCTCTAGTAGCATTTGGGTTGATTTTAGGTAACTTCAGTGTACAAAACAGAAGAACTACTTCCAAAAGGAGATGGTAGAGGTACCGATGTGTTCCACCAGCTTCACCAGTTCTTTCATTCTGCTGCTTCTTTCTGCAGTGCCTGATGCAGCACTGGGATCACTTCAATACCCAGCTGTTAATGGATGGACAGGCAGGCAGAACCCCAGCCTTGACCAAAATGAGGTACCTTTGCTGTGCTTCCTGCCAGCCTTCCTACAATGAATGCACCACTTGAGAAGGGATCATCTGCTCTGGGAGCAGCATGCCCACTGAATTACAATCATTCCAGGAAATTCTTGCTTCAGAGTACCCACTATACCCAGAGACAGTCTCAGATCTACTTGGTTGCTTCTAGACTTTACTTTCTTCTCATCCTAAGAGCCAGAAAATACAAGGTTAGAGGAGGGGAGCACAAGTGCAAGGCTGGATTACAGCTGGAAACATAGGTTCCTGATAGGAACAACTAGAAAACAAAACATTCCCTCAGGAAACAAAAAATTGCCTTCAGCTATCCTTTGTACAGGGATGTAAAAGACTAAATGCTGAGAAATGTGTTCAATAAAAATACTCTCAAATACTTTGACATAGCTGGAATTACCTACAAGCTGTGCAGACTGTAGCACTGTCGCTGAACCCTGCTGACAATCCCCATACTTGTTTCAGCCATCCTGTGCCAGCAATGCTCTCCCAGGACCTACATGAAGATATTAATAGCAATTAATCTCACAGAATCCTGGTGCTAATCTTAACTCATGGTAGTGGTGAGCTTTGCAGTCTCACCCTACCTCTGTTCGGCATGGATGCGCTCTTACCAGGCTTTATTTATTTTCATAGTTAACAGAATTCTGGGAAACGCTTTCCTGCGCCCTCTGCTGGTTTTCCAAGGCACCCATTTTCACCAGATTATTACAACTTCCTGTAAAATACCAGTAAGGTTCCCATACCTCTCTTCGATTTCCTTCTGACTAAACCGCAGCAAGATATATAGGACAGATTCACAGGTGCAAATTATACGAGTTACTTCCTTCTGCTTCCCTGTGACCAGAAAAATGACTACCGATTTTCATGTTTACTTACTGGTATCCTGTCTGAACTAGACCGTTCAGGAAATTCAGGCAATCCCCATCTTTTCATAAACTGCAGGCTTCTTTGAGCAAGTCTGCACAGAGAACAGGAGATTCCTTTGGCTCCCTTTCGTGTTGAGGAGAGTAGCAAACTCCATGCACCTTCAGCCTGAACCTTATGGGCCCCAAAGTAATTTGTCAGTGGATCAATTATGTCCCTGTATTTCTGCCTTCACTGGCAAGACTCCTTAAACACCACTAAGATTTTAGCAATTGTACTAGGTTATTCCCAAGACTCTTCCAGAATAATTCTTTAGTCCTTAATGTAAGTTTTGTATATTCCATGAGTGTTTTCTAAAAGCTCAAGACTGCATACTGCTCTGATGCTCACTGGTGACATATTCTGGTATTCAAAGCCAGTTCTGCAGGTTTCGATATTTAGGTTAGTAAGTCTTAACCCTTCTATTTCTGCATTTTTGTGGCATTTTATTTTGCCCTATGTGTAAAGGCAATCTAACTTATCCATAAACATAAGACCTTTAATAGTATTCTCTAACTTCAAAGAAAACTGTATGAGCAGTTCCCCATGGCCAGATGTTGAGACTTGTCAAATACAAGCAGGGAGGGTATACCCTCAGTGCTAGAAATCCATACCCTAATCACAGGCTGGGCCAGGTCACAACTGGAATAAGGGATATGGCATCTAAAGAATCATAGCTTGAGTCACATAGCTGATACCAGGCATCTCACTCCCAACTTTGAGAATGAATAACCCAGAGTGAACCCTCTAGAATAAATTCAAATTATGTGCGCTAGATCCAGCTAGGGATATAAAATGGCAGTAACTCCACCTTGTCAGGAAAAAGGAGGTACTCATTAATTTAACCAGCTTTAGTTTAAGGTTTTGGATGTGAACACAGCCTTTCTTGAAAATTCTCTCTGCTCTGGTTTTCCCTTTGCTCAAACCTGCACCTATTTTAAATGTATTAGCCAGTTTACTTACTAAATGCTGTGCCAAACCTGTAGCCTCCATTACTGCTCAAGCTTGCTCCTTCTCAGAAAAAGCAGGAACAGCAAAAAAACTTCCAAGGCAGTAGGAAAAAAACCAAAAAAACCAAAAACGACTAATATGCAAAACACCAGAGACAAATCCACAAAACAAAAACCCCCACACAGCATGCACCTCCACTGTGAAATTATCACTTTTGTAAGAGTCCCATAAACACACTGCTCTCTTCGAAGTGCTGACATGACAAAGGGGCTGCTTCTTCTGAACGTACCTCTTAGGGAGACTAGAGAACTGCTTCAAGAAGTTGATGCCTTAGGTTTTAACTTTTATATTTTTCAAATCCTGTACTGCCTAGTATGTAACTGAAGTTTTGTGTGGCCTGTTAGCTGCTGTTCTCTCATGCTGGTTAGACATAACAAGCTTTATGGGTTGCTTTTCAAAGACACCAGGCTCCAAAATGTGTAAACTAAAGCCTAGAGAAGGGGGGGCAAACTTGGGGTAATTACATCATTAACCAAAGTTATAATTGGAGAATTAGCCCTGATATGTAAATAGACCAAACGTAGAAAAGTGTGAAGAACCCGTGACCCAGGGTCCATCTTGGGTGTAGCCTTTTGACTGCCCAGCATGTACCTTTGAAGGCCCTTCAAATAAATACCTCCTTTTATTCTCTTACTCTTGTCTAGTCTCTGTTTTTAGGTGGCCACCTCAAGGTATCAAAATCAAAATACAGTGTTAGCAAAGTCTCTCCCTACTATCCTCAGTGATACCACGCACACTCCATTCACAAGAAAGAAAACTTGTATCAAAGTTATGCCAGTGAAAGCCACTACTCGGGAATCCAGCAATTCTACATGCAGAAGTGAAACCTGGCTGTAGCCAGCTGCCTTCCCAATGAACTGTCAGGCAAGGAAACAGCCATGCTCCTGTGGCACATGCTCAGCGTCCAGCACACTACGACTCGGGGCGTCACAAACCAGCCCACAGCTCTGTGTGGAAGTGCCCACCTCCTTACAGGAAGGTCAGAACTGGTAAAGTCATGGAAATCTTTAATGTCTACACCAGCAGGACCAACACAGCACTGCTTCCTCAGCTCTTTAACACACAGCTGTTCTCTGCACCAGCCTGTTCTAGCCAACACCTGTCTTGGGTCACTGCACGATGGTAACCAAACACCAGTACTCAGTGGGAACAACAAAAGCCGTCATCTTCCAAGTTTTATGCGGGAAATCTGAAATTTTGATTGACATTCATCTAAATGTTATGATAATTTTGAGCACTTTTTAGAAAATGAGAATTTATTAAGTTCAACGTAAAACAACTACACTGCAAATTATTAATCCAGCCCCGAGCTGGAGCATTAGGCAAGTACAGTCAGCTTCTGAGGACAGTATTAATCCTGGAGTTATGTTTTCCATCAGTGCATTTCTTCAAACAATTACTTAACCTTCCATGAATCTCTGCTCTCAAATTTTCACCTCACTAGTGTCAGCTAGAACTCCAAAACACCCAGCTAATATGTCTGGCACCACAACTGAAAACATCCAATACACTCCATCTGAAGCACTTAGATCTAGGGTCTTCTCTTGGCCTCAACCAGTTTGTAGATGTGAACTGCCCCCCAGAAATGGGCTGCACGACTCTACATGTACCTTCAGTCATAGCCATGACTACTCTGCCACACATTCCACTGATGATATTTTATTTTTAAGTTAGGCCCATCATTATTTCAGAAGAGACAAGCTTCCTCCTGTTCTTCTTTTTACCGACAAAGGCACACCAGCAAACACATCAGCCTTTGACAGGTACCAAGTCCATTTTAATAAGATAATCTGCAACCCAGAAATCATTAAATCCCCCTTCCCATAACCAGTTGTAGGCAGCTCTCTTGGGAACTCAGAATCTGACTTGCATCCGGAAATGCATCTGCTTTGTAGCATTGTTGCTCATTCCTGTCTTGAGCATCCACTTTGACTTCATCCTCTGCAGGTACTGCATGTCACGCTGCTGAGCAGAGATGGCCCCTGCAGGGAGAGAGAAGGAAGAGAGAGGGATCAATGGTCTGTCACCTTACTTACAACTTGTAGGCAAACCAGCTGATCTACCCATGCACTTCAGCAGGTACCTGTAGGTTTTCCTTGCCATACTAGCACTCTTCTTTCCACTTTTCTCTGGGGAAAGGCCAGTTCCCTCTACAAATACCCATGACTGTGATTAAGGCAAAAGGTTGTTTTGCATTCCAAGCGTGATTCTTATATTTTTAAAGTGGATATGGATCACACCATTGTTCCCCAACCAGAAAAGTATTCTGTCAAAGCATGACTTATGTTACATTATTAAATAGCAAGAGTAGTGGCTCAGACAGGCAGAATCCAAGAAATCTCAGGAAGTCACCAAATATCACAATGGAATGAAAAGCTTGCACAGAAGCTGCACTGCATTTTAGAAACAAGCTTCCTGTATCTGCTGGGATGTCAGGAATTAAAATGAACCAAGTGGAAGACAAACTACCCCATAAACCCCACGTGTAAAGCAAAGTCGACCTCTGGAAGAGTAGAGTGCTGACATCCCAGAGCCCTCTCCTCTGCAAAGCCCTCCTGTTGTCACTCACCTGCCTGCCCCGTCCAGCCCAAGGCTCGGTACTGCTGCAGCACCCGGCCCACGGCTTTCTTGTTCTTGGCAACAGCCACGGCTCTCGTCACACCAAAGCGCTGCTTGTAGTACCTCATCAAGGACCGGTGACCCACTCTGGCACCTGCTCACAGGAGGGGACAGCTTAGGACCCATCATGAAACAGCTTCTGAAATGGAGTACTCGAGCACGTTGTGAAAACTATGGAAACCCTTACGCTGAGAAATGCTTTTAAAAGGTCCAGAACCTTAAAAATTTTAGGACTATTAGGAACTCAATGTAATTACTGTAAGAGCTACTTGAAAAAACAAAATGTGCTGTTGTTCAAGAGGGCCTTCGCTCAGATAACAAACAGGCAGTTATTGGAAAATAAAATTTTAATTAGTGGAATGAGAAGAGAGGCAATGCTGTTTCAACGAAAGGGCTGAGGTCCCCTCATACAAAACCACCAAACAAACAAAAAAAAGCAAGTGAGAGTGCCAAATGCTAAACTAGAAAAAGGCCATTTAAATAAATTAATTTACTCAATTAGTTTACTGAGTTAAGTAGGAGCTGGCTCTCTACAAAAAAACCCCAACACCAGATAACCTAAGTTAGAGCCTCTCCAAGTTGCACACAAATATGGAAACTCTTGGAGTATACCATGAGAGTCACATGACAAGGAAGAGGTAAAATGGGCAAAGCAACCCACTGCCCCAGTCCACATATCCACCAATGCTGAAGAAGCTGAACTACTTGGCAGTGACAGTAATAGAAGGTGAGGACATAACCCCGAAGACACTTAAATGCAGAACTACCTTCTCCCTTCCCAAAGGAAAACACAACAATGGCCTGTGCTGCATGTATTGGAGGCACATATGAAGTGCAGAGAAATTATGCTGTAACACAAACCCTGTACCTACCTGAAGGCAGGATCAGCTCCATGGTGTCATCATCATAATCCAACTCTTTCTCTGCCGGGCGCTTTCCAGGACCCTCCATATCTTTCCCATCCTCATGGTCAGGGTAACTGCTCCTGTGGAAGAGCAGCAGTACATGGTTTGTACATGGAGAGCAACCACAGCTATCCAGACACACCAGGCACAGCTACAGCAAAGTACAAGCATCGTCACGTTTCACCTGCCTTGGTCTGAGACTTCCTCCCAGCAGCACTCTGCCCTGAAGAGAGCCTGGAGACAAGGAACCCCTTTCCTCCACCCTGTTCTGCAACTCAGCACAGCTCTGCTGCTGCACTCTTAACAGTGACTTACGGTGAAAAGCCACCACAGTGCAGGCCACCAGCTCTGCACAGCTACTGAGTAAGTGCTCCCAGAAGCTCCACCTGTCACCATAATAGGAGGTATTTCTAACCAAAATGAACACAGCTTAGGATAAGCTGTAAGAAGTCCAACAAGAGGCCTCTAAGTCACAGCAGACCTGCTCAACTCCAGCTACCCAACAAAAATTATGTAAGAAACCCCACAGTAGGTGTTAAGTCCACAATTTGACTAAAAGGTAATGGGAAAGACAGTTATGTCCTTTTATGGCCTTTGCTGGTGCACTGAAATCTAAATTCAGTAACAGCAAACCTACAGAAGAGAACTCAAAATATACTTTGATGTAGGACTGGTAATAATGGTCACAGAAGACAACCAATCATGTTGTTACGCTTACCTAAAAGAGTGGGGAACCAGCACTGCAAAGTAAGTACTGGAACACAAAACACCACTAAATTTAAGAATGAGTAATAGTTTCTGATGCAATATTTAACTGTCCTTTTGTCTGTCCCCACCTGTGTCCCACTCGAAGAGAAATGTCCTCACCTAAAATCATAGAAATCCGCAAATTCCAGGGCAGCATCTCCATCTGTGAAGAGTTTGCAGTGGCTTTTATCATTCATGTGAGCCTGGACTGCTTCTGTAGAGTAGAAGGATTTCCCCTTTTCATTGCACCAGATGCAGATTTTTCCAATGCCAACTTTCTCTCCTGCAGAAAACATTGGCACTTCTATTGGTCTGAACAAAATCTCCCTGGTCAGTAATTAACATTTCTGTGACAAAGCCTTCCCAGCTTGCAGGCAGAGAGACTGAAGAGGAGCCTTGAGCCCTTAATTTCCAGGATAGCCCTGCTATTCCTATGCTTTGACCATATGGCCCCATCAGGGACATGTCTGTGCATTTAAAGATGTCTTGTGACAAGGTATGGGTCATCCAGTATTCTCAATAATACATTTTTCTATCTAATACTCCAAAATTATTTTACTCTCATCATTACTTTTAGACTTGAAGGAAGACACATTTTTCTTCCTAGCTTTTAGCTCTCCCAAAAGCACTGTAAACCAGAGACAAATACTTGTGACTCACTGGCAGGACAACACAGTTCATATACATGCTTCAGCAACAGAATTTTGTCCCAAATTTCACATTATCTGAACAACTTTCTCAACATCAGAAAACTATGTGAGACTTACAGGGTACATGACCATGTTTGCTCAGCCAAGTTTTCTCTCATTCTCCCTGGAAAGCCTGTGGTCCTGCTCATGATCAAAATACTGACAGCACTCAGACAAAAAAAAAAGCAACACAAACCAAACCATTTGATGTCATATCCAAATGAAAATAAGCACTATCAGAATATAATTATCCTGATAAAAAAATTAGAGAACATTTAGTCATACCAAGATACTTGATTAGTCCTCTGAGATCCACAAGGTACTCTATGTCTGGAATAAAGAAGCT
The DNA here is from genome assembly GCF_020740725.1 of Corvus hawaiiensis. Classification (NCBI taxonomy): domain Eukaryota; kingdom Metazoa; phylum Chordata; class Aves; order Passeriformes; family Corvidae; genus Corvus; species Corvus hawaiiensis. The sequence continues at coordinate 80,451,681 of NC_063213.1, read as the reverse complement.
GTGGATTTTTGTCATATGTGCCACATTTTTTGTGAGAGATCTTGAGTGATGGGGACAGAACAAGCAGTCTGTGACTGGTATGGCCCCGACAGCAGGAATGCTTTCGGCCTCTGCCTGTTTCTCCTCCTCTTCTTCTTCTTCTTCTTCCATACTTTCCATCTCTTCGTCGGAGCCAACGTCTTCATCAGAATCCATATCTTCCCAGTCTTTTAAAGGAAGTTTTAAAAAAATACATTTATTTTATATGATTACTTTTCCCAAGCAAATTAAGTCCCAATTAAGTTAGAGAAAGCCATCGTAGAAAATACTGCATTTTCTGTTCTTACTGCTAAGTGCGACACAGTCACTCCCAGTGCAAGAATTTACCATTGCCAGTAAAAGACATTTCTTTTTAAGATGCATGGCCAAGCACAAGGCTGCTCATAAAAAACACTGGCAGATTTGATACTTTTCCCCCTCCATTTTCTCAACTATTAACACTTTTCTGCTGTTTCCAGGCCTTAAACTTAATTCACCACAGCACAAGAACACAAGCATGGCTCATTGAAAACAAGACAACTCTGGCAACAGCAGGAAAATACTCACTTCCAGCAGTGAGGGAAAACACACTGCTGCTCACACACTTAAACGGAACATCCAGAAACCTACTGAGATCTTCGCAATACAATTTATGACTAACACATTATTACTAGACAGGTGCAAGTTGGCTTCTTCTTCAGGTGTTAAGATGTATGTTCAGAGGTAAATGCTTCTTGTGTAGAACAAGTTCTCTGAACTGCAACTGAAATTTCAAGAGCACAGAACTGCTGCAACAGATGCAGTAACATGACACAGGGGTTTCAGAAGCTGGAATGAGGTTCCACCTCATTCATACCTGTCCCTTTGCTACAGCTCAATCACCCCATTCAACTGCTCCAATAGATGCATTTGGAGCTGCACTGTCAACTACAGCACTGAAAGCACCCAAGTTAAAAATAACCTTTTTCTGGAAATTCTGAACCTCTGATCTTTTCAGCTTTCTGCTTTCCAGGCTGACCTCCAACACAGAGCTGTATTCACAAGAACAGACCACTGGGGTGGCAACTCTTGAACAGATTTCAACATGGACGTCAACATGCTAAGAAGTGATGCCACATGGTCAGGCTAAAGAGCAAACTTTCTCCCCTGAGCTTGGTGGGCAGAGGGAAACAAAACCAACCACAGTCTCCCCTCCCTTCAACAGATCACCAAATGAGTTGGGACAACAGCAAATTATCATAACTGGATTTTTGTCCATTTCTTTTTCAGAAGTAGTTTTAGGGCAACCTGTTACATTAGCCCTCTTTAAAGGAAACTTTGAAATTTTATGTGGGAAATAGTGCTCATATTAGTGACTATTTATGTTCAACCTTTACATGCATTAGTGTCTGTCTATAAGCTGAACAGCTGGCAGTTCAGACATAACACAGTCCTTGACTGCAAACATAGGCCAACCTTAATTCCTTTGTTAAACTGAAAATTTAATCAACAGCAAGACCTTTTGTCATGGAAAATGCTGCACTGCTACAGAAGTAGGAGAAAGCTTTTGCTCAAACCATAGCTTACCCTAAGCCATCTTCTGTCAGTGTGTTTATTGCCTTACCTTCTTCATTATCCTCTTCTTCCTCTGCTTGTTGCTTGGCCAGCTTCCTTGCTTGCTGTTCAAACCACTGCAGTCGTGGAGGTATTTCTGGTCGTTCTCTGCTCTGGGACAAGCTGGCGCTTTCCCTGGAAACCGGAGAGCTACTCGCATTACTGGGAGGTAGAGGTGTCTTCTTTGGAGACGAAGATGGCTGGGCTCTGATGGCTTGCTGAATAGCTGTGTTCATTTCGTCTTTATTTATGCTCTCTGGGGCCAGCCCCTTTTCCAGGTTCTTCTCATTTAATATTTTCACCTTCTTGCTGACAGCTTGAACAGCTTTCTTCTCCAGCTCCAGGTGCTTCTTGGACTTCAGGTGATTCTCGTAGGCATTGAAGGTGGAGAACCTCTTGCTGCACACTGTGCAGTAAGTGGCAGTGATTTTGTTCTGCTCCTCTGCTACTGCTCTCTGTGCCAGGACTCTCTCCTGGAAATTCTCAGCAGTGACAGGAGGCATGTCAGCAACTTTACGCTTCAGGTTGTACCTGTGCCAGTCGGTTTTGTAGTGGGCACGCTGAATGTCACCATCCTTGAAAGCCACACGGCAAGTGATGCAAGTGTAGGTGGCCATTACTAGAAAGTGGGAAAAAATAAAATCACGCTAAAAAATTAAGTAACAGACACAAAAAAAAAAGTCCCAACACAACATCCTGACAACCTTCTTGTAAGGCAGTGTCAGAAACACAGTTCTTGCACAGAATTAAATTTATTAAACACCAGCAGCAGCAATGAGTGTGGTATGCATGGGTAGGAGCAAGAGAAGAAACTTATAAATAAAAGACTTTGAGGTTACTTGTACCACAGCAACAGTTGAGCATCCCAGCTCTGGATGCAGAACCCACTGGGCCTGTTGGGATTGGGATGCAGGAGAGGGCTCCTAGCCAGAGCAACAGTATTTCAAAAGCTCTACACTTTTCACTGAAAATCAGTGACTAAAGGGTCTTAACAAGCTCATGTTCTGCCAACTCTAAGATTCTGAGGAGACCAGTGATTGCTGAAATAAGGGTAAAAAGGGAAAACCTGCTTACAGGCCTATTTTCTATTTTCCACAGCCTTATTAAATAGAAAAAAAAAAAGTTACTGCATTTAAAAATAAAGCCTTCTTAGCTCTTTTGGAGCAGTGCATGTAGTGTTGACAGCACTTTACCCTGCAGAGCTGTTCATCTGGAGATGCAGTCAGTCATGCCTAGATCTAGCACTTGAAGCCACTGCTAATCCTGCTCTCCCTCCACTTCCCACCGCCCAGCCGAGCCGTGTTACTGGGGCTGCGAGAGGACAACTGCAGAGCACTGACCTGTCAGTGAAGCTGTCCCTTCCAAACCCATACATTTCCTTCCTTCTTAGTGCTTAATGAAACTTAGCTTTTTTTCTTTTTTTTTTAAACAAAGTTGATGGAATCTCTTGAATGCTCCAAAAGCAAAGAGCAAAACGCATCATCTGGAGATCACAGAAAACACCCTCATCTTTTAACTGATTTAGAAAAACTATGGTTTAAGATGGAGAGAAAAGAAATAATACATCAGGGTGAGGGGGTCTGAAAGCAGGTAGAGGAAGAGCAGCCCCTCCCAAAAGGTACTAAAAGGGAGAAGCAGTGGCAGAAGTCATAAACGTATGGAGTCAAAACACACGTTATAGAACGCTCATTCCCTGGAACCACCGGGCTCCTTACTTATTACTACTTGTACTATCTGCAGTGCTACAGTGACAGGGGGGATGCAGAAAATAAAGGCCATATTATTTTATCTGAAGTACTATAAGCATCTCTTCAGTGTAGCAGATGCTTTTTGTGGTTCAGAGAAAAACATACTCTCTGCCCACTGAGGGATCCTGAGTATTCCTGAGGCGCTCCCTGCCCCTCTCCCCGCCCAAGCACCAATCCTGCTGCCATAAACCACTGACGCAGAGCCACGCTGGCTGCTAGTGACAAACTCCTTGCAGGAACCCGCGGCAGAAGACTCTGTTCTGGTCTGTGACGGGCAGACAGGCTACACGCTACCTTAACACGGGGGTGTGTAAAACACCCAACCTCCCCCCGCTCCGCCCCACCCAAAAGAAAGCAGCTCAGAAGAGGTGTGGAACCAGGAGAATCTAAAGCCACAAACCTTCCCCTCTGACGCGGAGACGTGTTTACAACTCAAACAGCATAAAGCAGAGAAATCCCGTGTAGTTACACAACACGTTCCCACAACCCGCCTGCATTCTCCCCTCCCAATTTAAGCCACAGGATCGAAGCCTCAAGTCCTACCTTGTGTGGGGCTCAGGAAAGCGAAATCCCAGGCACTCACAAGCCCGCAGCACAGCCAAATCCTTCCAGGCAAATCGCGATCTCCCCTGAGGCTCTTTTTTGCAGCTGATTTTTAGCTGCCTTCGGTTGGATTTAAAATGCGTCCGTGTCCCTAATTCTGGGACGAGGCAGGCGTTTACTACATGGACAACAAAAAATCGGGCAAAACCTATAGAGAAACAAAATAAAATAAAACAAAACAAGAGATAAGACGGGACGCAGGCGGCAGCCGGGAGCCTCCAGGCCAGGCGTGGCCCAGGCCGGGCTCACAGGAAGCCTGCATCCCAAGGGAGCGCAGCCGGCTCGGCCGGGCCGGGCCGAGCCGGGCCGAGCCGAGCCGAGCCGAGCCGAGCCGAGCCGAGCCAAGCCGGGCCGAGCCGGACCGGACAGGGCCAGGCCGCCCCATGCCATGCCAGGCCATGCCATGCCAAGCCATGCCATGCCAGGCCATGCCATGCCAGGCCATGCCATGCCATGCCAGGCCATCCCATGCCAAGCCATCCCATGCCAGGCCATCCCATGCCAGGCCATCCCGCCCCTCAGCCCCGGCACACGCACCTGCGGCCGGCGGCGCGCGGGGGCCGTGGCGGGGCGGGGCACGCGGGCCGGAAGCGGCCGCGCGGCGTCCGGCGGGAGCGGGCCGCGCCTGCCCCCTGGCGGCCGGAGGGGGCGGGCACGGGCGGCGCCCGGGAAAGGGTACGGGAGCGGAGGGCGCTCCGGCCAGGGGCTGGGCTGGGGATTTGTGTTCGGTTGGTTGGGTTTGGGCTTTTGTTTTGTTTGTTTGTTTGTTTGTTTTCACAGAATCAGGTAGGTTGGAAAAGATGTCTGAGATGATCGAGTCCAGCCTATGACCTAACACAACCTTGTCAACACGCCCAGTCTTTCCTGAAACACCTCCAGGGACGGTGACTCCACCATCCATTCCAGTATCTAATCACCCTTTCTGTAAAGAAATTCTTCCTAATGCCCTACCCTAAACCTTCCCTGTTGCAGCTTAAGACTGTCTGCTTGTCCTGTCACTGGTTACCTGGGAGAAGAGGCTGACCCCCACCTGACCTCCTTTCAGGTAGCTGTAGAGAGCGATAAGGTCACCCCGTTTGTTGCTACAGGGTTTTTCCATTTCTGGGAGCAAACACACGATGAGATGATGAAAGATAAAAACTAACACATATTTATTAAAACAATCAATATAATAGTTCCATGTTTACAAAACAGTGATCGGGCAGGTAAAGTGCTGCAGAATACTTAAATACGGACATTTTGTAATTCTCCAGTTTCTGGTTGCCCGGGTGGGGGTTACTCACAGACCGCGATGCCGCTCATGTGCTGAGAACAGACATGGAGACTACAGGGACTTTGTTCAGAAGGCTGGGACAGCCTGGAAAAAGTGCAGAACAAACACAGAACAAGTAGAACGAGTATCTTTTCAGATCCTGTTACTTTGGGTTACAATTACTTAACCTCCTCTGCATAGAATAGTATATTTTTTCCACTAACAAACAGAAGAATGGTCAGTAGGTGTGTGGTACATACACATGGAAACCCTGTGTGCTGGAAACGGGCGGTTTTGCACTAGATTTGACACCTAAGGCCACCAATCAGATGGTGATCCTGTCACTCACATGTACTGACACAAGGGGGAATTTTCCGAGCACAGAAGAGTGACCTGCATCCCTGCCCTGACATAGGTCGTTTTCTTCCATCAGGATGCATGAAGAAGCCACTGCAAGGCACAGGAGGGTGAGCCCTTTACTGCCAGGTAAGAGCACACACACAACACAAGCAGTACTGATCCCAGGGCAGGATCACACGCTGTTACCCCACGGCATTGCCTCACACTGTGCCCTCTACGCTGCCCGTGTGCCTTTTGACTGGAAATCGCACGCAAGCAGGCTTTCCATGGAAAAACTGCATGTTTCAGAGCTATGTACTGTCTTATACCCTGTCTTCCTGCCCATGCATCCAGTTTGAAGGATTGGAAGGTGACGACCATTCTCGGGAAGAAAGACGCTGTGGACCATTGTGACAGGAATTTTTAAGGAACTGCTATTTTGTGGCTGCTGCTATAATATAGCAAAATGAAGTTTTCTCAAGGGATTTACAACTGAAGGCAGTGTGGAAAGGATCCACAAAGGAGAGAAACATTTTCTTTGTGTTTTGCTGGCGAACTGCTGGCAGTGGAATGTATTGTATCCAAGCAAAGTGCTTCTTTCATGTGGTTGTGTGGGAGGGAAGGGATTATTTCCTGCAGAAAATTAAACATCTTTTCACTACCTGAGGAAGAATATTAAATGTTACAGAATTACATCCTTCCCATTACACAGTATTTAGGGGCTTGAATGTAATTGACTACCATGACAGCGGAAAAAAATTCTAAAGACACTCAACTAAGCAACTATGTCCCTAACTTTAGTGATTTACTTGTTCAAGTTTTGGTTGTTTTTTTCTTTCTGGGAGAAAAGAAATGTGACTCGTACTGGAGAAAAATCAATCTATTTACCTATCTTGAAACCAGAAAATGGGTAATTCACAAAAAGTCTGAGAAACTCCTCCAACTGCATTTCCTTCTGATCTAATCTATTATTCTAGAAGAGTGCCCCTGTGTTACATACTTTTATAACCACAAGTATTCTTCATAAAACAATAATAAAGTGCACGCTGTTACAATGCCACCATTGACAGCCAGCTAGTCTGTCCTGCAAATCTTCTCCAGAAAAGCCTGTGAAGGACTGCTCCCTCCCTCCCTCCCGCCTCTCCCTGTCCTGCAGCCTGTTTTCCCCTTCTGGCACCAGTACTCCTGGACAAGGAAGCACACAGTTGTTTGGGTGTCCTACAAAGTTTCATCAGCAACTTGGATTTGTAGTCTTTTTAACTGTACAGATTGTCCTAAACATGCAGCAAGAAAATGAGGCTTCTAAGTCATCTGAGAACTTTTTAAACTCACTGATGTTCCAACAAAAGCTTCTTTTAATTTTGGTCGGGTGTTTGGGTTTTTTTGTTTATTTGTTTTTTCCAAATGAGAAGGACAGGCTGGTGAAAGCTGAAGAAGAAACTTCGCAACCAATGCTGTGGAAGTGATGTGGGCCATGTTTTCTAATGATTTCCAGAAACTCAGGTGTTGAGATACTGTAATTTTGAAAGCTGCATCTTGTGGGATCTATATCCAGCATCCACTTATTTCATAATGTGTTTGATAATGAAGGCACCCTTTTAGTGGTAAAGGACAGCAAACACGGTCAATATGCATTACTGACACAAAAAGCACATGCAACAATAAAGCTAGTGTCAAAAAATCTCAGCATCCTTTCTTTTGCTATACTCTTTTTGGCCATCTGCCTATTTTTTCACCTCAAAAGGAAAAAAAATACAAAATGAAGTTAATTTCAAACACAGGTTTACCTACACGTATATGTTAGTGGAAGATTTTTATCATCTGTTGCTGTACTTTTTGAGGGTCCAAGATAACAGTATTCACCTCTTCAAATGCCAGCAAATGGAAATTTACTTGAGCAGTAGTAGCAGCTGACATGGTCCCTCAACTTGGCTAATGGTTTACATCACATTAGAAAAACTAGCTTTACTTCTTCCTATTTCTTGGATTACTATTGCTTGGTATTGCAGTGCAGTTTTGTCACAGGTGAACAAAAAAGCCCTAGAAAAATAAGTTATCTGCTTGAGATCCCATGCCACTCACTCAGCATATGTGGACTTCAAACCGGCAAATAATTTAAACAAGTTCTTCTTTGTTTTAAATTACATGCCAAGAAGAAGATTCTGAGTGTCTTCTCCAGCAACTGACCTCACCAAATACTTTTAAGTATCTTAACATATTCAGCTTGCAACACAACTTTTGTTGCAAGTGGAAGCAGCTATCATGGGGAAAAAAAGCCAAACCAAAACCTACAGAATCTCAAATTAAGGAAGTGGCACCTAAAAAGCCTTTATGCTTTTTTTAATCTCTAATCTCTAATCTTTACTCCAAACAATAACTACCCTCACCTGCTCCCAAAAAGGTTGTTCAGTTTACACAATATTAACTTTAAACATAAAATTCATTGGCTGACTTCACATGGGCAATACTGCCAAGGACCAGACTCCATCAAGGAACACAGCAGGTGGTCAGTCATATAACATGCCACTTTACAACTCTACAGGCCTATAACAGCAAAAAACTTGGAAATGCATCACCATATCCAAAATAATTCAAAGGTTTAAAGTATGAAATCAAGGGGTTTTTATAGTGTTGCACACATATTTAAACTCGAGTTGTGCCTGTTAATGTGTTTCATATATAGTAGATGAACTACACATAATGCTAACTGCAGGGATCCATACTTTTTGGTAGGATTGAAGGAGGTGAGATGTAGTTATAATCTCACTGCAGTCCTCTGATAATTTGCCCTCACAATGTGAGTCATTAATTTGTTACCTGATTGGAAAACTAGAGTAAATAAACTGTCGATATCAAGAATTTGGCTCAGGGCCCCAAAATAAATAGTTGGAAAAAAGATAAAAGAAACCTCTCCCCCAAACTGTTTTGAACAACTGACTTCCGACACACATCTGCAACCAAACAGTGGATAGATAATTCATTTCCATGCTATTACATTGAGGTATAACTACCAGAAACATTAAACTATCAGTATTAGCTGATATTTATCCAGTTAATTCACTCTGGGTAAGGGAAATTACTACAACACATCTAAAGGGATAGTTAAAGCTTACAGCTCAGAATTTTCTTCTTTTTTTTTTTTTTTTTTTTTTTTTTTTTTTTTGCATTTGATGGTATTTTTTTCTGTTTTATGTTTAATTTCTTCTGTGTAACCAGCTATAGCTTCCAGGTTAATGACTTCCAAGCAGATTTGAAAGGAAGCCTGAAGACTTTTTCTTTTCCTGGGATTCTGCTTCTTGGCCTTGTGAAAGTCCCAATTCTTTCTCAATCTGCTCTAGCTCAGACTGGTCAAGCAGTTCGAAATCATCAGCTTCCTCTGTGTCTGTCTCCTCGCTCAAACTGGGCGCTGCCTGTGAGGGAGCTTGCTGTAGGGACTGCAGCTGGTCTTTGATGGCAGCAGACACCGCTGCCGTGATGACGTCACCAGCAATTCCACTCATTAAATTAAAGGTTTGGTCACTGGTCAAAGGCAAGGACAACCCTGCAGTGGATGGTCTCTCTTTACGCTGTCTGGAAGCGTGATCCACCTTGACACCTGTTTGCTCTTTCCTTCGTTTTTGCTGGGTGGGCAAACCGATGCTTGAGTCATCGTCATCATTTGTGCCAGCACCATTTTCTAAAGAGGGAAACTCTAAAAGATCTCTAGCGAAAGCTTCTTCATGATCACTAGGTCGGTCAAAATCTGTTACAGGGTTAACAGAAGAAAACAGTGTTAGCACTCACAAAAGGTTTCCCAAAAAGACAGTCACATGTAAAAATGCAATTAGTAAGTGTTCCTTTGAATACATTTACTAATCCATACTCTAGTAGGTCTCAACTAGAAAGAGCATTATGTGAAATCTAAAACAAAATGGTTTTGAGGTCATAAATCCAGCACCACAAATCAACTGGTATCAACTTAACTATTTGAACAAAATAATTTCTAAAGCTAATTTTTTCTGGTATCTATCTGTAATGAAAAAACCCATGCAAATCTTCAGCACAGCTATTTCTAAATATACCAACCACATAAAGCCCTAAAATTTATAATATTTATTTTTCTTCACAATATATGTAAGTATGTAAGCATGTAAGGATGTGTTACAAGCTTTTAACATGCATATGGAATAATAAAAAAGAATGTTCATCTTTTTAAATAAATATATAAAACCAATGTAAAAATTTCTTTTTCCTTTCTTGGCCAATGCTTGCATTAAAAAGGAAACAAGAGATGGAAACTCTACAGATGATCAGAACTGTATCATGTTTTCAAGAGGATAAAAAGCAGGATGTAATCAATTAAAACATTACATTTTAACGTCTGCATTAATGAACGAGACAATATTTGTTATTAGAAATGTGTAAAACATACCGTGGAGTACATGGCCTGTGGAAGAGGCCTAAATAAGCACAAGAGAATACTTTCATCAAGTATTTGAATGAGAGGGTAAAAAAAAATCAGTTTGAACTTACTTTCTATGAAAAACAAGCAATAGGACCTTGTCGTAGGAGCATTCATAAGGGTTAAGGAAATAAATCCTAAAAATGACTCATATGTAATTTTCTCCATTTTCTTTAGGAAAGACAGGCTGGGAAGATGAGGAGGAAGGGTTGTGCTGTACACAGAGTGGTGGCTCGAATGCACAGAGCTTTGACAGATGAGCCAGTCCTCAGATGGATCTCATTTGGTCTTGCACTTTTGTGTATGTCCCATTTGCTGAAATGCTCCATGGGGAGGAAGAGTTATCTTGTTTATTTTTCACTTAGCAAGGCTTTAAATACAGTTTCTCACATGATCCTTACAGCCAAGCTGGTGAGCGAACAGGGCAAGGGAACCGTAAGGTGGGTGGAAAAGTGGCCGGACTGCCAGGGTCAAAGGCTTCATCAGCAACACAAGGTGCAGCTGGAGGCTGGTTATTGGTGTCTGTCACAGGGACTGAAACCAGCACTGCTCAAGGTTTTTATTAATGACTTGGATGACAGGATGGAGTGCACTCTGCAAGTTCATGGGCAGAAAGGAACTGCTGTGGGGCAGGTGTATTTGATATTCTGGAGGTCAGGATGCCTTCAGAGGGACCTCAACAGGCTGTATAAAGGAACAGGCTGAAAAGGAACATTGTGACATTCAACAAAAGCAGACGTGAAATCCTCCATCTGAGATGGAATAACCTGTGCAGCAGTACAGGCTTGGGGCAACAAGACAGAAAGCAGCTTTCCAGAAGAAGATCTGTGGGCAGCAAGTCAGTTGTATGCCCTTGCAGCAAGGAAGGCTGATCACACACTGAGCTGTAATAGCAAAATTGAAGGCAGAAAGTCAGTGGAAGGGATTTTCCTCCTCTATTCAGCAACTGACAGTGCACATTGAAGTACTTTGCCCAGTTTGGACCTCTCCAGTTCTAGGCAGACAATGGCATACAGGACTGAGTCCCCTGGAGGGCCAGCATGATTATTTAGGGGGCTAGAGAACGGTAGTATGTAGATGCTGAGAGAATGGGCCTTGTTCAGCCCCAAGAGAAGGTGGCAAAGTGGGAATCAGTTTAACTACTGAATGGGAAGGTAGAGAGAAGATGGGCCTGACTTTTCTAGACAGTGCACAGTGAAAAGATCAGAGTAAACTGACACAAACTGGAACATGGGAAATTTTGATTCACTACAAGAAAAAAACCTTTTCATCATGAGGGTAAGCAAATACTAAAAAAGGCTTTCCAGGGAAGTTGCGGAATCTCTACAACTGGAGGTGATCAGAATTCAAATGGTCGCAGCCCTGAGAAACTTCATAAAGCTTCAATGAACAGCTTTGAACCTGCTTTGGCTAGGAAGATGAATGAGATGAATGGCAATTGCTCTTTACAACTTACGGTTCTGTGATCATACAGTGCTGTCTATTTACAACTTGAAATACTAGAAAAATAATTTAAATTACTGATTTGGCCTGTAGTATCATCCTACTTGCCATTTACAGTGAACTTTTCCTAGGAGAAATGCAAGATGAGCAGAGCAACAGATCCACAGGTAAGACTACACCAAACTACTGCTGTCCTTAATCTTTATTCCTGCAAAGTGTTTACTGATAGCTTAGTCTGTAAAAAGTAAAAACTTTTTCTGGTCAGGATCAAGCCAAGTGCTTGAGAATCTTTTCCGAGTCTAAGTCTTCATAGGCTCATTGCTGGCTGTCTTCATTTCTAGTAGTAAAACCTAGTAATACTTTCTTTAATTGGCTGTTTAACAAGTCAAGAGTATTCACTGTTTCTTCCTCAGCTTTTCTTTGCTTAGCTTACCCACAAAAGCATTTTTAAGATGAGGACAGTTGTTACACAAGATGTATCCAAAACTATACAAAACACTATGATGAACCTTAAATTCATTTCAGAGGGAAAAACAACAACCCCGAAACCTTCTGCCTTCAAATTGTCTAATCATTTTGAGGTAATCTGCACGACTGGAATCCATGGATGATACAGATGAGGCTGTTACATACCATCAGATGTGTCTGTCTGTGGAGAATACCCCTCGGATAGGTTAAAGGTCCCATTATCGGTCCAGGATACTTCTGAGACATCTGTGTCAGACACTGACAGCTCTTTGGCAACAATTGCAGGGCTAACCTACACAGAAAACAGTCCCATACAGGGTATTCTTATACTCAAAAAAATCACACTACAGAAAGCCAATGCTTACAGACTGAAAAAAGTCCCTCTTGTATGTCATAGCAACATAAATCACCTCCTATTTAAGCTTTAACTGTAGAAACATGAAAATAGTATACAATCCTTAGAAGTGAAGCATCCCTCTTTGTAATAACGAAAAGCTGTAGTAATGTGGAGGTTTGACACTGGTTGACCACCACAATTATACTAAAGAAGCATAGAAAATTCCAGTTTTTCATTCTGAAAGTAATCCTACTGTCATGAAAGCAGAATCAGCCTGCAAATACGAAATACGTGTAATGTAATGAAATGAGTAAACTTGGACCAGAAAAACAGCTCAATATCTGTAAGACCATCAAAAATTAGCTGAACAAAAAACCCATTATCCCTTACCAATTTATTCAACAATATTCAGGTATGTCAGCTACGAATTTTTATCCCATGGGATATTTTTTTTGAAGGTTTTTTTTTCCACAGCAGAAAACCACCTTCAAAACAATCACTGTCAAAGTCAGGCTTTATACACTACTGATCAACTACTGCAATTCCTATTAAGATGAATTTTTTTCTATCAACCGGTATTCTGATTATAACAGAAAAACCTTTGCCATACAGTCATTTAGAATACTAGGAGAAAAATGAGATATTTGAGTGTTCTCATACGTATGTAGAAGGATTTTATAGATAATATACCTATTTGCACTGTCACTGAAAATTATTAGACAAGCATTTACAAAAATATCTGACGAATTACACAGGTCTTCCATTAATGTTTCCCTTTTGTATTTTAACTTGATAAAAATCAACTGCAATTTCACTATTGCAAATGAAAGTAACCACCTTTGCTATTAAATTCTAATGTAATCATTCTACAGCCAATACAAAATAAACACATTCTTAGCTCAGTAGGCCAAAGAAACCATTACCTTGAAGGCCAGAAGTCACAAATACAGTAGGTTAATTAGTATAAGGCTAAAGGTGGAGACAATGAATCGTCTAAAGCATACTGCTTAGTTCAGGAACACGGCCTCCTGGGGAGCTTAAAGTCTTCCACAGAAGAACAGACAGCAATCTAGATAGTCTCCCATTATCTATATAGATTTTAAAAGCAAGACAGGACTGACTGAAAAAAAGTCACCTTGGGACACAGAGCTGATATGTCTAATTCACTGTCATCTTCTGTGGGTTTTGTTTTTGCTGTTTCTGAAAGAAAAAAGATATATTTTTTATCCTACTCATGACAATGGATTTCCAGGTTCAGTGTGTGTTCTCTGTCACACAGCTTGTGTAGCACAATAACCTTCCACCTGCTGACACAGTGCATCATTTATGTACTATGCTACCAGGAAAACAAGCCTGACTCAGAGACTGGCTGCTTATCAAAATACAGCAACCAAAGTGGCAGAGAGAATGTTATTCTGAGGACATTCCAATAGATCTATTTACCTGCATTGTACTTCCTCCAGGAGTCTCTGTTGCTCACCATAATGTCGTCTGCCCTGGCAATTTACATCTCTCTTTTAGACTACACTGCTGGTACAATGCACAGGTGCAATTGGTTTTAGAACAGGCTGTGTAGCTATCCCACCACATTACTTTTACAGGAGAACATGCAATTTTCTTGATAGTTACATGTAATCTTCATTCACAAACCTCTTCTTCTACCAGCACCCACTTACCCTGCATCCACGGTCATATGCAAATATGCCTACAAAGCATCCTCTGAAGTCTGGTACAATGTTGCTCTTTACAGATAAGCAGAGATACAAATTTTGCCTCCTCTGTCTGAGAATCTTTTAAACCAATATAAAATGGTTTAAACACAGTCATAGTGTTCTTGGTTGCCTCTTCTTGCAACATGCTCTCTTCTCTCTTGTGTCACCACAAGGTTTTGTGAATCCATGTGGTGAACCCAAGGGGCAAAGCAAGGTAGGGAACTTGTCTGGGCTAAATTAAACTGGAGGATGAGATGCAGGAAAGAATGCATCTAACTTCAACCATTTTCCCAGTGCTGGCTTGTGAATTGTATTAAACAATAGTCTGATCTTTTCCTCTGCCAGTTTCACTTAAAAACTGAACAAGTAGAATAATGCATGAAAGAAAATTTCCAATGCATTATAACTTATTTCCAATAACTATCACATTACATGTAAGGGAAGGGGAAAAGACACAGGGTGGTTCTCCTTGGGTCTAGGAACAGCACATTGTATGATGAATGGTTACAAGAAATGCATGTTTTAAAGCAGATATTAAGTCTACTGACGTAGCACTAATTAAAAAGTGTAGGCTACCTGAAAATAGTGGGACTACACTACAAAGGTTTAATTACCAAAACTGGAGCACGCACAAAGAACAAATTAAAGATAACAGTGGTCATATACATATTTTTCTTGAAATAGCTTTATTGCTTAAAATCGAAAAGTTTGCAGTATGAGAAAGATTTCAGGTGAGATACGTGAAATTTTGTTTTAAATTGGTTTCTTCCCTTTCCACCTATAAACTTTGATTAATTTGTAGCTGCTATCCTGTGGCAATTCTTATATGCTTATTGAGTATTTGGAGAAGAAGACAAACTCTTTTTGCTGGAGGGAGTGAAACCAAGGTGGATTTAGATACAGGAACAGAGTTTGGTCTCTTACTGAAAATTCTGTTATGTACTTATTTTGAGACTCTTGAGTGAGTCTCTCTCCTGGGCAAGTTTGCCTTATCTAAACAGAGATAAGCATTGCAAGCTTACAGCAAGTAGTTTTTTTCTGAAGATTTATAAGCAGTACATCTAATCACACACAAAGAGCTTGCCTTGTTTCTTTCCATGAAGTAGTAATTTACTTATCATCATACCCAGATATTTGACATATGTTGTCACTCCTTATAAAGCTAATAACAGTAGCCAGGTTCAAAGCAAGAAGTATCTCTACAGTTGGCTTCTCAGGACAAACCAAACTGTCTGCAAGGTGAATAAAATGCTCTGCATAAAGAAATACATTACTTGGGACTATAATTAATTACTCACCAGATCTCTCTTTTTTCTTCTGATTGATATATTCCACTATTCCAAAATCTAGTTTCATCAGAACAGCCTTTATTTTGCTGCACAGTTTCTGTCCAAATTCATTGCACTTAAGGAAGGGACATAAAAAGGCACACAATACTGTGATAAAAATGAAGACAAAGAAAAAAAAGGTATTGAAATATTGTTGTACAAGAAGTCACTCAATAAAGCTTAAACAATGCCTTTGCATAAGATAACTACTAATTTTACATAATACAGTTAGTTTTACATAAAAATGCACTGTGAAATGCCCATGTCAGACACTTCTAAGGTCAAATCCAGTTTTCAGGAGCCATTCCCACTCATCAGGAAAATACCATTATATTCCTATCAATTGACATCTTTTTTACTACCAGTAAGACATGATTTGTGGTCATTACAACATTTATCATTACCTTGACTTAGCCTGATTTTGATATCTTGACCTGACAAACATGACTATGCAACATTGTGCCAGAATCAACACACTGAAAAAACTCGTAAGCTGACTTCCATATGACAAAAAAATGTAAAATATTTCTCCCTTATATCTGATCTAAATTGATCCTCCTTCAGTTTAAAACCATTACTTCTTGTGCTATTGCAACAGGCACTGCTCAAATGTTTGTCCCCAGCTTTCTTAGAAGCCCTCTCCAGGAACTGAAAGGCCTCTCCCCAGAGTCTTCTCCTCTCCAGGCTGAACATCCCCAACTCACTCAGCCTGTCTTCACAAGAGAGGTGCTCCAGCCCTCTGATCATCTCCATGTCCCACCTTTGGACTCAACTGTCATTCCTGTGCTGGGGACCCCCAGGACTCCAGGTGGGGTCTCACCAGAGCAGAGCAGAGGGGCAGAATCCCCTCCCTCACCCTGCTGCCCACGCTGCTTTGGATGCAGCCCAGGACACCATTGGCTTTCTGGGCTGTGAGTGCACAGTGCTGGGTCATGTCCAGCCTCTCACCCAACAGCACCCCCAAGTCCTTCTGGGCAGGGCTGCTCTGATCTGTTCATCCTCAGCCTGGTTCTGGGGGTTGCCCTGACTCGGGTAGAACACCTTGCTCTTGGTCTTGTTAAACCTCATGAGATTCCCAGGAAACCACTTTTTGAGCTTGTCCAGGTCCCTCTGGATGGCATCCTGTCCCTCAGACTTGTCAACTGCACCAGAGAGATTGGTGTCCTCTGCAAACTTGCATGTATGTATGTCATGGGTTAGCAAGCTGAGTCTCGGAAGTGATGCTCTTCTTACAGCTTCCCCTATGACCTGACAGAACCTATCAGCTGGCCAGTTTGAATATGGACAATTCTGTAAGCCACTTAAAGTTGTGACTGCCTCTGTGATCCACACTTAAGAATAGACAAACTCCCCCCCAAGCTCTCTCTCATTTCCAGTGCTGGGACAGGTGGCTGCGGGCCCCGAGTGGGGGCCAGCGGGCCCGGCCCAGGCCCTGCTCGGGCCAGGCTGGACCGGGCCACGGCCATCCTGGAGCCGATGGACCTGTTCCACCCGCGGAACCCCCCCACAGCAGGGCTGTGGGCAGCCAGAGCAGCTCGGCTCCCCCCCCTCTCCACGTCGATAAGCCACATTTCAGCTGCAAGGCCGAGGTGAGATTAACCCTTTTAGTGCTGTGAAGAGCTGAAAACCTGAGGGAAGAGAAAGAGGAGATGCTTAAAGCTGAAATTCTGTTGTAAAACTATGAAGTATCAGAGTACCCGTTGTAATTTCATGAAGGCATGGGGGGTGGAGTGTTCAACTTGTACTTGTGAGCAAAAGCACCTGCGCTGAGATAGGCAGATGCTGAAGCAGCTGTAATTTCATGAGAAGTTTGGACAGGGAGACATGGAAGCGATGAGGACTTTTGCTCCAAATGGGAAAGGAGAAAACCTCAGTTCCTAGAGATGCTCCCAGAGATAGTCCTAACGATGAAGATGAGGAAGACCCTTTGCTCCCAGGGAAGGAGAAGGGCCTCTGTTCTTAGAGATGAAATGCTCCCAGAGATGGGTGAAGAGAACTTTTGTTTCTGAATGGCTCGACTTTAAAATTGCACCCCAAAAAACTTCAAGAGTGGACCCTCAAAAGCAGTTGTGGGAAAAGCTGCAGGTTGGGGGAAGGGACTCACATGCGAGCAGAGAGACTCCTCTTCCTAAATGGACTGAACAAAGTTATTTGGAAGTGGACGGCTGTCTCATTGTGATAACGTTTTTATAGCACGAGTAAGAAGAGACTTCTCTTCCTAAATGGACTGAACAAGGTTATTATGGAAGTAGTAAACAGACTGAACATCTTAAGGGTTGTCTTTTTACATTGTCAGTGGGAGAAGGGAGGAAGGTGGGGGGAGGAGAAGTGTTCTGAAGGTGTGGTATAAATTTTTTTTTCCTTCTTTTAGGTCTGTTAATAAACTTCTTTATATTCTTTCAAAGTTGGTGCCTGCTTTGCATTTCTCCTAATTCTTATCTCACAGAAGATAAACAGTAATGAATATTTTGGGCCAAACCACTACACTAAATTGGTGTTTCCGCCCGGGAACAGAACCAAACCCGCTACAGTGTGTAAACAGATACATAAATAAATAAATAAATACTCGCTATACAGAGACCAAATAATGAACAATACACATATACACTAATCATGACTGAAAAAAAGACCATACTTACACAAGACATAGGAGAGGACAACTCCAGGAATGTAACTTCCCACGACAGTGAAAAACGTACATATGCTGCAGACTAGTAGGCAAAACTGGCAAAAACATTAAAATTCACCATTAACACTTCCACTTAAATGATTAGATCATTTTGCAAAAGAAAGATGTTGCATGCTAATGAAATCTGGAATGCAGGGCAAAATTGAAGGTTGTTTTTTAGAACTGGGAAATACTTCTAACACTTCTGGTGAAAATACGCATCAAACAGTCCATTTTGGATAATTAGGATGCATCCCCTCTTCTATCATTAAAAACCTGCTATTTTTATTCATTTACTGTAAAGCTTTAACGAGTGCATGTTTACTGCTAAAATTACACCCTCATTGCATGAAAAAAGACTGGACGGTTTATATGCAGGAAAAAACCCAACTCAATAATTGCAATATTATAATGCATACTTGCTGTATGCTTACCAAAGGAAAACATCCTTCCCCTACCTACAGCTCTCTCCCCTGTTGTGTTGCTTTGTGAAACTGCTTTCTCTCATATGCTGGCAAGCAATCTTGTGATGCTTGTTGTCTACTCTAGCACCTCTGTTAATGACAAGACTGAGCCGAATTTTCAATAAAAAATTTGAGATTTGGCCTTTGTGGTGACTGAGACATAACAGTGCATCTTTCACAACTGCACAGTGCTGAGTACACAACGGAGCTGTTCAAAGTTTGCAGAAAGGATCCATTTGCTTTTGGAACTGAATTGCAATAAAACGGTTAATTTGAAGAAATTTTGCACACAGCATTATTGCCTAATTTGCTTCTAATTATTGAAGTAAAAATAATGACATGGCTTAGAAAATGAGGCCAGGGAAAAGAAGGGAAGACATGCTACCAAAATTAGCTTTTCTAAACCAGTATTAGCTATCTCTTAACATGCAGTTACTGTCATGTTACCACATTACTGATACTGCATTTCCTTACTTCACTATAAACTTCTTTTAAATATAACTTTACTGTCCAAACATACAACTACTCTTTATATAATTTATTTGGGTTTTTTTCTAGAGGTATTTCATCCTGTTGCTCATCTGTATTTTCAGTCTAAACTGCTAATATTTGAATGTGGTACTACATACTTTCTATTTGCTAATTCTGAATGGCCTGTTTTCAGGAAAGATTTTCTGGCAAAATGAAAAGAGATTAAAAGAGGAGAAAAAGACTCGTAGTCTTCAACTTGTATTTAGCAATACAAATATAAAAATGTAATCTACTATTATCATAATATACTTCTATATTATTTATATTTTTCTTTGGAAAAAAAAATCTGCTTCACTTTTGACTAGAAGTAGATAATAATATTCTTCCTAGTTGGAGGAAAAAAAGCCCTACTCTTGCTTGCTTCTTCATGAACTGGGTTCTCCAGCTCAGCCTTTTACTAGTAAAAAAAGGGAAAATCACCAACTGTAAGTGTATAGAAGAAAAATTATCACAATCAAGTATGAGGAACTCTCTTCATGCAGCTATTCCTGAAAACTAATTATTTGTGAAAAAACCCCATGTTTATGTCTAGGAACAGGCCTATTTACTTCTTCGCTTTTTCAAGTCTTTATTAAATTGTGATGTTTTAGATTTCCTTTAAAAAGTCCATGGAATAACCGGTGAAGTTCCAACAGCTGTAAGGGGATGGACTGTATTGCTATAAACTTCATTGTGAACAGCTTTTCTCACTGACTACCTACCCATATTCTTCAAAGCAAAAAAAAAAGTTAGCATAAACTCATGACTGAAGGCATCAGAATGCACATTTTCTTTTCTTTTTTTTTTTTGCTTGCTCACCTGTTGTTTTATAAATATATCTCACCTTTTTATTACATAATATAGAACTGTTAATCTTACTGGGGAGTGCTTACCTTGCCAGGGTTTTGTTCCTTAAAGTGGGACATTTCTTGAAGAAATACAAATAAATTCATCAGTGCGTCTGAAATGCACTGATTTATTCTGGGTCTGTAGTCTTGACTGGAATCGGTGACCTTCCAGCTGAGTAAAACAAACAAAAATACCCAACTTTGTTTACAGCTCATATGAAATTTGAAACTGGTTGAAAACACCATGTTGTAAAGCCATTGCCTCTGGCAATGCAATGGCTGCTGATATGCTAGAGACACATGTGCTAGTTTCTATGTATTTTATACTAAGCTAATTCAATATTTTTAACTAAAAAAAAATCTGTTCAGTAGTAGCAGTTTTCAGTCCATACAAAAATTACTGCTTATTCATTCTGGTCATATGAAGACATTGAGTTCAAGGCACAGTTGTCATCTAAATCAAGCAACTGACCTCAAATTTGTTTTTTAATATTATTTTTTCTTTAAAAAATATAACACAGTACTTTTCATTGCCACCAGATGGCCATACATATTAATAAATTTCATTTTATGCATATAATCCTTGTGCTTTTTCTTTTCTATTTTTTATCTTGTTCTGCAAACTATGATGATGAAATTGCTACCCAACCTAGAAAAAAAGAAATTGCTCTTGAGGTCTTGCTGTTTACATTCATTTTCCTACTGAATTTCAGTTTTTCTATTGTATTGAAAGGACTGTTTCTAAAGCTTATCTTATGACTGTTCAGTAACTTTAATAAAATAATACCCTCCAGAAAGAACCTGTACCAAAGAATTTGCTGACAACCATGAGAAAGCATATGTGTCTATCACATTTGGGGCTGATCAGTGCATCCAATACTGAGCTTAAATGGTTACATCATATACTTTGGTGGACTAAACAAAACGTCTACAAGGAAGCTGTTTTATGAAACAACAAATAATAATAAAGACATACACAGGCCGGTAATGCCAAATCAAACTGGTACAAAGAATGGACGAAGCCCCGTGCAAACGCTGAGAATCTGAAGTAAATTCCACCCCAGCTTTAGTGAGTTACCTTTCACATAATGCACTGCTGAGTACAGACAGCGTCGATCGCAGTGAATGCAAGCCAGCCATGAGCAACTCTGGTCATTTTACCGACATGTAAAACCCATTGCATGTCTAATCCATCACTGCCTTAATAGTCAACATTTTGTCACAGGTGGATTGAATTACAAGATAAATAAAAATTACATTATGAAAAAATGACTGTACAAGGGTCGATGCATAGCCATAAGGGGACACACAGACGGTCACATCAAACTCCCGACTCCTATCAGTTACACCGTCTCCGCAGTCTCATTTTTGTAAAAAAGCACAATTTCGGTCAAATATGCTCCGCGGAGACCCTTGCCTGTCTCCCGGCTCTCCTCGTCCGCCACGAGGTGGTGGCACAGCCCTGCGGGGACCAGCCAGGGACGGGAGAGGCGCGGGGGACACAGCCACACTGCCCGGAGGTGACACAGCCACACTGCCCGGAGGTGACACAGCCACACTGCCCGGAGGGGACCGCGACCCGCAGGAAGCGGCGGCATCAGCCACGGGGTAGGGCTCATTGAAGTCCAAACCCCAGAACTGGTGCCCTGCTCCTGACTGCATTATAGGGTTTATAGTGTTGCAGTGGTGTGATTTCCTCTTACATTACAACACAGTCAGGGTGCAGGGTTTTTTTCCTCCCCTTTGAAAAAAAACCCAAAAAACAATGAACTATTTAAAACAGTGCACCTGAAATACATAGGATAAGAGTCCCCTGTCTTGGGCTGGGTGACTTTCGCAATTTCCCAGCCATGCAAGGCACCGAATGCAGATATTTGCTCCTGACAGAGGATGTAAATAAAACCATAACATAACTCACAGAGATCACGGCAGGAACCCAGCTGGAGGGATGAGCAATGTTACACAGAACTTTCTGTCTGCATACCACCCACAATAAAGATTTCAATTTCTATCATATCTGATAATTAGTGGCTTCAGAAGAGTATTACACAAGGGGTTTGGCCTATGGGAACTGCAATTTTTATGGATAGGCTACTCCCCCTAAAGAAACACTGCTTCCAGGTTTTGTAAACCATTCTACAGCACTAATAATAAACGCCTTAAGAGCTGCCCAATTATTCCAGTACTGAAAACTACTATTATGACAGTGTTCTGAATAAAAAAATCCTTTTACAGACTTTTATTCCTACCCTTTATTTAAAATTGTTGACAATCAAAGTAGAACTTCGTAGAAGCACAAAGCAAAAATGAACAGGCCTGATGCCTACTATCAAATTAGAGCTCTGAAATACCTAGGACAATTGTAGATACTCATTTTAATAATTTTAAGCTAATAGCAAAAACAGAGAGGGGAGTAAAGATGAAAGCATAAAGTACAATAAAAATGCAAACTATTTTCACATATGCTAACCACTAATATAGAGACAATATGGATTAAAGAGGAGATGTAACAAGGCACAATGGGATAGCCAGTAACAATTCAAAATAAAATGCATATTATGAAGAAGAAGTGCACATTTGCAGGGAAAGTTCTCTGGAGTTGCTTTGCTTGGTTGCTAGTGATGCTTTCTTTAGCCAAGCTGTTGAAAGCATGAGCTGCAGTGCAAAATAAAATATATTGCTATATGCTTTGGCCCTGTGGTCCACATGTGGTGCATGGACAAGAAGCAAGAAGAGTGGATGGTACAGGTGAAATTTCCTTCAAAACATTGCAAACCCACTACTGAGATCCACAAAAGAATACTTGGCAGTTGCTTCTAGGCCACAAGAAATCGTAAGACACCTTTGTCAGTTCTACAATAGCTACAATTTTCTATTTTACAAGGAACACCAGGGACTATTTTGAAGCCTTATTCTGATCTTAGGCAATTAGAGGTGTAACAAAGTCAGCTTGCTGATCTTCAGCGTGACAACCAGATGCACATGCTGCATCTTCTTGTTCGCACCTCCCAACAACTACCAGCCGTGGTGATGTCTGTTCTTCCTGTCTTTTTACGCTGAGCCCACTTTAATGGTAGTGTTACCCACAGTCCAGAGAGTTGGAACAAGGGAGAAGCAACAGATCCTGGTGAAGGGGGAGTGAGAAAGAAAGGAGGTACATCATATAGTTGTATGTACAACATATAATGTATGTACACAAACACAGAGAGGTTATGTCATGGTCCTGTAAAAACAGAGATAACTATTACGTCTGCATTAGATCAAAAGGAAACAGGCACACAATGATGCATACTCCAGAGAAATTAATTTTCCAATGATCACATTTAAAGATAAAAAGGGAAAAAGAAGATACGTGAAGTGATGTAGATGATGAGAGTGGAGTGCCTGACTATGACGTTAGTCAACCAAGAACACAAAAAGTATTTTAGCATAATATTAGTGGGGTTACTCACAATGCCTTAATACATGACTTAAATGTGAACCCTACACTTCCTGCCAAAACAGCTTTAGGGACTGCTGTCCGGGTGCTCCTTTGGGGATAAGCAGCCAACTCTCTCTGAATACTTTCAAAGGTTTTTGTGGATAATTTAGAAAGAATAACATTTTATGCTCCCATCACATCCTTAGTTTGATATACAGTGCTACACTTCCATTCTAAAACTACTCTCAGTAAGGTTGAGGGTGTTCAGAAAAAATAAATTACTCACATCCTTCTGACTGCCTATTGCATCATTTCTATAACTGAGCAAATATATAAACTGTTGCCTAGTAATTGTAAAAAAAAACCTACCCAAAACACTCTGCCACCCAGACGCTTCCACTGATCACAGTCACAAACTCTGGCCAGAAGAGTCAGTGGCATTACATTCGCTAAAAATGACTGATGCTGTCATGCTCTCATTTTTGTAGCTAGACATCTGTTCAAGCAAAGCCCCATCACATTTCTCTCAGAAAGGTCAGCAGATCTCATGTTACTGGTTTAAAGATCTCTGCGTGATGTGCTGGATTTTTTTTTAATTATGTGTACATAGTTTTCTCTGTATCTTCATGCAGATAGGCTACTCAGAACTGCAGCAGTGACAGAGAACACCATGATGTGCTGGATCGGAAGGACTGCACCCACATAAACATAGAGTTAGTAATTATAGAGCTTCTAAACCCTCTTAATTTCTCAACTGTAACCACACACATTTGAAGCCTGTGCCCTCTGTAATTTTCAGGGTAACTTAGAATGTAGTAGCCAAGGTGGAAGAACTGAAAGTTACAGTCCCAAAGATATGTAAATCAAAATATAGGTAATATGGCTATTTTGTAGTTTTAAAAAAAGTAATATCTAGAACATATAGAATGGTGCAGCTGTAAGGGATCTGGATATCAAAGGACAAACAAGCAACCAGGAGTTCATCCTGAAACTTAACCAAGAGAAATGCAGTGTGCAAACTGTCAGCACACCCCAATCGAGCAGGTCTACCTTTTCAGAGCTTTCACAGGTTTCTGCTGTAAGAAAGAAGTCACCACAGTGCAGAAGGGAGTGATTATAATGATACAGTTTTTCTCTGAAGCAAACATTTTATACCTGAAGACCTATACAAAAATGTAGGTTTTTGAAATATTTCTTCTAAATTGTTAAGGTACAGAGATAAAGAATTTAAAATAGTATCTAGACTAAAAAGGTTTGTGTAAAAAAATTTTTTTTTTACATATAAATTTCAGGAGGGCATATACTGAAAAGGAAAATAAACACCCCTTTCCCTTTCCAAAATATAAAATAGTGTTAAAAGAACATTTTACAGTTAAGTGCATTAAAGTACAAATGGCAAAACCTCTAAAATCTACTATTGAACTGTGGTGGAACACTATTGATTAGCCTTACAAAAACACAATGTAACACATTTGTGAATGTTATGTGCACTATGTGGAAAGACAGAATGGCCAGCACCACTAAACTCACAGCACAGCATCTTAATGACCTATGTGGCTAATTTTAAAGGTGACTATGTAGCACTGTGCTCTATCCTGTGCCACTTTTGGATCATATGCAATCGTTAAGTATACTAAAATAATTATATGTGTGTCATGTGGCCATGACCAAGTCAATAAGACCTGCTATTTAAATGAATCACTGGGACACCATGTAAAATCCTCCTCGCTTCAAAGACTTCCGCAAAAAAAAGCTGTGTCACTGAAAGAAAAAGCAAAACCAGGAAGCATCCACAAATACACTCCATTCTTAGACTTCAGGGAGAATCTTCATCTACAACCTTTTTGCTACAAATGTTATAAAGCTTTTCTAACAGAAATATCTCCAGCTTGTGGATATCCATATGCACCTTATTTCCCATTGCTAATCCACATGAGCTGCACAGATTTAGGCTCACTAACATGCAGTACTGTGGATAACATCCTTTAACTGATCACATTTGACCATCCCTTCAATGCCGAGACTTTGGCACCCTTGGAATCTCTAAGATATACAGACAGATCTTGTTTTTAAAATGAAGCTGGAGAATGTAGCTATCAGCCTTAAAGAGTAGCTAACATTTCCCAATCTAAAAAACTCCTTTAATTACCACACCTCCAGTAGTTCAAATACATTGTTTGTAAGAGTGAAATGAATTAATACTATGCAACATTGCTTCTCAAACTTTTAAAGTGTTTTCTTCCTGGCCTCATCCATCCTCATCTGACACTTCAATTTTGTGCTTTTTCTTAACAGTGGTTCAGTCCTATTTGCTGTTCCTGTTTTTTTGGTTTTTTTTTTTTTTTTTTTCCAAGGGAAGGTGTGGAATAAAAAGCTGAAAAAAGACCTTACTTCACAGCTTTCAGTAATATGCATCCCCCCTTTTATTTCCTGACCAAGATGATTTTTTTTTTTTTTTTTTAATATTACTGTACAAGAAATATGTTTAAGTCATCAGCATTTGTTGAGGCTGGATGTGCCTTTTTCAATGGACTGCACAGCAGACTGGTCAGGCCACGTGACTTTCAACAAAACATCATATAAGCAACCTTTCATCCCGGACTCTATATACTCCTTGCACAGTGTGTTGAACTAAAGCCATAACTGTATTTCTTCTCTTCAACTGACGGGAACATTTCATCACTGGTGTCCTGCTAAACAGTATCAATCCTATAAATGAAGGTAGTTTTTTTGCTTATATTACTAGTCAAGAACAACGTTTTCTGAAAATGAAAGCAAACCTATTCTTTTAAAGATACACTGAAGGGTTCTGCAAAGAGATAGGGGAATTCATCTAGTCCAACAGATTACTTAAAAAAAAGAAAATGACCCATTATTAACAGGATTTTATTCTGGAAAGCATGTGTTTATCTATTCATGTACAATACATCAGTTATCTTATGAAGTCTTAATAAGGAGCTGCATTGTATTTCTTTAGCTGACCAAACACAAACTGGTTAATTCCTGCTTTTTTTGAAGGTGATTCCAGTATACAAGTGCCTCAACACAGCAGATAGTATTAGATGTCACTTTTTGCTGAATATTCTGCTAAAACAAACAAAATACACTCCACCTAAATTGGGGCATTTCATTGTTGAACTCCTCTTGACAGACTCTGGTGAGCAGACTGGTAGGCCAGCTATCACAGGAAACCCCTCCTCTGACCTGCACTCGTTCCCCCAGCTCCCCTGAGGAGAACACCAGCTACTACTGCAGTTCCAGGTCATTCAAAGCATGATTTGACAGTCAAGTGCCATTAGTCCAAACTCATGACTTAGTCATTAAGTGTAGATTTTTAAAAACATCTCTTTACATGAAACCAGAGTGTTTCAGTGCCATGTAAATACTATCATTGACTTGCTTTCTATTCAGCAAAGACTATAATGCTATTTACAATGGGCTGTTGTCCTTTTACCAAGACGGTACAAGGCCTGGGATCTTTCAGGTCAGGTTCCCATGTTAACAGACACTGGTTACACAAAAGAGACATTTTTGTTCAGAAAAGTAAGGAAACTCCTTCCTAAGCAACAAGACCATAAAGTTCCATTTGCAGAACTTTAAACAGATCTGCCCAGCTTTTGGAAGAAAGTCTTTTGGATTTATTCTTCTCTTGCAATGACAACTCTTTTAGTCCTTTTTCACAAAATCAATTAATTTTCCTCCTTTCCAGCCTCCACATTCTTCAGCTGGGATATTCCTAGTTCAAGGCCTTTCAAAGTCAAACAACTAGGAAAGATGAGCTGAGTATTCCCTGAAGTGCAGAGCAGCTGCACAAAAAAAAAAAAGGGAAAACTGGATTTTCAACTGGATTTTCAAAAAGAGTATTTTTTAAAAATTACTTTCTGTGTTACCTAACAAGATGGGTGTAACTTTTTCTGTGCAAAACTTCATTTTGACTCTTTTCCATGGTTTTAATGTATTTTGTACAGGTAGGTTTTCACTTAGTACTCTGATGCATTACTTAGAATTCCTAAAGCCATGTGCTTCCACCACTTCAGGACTGATATTCACAGTAACTTTTATACATTCTTGACTATTATGAGATCCCTCACAAATTGTCAATTAAAAAAAAAAAAAAAAAGATTATACTGTGTTACACCAAACCAGTAGTGGACCTGATGATAAAGAATTACTGAGGGAAAGTATCTCCTTATGCTAAATTGTTTTCAATCCTCTACCTGTGGCCACACATTTCCTCACTGTTCTTCATCTGTTACCATCCATGATCATGTGCCAAAACAAAACAGAAGATACGAGTGGGTACGTGCTCTTCACAACTCTTAGCTTTTTGGCTAGCCTTACTAAGATGTATTTGTGCATCCGTTCCTTCGCTTATTCTTCATTTAAATTCACAGTATGACTAACAGACTCTTGACCAATGCCACATATTTAATTATGAGGTAACAACGTTCATGAAATACACTTGTGACACAATATTACATCTTTTCTGAAGTAGGACATGAACTCAAGAGGAGAGAGGATGTAAGAAGTATATGCATCTGAGAAGGGCCTACAAAGAGGGCAGTGCACTGAAACTAATCAGGGATCAAAGCTCATTCTACACCTTCTACAAAAGTACTACTGCTCTCCTTTTTTAAATACATACAAGCTTAAGCTTTGATCAGTGTGCCCTTAAAATTACACCATTATCTGTGCATTTACATTTCAATTTCTTCTTTTGCAATTCTAAGATTAATTGCTCCTGTACAGGTCCCATAGCTCCTTCCCTCTTGTTTAACTTGGACCAAAATATTCTGACCTCCACCAAACCTCATTAGCACTCCTTTAGCAATGTTCTCCAGTTATATCCTATTTGTTATGACCAAGACAAAAAGGCAAATTAATTTCAGGAAAAAACCTGGAACCTTTTGATTAAACTACTTTCTCAAACCTTTTTGCTCAATAGCAAAGACATAAAGGGATGAGGGATGAGCATCAGGGTCAGTTAATTTAATGGTAGCTTCAAAAATGATAAATGGGCAGAGCAGGCTCTGTTATGCTTTTCCAGGTTACTGCTTTAGAAAAGCTCATCCTTTTTCTTCCAAATCCAAAACAAAAGCCCTCAAATTTGATAGAAAAAGAGGTCTTAGAGCCTTGGGTGTCGTTTCTTCTATTTAGCTGCCAAAGTTTGCTGCAAGCCTTTATAGAGAAAGAATTGTGAACAAAATAAATTAGATACTATTACAAAGCTGAAAACTTTTTTGAAGGAGTCACACATATTTCAGTTTTTCTTTATTGAAAAATAAAGAACTGAACGAAGTGGAAACCTCACTAAACATTTCTTAAAGAATAGCAATTAACACTTTGGTGGTTATCAGCAACAAGTCAACATTTCCTTAAGAGAAGAAAAAATGCTCCCTGCAACTACAATTAATTGCAATCTATGCCATATATATAGGGCACAACCCAGATATCCTTGCAAACGGAAATGTGTAGGTGACCCCACCCCTGCAGAGACCCAATTATGCCCCTGGGGATCCATTCACCCACGCCCATCCAGTTAGGGGGCAGTGCTTGAATGTGCTGTTCTACCACAACCAGAATTATCTCCCGTATTTCACCTCAAACATACTGGAAAAACATCCACATAAATGTTCAGATTTAACTAGAAGAAATCAAATCCAAAGCCATAATGAAATGCTCACTCCTGATCCTTGTAATTGCTTAATTTCTTGAATTTGTCTCTATATTCTGGCATTTTGTTCACTAACTTCTAAAAAGAAAAAAAGAATCTACTTCTATATACATGACAAATGCTCCTTTTACAACATCAAGTATTTAATTAACACCATTTTGGAGCCAATATTTTGATTAGCATCAAGACTATGGAAAAACCATGTGGACTTTAAAAAATCTAGATTATAAATTCTGTCATAGTCAAACATCAATAATATCTACTTTTCAAATATCTACTTTAAAAACTATTTGGCTAAATTTAATTAGTGCATTTCTTTCATAGGATGTGCCAGATCATATTTCAGAAAATGGTATTTTTTAAATTGTTACCAAGTTTTAGATCTAATTACTTTTTTTTTGTCCTGACTGTTGGTTATATCAGCTAATTAAAATAAAAGCTGAACTCCAGAAAGACAGGCATACCGCAAAGGGACACAGTGCCCCATCTCACACAAATGAGTTAGGCTTCTCTCAGGAACATGGCTCCAACTCAACTATTTCCATGCCTGACATTTTGAGGCTTTGAAAGGAAAAGTGACCAGGTAGAAACCACATAGTATTTTCTTTCCTTCTGCTTCAGTTTAACAAGTACCTCAGAGCTGTTCTATTTACCCTCTATCAGACATTAAAACTCACACTTCCCTCCTCAGAAGGTTAGCATTAGAGGCAAAGCCCTCAAGAAGCAGAAGATTAGTTACAATGCAGAGAAAACTGATCTCAGGCTGAGCACACAGGAGTACACACAGATTAATTACATGAAGCCTCAGTCCTTCCTGCACTGCACAGGAGGGCCAGCACAAGCAAAGTACAGTACCTGTCATCTTGTCCCAGATCCTCACTGTCTGGCATTTCAGATGTGAAAGGGAATTCTCTCTCTCTACCAATCTAGATAATCCAGGACACGATCTTCTAGTCTGTTTTGTGTTTTAGGAGCCACTGGCCAGGCACCTGTGCTGCTCACTGCCAGGAAGAATGCTCCTTGCTCAGAGAGCAAATGTTTACAAGACATCCTAAGTGCTGCTGGTCTTGAATGAAGTTCAGATCGGTCGGCTTTGATTGGCCGTGGCTATAAATAAACAAGTCGTGACTCACCTCACACACTATGACAGGGTGTTTAGTAGCAAGCACAGTCAAAAGCCAAACAGTTTGTTTTCCTTCTGGTCATGTGAGGGAGAATCACCACCCACTTAGTACATTTTATTTTTCTGTTTCCACTGAAAATCTTCCTCAACATCTCCCATTTTTCTCAGGTGTAAGCAGCAACAAAAACGATGAGAAGCTAAATAACTTTAATAAAGTGACAGGCTTGAAAATATGAGAGCAAAGAGTTTACTCTTAACTACAACAAATCCTTTTTTCCTCCCTACAAAGTGTCAGTCACAAGCTGCCAGAAGAAGCCAAATTATTCTCCAATGACGAAATTTACAGATGAAAAAAATCCACACAAACTTAGCAATTCTTTTAAATAAGGACTAGGAAGACAAGTTTTCAATAATGATTAACTGAATTGCTTTTAAGTTCTGATTCCAAGCTCATCTGCCATAAACAATCTTAAACAGAAATACCAGAACACTGTGCTGGCAAAGTCCTCAAAAACTAAAATATGCTGGTAGGAGGAGGCTTTCTGCCAAAATACTTTGATTGCCTCTGTGAAGGTGAATTGAATATGGATTTCCTCCTATGGCTTTTCTTCCTACTGCTGCATGCATGACAAGGATTCTGTCACTCCAGTTACACCAGCTACGTCTCTATTAATTTTCAACACACCCGCAACCTTATCTGTGCTGGTGAAGCTTTGTAACACAGTCCAAGACTCCAAGGATCCCGTCTGTGTGTCGTTCAGCACAGTGCTCAGCACTGCTCCTTCACATGGTTTCCTTCAGTCGCTGAACAGGTTGACCTGTTGTTCTTAAAATGTTTTCAAATCCACATTATATCCAGAGATCTTCACATAAGAAATCTATTTTTCTATGAAGGAACCAAGCAAGATTTATACCTGCCTGTCCTGCATGAGACAGTAAGAATTGTCCTGGAGATGTCACATGTTAAAAATAAATTTAAAAAAAAAAAAAAAAAAGGAGAGCAGGACAACATGGCAGAGATGCCATGTATCTTTGATTTGCTAAGCTGTATATGGTGCATTGTGAGTAATACATAATTTCTTGGAAAACTGCTTAAATTTCAGAACGACAAAGGATTCTACCCTTTCTTCTTTTCTTCGTATAAATTTCTTCGAAAGGACTAGTAAGATCTAAAAAAATGGGAGTAAAGTCCTCTGACTAAATTATGCAATACAATATATAATTAGGCATTAATAAGTGTCCCGCCTACAACTGAGACTTTCCGTGGTCACCAATACTGGAATATTCCAATGTAGTAATCTTTTTCTTTTCTTTTCTTTCCTTTTCTTTTTTCTTTTCTTACTTCTGATAGTTAGAGGTGAAATAATTAAGAGTTTAATTTCTTCAAGCTTACCCTGAAACAATAGAGCTGCTAAATTCAAAAATCTTAATTAATGAAATGACTCTGTGTAACAGTTTCATCTTCAGATCAACGGTGTGATGTCTTCTAATTAGGAAAAGAAACAAAAGAAATAACTGAAATCTGCAAACATGTAGGAGCATCATTCAAAATTTAAATGTAGCATCAAAAATTAAAGCAAACAAAATTGAACCCCCTATGTAACTTGGGCTGCTTTAGTTTCCATGCACTGCAATATACTCTTACACAACCACATACATTTACTATGTAAAACGCCTTTTTACAAAATATTCCATTTTAAAGCATTTGAGGATCACACTCAGAAGCTGAAAAGCTTTCAGTATCATGTCTATCCCTGTATTTCAGCCTTGGAACTTGATGTATTCCAAACTCAAGTGCAGCTTTGGACTGTTCCTTTCTTTGTCACACTCTACACAGAGCTTATTGCTACAGCAGAAAAACTGTTTACTTTTACAATTCCTTACAACTCTTCCCAGCCCTCACTGAGGTAAGGAGGATAATATCACCTTATTTACTTATTCATAAGCAAGACCTGAAAAAGATTAGGTTCAAAACTGTCTACTAAATGAGTACCTATCTAAAATGTCAAGGACCTGTTAGCTTGGAATTAGAGCATATATAAAACACTTCAGTACTCATAGACTAGTTTCTACAGGTATCATTGCTCACCACTTCTGAAAATCATACTTGAGAACAGCATGAGTGCATAATTAGTGGAACTGCAATTGCACTGAAGTATTTTGCTTGGTATCACAAAGAAGACTATCTAGAAAATTCCATCTCATTTTTTTGATCATTCTAAATTCTTCTGCGTCCAAGGGAATTAGAATTTGTATTGGCCCATCTGGAGGTTTCCAGCAGATCAGGTTCCAGATTATTTCACACCTGCATGAGATAGAATGACCTCTCCAAGAACACTTTGGTGGAACAGCAGCAGGTGAACAGAAGTACTGTACTGAATCAGGCCAAAGGGCTTTGGCATCTTCTCCTGTGTCCAAAAGGAACAGCCAAGGAAAAAACACATTGCTGCCTTCTACATATAGTCCTCCAGACTCCAACTTGTGGAGGTTTGAGCCAGCAGTGATGCCTATTTTTTAGCTCTGAGTGGATTTCCATCCTATGATAACACCTATAACATCTTGTGGCAAGGACATCTGCAGCTTAACTGCATAATGTTTGGGAACAAAAATCCAGCCTACCCCCACCCAATATTGTTTGCTCTGATCTAGCCACTTCAACTGGTTTCCAAGAAGTTTTATATTGGAACAGGCAGATGACAGTTAACTCTCTTTAGCTTTTCACAGTGATTTATTGTTTTTGCAGACCATTATTGTTTGGGTTTTTTTGATAGGACTGCAAAATTGAAAGATGAAGCTGTTTAGAAAAGAGGTTTCCGTTTTTTAAGATTGCTAAAAATTAGTTTTAAATTTTTCCAATATAAAAAACTCAAAGTGACTAGAAATGACAGAACTGAGGAAGGAAAGTCTTTTCCTACCCATGTTACTTTTCAAGGAGATTCTTATTTCCTTGCTTAGCTGCAGCTAAGCACTGCATTAACTGCACTGGACTTGAGTCACTCTCCTCTGTCCTTCTAAGTTCCTTCTTGCCACTTTTGAGGCCTCAACTCACATGACTAATCTGTGTTTCTCTGAGCAACTTCTTTGTTTGAGCTGCTATATTCCAGCCTTGCCATGTCTCTCTCACTTCTCACATGCAGTATTGTCTGAAATTTTCCCTCCCATTGGCTCTGTTGCTTATTCAACAGAAAGAACAACCCCTTCTACCTCACAGTGAATTCCTCCCCCTTGTGCTATTACTTTTGAAAGGAACATGGAAGCCCTTGGTTTTGTAATCAAGAGGAAAAAGATTCTATCTACAATGTCCTCCTGTTGGTCAGCTCATTCAGCTTTAAAAGCCCTATTTTGCTCACCTGTTTCATGCACGTAAGCTCTTG
Source organism: Corvus hawaiiensis (assembly GCF_020740725.1). Classification (NCBI taxonomy): domain Eukaryota; kingdom Metazoa; phylum Chordata; class Aves; order Passeriformes; family Corvidae; genus Corvus; species Corvus hawaiiensis. The sequence continues at coordinate 80,418,317 of NC_063213.1, read as the reverse complement.
CATGCCCTCAAACATCTTTACTGTTCTTCTGCAAGCTCTTCCTGGGTTTACCATAACCAATTTAAGGTGGGAGAGACCAGAAATACAGTTATTCCCAGTGAGAGCATACTATTATTTACACATTTTGACCTCTTTTCTAAGCTTTTCCTCATGGTCTGTTGGCCATCATTATGACATTTTTACACAGAGCTTTCCAGAGTACCCGATCTTCTTTATGTTATCTGGATAACTTTAATAACAAATTCTTCTTACTTCTGCTTGTACCCATTACCCTGGTTTCAGCTAAGCTGACCTCCTCTAGATCTTTCTGAAAACTTCCTTGAGAGCTGTTGAGTAACAGCTCTTTGCTGTCAGGTACAAAGACATCCCAAAAGATGTGCTGGCATGCAGATCAGATGCCAGCCTGACATACTGCTCGATCAGGGAATCTTACCAGTTTTGCTCTTGCTGAATACAAACTTGGACTGCATATGGATCATAATTATCAAGTGAATGGCCTTTCTCCCAAATGGTATGGACATCTATACAAAATTTTTCTTTTACAGGTGGGCACTAAAGACTCTGGAAGTCTTCAGAAAAAGAAGGGAAATACAGGCTATGTTCTTGCCAGAGACAAGGAAGCAACCTCACAGCTAAAAGGATTGGAAATAGTGTCACATACACTGTTTTACACACTCAGATAGATACTGACGATGCTCGACGGTTTTAGGAGGTAGGTGGTGTGTCCCACCCAGGCTGCAAGCTTTCAAAGATTTTAGTCAGCCTGTGGCATGCTTTAGTGGGACAAGCAGCTCCAGAACTACTCACAACCACTGCTGCCTTCTATGTTTTTCCTCACCTAAAAGGAAACACTGTGCTTTCAATGTATAACCCTGTGTTAATTATTCAGATATGAATGAGTCTTACTTCCAATAATGTGAATGCAAAAATAATGAACTCCCTACTGTAAACTTAAAGACATCCTAAAAACCCTCGACTGACATTATTAAAAAAAAAAAAAAAAAATATATATATATATATAAAATCACTCTCCCAAAAGAACATCTAGTTTAGTTTTTATTTCCAGAACGAATAGAAAATTCTAGCATTTCACTTACGGTAGATGGTTTGCACTGGTGTTATTTTCAGCAAAAGCATGGGTTTAAAAACTACCATCATTGTCAAAGACATGCTTAGGATGAAGAGTAATGTGAAATGCCTTTTAATGCAATTGAAAAAAAATCATATTAATAATATACATTAAGTCCCCCCAAATGGACTATTTCCCCTCTTTTTCAATATGGGAAACTGAATAAACTGATCACATTTGTGTGTGTGTGCAGGCATGTGTACAATTATATATTTATATGCACACACATGTGAAAGTATATGTTTTACCATATTTCATCAATTTCAAGGGCATGCCAAGTTTCCCATATTTTCAGCCAAAATTTGCTGAACGTTTCCTGTCCCGATTCTTTCTATGTAAAGCTGACTTCAAACTGCAAAAGCTTATTGTATCTACTTAACTTTGAGGTCTCTCCATACACTGTGAGATATACAGAGGAGGCTAGTTTTAAAAGAGAGGAAACCTTTCATACAAGCATAAATGAAAAATCCTTCAACTGGACCTGCTGAACATGCTCAGTTCTTTGCTGGGGTATTATACCAGGTGTCACCACAAGCAGTAAAAAAGCTAAAAAAGATGAAGACACCTATTACACACAAAACATAGTCTGGTACTTAGCTGTACCAAGGTTCAGGATTGGCCAAAAAAAAAAAAAAGAAAAAAATTAAATCTTTCAACAGTCGACGACCAATAAAAGCAAACAAAAAAAGAGCACAGGAAAATTTTTCTCTCTTCATGGAATTCTGCATATTATGCAGTATTCTTATTTGTACCTGGATGAAATAATTAATTGTTAAACATTTTTAAGATCACAATCTGCATATTCAGAAAAAACACCCCAAACAAACAGCATTCTGTTTTGACAAAAAAAGTAGTGCAACATTCAAAAAGCTAAACAAGATACCACATGCAAGAAATATTCACTGGGTAGAACAAAGCACATGAATATGTATTTTTAGAGAATCATTAAAAATTGCGTATGAAAGCAAACTGACTATCAACAGACACCAAAACCTGATTTGTATCAGCAACAGTGAATTGTCACTGTGAGGTTTTAGTGTTTCTCACAAAGCACGCATAATAATGCTCCATGGTGCATGACAGTATTTCCAAGTTTCAAACACAAGCAAAAAGAGGAGTTAAAGGAAGTAAGAAACATTTCAACTGCAGTTTTAAAAGCAGATTACTACATTTTAGTCACATGAAGATAGCAAATCTTGCTCTTTACAATATGACAGATCATGCTGGATTTGTGTGACAAACAGAGAGGAGCTGGAGACAGGAAGGTAGATCTTACCACTAAGGGTGAAAATCTCAACTGCTCTGTGACTTTTTGGCCACGGAATCAGCTATAAAAGAAAAAAAATATTTGGAGGGGGAAAAAAAAAGACTAAACAAAAAATCCAAACCCACCTAGCAATGATTTGAACCATTTCTAAAGATAACTATTTTTTCAAAATTTTCAAGAAATCTTTTACATACTGTTTCATGAAATTATTTCTTATACTACATTTCTACAAAGGTACTTCTGTACTAGCTCATCTCATGATCTGTAATTCAGTCAAGTCACATTAAAATGCTTTTTTTTTTCCCCTAGGCAAACATGCGACTCAAGATTCTGAAACCTGACCACCTCCCTGTCTCTTGGTTTGTAGCAATCTGAATCTGTTTCTTCTCACCAATGAATTTCTTTTCCCACTGAAAAGAAGACGAACGATATGAAAGGCAGGACCATACAGCAAGATACTCAGACCACATACTGAGAGCACCTATGTCTAAAAGATTTTGCTGGTATGCTCACAGTTTGCTTAGATGACCCACCATTACTTCAATGCTGCAATCATCCTGAACATGAGGATAGGAGCCAGTTTTCCATCTAATCATGTAATTTATTCTTTGGTGCAATGTAAGAAAATCTCTCCAGAGAGGGATTAGCGCAATTGCAAGCCGTAACTAGATCCAAGTACAGGTCACCAGTTCTGAATTAGACTTTAGAAGCTTAAGGATGAATAACTGCAGGACTTCAAGTACATTATAATGTAAGCACAGCACACAGTTATATATCATTCATCATTTTCACTGACACCAACCCTATTCTTATGTCCCAGCACAAAGAGCCAATGTTTTGATTAATATTCAGAATTGCTAGCCAAACATTTTCATAGTAGGTATGATCCATTTTGATTTCCTAAGGTCCACAGCCTTTTTCAATGCCTGTATAGTGAAAGTGAGACAGATGACTAAATGACTGCTAATTTATCAACTTATTAACATCAACTTATCTATTTGTTTACTGTGCGACAAGAGATGAACTCTCCAGTGTTTAACATGTCTGATGGTAAAATTACAATCATATTCTCTCCCTTTAAAAAGAGCTTTTTTCATTAGAATTGTCTTTATTCAGTCTCACTGTGGTAGTTTATAAAACTGTGCAGCTGTGACAAAAGAAAGGATTATTAAATTGTCACTAACATGACTCAGTTTCAAGGCCATATTTTCATGTGATGGAGCAACTGGTAATCTATGCTACCTGTCAGTACTTTCCAACTCCAACACTTGTAACAGCAAGTTAGCAAATCTGATCTATTACAAGAAAACCAGTAACATGTATATTTATATAACCAAAGTTTAAAGTATTTACAAACTAAAATCAGGGAGAAAATATCAGCGTGCATGCCACTTTAGAAGGCACGTATTTGTGTATGCTGATCAACCAGCTGGTTTAAAAAAAATACAGGAACCTGTCACCACAGTTCATATTACATTTTGACCTCACATTATAGCTCTGCCATAGCTGGAGAGAGAAAGCAGACATAAACTTCTTAAATGCTAACATCAAAACCTAAAGAAAATAGTTCTACATAGTGTCACTTGTGACAACATAGAAGGGTAAGATAGGTAATAATGCGAAGCAGAAATACACTATACAAAGCAACAGTATGTTTCACACAATGGCAATTCATACACATACACAATTACAAGCTGGGTAAGATGGTTACTTCTGAGTGCACTGATTAAAACAAAACCATCCTGAAGTGACAGGGTAAACCAATTTCTTCACCGAGTTTCTCTAAGTGAATACTTGTCAAACCTGACCATTCTCCTCTTTTAATATCTAGCCCTCTGTGAAACATCTGCAAATTAAAAGCAGTGGGAGGCCAGTGCAATACCACACAACTCCACAGAAAAGGCAAAGTGGCAGCCAAGAGAGAACTCAGCACTCTCCAGCAACCACACCTGCCCCCAAAAAACTACAGTCAAATGGCTCCTGGGCCAGTAGAAGTCAAGAAGGGTTCAGATGAGGGATGATGATCAAGGAAGACCTACAGCTTAACCCGTCTGTCAGCAAGGACACCTGCTGAGTTGTGACTGAGAGGAATCCCCTGATCTGGCCAGGCGAGCACTGCCAGAACACTCAGCCAGAAGTGCAGAGCACCTGATAACCTTCACCCTGACTGGAGAGGATGACAGGATGCACGACGCTCTGCTGAGGGGCTGGTAGAACTGCTGGGAAGACAAAACTAACTTCAGTTAGCTAGGCTTTTGTCCCAAAGATGAATTTGCCATTCCCTACCTCTTTACTATTAATTTTTGTTTAAATTCAAACCATTTCATAAGGTGGTTTAGAACACATGTATAGACCATTTGTATTGCACAGCATTACAGCCGCTCCTATCATCGCTAGAACTTCCTTTTCCCTCATTTTTTTATGGGCATCAAAAGATTTCTAAAGAATCCTTTTGGTTAAGCTGTAGGAAATATATTTTAAAAGTCCAATTTGCTATAGAAGACTGAAAAATTAAGCTTTCAATTTAGAAGTTATATATAAATACATATCTATATAAATCTGTAAAATGCACAATATTTTATCACAACTTTTGCTGTTTCCTTTAGAATCTTGAATAAAGATCATTGAGCCCAACTCCCTGAATGTTCCTATAGGTATTCCTGTAGAGAAGGGAAGTAGAAGGGTGGAAAAAATAACTCTCTACTCAGACTTTTACTTTAATTCAGTGAGGTGGGTTTTTCTTATTAAAAACCCCAACAAACAAACCACAAAAAAAACCCCCAAATACAAAACAAAATAAACCCAGAAAAAAACCCCAACCCCCAAAATAATTTAATTGGGAAACAGTCAGAGCACTTTAAACATATAATTTTTCAACTGCTTTTCAGGTAACCTGCAGTGCTTTTCACCTCCTTTCAGTGACTAAGAAATCCCCAAAAGACTAATTTCCATCTGCTAAAATCATTCTTTACAAAAAAAAAGCCTCTTCAGTATGTTTTGAGTTTGATTACTGATTGAAGAACTAAGTCTTTTCCAAGGTACATCTGGAAGGAGTTTCAGCAAAGTATTTGAAAGTTTTACAAAAAATTTTGCTTATGTGCTGTTTTCAGAAACTTCTATTTCTGTTTATCATCATATTGTATTGAGTTTCCAGCTGAATTCCCACACTTTGAGACTTTGATTATAATAAAGAAGTATCTGATTCAGCTAACCAGTTAGGACAGAAGTTGTCAAGGTACACATTGTAAGAAAATTGTCTGCTTACGGTGAACACAACGGAAACAGTTTGTTCCTGTACAGCCTTGACACGAGAACTTTGTACAATGATTGCTCAGATACATCTCAGTTTGTGTTCTAAGGCAAGCTACACGTGTTTAGAACAGTATATTTTTAAAGATCAGACATGCAAACCTCAGATATTCTTGCTCTGATTAATTATATTACTCTGATCTCATGCCTAAATGCATAAAAGCATGATGTTAAGGTACACACTGACCTTGCAACTTCCTTGGAATGTGCAGGTAGCAACAGACACTCCATCTAAAATTGAGCAATGGCTATCTCACGTGCCCTTCTTGGATTTCTCAGACTTTAACATTTATATAAAATCTATATACAAATGTAGATATAAATAGATAATATTTATTTCAGTCTTACTGTGTCACTTCACAAAATAAAAACTCAATGCTTGTATGAACAAGACCAGCTAGACTGGGTCTGCCAAAGGCCCATATAGCCCTGTGTCCTGTCTTTCATGCTTGCCAAAACAGAACACTTGGGGATACCTAAACAACAGAATAAAAAAATGGGAAAATACATAATGGTAGCTCCATAAAATACAACTGAGTTTCCAACAACCTGCAGCTTGGGGACTTTCAAAGCCAGAGGAGGTGATTTTTTATTTAAAAGCCTTCAGTTAATTTTATTTTAAAAACTGTCTTGTAATTAATATTTAAAATCCATCTAATATTTACAACAATCATGTGCCAAGGATTTCTGAAACTTATTACATATTTTTATTTTTCCTCAGCTTGCTGCCTGCTATTTTGATGCCTCCTTATTCTAAAAGTGTGAGAGAGAAGGCATGTTCCTTGTGGTATTTTGAGAGACCTCTATTGTATTTCTCTTTAATTATTCCTTTTCTGTTTTGAAAAGTCCTACCTCATTTACTTGCTCTTTATAAGAAAATAGTTCTGTATATTTGATCTACCTTGTTGCTGTGCTCTGGATTTTTTTTCTCCTGTACCTTTTTCTGGATGGTAGCAGATCGGACCCGTACGCAGTATTCAAGATTTTGACGTACAATAGATTTACAAGAGTGGAATGTGACTGTCATTGCTTTTCCCCTGCATGTCTTTTTTACTGTTCCTTAACAGTAGATTTAGTCTCTTGATCAATGCTGGTTTTGTGAAACCACATCTTATTCATGAGTTGTTAGTCACCTTCAGACACTATTATTTTATATGTGAACTTAGTACTGGTATTTCTGCATAACTTCACAGTTACCTACACTGAATTTCAGATGCTATTTTACTGAGAAAGAATCCTGTCAGGATGTTCTGAAATTCTTCATAGTTGGTCCTTGTCTTAGTTTTCTTAAATAATTTGGTACCTGGCCATCCCACTATTCACTGCCTTTTCAAATCCCTTATGAGTACATTTGTCAGAGTAATTCCAGCACAAATAGCAGAAATTTTTATATTCACTGTGAAATTCTCTTAAGCATTACCTCTCACTATTAACTGACCTACAGTAACCTCAAAGGCCACAACTGCATCAGTGATCTATTAATCATACTACTAATCCAAGCATCAGGTAAAAAAAGGCTGAACTTCTGAGAGAGGAGCTAGGGAAAATCTAAGCTAGGGAAAGGAAGCGTGTGTCATATTGTGCTGTGGCCACAATATACAGGTGGACTTGGGAGAACTTTCACGGTTTTGCGCTACAGCAAATATTTATCTCTGAAAATTTTGATTAAACTGGCCACCTTAATATGTCTGATCATCTGTATTCATTGAGTGTGGAAACTCTCAGAACACACAGAATATGAGCAAATGTTATTTTCTGTTTCCCTTAGTGTAAAAATAAAATACTTACAGCTGTCTGGAATTGATCATCAGTGTTATTTAGACTCTAAAACATTTGGAATATTAATTAAAAAATGTTTAAGGCATGAAATATATTTTAGTAAGTAAACATGCACTATCTCTTCTGTCAATAAGAAATAAGAGAAGAAAAGGAGACTTGGAAGGAATACCATGAAGTTTGTTTCAAAACAGCTGAGCTATTTTACTCAACTGTATGTTGAAACACATAAAAAAATATAATGTTATTCTGCTGGTAAGATCACATGCTTCAACAAAACTGTGCCAGGACATTCCTTACTAAATTAGTGACTAATCAGATGTTAGGCTGGGAAGCACACCCTCACGTGTTACAACCACCCAGACATCTGCAACATTAAAAAAACACCAGACCCAACTACAACTACATGTTTGTGTGCCCCCTATAAATAATTTCCATCATGCATTTTGTAATCTAATGCTTGAATTTGGCAAACCAGATGCACTTAAAGGTACAAAACCTGACTACTATAGAAAGTACCTGTCTACTCTACATCTGCTCTTTCTCTTGACTATCACCGTTCTAAAGATTCTAAGCAAGGATGTCCTCTTCCATGTCAATAACTAGTATATATTTCCAAATACCTTGTTTCATTGATCACAAATATTTCTTGCTTCTTTTATCAAGTTCTCAAATTAATCAAAATTGCTTGCTTCTTTTTCTTTCATATTACCCTTAGATTTCCATTATCCTTTATAAATTGCTTAGAATTTGAAAACTTGACAGAAATTAACTCATTAGGCTGTTGGGAGACCAGCACTTTTTTGTTTTGTTTTGGTTCTTTTGTTTGTTTGTTTTTTGTTTGTTTGTGCAGAACAAACCCTATTCTTCTCAAAAAAATAAAATAGCAAAAGCAGCATTTCTGCCTACAGGAAGCAGTTAATATAGACCAATTTTAAAAGACAATAAAAGCTACTTGTACTTGAAGGAGAAAAACATCTTTTTCACATGTTTAGCGTAAGCCATACCATTTGCTTTTCACGCAGTCTTTAGTGATAATATAAAAATACAGAATATGGTTAAGCTTGCTACCCATTTTTATGGAGTTTTTAATCAACCATCATTAGACTTACATTTAAGAAAAGCCATTCCAAAATGAAATAGTCCAATTTTCTTCTTAGTCCTAAAAGGAATCTCTCTATTTAAGGTAACACTGGGGGCTCCCTGAATGCTATAGTTTATAAATACCCTTTAAGATGACAAGTCAAATGACTTCAGGATTGCAAGTTATCTCTCACAGTTGTTCAACTGTTAAAATGGAAAGTGGTAAGAATAGAATAAAAACACCGATGGCAAAAATATTACATGTGCAATGGAACAAACATAGCACACAGGACATGACCATTTTAACATTACTCTTTTCGCTTACATTTACTCTCTACCCTTTGAAAAGGTCAGCTTTTTGAATTTCTCTCCTGATGAGCAATTTGAGGTTTGTCACTCCACTGAGACTGTTTACTCATCAGAAATGCAGTCATCCTTTACTTATGATCTGTCTGGTACTTGTTGCAATGATATTCGGCTAGTTTAGGCACTAATTTGATGCAACTCACCTAATTCTATAACAAGGAACATTTTAAAATATATAAAAAAGGTGGAAAATAGCAACATTACATTTGCAAGCAGAACAAATCTCTGAGGCAGGCAAACATATCCAACAGCTCTGTGGCAAGCAGACAGTCTGCTTCTGGACTAGGCAGTAGTTACATTTATTTTATGGTGTAAACCTACAAAGAGTTAGAAAAAGGATGTTTCAACTGTATGAGAGGTTTCTGTTCTCTTCAGCAAGGCCTGGTACCTTGGTACTCTAAAGAAAGTACTACTGCTTGTTAACCAATTCAAACTTACAACAATGTGCAGCGAAGGTCTGACTGTGTAGACACCTTACTATGTCTGCCCAAGCTCTTTGAAGTCTTTGAACTAAAAGATAGCCTTGCTAACTCAGAATTGCCCTAGAAAACAGATGTTCTTTACAAGGAACTGACTTTTTAAAGTTTGTGCTGTATGCAAAGCCTTGGAATACAGTATCTCCACTTGAAAATAAGGAATTAAAGATTGCACTCCAATCAGTAACTTAGTGTCAGTTCTACTGTATTTATATGAAGCTGCTTCTGCATAGTCACAATTACACACTGCAAGACACATGGATTCCCACCAAAAATTAGAAAATCCCAGAATGTGGAATACTTGTCCATAAACCTTTAAGGATTAGGGATAAGTATTCAGGGTGAGACCTGACAGAGGCAGTGACCAGTTGTTCCGTTCAAAAGGATGTGACTGAATCCAAGTCATCTCCTTTCCCAGTCTGAGCCGGTTGGGAAGGTTGTTGCCACCCTTCAAGAGGCAGTTCTTGTAACTTGAACCCAGTAGGTTCAACACGAGTTGAAGTACATGACATTACTTTTTGGCTGACATTTTGTAAGACTATGTCCAAGCCTCTTGGATCCTTCAACTGGAAGGATCTTTATTTAAGATATGAGGGGTCTTTGTCACATTCTACCTCATACACTCAATTCCAAGTTTCACTTTCTTATTGACAAAATACCTGTCAATCACATCCCTGGACAGGTTTTCCTGTAATGCTATTTAGGCTGGCAGCCAAATTAAGAGCGTACCCTTCTATACCCTGCTGCTGAAGCATTCTATTTATAATTAACAATTTGTAAATAGAACAATATAAAAAAACAAAGAAAACAAAAACAAAACCCAAAGCAAAGGATTTATGCTGAAAGTGCAGTAATATTCAGAACTGACAACAATATGTAAGTGTGCCTGCCAGTATCGACAATTTCCAGGCAGCTTTGAAAAATAAATAGGGAAAGAATAAACGATGCTATGGTCAGCATGAAAAAGCTGACCTGCTCAAGAACAGAGAGAAAACAACATTTCATTAGATTCAGGAGGTAACCAAATATTGCCCCTTTTAATTCATTTGATACTCTCTGTGGGGGTGCTGCACTCCACAACAAGATTAATTACTTGCTTCACAAAGGGTCCCTGAAGACAGAAAAAGTAATCTGAGATGGATGGTACCAGCACAATTCCTCTGCAGTTTTTCAGATAGATTTTCTCTACAGAGATGTTCACAGACTTAAGAATTCAACCCACGAAGATGGGACAGGCAAGTATTTTAAGAGAAGCTTGTAGCTTTAATTGTATGACCAAAGTGTGGCCCACATCTCAACAAAGAAGAGAGTATGGTTTGTTTTCCCTGTAATTAAGATTTTTAAACCTTTAGCTCAGTTGCTAAAAAATACTGGAGTCAATATTGCTGTATCAGTAAGAAATATGGAAGTATTAAAAAGTGAAGGACACCTCCAAACTCCCTTGCTGAAAGCTGGGAAAACTTGGCAAACAGCAGGCAACCACACTGTACAAGTCTGTAAATTCAAATGCAGCACACCTCCCATACTCACTCTTGTCTAAAATGCAAGAGTACATCTAAGCACTTCTTACTGAGAAAGCGCAAAATTGAGAAAGGGACGAGTGGCACGGGAGAGCTTCAGAGTAACACTGTTTTAGCAATTTTCTCTCCTTGTGAATCCCTGGCTCATTTCTCCACTCACCTCCTCTGTGCAATTTCCTGTATATGCTTTATAACTTTCTTTTCATCAGCTTTCAGAAGTTCTTTTATTTTCTAAGTGCTAGAAACAAGCTGAACTAAAAAAAACCCTAAATACTTTCAATTCTACATATCTTCTAGTTGCTTGGTTAGTGCTGTGATCAAAATGAAAATTCTACCATAACAATAAACATAGTGACAGAAAAAGGACGTGAGACAGCTGAGATGATGGCAGGCAGCATTGGGAGGTTGCATTTTTTCCCCAGTGATGACATTACGGGTGGCACGTGACATGCCAGTGATGCAGCATGCCAGAACTGGGTCAGCTCAGAATTACGAGCTCTTGGGTTGTTCACAACGGGCAAATCCACCTGCCTGTGCTCACAGACACCTTTAACAGAACTGCATTTTAGACAAAGTGGATCCAGAAGCAAAACTCTCACAAATAACTGAATGGTGACTGCAGCTCCATACTTCAAAATATCAAACACGGAATGCAGCTGGCTTCACTTTCTGTTGAAGACTGCTGAAGAAAAAATGCCTTATGTTAAAAAAAAAAAAAAGACGAACAAAGGCTGTATTTCCACCCTCTCATCACCACATTTTCCAACTGAGTGTAGCATTTAATTTTTACCAATGTGTAACAAAGGAAATTAATTACTGAGCCACTTAGGCACAGGATGCAGCACACCCTGCAGTTTGCACAGACTGCATTTATGTCAGGTATTTACTTCACATATTTAATCATGGATGCAGTGACTTCACTTGAACAAAGTATTAAAAAATTTAAAAGAAGTATTTCATGCTTCATTTATTTAAGTATAGTAAAAATACACATCTCACAGTACCCAGATGAACTTTTTTCCCAGCATGGAGGCAAACTGGTAAAATCACAGAATCATTTAGGTTGGAAAAGGCTTTTAAGATCATCAAGTCCAACCACAATGCTAGGTTAAGGATCTTTTGAAGCCTTCACATGAAATTGCCTTGAGTTCTTTCACAAAATTACTCTTTCTGGCTTAATAGAGGAATAAAATTTGTTTAACCCTGAGGAGATACAAACATAACACACACGCACACAAAAGCTTTCAAAAATATACTTAGAAATTATTACTGAAATCATCTGTGAGATTAGAAACACCAAAAAACAGCTGTCAAATCAGACTACGCGAGGTGTTCTTTTGCACCTTAAAATTTTAATTAAATATTTGTATAAGAACATTTCTGTTACCAGAACAGAAGAAAAAAATTTCCCAGAGGTACACATCAGCAGCCTTCTGAATGATTCCTTAGTATCTCAGTACTGCAACCTCAAAATAAACAATACGGAATGCTCTCAGAGCTCTCTAAATAAAACTAAAAGTTTAAATTAATTCTGAATAATTTTGATTACAACTAGCCAGGAAGCTAGAGGAAAGGACAGGATTGTGGGACAAATAAGTAGAGTAATACATTTGTCTAGGAGTCACAGTTTATTAAGTAAAACTAGAAAAAATAGTGCTATCCAAGCAATTTCAGTTCAACTGCTCCCACTTGGATATTGGAAAGGTACTGAACGAGTTAGAAACACAGCTAAGAAGCTGTTAAAGCAGTCGAGGAGGATTATTCAGTATCCAAAAAAGTAAAAAGAAGGCATATTTCTTTTTAAAAAGGACACAGCCTGTCCTGAAGAAAAGATGAAAGCATGTATCTCAACTTCTACAATGCATTTGAAATTCTGCTATTTGATACTTAAAAGCAAACTGCAAAAATACCACATATATGCAATAATCCCCATAACTTCACATTTAATTGAAAAGCTATACCAAAGGGCAAGGGCAGGGTATTAGAAGTGCCGTGTTACAGGAGACTGATATATCCTTAGCATTTTCATTCAGTATTTGCCTTAATCCTTCAGATGAGTGAGCTGCAATACCCCAGGAGGAGTGGCAGACACTGCAAAGGACAGAATCAGGCTTCAAAGTGGAGCTCAGACTGGGAAATGGCACAAAATCAACTGCCCAAACTCATCAGGAACATACTATATTTGAAAAGCAAAGTGCATAAATGCCACATGAGAAACAACTTGTTAAACAAGCAGTGCAGTGGAAAAGGAGACTGTTTCTACTTGAGTTATTTAAAAGACTTAGAAAAAAACCCCCTATGCCTGAGATTCATTTACAAGCATATACAGCACAAGCCATGTCTTTTACATGATACTGGTAAGTGTTTATTGTTCAGTTTGATTGAGCATCATACTCAGAGCAATACAGGTACTCACACACGAATGATGACAGTTTCTGAAAACATAACTGGGTTAGAATATATCCTTGTATAAAAACAGTTAAAGCAGCCCCAGCACAATTCTGCTGGTCCTTTGTTTCTGCCCTTACTTCTTCTGAAGTTGCTCTTCTTGCACACAAGATAATGTTTAACCTTTATTTAACTAACAGGGACAGAAGACAAGGCTTACAGAAAGAAGAATGCAATATTTGTTTGGTAATTGTAAAGAAATGGGACAATTCCAACACTTTCTCCTCATCTCTTCTGTGCACCCTCCATAATGAAAGGTGACTTGAGGAAGAGAGGAAAATGCCTTGTGATGGCTTAGACAGAACTGAGCTATAACCAAATTACCAGAGAACCACAGACAGTAGGCCTGACTTCAAAAGTTTACAAACTACTCCATGTGAGATGAATTTGATTATATGCACTACATATTATTTCTGGCAAATAGAAGAAAATAACAAGCCAAACAAGCCAGCTGTTTCTACCAGTGAGATATGACACCTACAGAGGCTGTGCCATCATCATCATTTTCCCTCCCCTTAAACAAAAAAGAACCTACCAACTACTAACTTTTCCTGTAATTGTATAGGAAAATGTACGAAATGGTTTTCAGACTAAGTGTGACACTTTTGCCAAAGTTACACCATTTCTACTGAAGTATTGGTTTTTGCTCCTCGGAGAAAATGAATACAAAAAACTTTACCAGAAGGCTGATTTCATAATTTATCAATATAAAAAAACCCCAAACCCAGCAGAATACATTACTTGAGACGGTAGCTAACAATTGGAAAATAACTAGCCAGAAAGCAGGAATAAGGTTACGCAATATTAAAAAAAAAAAAAAAAAAAAAATTGAAGCATCTAGAGAAGCAACATAGACAGTTCTTTCTGCAATCTGCAGAAGGTTTGATCATTTACGTATAAAGCGCCTCTAGAAAAAACCCCATCATGCATACTGCTGCCTATTTGAGTTGTGTCAACACATTATATAAAACAAGGGACAATTACAATCTGGTATTTGAACAGTACAGTGGCTACTGAAAAAGTACAGGTTTAAGCTGCAAATAAAACTCAATTTCCATTTGGCTTCCACAAGTATGCAGTCACTTCCTGAAGGACTGCAACCACTTTTATATATTAAAAACATTTGGGGGAACCATATTTTAGAGCAGAATTGTTTGAGGTATGTTATTCAGCCTTATGTATCTTCCAACACAAACTCACATCAATATATGGGCCAAAATGAACAGAACAGCAACCACTACGAAATACCAAGGCTGGAAGCCTTTGAGTACACTAGATGCCTTCAGATTACATTGAAATAACTGAAGAAGCAAATATTTGCTCTCTGGAGCATATTTGTATCTGTTTATCTGTTAGACTATATCCTGCCCTCTGCCTTGCCGTAGGTGCACAGGAAGTATTTTCTTCAGTCTGTTACCAGATTTCATGCAGTTGTGTAGGGCCATGTGAGGAATGGATCTCGTCTGGATGACCAAAACAAGACAAAGAGACTGCGCAACAGGAACTGGAACTGATGGTGCCATGTTTTGGTACTGACTGGCCCACATGACTGGCCTTGGCTGACATTACCTTGGTTCCTATCTGTAACATCAAGGAAATGGATTAACAAGTGTAAAACAGGAACACTTCTGCTACAGCCTTAATCTCGTTGGAATTCCTAATGGAAAATACCTCTTATTTCCTAATCCACTCATCTGAAATCTCTTTGCAACACCCTGAAGGACAGGACTTTTATTTTGAGATACAGTGAAGCAGCATATCCTTGGTGTCTCAAGAGTGATTGGAATATACAATCATACTGTGCCCTGAGACTCACTTCAGAGAAACTTTACATACACTAAGAGGTATGTAAATCTAGTCCCTGTGCCCTGTTGTTACTGCTATGGATTGGTATTCCTCCATGTTGTGGCAAGAGTCAGCTTCTTATTGTAGCCACAAGCAGCAGTCAATGGCATCTCTAAAACAGACAGGCCTTCAGATGAACAGGGAACAATGACACAAGGGTTGTAAATGCTCTCTCTTGTCTCACCACCCTAGGCTTCCTGTATATATTCAAGGGAACCAAACAGTCACCATTAAGGCACACTATACCTGACCAGCCTACAGACATTTGTCTGGGAAGAGATAGAGCAGGATATATATGTCATGAAGTATTTCAAATCTTTCTCCATTGATCATAAGACTAAGCAGACTACATCAGAAATATTTAGGCACGTGACTGGCAGATTGTCTTAAGCAAACCTGGCAGGCAAAACATATGCAAATCAGAGGTGTGTTAATCCTCTGACATAACAAAGCATGGTAATTAGATGAAAGGGGCAACTGTCTCATTTATATTTAGGGACAACAAGAAGAGTTTTTTCATTGCTCTCAGTGACATATTAGGAATAATTTTGCACAAGTGCATTATGGAGTTATGATTAGATTCAAAAGATTATTTTTTTTTCTTCTTGGAAAAAAGCCCAATAGCTACACATTACGTGAAGTCTGTCAAGCTCTGAATGGTGCTAGCACAGAATATTGTTCTTCAGAACACACTGACCATTGTAATGCATACAAATGTCTATGAGCTGGGCTGATGCAAGTGTGAAATCAGTGTAGCTCAAAAGATGAATTCAGGTCTGGAGAAGCAATGACCTGAATTTGAAGCTGATCTGTCACAACAGCTGACCCAGTAATGGATGTTGTTACCTACCAAACAGTAACACTCGCCTGGAAAGGGGCAGCAACTTTGATGGCTCTGGGAGCCCACAAGTATCACCCCAGCTAACTCTCATAAAAGGAATCTACAAAGAAGGGACTGGAGGAGGAAGGTAGTGAGGAACAGGAATGCCCTGGGCTTGGAAAATAACCTCTGTGTGTCTGTTTGTAACCTTCTATCAGTGAAGGCTGTTATGTCAGAAACATCCCAGTTGGCTAACTACTGAGCTTCAAGAGTGCTTCAATATTAACCCATGATTTTCAGCATCAAGTCCTAAAGTGCTTCAATAAAGACAGCTGCCAGTTAAGAGCTTGACCAAAAAGTGTCCTTTTTCTCTTGTAATGTTACTGTTCCTTCTTACAGAAGTCTAAATTTGCATTGATCAGATCATATGAGCAGCAGTGGATGAGACATGCTGTTCATGGTGCTGCACTTCCTTATTTTTCCCTCATCTTGGCAGCAGAGGCCAGTAAAAACCCCTTTCTTTCAAACTACTAGGCCAGGAGAACCCTTTCAGGATTTATTTGCATAGCCTAAAGAGCTGTATCCAAAACATTCAATGTATAATAATACTGTAAGTACTACACACCTACTGCAGTCTGTGTGGCTGATGCAGCCATTAGTGCAGTAGGGAGCTTAACACCATGAGTGGTCAGGCAAGGCTCTTCCCAGAAGCCAGTAGCTTTGATTTGAGAAAACGATAAAACACAACAGGGGACTGAAAATGAGCTATGCAGAGCTGCTGGTCTTCACAGCATTAACTCCTTTCTTTCTGGCTTATTCTTTTCAGCCACTCTCTGATGGCCATTTTAAAGCACTGTTGCTTAGTCCCTTCTCAGGCTGAAACCAGTTTTTTTTTAGGCTTACTATACAAGAAAAATTTTGCTTTTATATTAATTGGACCTTCTTAAGTTTGAACACTCAAGCAATGAAGGTGTGCCACAATTCCTGTGCATATTCTAATACATCTACTGACTAGAGAAGCGTCTGGTTTCAAACACATCTCTGTAGGATAGGAAGAAATAAAACAGCTTTATAATGAGGAAGAGTAATTTAGCAAGTGACCTTTTCCAGTGCTCCTCTAACAGCTGCCACCCATTTTTTAAGAAGGAAAAATACCAGTACAGCAGTTCCTCAGAAACAGAACCAGATTCAGGAAAAAAAGATGTGCTACAGTGCTTCCCTGAGGAAGGTTCAGCTTATCTTGCTTCAGTTTGAAAATTTTAAACTTAAAATAGTACTAAATGACTCCATTAGAAATACAATCACAGGTCTTCTTACATAGACACATTTTACGTGTGAGACAACAAGCATTCTGCATTTAAGTTATGGTAATGAAAAAGAAGTGAGGCTATGCTTGCTTTGACGAGACAACAGTGCTCAACAAAGATGAAAGAGGGCCAAAAACAAGTGCCACAAATTAACAGCATCTTCAGTGAAGTACTTCAATCTCTGATACTTAGAATGTACATGCAGCAGAAGAAATACACAATGCACATGAATGTTGAAAAAATGCAAGTTTCAGAACAGCCATAATCATTCACCCTCCAACTACCAAAAATTTACCATTTCACAAAAAAACTCATGAAAAATCTGTGCCACCATTTATGAAACATCCTGCTGTGATAGTGACTGATATTAATTTTCAAAACCAGAATCACATAACAAAAAGGTAGGGCAGGAAATGAGTCTGTTCAGATCATTTTTGTTACGTTCTATCTGCATCTGTTTTAATAAACCGCACTGTGTGTGGCAATTCTGTCAGGCACTAGAATTGGTCAGTTCTGCAGTTAAACCATTAAAACAGCTCTTAGCACATTTTTGGCACATGCCCACTAGCACTTGCCAAAACAACCCAAAGTAGTTTCAAAGCTGGCACAGAGCAGAACTCCTTTCCTGCCTGCCCATAGCCATTCTGCATGGACCTTAAGGCAGTTACCTACTATGGATGCAGGGCTGTAGGGCCATGATGCCAAAGAAAAATCATGCACACATTTAATTTATTAGAATAGGTGTTGTCTCTCACTGAAAGTATCACAGATCTACTAAAGTTTTTCTCTGCATGTTATTTAAGAGCAGGTGATTCTCTGCTGGATATGGGGATATACTAGGCACCCCTTGCTTATATAATAACTTGAAAACAATTTTTCATATCCAATTTTGAGTAAAATGGAAAGGAACCATGCACCCAGCCTCAACATCTTACAGCAGTTCTTTCAATTTCAACACAATCAACAGGCACATTTATAGTAGCATTCAGAAAAAGAAAAACCCAAACATCCACCCACAGTGCAAACAAATGCAAAGTCTTTATGTGAACTTATAAAAGCTATAAATGAAAGGCTGGGTGCAACGGTTGAAATTTAATTTACATTAAACAGTGTCCTTTGAAGCTGCCTTAAAGCAGAGGACTGTGAAGTGTCCAAAGCAGTATCTATTTTTAGGGAAGATACACAAGAGCCAGAGAACTGCAAACCACTAAACACTCATCTCTGCTCTGTGCAAACTGTCAGGAAAACTAACAAAGGACATGCATGCCTGTCCTAATGTAAGCTGCAAAGGACATCATATCACAAACCTTCTGTCCTTCCAAAAAGTGAACCTGCTTGTAGATGAACACTGATGTCCATAAAAATTCACCTGGATTTCTGAGAAGGCTTTCACCAAGGTCTCTCAGCAAATGCTTTTATGAGGCCTGAGAAGCCATGGGATATGAGAGGAATTATTCTGGTAAAGACAGAGACTGGTTGCAAGGAACAGCAGAACTTTAATCAAGTATCATGTGATTTCTTGCAAAGAGGCAGATGAAAGTGAAGAAATTCAGAGAGAAAAATCTCCAAAAACTCTTAAAGTCACATGAGCTTTAAGCTGATCTTTACTACTCAGGACATTACTTTGAAGTAATTATATATCCATGAAAACATCATCTCAAAGCTCAGTAGAGGTCAAAAAAATACCCAATCATGTGTTGGCATTTATCATGAAAAGAAGAGAGGGCCAATGTATACTCCAAGGATCTCCCTGAATGCTGAATGTTATTTGTAATTCTTTCCCCCCAACAAAAAGGAGAACAGAAATGGAAGAAAAACGCAGAAAAGCACAATGAAGATAACAAAAGTCAGAGAACCTCTATTTTAGGAGCAATTAAGCACTCATGAACTGAACAGGACAGGACAGAAGTTTATAAAGTCACAGCTTGCTGGAGAATTCTAATAGAGAGTGATTGCTTGGTATTTCCTCCAACAAGAAAAAAATCAACGAAGAGCTTACGAAACTATTACATAGCAGTAAACAACCAGAAGACTGTTCGCAAAGCACGTGGTTCAGCTGTGGGTCTCTGTGCTACAGGATGCTGCCAACAGCAGAAGTCTGTAAGAACAAAAGCAACGAGACAAACTCACGGAAGGTCCACCTAGAACAGCTTGGGGTGGGGAGAAGGTTTAACTGGAAGCTGCAGGGAAAGTACACCAGGAGAAGTACTGTGCAAGCTTGTCCTGCTTTAATGCACTACCCAAGGTCATGTTTCTGCTGGCTGGATCCCTTCAGAGAGCAGATACTGGGCTAGATGGACACATACAATGCTTGTATTATATTACCCAGGGGCATGAGCTGTGGTGAGCTCATCAAATTCTCTTTTCCACTCTCTGCATTGTCTCCCCACAGAACAGCAAATCAAGTCTGGGATTCTGAACACCTGAAAACTTGAATTCAAGACATTTAAAGTACTATTTATAATCTTTTCATTAAAATCAACTATTCTGGTTTGGGGACCTGACGAACAGGGGAGTAAGAGAAAAAAATTGTATCAGACTGCAGAATTATTTTTCATGGAAACAAAAGGCATTTGAAAACCTGTGTTTTCTTTCACTTCACAAGCAATTTGGTTTTCTTTGCCTTTCTCTTCTCAAATGTAAACAGACAAAATAAAGTCAGATTCAAAACCCCGAAAGACAGTAAATTTTATGTAAATTTGACTCACAAAGAACAGGAGGAAGAAATGAAACATAAATCACACTAATCTACCACAGGAATGGCTTCTCAATTAAAATTTTTGAAGCACTGCCGCTCTACACAGATACACAAAGTAAATCTGGCTATGGTAAAAGAAGCATTTTACTCTGCTTAGTTCATGAACTAAGCTGTCATTAATTCCATATAGCTCCATTTCACATTTATAGGAAAGTCTGAAGAGACTATGGAAGTTTAGAGGTATGAAACTGAACAGGAGCTGTACATATGAACTGCTTTCTGTAATTGCCATGACACTGGTGTCTGTCTCCAGACAGAGAAAAACCTGCATCTCCCCTTTTTCAACTCTGCATTACTGTCTCTTCAGTGTCAGGCTATAATACAATAGTGTACTAATGGATATGTTTTCAAATTATGTCAGATATATAATAAATCCTGGTGGTCTGTTTAGAAGAATAATGCTTTAAATATGCAACCTTTTATTCTGAAAATAGATTGTCTGCAAATCATTTAGACATTGATTACACTGCTGTCGTGGTTAAGGAATGGTGTTCCCCAATTCAGTGTTCCCAGTGAAACACTCCAAACCATGTGCTGCTCACTCACTCCTCCATCACCCCTTTCCCTGTGGAGGGCTGGACAGGAGAATTGGAGACACAGAAAGTAAAGATCAGGGGTTGAAATAAGAACAATTTATGGGAAACAGCAATGAGAAAGAGCAACAAACAGTAGCAGCAACAATATCATAGTGTAGATGGGAGGTGAAGGACTCACATGGGAGAGCTCGCCACGTGTAAACCCCCAACTACACCCAACCGCAGTGCCACAGCATGCGACCCGCAGGGGACGCCTTCCCCCATCCCTGCAGGATGAGGTGAGGGGGTAGAGAATAACCTCTGGGTCCTGGCCATGCCCCTTCTGGCTACTGAAGAAAATAACCCTGTCCTGGCTGCAACCAGGACAATTGCCAACTTATATAAATTATATACTCTGTACTAACATGACATAAACATTTGCCTAAAACAGGTTAATGGCAAGTCAACAGACTTCAGAATTATTAATTTCTATTCATATGGATATAACTTAATATTTATTTGCAATTTTAATGATCAATTACGTGCGTTGACTTAAAGGGAAACCCCATCAAGCTTACCTCCTTCAAGGCAGCACTGGTATAATGAAGTTCTAAAAGTTACCTCCTTGAACAACACAGTATTATTCTGCTTTTCAAAGAAAACACTAATTCCCAGAAAACACAAAGCGTTATAATCCCAGGGTAAGAAAAAGCATTTCTAGAAGTATTCTGATATGTTACTATATACTTTAATATAACTCAAATCAGAAGAAAAAAGAATTTATTAAAAATTATGAACAAGCAGCAATAAACTTAGAAAATATCATAAGATCAAAATAATTCAGCAATTTATTAGATGGAAAACAGACTTTAAAAAAAATGCAGGCCAACTATAAAAAATAAAGTAATAATTAACCATGCATTAAAAATAATATACCTACTTGCCAGTGATGGTCCTCCAAAGCTGCGCACCTGCAATTGTAGGAATTTAAGATGAAACATAATGCACCAAACCAGAAAGAATTTTTCTTTTTTTATTTATAGAATATGTTCAGAATTGGGACAAAATGAACAAGGAACTCCTTGTATCAGTTAAACAGGAAAGTTATATTATCTTACAGTAACTGTTCTTGAATTGCTTTCTGTAAACTTAACATCTAGTTAAATTCATAAATGGAACAAGTAAGGATCTTCTATGGCTACATTTCCACATGGAAGGATGTCATAAAGACAATAATCAACATAACTTTTACATCAACACACCCTTTACATCTATACACTGACAACCACTCTACATTCCTCATGAATCTGTAATAGTCTTGCCATCTAGTGGTTGGCTGGAAGCGTGAAGCAGCTACACAGACGTGTTATACTGGGAAGAATTTTACTGCTTTTTGGAGTGGCACTTCATTGATTTCAATTCATTACCACAAGACTTCTACAGTATTACTTCAAGAGCCTGATTTTTCTTGAACTCTGTCTACAATGGCATCAACAGCAATAGTAAAATAAATGAGTTTACTACCATAAATAATTATTCTCTAAGCTGGGAAACGGAGGTCTTCCTAGCCTCATGTCTAAAATGAATGGTTAAATAATCACACAAACACGAGAGTGGTACATCTTGGATTTGGTCACTACAAAAATATTAATTACAGGTACGAGTGAATTTACCTAAATTATTGCCTTCCAGCTTGCAAGGTATTCAATGTTTGTGGCAATTTATACAGCACAGAGCTTAAAAAATCAAATTCTGCTTAGAGTTATAAGTTGGCCTCTGGGCTTGTAATACTCAAGCAGGAAACAGAATGGTAAGCAAGACTCCCAGAAAAGGGAATGACAGGAAATCATACTTC
The DNA here is from genome assembly GCF_020740725.1 of Corvus hawaiiensis. Classification (NCBI taxonomy): domain Eukaryota; kingdom Metazoa; phylum Chordata; class Aves; order Passeriformes; family Corvidae; genus Corvus; species Corvus hawaiiensis. Next base: position 80,395,843 of record NC_063213.1, on the reverse strand, counting down.
AGAAAAGGTAGCAAATACCTGCTGTAACTCAGCAGGGAACAATGGGCTTTAGCAGTCAGAAATGACGTGTTAGTACATCAAAGAGGAGTATCATCCTTCTCTGACACCTATTTCCTTTTTTTTTACTATGTTCAGATGGTTTTTCAAACACTTTGCATGGGATTTAACAACAAACAAAAGGCAAAATAAGAATCTTGAAAAAGAAATCTTCATGGCAATGAAAATTAAAAACTTATGATGAACATTTTGTCAAAGAATTTTCAAGATGGTAATGAAGTACAGGACAGGAATTGGAAAAAAAACCCCAAAACACTGGACCAGCCAACAAACTCAAAATCTCTTTCAAAACTGGTTGTATAAGCCTTTATACACACTGGAAACTCAATGGTACACAAAGTAAAAAGAAAATACTGCTTACGTATTTGAACTGTGCTAAGATAGGTAATTTATCTATCTATTTACAAATTTCAATGATTTATATTGGCTGTCCCAAAATTTCCAACAATTACATGATTAATGTTGGAAGAAGTATGAATGTTTAGGAAAATTTTGTATTTTAGAAAAGAATGCATTTTCAGACCTAGAAGTTAAGAAACAAGAATGACTGTCCACTCATAACAATTACACTCATCTAAATGCTAAAACAAATCTCCTAATGCCCTTCCTATAAAATACAGCAAAGCTTCATTGAAAATGGCAATAGACCATCACAGATCTACTATCACTCTCTAAAATTAGCTGATACTTTTACAATAATCATAATATTGACCTGGCTTTAGTAATGAATTAGCATGCTCCAAATTGCAGGTGTTTAAGCACACAACTCTATCAGTACACTTACCTTTTATCTTTGAGAATACCAAATCCTTCATTATCTGAAGAATTAACACTCCAAGTACTATAAGGGAAGTCAGATGATACACTCTCCAAGGGGTCAATGCAACAAACCTAGAATGTTAAGAACAAATAAATGTTGAATACTTTTCAACTCATTGGAAGCATGCAAAAACTGACATCTGCTACTAATACTGAAAATAAATAGGAAGAAATAGACTCAGATTGCTTTAATTGAATTCAGTTCCTCCCCACAACCTTTCCATGGGAAGCAAATATTGAGAGCTCCAAGCATGACATTTAAAGATACACAGATTAAACACTGGGTTTGTAGTAGATTTTTGTCCATACTTTTATTTACACACAGAGAAACTAAAGAAAATAAAATATTTTAATTATTGCGTAGAAAATACTACTTTTAAATTAACTGTGGTTTCATTAAAATTAATTTTCTTGGCACAATGCACAAAAAAATGTTAAAAATTTTCTTGTGTTTCCTACAGAACCTATGTTTAAGCAAGACTTTTATACAAACGTTTATTCTTTCAAACACAAAGATCAGAAAAATTTATATCACAGCATAATACTAAAACTTGTCTTCATAACAAGCTTTCATGAATTTTGTTTTTAATTACATAATTTTTTAGAACATGTCTAGTCAAGTCAAAGAGATCTAGACTCAGAAAGTATGAATTACAATCTCATGCACTGCTGACTTTGCTATCCAGCTGTATTTGGAGATTAGCTCTTCTATCTGTTTTACTGTCAAATATCCTAACACAAAAAAAGGGTGTGAAGTAAAAAGAATTAAAGTTCAATTAAATAAATAAAAAAGGGTTACGTATTTTAATAGCTGGTTTCAAGCACTTTAAGTCAGAGATCTGAATAGAAAGAGTGAACAAATTACTACCTTTTTCAAAGTAAAAGCAATTAACTTAAAAAACTTGAGGTTAGCCAAAACCAGGAAGAAGCCACTGTCCGAGGCACTGGATCAAATGAGAATACCAACAGAAACAAAATCATACAAAGCTGGGATGTTTCCAAGAAACCTCTCAGATTTGAAAACAGGGCAACTGGCCACCCAATGAGTTGCTGCTGCAGAGCTTTTCTACAAGAAAGAGGGGGAAAGGGAGTGAAAAAGAGTAGCAAACATGGCCACCACAGGAAGCCAAGAGGCATCCTTTGAGCACACTTGGATTTTTTGGAAAGAAAATTGACTTCAAATATTTCTAACAAGCTCAGGACACACTGCTGTTGTAGCAAACTGCTCCAGTATTTCTTGAAAACATCAAAAAGAAAGACTGCATTAAAGAAAATGTCCATGCCACTAATTTTCACATTTACCACAAACTCATAATACCCAATCACCCTGAGCAGACCAGGATATGAATTCCAATACAAACACTTACGCTCACTCCGAAGGTTTTATCCAAATATAAAGGGTTTTTATGTCTGTAGAGAATTTGAATTATAAGACTATTCTATAAAATAAATGTATAAAATCAGCACCTTCATATAATTCAGCCAGCTCAAAAAAACCAACAGAGAAGTGTAGAGAAAAATGATTACAAGGCAACCTCTCTCAAAACTGCCCAATCATAATTCAATAAATCAAAACTCATAACAGCTTTGAATCATGTTGTCCTACTATTGCTCTTGGTAGTATTATTCAGCATTAAAAATCTTTGATTGTGTTTAAGGGTTAATTCAACTGCACAGAAGACTTTGTTTAGCCTACTTACTTAACTTATTGATAATGGGCTGGGGTGAGAGATGTGATGCTGTATAGAAAAATCAAGTGAAGAATTTTTCATTCAACTTCTAGGCAGCAGAAGTTTATAACAAATAAAGACCTTTAAATTGTTTAGGCTTAATACCATGTCTATTCTATAGGGTCTCCATGGCACTTGTGCATGAATGTTTATAGAATCACAGAGAATGTCCTGACTTAGCCATTAGCATTGGCCACTCTTCGATGGTCTCAAATACATAACAGCAATACCAAAATTTATACACGAGTGCATGCACATGTGTATGCACACACGGATACCCTACTAGATTTTCACGGTACAATCAGATTCTTACTGAGATGGCTTAGTGCATCTTTCAAAAAATGCACAGAACATGTTTGACCTACTTTATGCTCACAACTAAACCATACTGCTAGTTTCACTGCAATCACAGCTGTCACCTGCTGTTAACAGGTTTAATTGTTAAAAACAATTGCACTAAAGCGGACCAGGATTAGCAAACAAGGATTAACAAGGTAGCATCCTCTCTGAAAGGTGCTTCCAAGTCATGTCATTCCACCATCTCGACACTGCAGTCTCTCTGCTCCAGTGTTTGAGGAAAAAAACTGTAATCTAGTTGAAGCAGCTAACGTAGTCACCAAACAAGGACTCCTCACTTATTTGGAGAGCTTTGAATCGTTCTGACTGAACTTCCAGTGCCTTAACATTATTAGCTCTTTACCTAGACTGTGATGTTTGCATGAAAGACCATCCCTTGTGAATTCACTCACAGCCAGCTTGTGGCAGCCCTCAGGTGCCAGAGCAATACAGATTAGAAAAACTGTTTGTGAGCCATATGTCAGAGATCTGTGTCCTTGAAGCCCTTCCTGGTGAAAAGCTGATAAGGTCCCCTTGTACTTTTTTGTCATATATCTGTCATAAGCTTATCAAAAGGTTATTTCAACATGCTGGGATCTGAAAACTACTTATTACGCTACCACTGTCAGGATTCAAAATTCTTCTAGGAATTATCAACATGATGCATAGCAACCAGACTAACAGTTTCTGTGGTACTTTTGCTTATTAATAAAAGTCAGGGCATTTTTCCCCCTTCTTTTTTTTTAAGAAAAGGACAGATTTTACTCTTAAGCATTTCTAACACGCACATCTGACAAAAATGAAAGGCTCCAGAATGACATCTTTATATACTGCACATCTTAATATACTTCTGTTTTGTAGAAGAATGCTATTAAGAGAAGCTTACTCAACAAGCTCTCTTTTTTTAAGCAATAAACAGAACAGACTGAAGTTTAAATTGTTTAATTTCCTCTACAAGTAGTATGGAAATAAAAACCATTACTATAGACATAACCAAGATTTGTTCCGCCTGGAATTCTGCAGCATTTGGGGAAATTTTTTTTTTTTTTTTGGGGGGGGGAGGGCGGGGGCAGTTTAAGAAAGCAAACATTAAAACAACGTATAGATGCATTCCAGATAACTACTTCAGCAGTTAACAGGACAGCTTGCAAAACAAGGGGACAAGAAATTCTCCTGTAGGCAGTGCAGGACTCTCAAAAAGAAAAACCAGTCACGAGGTACCCAGGACTCAGTCCCTGTCGCTGGCTGAAACAGGCACTCCTCACATAGGAACGGCCCTCACTCAGACACAGCCCCGGGGTGGGATACGGCCACCTGCCTTTGCGGCTGCAAGAAATGCCCGTCCCCTGCACTGATGGCAACAGTGGCCTCACTGTGAAGGATGGCCTCTGGTCCAGAGCACTCAACTGAAAGAGCTACTGGAGGTGCTGAGCAGGTGGCAGACCACTATGGAGTAGGCCTTTGAAAAGCTTAATTGTGTAAGAACCCGAGCAATGTGTTCCAACTGGAGCTCATTTGAGCAAGTCAGACTGGCTGACCTCCTGCTGTCCTTCCAACATACATTCTTCTTTGTAGGAAGAATGTACATGTGATGGAGCCAAGCCTGCTACTCAACTCCACTGAGGAAGATTGAGAAACCATTTTTGTGAAATGAAACAGGAGCGGTATCAATGGAAAATGAAGCAGTGGTTGTCCACAGAGGTTGTGGAATTTCCAACCTTGAGAGCTGTGAAGACAAAACTCTCAGCAATCTGATCTGAATTAAGTACTGACCTTATTTTGAGCTGCAAGTCATACTAGAGACCTCATGAAGCCCCTACCAACCTGAATGATATCATCATTCCGTGACTATTTTAGTCTATTAGAAGTGGTTGGCAAATATTTTTCGGTAAGATGCTGACCTTAGAACTTACAGGAACAACAGTTTCTGTTTCTAGGCCTGGTTATACTGCAGCTGTACTGAAATTATTCTAAACTGCACAATTAAGAATCAAAACTTGACAACTTCCACAACTGAAAGTGGAAATTCTTCAACTGCATGATGGTGAAACTAAAGATAAAAAAGTAGCCTAAGGTACCTTCTCCTTCTTGTCTTTTCTCCAGCTCCTTATAGTATGGGATGGTCATATGTCAATACTGTCAATATGTTGTATCAAAAGGCAGCTATCTCACAGTGCAGAGCACCTGGGACATCTAACTGCACAAGCCAGATTGTACAAAGTTACTCAAGTGGCATGAGCCAGCTAAGAAATTTTGAAGGTTAACAATATTATACAATATTGCAGTCAGTAAACATAATAAAAACTTATAGGGCATGACAAAAGCTATTTTTAATTGTATCATGAGATACAGGGAAGGCACAGACCTACCAAATTGTTTTAAATGCTAAATAAATCAATTTGATTATTTAATTTCAGCTGTTAAGATTTTGGGGTTTTTTACAACACATTCTAGAACTATGAATGAGTTGCACTTTGTAAACACAAAACATAAATCATTTAATCAAAATTAAATTATTTAGACTATCAGCAGCCAGTGCTAGTTATTTCTGGAAAGCCTTAGCAGGTACATTTTTAATAATCATCTATCCTTAGATTAATTCCAGAGATAACCACATAAATGAAAACTGTTGATAACACAGATACGAGCACGGAGCTTTGCTTCACCATCAGCTTTTATGACACATTTATTGGCTGCATGAGTCATTTGTGGACTTCAGTTCTGTGTTCCACAAACTCCTATTTACATCTTAAAACCAGAGCCCAAACTCTTGAGAATAATTCTGTGGAGTTCTGAAGAGCGCAGGTTGGTGTGTAACTGTTTCCTCATAAAAAGCTAAGGTGAAAATCGACTGACACCTTTCAGCCAGAGTTTTCCATAGCACTGGTCGTCTTCCAATCAGACACAGGTAAGCAAGCATGGCCTGTGACATTAACCACATAGAGAATGGCTCTCCCCTGTAGAGAGAAAGTATTTCTAGTGCATTTTGAGAACATCAAACTGCTAATTTCAAAAGTACTTCGCTCTTACACGGGACCACCCAACACTGTCTCAGACAAACATCTACAGTGAAGGCATTTGGGTAAGGAAAAGATGTGGTAATAACTGTTTCCTGGTGGTAACTGTTTCCTGCTTGGAGCTGAATGTAGACCATTCTTCCACACTTACCGCTGGAGCAACCAACACCTGTCTGGTTGCACTAAATTCTGATGACTGTCTCAAGCAAGAGGTCTGGGGAAGAGGAAGAGGGCTTGTTTTCTTGTAATTGCAGCATGAAGTGCACTGCCTAAACAACATTTTTGAAATGCATGGTAAAGGTAGTATCAGAAAGCTTGTGCCCTTACTGATCACTGGGCCAATTGTTTTGTTTGCCCTCCTGTGAATCAAGAAGGAAAAATATCTATTCAACTCTATTTTATTTACAGGTAATTTAACGCTTCGACTCTCCTAACTGAAAAGCCATCCCAAACCAGGTTTGTGAATCCTGCTTTTTATGTCTATTAAATTTACAACTTCTATGTGAATTGCTCTTCTATATAAATGATGTTCATACTAAGCCTCTGTAAATATCAAAATGCAGTACCTACAAATATGGAAATCCAAGCCTCAAGTATTCAAAACTCTGGAAGTCCAGAACTCAATCCAGTATTTTTCTTATTGTTCCTTTATTACATCTTGGTGTTGTGGTATAACACTAGCTGGCAATTAAAGTTTTTCTCCTGCCCTGGTGAGATGGGATGGAGAATAGAAAGAAGTAAAAGCCGTGGCTTACGAACAATTTAATAATTGAAAAAAAGTTTGTAAGAGTAAGAATAATAATAAATGAAATGTGATACAACAAAAAGAGAGAGGAATAAAATCCAGTGATGCTCAATACCACTGCTCATCACCTGCTGACCAATGCTCAGCCTGACCTGATCAATGATGGGCAGCTCCTGGCCAACTCCTCCCAGGTTGTGTACTGGGCATGACACACTGTGGTATGGAATATCCCTCTGCCCAGTTTGGGTCAGCTGTCCTTGCTGTGCTCCCTCCTGGCTGCTTGTGCACCTGCTCACTGGCAGAGCACGGGAAACTAGAAAGTCCTTGACTTAGGTAAACACTGCTCAGCAATAACTAAAACATCTGTGTGTTATCAACATTGTTCTCATGCTGAATCTAAAACACAGCACTGCACCACTGTACCAGGGAGAAAATTAATTCCATCCCAGCCAAAACCAAGACACCTGGTCTGAGCCAAAGTATTTAGATACCTGTTCAAGAATCACAGTGCAAAAATCCCTTCCCCATACCTACACAAGAAGTGTAGATTTTCCCTTAAGGCCGAGTAAGTTATGCACACTTTTTTGGTAGAATCTATTTATAGAATAGAATTTGGTACAATATTATTATATGGTACTTAACTGTGAACCTGCATGTCTGAAAAATACACAGAAATTGTGGTACAGCAGATTCTGTGTTGAAGAGAGGGAATTACATGTACAAAATCACATCTGTATATGTGCTGTCAAAAATTTTAGAAGGAACGAAGACCTAAATTCTGTCTAAAAAACCTCCTCACCCCTCCAAAAAGCATAATTTGTTGAATAAAATAATTTCAAAAGCATTTACTATATATCTTATGTTAATTAAAATTTATAATGTACACACCACCACTCTGGGTGCCTGGCAGCTTGAACTTAGAAAGCTGTTTATCTGTTTAGCTGAAAATCTGTGAAATGCTGTAATAGAATGCTTCTTAAAAATATGTACATTAAAAATGTTTTAGATCACATCTAATTTAGTGGAGAAAAATGTAAGCTTCCATAAAAACTTGAATTAGAAAGAAGCACTGTCTTTCACTTCAAGTTTTTCCCTAAATAAGAGTTCCATCCAAAAATGTAGGTATCAGATATTTCAGAGTAAAATGAAGCACTGAAAAGCAGTTGATTTGCAACCTATGTGCCAAGTAGCAAAGAGTGTTCCATTGGATACCACCCAGAAATACAAAAATTCTATCACTAGGTACATGAAAATAAACAAATAATTAAATAAAACCCTCAAGCAGAAAAGACATGCTTATTATGCTAAAACTAGCATCATTTTTTAAAAATTCTTTCATTGTGAAGACAAAGAAAACTCAGCCATCAACCTTTTATTCAAAGAGCTTATTTGTCAGGTTTCATTGAAAAGATTAGAATCGTATTTGTTCAGCCAGAAAGCACAGATCAAATCAGTTTTTCTTTAGAAAACCTTCTAGAATTTACTAGGAAAAAAGATTTTTGAATAATAAATAAATCTCTTGTCCTAAGAAATCTAAACTACTGTTACTCTGACAGCCATCAGTAGAAGGGGTAGTTCTCTGGAAGGTCTGTGCACAGGTTTCAGGGCAAAAGCAAGGACGACTGACAATGCTAACTTGAGTTAACACACAGGATAGGAATTCAAATTGTGTATTTTCTCTAGCCCAAGAAACCAGCTCTTAAACTTAAAAATAAGTCTAAATAAAACAAAAACCAGTATAAGTCTCTAAGAAAAGAACATTAGAAGAATCGTTTCAATGCTTTGCATTTAATCACCAAAGATAAATGTGCTTATGAACTGGTACATTTGGAAGTATATTGGTGGTCTGGGAAAGAGGATTAAGTTAATAATGTCACATTGCAAAATTATCTCACACTGTTTGCAAGGAAACCTCTTGAGGAATGCAGCAGTTATCATGTTTCAATATTTGTGGCTTTTGGATCAGATTTACTGCAACCTGTTGCATTCACACAGGCATATAAAAAACAATTGAGAAGGAGAAAGTTTAAATTACCTAAACGACATACCTTCTGAGTCTACCATGACACCAAATTCTACTGTTTTCATCATGAAAACCAGGGATAATGTTAACTTCCATGGAAATATCATTTTGATTTAAACACATAACATCAAATAACCTTGTTGCTTCCTTTGTTTTTGCAGACAAATGCCCAGATGACCTTAATTAACCTGTACTCTGGCAAAGTACAGAAGAAATCTTAATCCCATTTTCTCATACAGTAGCAGCAGTTTGAGCAGTAGCACCTCTACTGTGCTGCCCTAAATCTCCTTTTCTTTAATGCTCTCATTAGTCCTGTAACATCTACCATGGAGCATAGCATATCCCCCTAAAACGTCCATTGTTCTCAGAATTCTACTTACTATTTGAATGGTCTCATTATTTTGGGGCAATACACAAAGAAATTATAATTTCTCTCTTGAGACAACTGCTTTAGACACAGCATACGTAAGTTTCAGCAAGACAGAATAAACACAACCCATGCTGCAATTCCTCTATTCTCCTTTGTTTTGGATTTCCATCTTCCATAAAATCCTCATCCCAGATTTGGTCCTAAACTGTTCAGTAATGCTAGCTTTTCCTCAACTACCCCACTTGATTTCTTTTCTGACCTACCCTGATTTCATCTTATTGGTTGAAAAATGCTGTCAGCTGTCCAGGTTTTTATGTAACACCATCTGGCTCTTAAACAATGTCAATTTTCATTCCTGTAAACTAATCTCTCAGCCAAAAGTATGCAAACTGTCACTAAAAAGCTGTTAATGGCTTTTAATTATTTTTACTAACTAAATCAAATGAATTTAACTTTCTGTCCCACTTTTCTACCACTAAAGCCTTCAAAAGTTTTCAGAATTTGTATTGGAAAAGTGAACATAAGCCTAAAACTGCCTGAGTGAAAACAAGCAGACCCTAAAATTATATCACAACTTGTGCTGACATTGGAATTTTAGCTTTACTTGAGGAAGAGTATTCTGGAATATCACCTTCTAGGAAGCAAAAACAACAAACCATGAACTTTTTTTTAAGCTTGAAGAAATATCAGCAATTTACTGTACTATAGGTGTAATAAAATAAATCTCAATACCAATAAGTTACAAAGACTTAGCAAAAGGCAGCAAATGAAAAAAGTTAGGACTATCCACTAGAAGAAACAAACTAGCAACCATATGAGAAAGCCATTCACATGAATGCACAGTGAATTTCAAAACTGCCTATGACAGAACTTTTTCTTCTCTTTCCTGATAATGAATGTATTATCATTAAAAATAGAATAATGTCAATAGCTAACCTGCTCTACTACTCCTACTTAAGGGATCACAGACATAAACTCTTATTAGAATCTGAGGCAAGAGTATTCACTTGTGTGCTATCCTGATACTTTGGATTTCGGGAAAGTAATCCCAAAACAACTAAGAATGTAGCTCTAAGATTTCCTGTAACAAAGACAGTCAAAGACTGGAATTTCCCACATTCAAAACCATATTTAGCATCCAGGTGCTATAAGGAAAAATCCATATGTGTTCTCCTGACTTTGAAAATATTACAAATTTAATTAAGTGATCTGAGGACCAGCATACTACAAACTGGCCTGAGAATGTCAATACCCTACCTTGCTCCACCTCACTTAATTTTCACGTATTTTTCTTTCTGTTTTGATTTCAAAGATTTCTTTTATTCCAATTCGCACTTAATTTTACATTTTGTCACCAAGAATGTCCTGAGTAGTTCCCCTAGACTACATTTCCAGTGGTAGCCACAGCCAACGCCAACAGTGGACAAAAATGTACAGTCTAAAAACATATAAAAAAGGGGCTGCTCCATGTTTTAAAGGTCAGTTTCTTTCTTGTAACAAAGAATAAAAATGCAAGCATACACTGTACCTGCACACTGCTCTCTAAATGTGCAGATCTTGTTTTATAGGCAAGCTGTCCATCGAGGTACAGTAGTGGCAGCATTTACAAGTTGTGTGCAAATACATGAAAGAAATGCTTAGCTTAGTACTGTTTTCTTACACTGAAAGAATAAATTAATGAATGAAAAGTACTTTGAGATCTCTTTGTGGTAAACTTTATCATTGCCAAGCAGAGATTTCAAGAAAGAAACACTTTAAGAACAAATCTTAAAGTGAACTGGATACTTTAAAACAAAACAAACACTTCAATAACAACTCCTAAAACAAATTGGATACTTAAAAACAAAACACACCAAGCCTCTAAACTCTGAATGAGTTTTTGTTACTAACATTTAAATAGCAATTAGATTTTCTGTCTGGAAAAAACACAATCTTTACCTGATGCAACGCACACAGCCAATTCAGATATAAGCAATATTGTTTTCTCTCTTGTTTCTCTCATACAATGGAAATACTCACTAGGACTGAGACCAAACAAACAAACAAAGGGTATGGATGGTGACAAAAGACTATTTTTAATGGTAAATTAGGCCTGCACACCTCTCTAAATCAAGGAATGATACTTGTATTTTACACAGTTAGCAGTTACTTTGTTGAGCCAGTACAATACATCACGTAACATTGTTAAAAAGAGACCTGCAGAAACATGCAAATTGGTGCCTCAGAAGGCATATTAAAATCCTCAAAGAACAATGTGGATTTGGGCTGGGGAAGAGAATAGCAAAGAGGGTAATGCAATAGATTCATTCCATAAGGAGACAGGAAAAGAGAAAAGATCTATTACATCTTAGCCTTTCTGCCACCTCCCTTCCTGAGAAATCCTAGAGAAATCAGGAAAACTGGGCAACTGGTGCATATAGGGTTGACCTTGCAGACATTAATGTACTTAGGTTTGAAACATTTATCTGCAGATAGAAGACACTTATTTGAAATAAATATCTGCAAACTACAAAATATATGGAACAGCACAGAATTACTGAAAATAAACTTGTCCTCCTGACCTTATAGAAATATTTAAAATACAGATTGTGAGAACAAAAAGCTGCCACTATCCCTCTATTCCATACACACAGAGAATAATAATTAGGATAGAAGGCTAGCTTAAAAATCTAGGACTGAATGTTAATATTTGGCTAAGATTAAACCCAAGACTAAAAGTTATCAGTCAACAGCCTAACACTTAGAACTCCTGGAGTGAACTTTTGGCACCAGCACAGATTTTCTCTGTTCTTGTCAGCCAATCACTCACTTTTTCAGTACAATGGGTATAAAACGGGAAAAAACCCAACCTTGTTTTCCTGTGTTATTTTGACTTCAGTCTGCAAACTATATACAGCACAAGTATCTATATCACATTTCAGATGGTTAGGTGCAAAATAATATATATATTTAACCCTTGCTCATTTTCAAGATTTTCAATCGGGTTCATTTGGGGCAAGAGGCTTCAAGTTGTTCACGGTGAATAAATAATGGAGGTGGTTAACTGAAAAATGCTTTTCCAGTAGCCAGATTTGTGTCTCCTTTTACTACTCTCTTGTTAAAGAGTTTACAATAATTTGTTCAGATTAGTAAAAAAAATAAAGGAAATCAGAATGAAATTGTTACTAAATTTCTTGTACTTACAAGAACAGTATTTTAGTAGTAACCATCAAAAATGCATTTATACACAGTACAACTGTTAAGAGATTTTTCCCACAAAAGAGACTACAATGGAATATATTTTAAAAAATCCAAAAAACCGGTGACACCAGAGAAACAGTTCACTCTCAGCAGCTCCAGCTGCAACAGTTTACACATGAAGTATTTTGATGGGTGTACATACAAGAACTAAACTAACCGTGAGGAAAACAGTCCCAAGAAAATTAAATGGTTGGGAGGAAGAACTGGTGTTACTTTCCCAAAATTCAGAAAACTGTAAAATTAAACCTCACCTCCCCTTCCTCCCTCTTCCACCACGGTTGCTGCTGCTATAGTGGGAGAAGTCTCCCATCCAGCAATACAGATTTCTCAACTCCAAGAAATCCTGATTAGAGGCCATATGCACGGGGAGTCCCCCCGTGGGGAAGGGATACTTGCAGGCACACGACAAAGAAAGAGGAGGCACATGAAACGGCAACTAAGAAATGTTCTTTCTACCTACAGGCTCCAGCTGCCACAAAGCCCTGCTAGGAGAGACTTCACAGGCAGCAGGGGTGGACACTTGTTCCCAGTCCTGAAGCAGCAGCGACTGTCTGAGTCATCACTAACCAGGCTGACCAGCTGGATCTCAAACAAGAAAAGGAGAAGCAGCAAACACACTGTGCTGCAAACACTCACTATGCCAACACCAAAGCAGGGAAATGTGACCTTAGATTTAAAAGACTGTTTAATTTTCAAAGTGTCAGATATCATGCGTTTGCTAATGACATCTTTCCCAATGTTCTCAAACCACAGTTTACTGGTCATCATTCCTGCTTCTACGCATTTCCTAGTTCATCTACACCTCTCAAAACTCACTGGCACTAGGATAGTGAGCTTCCTTCTGAGATACAATACCCCCAAAGTGAGCAATCCATGCCCTGACTTTTGCTATTCCGACTAATCTTGAAAGTAACAAGGTAGAGTGAACAATGAATTTGGATAAAATAACTTCAAATACTGGTCACATAAAAAGTTGCCAGTAAGACTACCAAAGAAGACTTCCTACAGGCATTGAATAATGCAGGCATTTTATAGCTTGCTTTTGATCAAATTTGGCAAAATAATAGCCATCAGGTTGCTCAGCAGCTACTATTCCTTGAGACATGGAAATTTATTCTGCTAGATGTTGTCCCTGAAAATTTTATCAGGGCCACGTTGAAAAGAAACATAAAGCACTATGACTCTTCGAAATGGCTGAAAGAACAGGTGACCTCTGAAGTATGCAGAAAATGAGAGCAAAACCATGTAACTTTCTCAATGAAAGGATTTATCATGGATACCTAAGAGCAAGATGGATAATAAAAGTCAAACTAAATTAGACATCATGCACATTCTGCTCCTGGGATCAAAGAAGATAAAATGTTTTTGAAAATATTTGCAGAGATTTTCTTGTGCAGCACAAAGCTTCAGAAAGTTTTCTTTCTATGACTTGGATCTCACGTTTAAACATCACACTGTTACGGCTTAAGAGCCTCCGCAGTATTATTAGACAGAGCACTAATTTCTAAATCGCTCTACATGGTCAAGCAGGCATACAGCAACATTTTAGATCAGAAAGCAAAAAACATAGGCATTGACAAAACCTAAGATCAGGGGAAAGCCCTGAAGAAGTTTCACATAGAAAGGCAAGTTTTTTCCTATAGAAATTAGCAGGAGAGACATGACAAACACAACAATGAACACAGCCCTATGCCAATCTCTGGGGTTTATTCGACAAAACTGTCTCCGACTACAAAAAGCTTAGCCCAAAAAGAGAACTGGTGCACTGCAGTAACATTCCAGCTGTCTCCACAAAGACTCCACTAAGTAGGCCACCAATTTGGAAAAGTGCATATACCCAAAGTGAACTCTAAAGTACCGGACCGGGGCATCAGCAGAGCACTACCGATGGGCTCGGGGCCTGATTTCAGCAGGTTTCAAAACTCTGCACAAAAATGCGGGCCCGCGGCTCATCTCGGCTGTGACAAATGCGAGTTCTCGGCGGGGCGTCCTGCATCCGCCCTGCTCAGCTTCTATCTGAGAAGAATCCTATCCTCCTCCTCCTCCTCATCGTCACACATCATGCTCTGGGAAATGGGGGCAGAACGCGTGTGTGCGCGGGGCTGGGGCAGACACCGAGGGTGAAGGAACCCGACCAAGGAGATGCACTCAGCGCGAGGGCCACGGCCAGACCCGGAGCGGCGACTGGGGGCAGGGAATGCCGTGGCGCAGGTGAAGCGAAAAGCAGGACCTTCCTTCGCATGGAGGGCTGGGAGCGCGGGTCAGCTTCCCACGAAGGGCGCTCGGGAGAGGAGGGCAGGGGGGCGAACGCCCCTGCCGGGGGCCGAGAGGAGCGCGGGGCGGGGGAGACGCCCGTGTCAGGCGGGGCGGCGCGGGGCGGGCGGGCGCTTTCCCATCCCGGGGGCAGCCCCGGCGCCCACCCCGGCCCGGCTGGCTCACCAGAAGAGCAGGTTGGCGCAGACGAAGCCGCCCAGGCTGCGGAGGGGCCGCTCCCAGCTCAGCGCCGCCGCGATGCAGCAGCCCACGGCCAGCCCCGTCTCCCCCAGCACCGCCGGCGCCCCGGCCCCGCCTGACACCTCCGTCGGCTCCGTCTCCCCGGGCGCCGCCGCGCCCCGCTCCTGCGGCGCCTCCGGTTCGCGGGGCTGCGCGGGCACCGCCGCGCTCGCCATGGCTCGGTGCGACCGCCGGGCTGCGGCTCGGCCTGGCGGGGCTGGGGCTGGGGCTGGGGCCGGGCCGGGCGGCGGGGGCGGGCCCGGGGCGGAGCGCGGCGCTGGCCCCGCGTTACCCCGCACCCGCCTCCGCGCAGGTGCCGCGGGGGCGGTGCCGGCGCCTCCGCGCTGGCGGGCGGGGGAGGAGGCTCGGGGAGCGGGCGGGCCCGAGGCTGCCGCCCCTGGCGGGAGCTCTGCCGGCCGCAGGAGAGGCTGCGTTGAGCGTTCCGGTTCCCTGCTGCGGGAAGGCTGGGCTACCCAGCTGCTTTCTAGATTTGGGAGGGTGAAGCCCGCTGGAAAGTGTTACCAGTGAGACTTGTCCTGCATCTCCTTCTCTTGTATATATGCCACAGCCAAGCAGCACTTGCAGCACATCCAGAGGAGGGCCACCAAGTTGATAAGAGGGCTGGAGTACCTCCCCTGCGAAGACAGGGTGAGGAAGTCAGGGCTGTTCAGCCTGGAGAAGAGGAGATTGTGTGCAGATCTCATAGCAACCTTCCTGTATCTGAAGGAGGCCTACAGGGAAGCTGGAGATGGACTCTTTGTCAGGAACTACAGTGATAGGACAAGGAGTAATGGGTTCAAATTGAAAGATGGGAAATTTAGGTTGGACATTAGGAAGAAATTCTTTTCTGTGAGGGTGATGAGACACTGGAATAGGCAGCCCAGGGATGTTGTGGATGCCCCATCCCTGGCAGCACTCAAGGCCGGGCTGGATAAGGCCTTGAGCAGCTTGGTCTAGTGGGAGGTGTCCCTGCCCGGGGCAGGGGAGGTGAGACTAGATGATCTTTAAGGTCCGTTCCAACCCCTTGACATTCTGTGATTCCATGATCCTATGATAACAGTCCCCGGAATCCTAAAAAAAAAAAAAAAAAAAAAAAAAAGGAAGTAAGTTGCCATTGTCATAATGCTGGGAGCTTCTAAGACCACAAAGGGGTCTATGGGAGTTTGATGGCTTGTATCTGCATCTTAAATATCCAAGAAACATACTCAAAATCTATACCGTGCTGTCCTGTCACCTGCACTACTACCTGTCTGGCCAGCCCCAGGCTCCAGATGGAAGCATGGCACTATGTTCAAGCTGGTGATGTGCGTCATAGCTGATGTGACTGCTGGGAAGCTGAATTCTGGGGAGCATGCCTGGTGAGAATTGTCACTCGAGCATCTGTTGCTGAATAAGAACAGCCAAAAATTGGAATTGTTGAAGGTGTTTCACAGGATAAACTGTGTAAAATAAAATGATTTTTACTACAAGAGCAAGAAGAATAATTTTAGATTGGCAGTTGACACCTGTTTCTAGCTTGAGTTACTCCCTGTTAGAATGTTTTTTTAATGGGAAAAGGAGTCATACTCACTTGAAGGTCAACGTGTCTTTTTTTTCTCTGAAGCAAAAGAAGACAAAATAAAATTACAACATTAGGTTGTAACATTGACTGTGTACTGGATTGCAAGTGTACTGTGTGTTTTTCACCAAATAGCCTTGGAAAGGAGTTACTGTATTTTTCTTATTCCACATGCTCTCTATAGCGTAGAGTTGCACCTGAGAGGAAACAAAAAGAATGTTATTCTACGTAAGCAATTAACATTTTTCTAAAGGACATTTGAGTTTTATGCTAATTGGTTATACTTCTATGCTCTGATGTCTAAGAACTCGGAGCCAGGCAGACCTACCTGAATAATTAAGCCCAGCTAAAATGTGATTAAGTGTTGTCTGTGAAGGAGAGCAAAAGGAAAGAGACAGGCTCCTCTAGTAATCTAAAACACACATCGAAAAGAAAGGGAAGTAGCTGCAGCAGGGCGGGAGAAACACTTTTTTCTGTTGCTTCTCTTCTTTTCTGCTGATGAATAAAAATTTGTCCTAAAAAGACTTTGTCAAAACAGTGTGTTGTGCCTGTGCTGGAAAGCAGAGTAGCTGGTAGCTGTCTCCTATGTGTGCAAGCAGCTGCTCACAGTTACTGAGCACTCCTCCCGCTGTCACCTGGGCATCTCATGCTTTCCTAGGCTGAGTAGTAGTTGTTTGCTTCCCTTGTTTTGAGAGTGGGAGTAGAGGGAATCTTAGCAGGGAATCTTAACAGTCCACAGGAGTAAAAACAGTCTTCTTGCAAGGAAAGGGAGGTAGAGAGATGGGCACAAAAAAGGGATTTTCTCCTATACTTACCCTTTTTTCAGGTCATTGCTGGATGCCAAGCTGCTGCTCTAGTGAACGCTGCCTGTAACTTGCAAAAACCATCCCCAGTTTAGCCAGCGGCAAATTGCTTTCCCTTGCTAGCATTCAGTTATTTCAGTAATGTGGGCAGTCCTAGCCAGCATCCAAATCTAGCTAACTCCAAACAGTTATTAGGTAAGCCTGGAAAGGGCTCAGATGTTCCTCATGCACTTTCAATGTGACCACGGGATAGTTAGACTCAGAAAGCACACTGGGGTTAAAATGTGAAAATTTGGGTTTAACCAACGGTAAAATAATGGCAACATAATCCCACTGCCCCAAGGATTATAACCATGGCAGGTTTGAGGCAATCCTCCCTTACCAATATTCCACTTCTTTTTTTAAACATTTGAGGATGATCGTATGATTGATTCTCCCTGCTCCCAGTTTTTACTCTCTGTGATGCTCCCTTCAGTCACTGGAGTTCAAAAATTCCCCCTCTCCTCAGAAAAGGGGGGATGGAATCCAGGGGGGGGAGGATGAGGTGAGGTTTCAGTGGAAAGGGTAGACTACAGATATGGGAACTCTTTTGGATTTTGATTAAACTTGAATCCATTCCAGATTACTGGCCTCTGCTTTCCTGATCCTGAAGGATATGAACAGAAATTAGTGAAAAGCTCTTCCAGAATAGGTTTTGTAATTTAGCTAATGGAAAAAAAGAATGCTTGATGGATGGCAGTTCTTTTTTCACTGTTGATTTTTCTTGGGCTTGGTTTATATGAATGATTTTATTGAAAGCACTCTGGTATAAACATTAGTGTGAGAGAAGAAATGGATGCTTCATTCCCAGCCATTGAAGGTTCAGATGTCTTTTTCAGAAAAAAATAGCAGTAAATAGGTTGGCTGGCTTTGATCTTCCTGTTCTTTGATGTTTTGCCTGCCAGGGTTTAAAGGATTTGTGTGCAGTTTGAGTTTGGGATGGGAAAAACTAGGACTAGCAACCAGTGCACAGTTGCATGCGTGAGGTGTAATGCACAGAATTAGGTTAGGGACTGCGGGTCTGGTGCCAGGGACTACAGTGTAAATGATGGATGCAAACCAAGGAGAAGGCTTTGTAAATGGTTGTTTCAAAGGAGCTTACAAATATCAAAGCATTCTAATGCTTCTGAAATATGTTTGAAAATGCTGATGTCATCATAGAGTAACTATTGAATTCAGTTGAGGATTCCAGCTCAAAATGGAATGATTTTCCCTCCCTTTTCTTTTCTGTTTAAGCTTGTTTTCCATTAGCTTCATTTCACCACAGGATCACACACTAGGTTAGTTTGGAACTAGCACCTTTAAGAGATTGGGTCTGGCCTTTCTCCCCGCATAAACACTCAGCACCCCTGTTACTTGGCTGTGACATTTTGCTTTGTGTCATGCCCGGATTAGCTCTGAACACCTCTGAGGGCTGGAGATTCTGCAATGCACTCTGAGCAACCTGTTTGTACATTTGGCCACATTCATTGTGAAGAATATTTTCTTATTATTTATTCAAAATTTCTTGTTTCACCCATTTCCTCTAATTTAGTTCTGCACCTCATAAGGGAGGGCTCTGTCCCCATCCATTCTATAACCGCACATCAGGTATTCTGCAACAGATCCCTATTAGCCTCTGTCATCCAGAGTGAGCGCACCCAGCTCACTCTGCCTTTCCTTCTGTGTCATCAGCTGTGTGCCACTGACCTTCCAGGGGCCCTCTGGACTCCTTCCAGTATGTCAGTGTCTGTCTTGTCTTGGGTTGTCCCAAACTGGACAAAGTATTCCATATGTGGTCTCACAAATGGTAGAAGGAGGGGAAAAATTGCTTCCCTTGTCCTGGTAATGATCCATAATTAGTGCACGATTATTGACTCTGTGTCCAGTCATCCCCATGGCACTTTCTAACTTGTCTCTGCTTTGTGGCTGAAGAATTGTGTCTTAGTCACTCTTAATAAGGTATGACTTTGAACATCCATCTTACCTTTTCCTGATTTTTTTTTCAGTTCTATAACTGAAATAAGAAGATTTCTCAACAAGGAATAACTTTCTTGTGTGGTTCTAGTCACATCATCTCTGCATTTGTTTGAAGGAGGAACATATCATAGATTTGAATTGTTTCATAATGCTGCGCTGTGGTTTGCTTTTGTAATAATTTCTAAGGACTGCTCTCCTTTTTATTTATTTTTCATTTATTTTTCTGTAACTATTGAAACATCACCATTTTTTCCCTAAGTGCTAATGTTCACTTCAGAGCCTGCCATACAGCTCATTCTGGTACTGGCCTTCCCCCCTCACCTCACCTGCCCCACTTTATCTACTTGGAATTTATTTGCCATTTCATTGGACAATTATTCAGTTTCATAAAGTCATGCAGGTTTTTTTAGTCTGCCCTTATCCTGACTTGCCTGAGTAACTTGGTGTCGTCACTAAACTCTAAGCTTGCTCTTCATCATTTTTCCAGTTCACTGTTCAGTAGGTTGAAGGTCTGAGAGCCTCTCCCGAACCTCAGGAATGATCTCCTTGCTTTGTTTGGAATGGATTGTTTGCTCTTACTGTCTGTTCCCTATCTTCTAGCCAATTATTTATCTACATCAGGACTTCTTACGTGGATACATAGCTTCTTTTAAGCCTTAGGTGATGAATTTTGCCAAAACCCTTTTGAAATCCAGGTAAACCAGACTGCCCTCATTCAGAGATCTGTCAACAAACTTCAGCAGACTTCCTAGGGCAGAGCTTTATTAATCAGAACCTATGCTGCCTCTTCCCAATAGATCATATTTCTTCAGGTGTCCACTAATGATATGCTTTATTATAATATTGAGTAGCTAACATTAGAAGTCTTTAGTTGCCTAGATTCCTTAAAACTCTTTAAAGACTGGTGTCATAGGTGACATACATACCATGCACTTTTAGTTAATCCTATTTTGTCCTGAAGCTTCATGCATGCTTTTGTGGAATTTCTCCAGTGTCTTTTCACTAAACTCTGATGTCTTTTCTAGTTACCATTTAAGTGTAGAATAACTTTCCAATTAATAATTGGCAAACAGTTTTCTCCTTTGATGCACACTCTCTTAACCTTTGCAGCATCCCTGAGGTCTCTATTGAGGAATATGTTTGAAACTACATCCCAAACTCTTTGTTCTTTTATTTAACTGTAATATATCATAATATTTAACTATGGAGCAGGAGCTCATTAAGTGTTGTCCTGTGATATGCAAAATACAATTAGGACTGTGACACGTCTTTAAAGTATTTTATGTACAAGTCTGTGCATTTCAAAATGCTCTTGTGTTCCACTGAAATATTTATCTGTTGGGCAGCTGGAATACATGGGACCTGATTGACCTTGTAAGCTAAAACTATGTGGTAGCTTGACCATGGCTGTGTGCCAGATGCCCACACAGCCACTCCATAACTCCCCTCCTTAACTGGGAAGAGGAGAGAAAAATATAATGAAAGGCTCAGCAGTCAAGATAAGGACAGGGAGAGTTCACTCACCAGTTACCGTCGTAGGCAAAACAGACTCAATGCTGGGAAATTAGTTTAATTAGCAATCAAATAATGAGAAATAAAACCAAATCTTAAAACTGCCCTCCAAACACCTTCCCCCCACGCCTCCCTTCTTCCCAGGCTTAACTTTAGTCCTGACTTCTCATCCCCCTCCTCCCCACAGTGGTGCAGGGGAACAGGGAATGGGGGATGCAGTGATTTCATCACACGTTGTCTCTGCTGCTCCTTCCTCCTCAGAGGGAGGACTCCTCACACTCCTCCCCTGCTCCAGCATAGGATCCCTTCCATGTGCTGCAGTCCTTCAGAAACAGACTGCTCCACTGTGGGTCCCTGTGGGGTCACAAGTCCTGCCACTAAAGCTGCGCTAGTCTGGGTTTCCCACAAGGTCACAGCTTCATTTGGGTATCCTCCTGCTGCAGCATGGGGTCCTCCATTGGCTGCAGGTGGATCTCTGCTCTGCCATGGACCTCCACGGGCTGCAGAGGGACAGCTACCCCACCATGGGCTGCACCACGGGCTGCAGGGGAATCTCTGCTGCAGTGACCAGAGCACGTCCTCTCTTCCTTCTTCACTGACCTTGGTGCCAGCAGTGTTGTTTCTCCCACACGTTCTCATTACTGTCTCCCACCTGCTGTTGCACAGCAGGTTTTTCCCCCTTCTTAAATATGTTATCCCAGAGGTGCTACCACCATTACTGATGTGCTTGGCTTTGGCCAGCAGCAGATCTGTCTTGGAGCTGGCAGGCATTGGCTCTGCAGACATAGGAAAAGCTCCTGGCAGCTTTTCACATTAGCCACCCCTGTAGCTCCCCTCTGACACTACCAGAACCTTGCCATTGCAAACCTCATACAAGGTGCATCATACCAGGTGGTATAAGATGAAAAATTTAACACAAGTGACAAAAAACATATGAGTGTTGATGCTGCTTCTAATTCAGAAATGATAGTATTTGGGATTTTTTTTCCTCACCGCTAGAGGTTACGCTGCTTAATGCCCATGAACTCAAAGCTTTAAGAGCAGAACTCAACAATGAAGCAATGTATGGAAGAATAATGCTTCAATTTTATATTTTCTGTAATAGAGATCATGATCAGGAAGCTCTGATATCTCCCACATCAGATATTCCTTTTTGTTTGGTAAAAGTGTGTGAGGACAGTAGTAAATATTCCATGATCAAATGCAGCGTTGTTCTTTTTTGAATCCAGGTTTTATAGAATTGAGCTAATGTAGCAATTATATACACTTATTTTAGCAATTATAAACATTTATATGAGTAATTAGAAAGAATAGTATTTCCGATACAACTGTTTAGGACTTGGGACAAGGGAGTTTAAAGAAGAAAATGTATGGCTCACCAGCTATGGTCAAAGCCAGTTAAGCCACTTAAGTGTTTTTAGCCCAGAAATATCACTGTACAGCAATCTCATGAAATATTTATGCAACAATTTACAGGTGTTTAACACCAAACCATGTTGAACACCAAACTATGCTGATCTTCTTGTCAGTATAATCATGCCATGTAAAAGATCAGTAAGAATAATTGATTTTCAAGGATCTAATTTTGGACCTAATTACTGTAATCTCTTAGATGGCATTACCTGTTTGATTGTATGTGGTGGAGAGTCGATAATGACTTTATAGGTTTAGCTCCCCTCTTCGGTCAACTTTGCCTGAGAGCAGGCCAAGCAGGCCAGCAACCTTTTTGAATCTTGCAATTGTTTAGAATTTATGAAACGGGTAAACTCATACAGGAGATGCCATTGGCAAGGAAGAATCAAAATCACTCTTAATCAGCAAGTTTGGACATTTTGGCCATATTTGTAGAAAGAGTGATCTAAGTGAAAACATTAGTACTGTTGTGAAACTGTACGAGGCCTTAAATATTGTGAAAAGGAATTAGATGCATTTGATTATTATGAACTTACTTTTTAGATGCAGCTATGTGAGTGATCTGTCAGGAGTTGATGTTTGGCATTGTGCATGGTTTAGAAGCTGTAGTTCAAGAGATCAAGATTCTCCAAGTGGGAAGAAGTGTGGGACATGGAAAACTGACAGCAGTTGAGCATGGAGAATGTTTGCTGTCTAAGTAGCCAGAAGTGCACCCCCACCTGCTTCCAGGGAGAGTGCTACAAACAGTGGTCTCCACAGCAAAGGCTAGATGAGGGCAGGTTATGTATCTGTGATTTGGCAAGGGTCAGTACTAAAGCGGTAATTTCATTTGAGGGCAAAATGTAGAAATTCTTTGTGGCAATCTGTGGAAAGGACACATGGGTGCAATGTTAGGTTTAGTGAACTGAGAAGTTCCTAATGAGGAGGGGCTAAGTAATGCCCAGCTAGAGAACACTGGACACTGGCACTGTACCTAGACATCTGATTGTGCTAGCATGGATGGGGAAATACTGCAAATGTACTATGAATATTGGTCTCTTAGATTCTTAAATATGTTAGATTAGTAAGTAAGTTAGGCCTGTGAGTTACTGCCATGCCTGTAGTAAATTCTGTAGAATCTTTTGTTAAATTGTTTAAATTAGGTTACCAATTAAGTGCTGTTACGTTTAAATGCTGTTTAAACCTTTAAGACAAAACCGCTGGTCATGTCTGAGATTAAACTTGGCAAAGGGGTCCACTGTGAACCTTGTGACTCAATGGGTAGGTCTCCCTCACTCCTTTTTATCCTTACCCTTTCTCATTCTTACCCTTTTTCCATCCCCAGCCTCCATGCAGATTACTTTTGGTTGATTCTAGGTTTAGATTGATTGATTTAATATTTTAGTTCGATTTTTCTCTGTGTGCTTTAACCACATAGTAAGTAGTAGGGCAAACCTTTAAACTAATTTTGTCATACTTTAATATTAAACCCGCTTTTGCTGGTACTTATTAGCTGGTGATTCTTTGAGCGACCTGAGACAGTTTTTTGTGACAGGTGGAGAGCAAGAATAATGAGAAGATTCCTCCCTGTTCCTTCTCCTACCCCAACCTCTTGATAAAGACCAGGTAAATTCATACTACAGGTGGAACCACTCGCTGTATAGTTCACTTCCTTGGATCGCTGCTGCCCTCTTCTGCTGGCTTCTCAGGGCTGCTGTGGCACGGGGAGTTCTTGTATTGCACCAAAGGCCTCGTGTCTGTTGTGATGTTATGGCAGGTTGTGGAGTGAAATGCAGTGACTTTCCAGGACTGGGCTCCACAAAGAATTAGTTTTATTCAGGACAGTGCTGTCATATGTGGTTGGTACCCTTTTGTTATTACTTCACAGAGCCGCAAATGATGTGGAGTGCATGTGTTCTGAGAAATAGTCTGTCAGCATTGAAAAAGCTGACGCTGTTCTGGCCATGTTTCTGTAAAATGGACTTGGGCCAGCATGACTGGCAGTGCTGTAGTGTGCCTGTGTTGGGCATTTGTGCTGGTGCAGACCTGTGAGTACGTGTAATGCCTCCGAAACGTGGGGCTTGAAACCCAGCTTTCTGATGCAACACTTCTGGGGTGAAGCAATTTCCTCTGCATAGCTTCTGTAATTAAGTTTATTAAGAATTCTGGCACCCTGACAAATGGATGTATTGTATTATGAGGCACAGGGAAAGTGCTAGACGGAAGCCTGAAGATGTAGGAGGAATTAAGGCATGGCCAGCTAAGTCCAGAGGAGAGCCACAAAGATGATTAGAGGGATGGAGCACCTCTTTTATGAAGACAGGCTGGGAGAGTTGTGGTTGTTCCACCTGGTAAAGGCTCCAGGGAGGCTTTAGGGCAGCCTTCCAGTACCTAAAGGGGACTACAAGAGAGCTGGAGCAGGAGTTTTTACAAGGCCATGTAATGATAGAACAAGAGGGAATCGCTTCAAACTGAGAGAGGGCAGGCTTAGATTAGATATTAGAAATTTACTGTGGGAGTGGTGAGACACTGGAACAGGCTGCCCAGAGAAGCTGTGGATGCCCCATATCTGGAAGTGTTCAAGGCCAGACTGGATAGAGCTCTGAGCAACCTGGTCTAGTGGAAGGTGTCCCTGCCCACAGCAAGGGGGTTGGAACAAAATGATCTTTAAGACCCCTTCCAACCCAAACCATTCTGCAATTTTATGATATAAGGGCATACTAAGATGAAGCTATACAATTTTATTTCCATTGAAGCTGACACTGTTCCCAGGCCTGACTGCACAGTTTCTGCCCAGCCTTGTGCTCTTGCAGGGTGCCTGGCTGGCTCCTGGGCTCTCCTTGGTGTGGCTGTATTCCACCAGGTGCAGTCCAAGGGTGTGTGTGCTCCCAGAGGGTTTTTGACAGAGTTGGTGCAACCACCTGGGAGTGACAGATCTTCCAGAGGGGAATGAGTGACAGTACCACAACTGGGGCCAGCTCCAAGTGCACGGACAGGCATTCTCACTTCCAAACCCAAGTGTGTCTATTATGTTGTATTTATTTTGGTAATCTGTGTGTTCTTTCTGTTGAGTATCGACAGTTATCTTTTTTTTTCTTTGCCTGAGTAACAGTAATTGGACTAAGATTTGCATGGCAGGTTGATAGACTTGGCAAGAATGAAGAGAAGCTCTTAATTACAGTGATGTAGTGACAGGCACTTCTGTGTACTGACCAAGAGCAAACATCCCTCCTAATGGTTGAGAGCATCCAGAAGTCAGTCAGCAGGCAAATGAATCAGGTAGTGGTGTCTGCTTCTCAAGACTGTGACCCTGTACAAGACTGTCACCAGGGGTTTCTTACCAATTACTGATTATGATGATGTGCAGGGACTTCTCTGAGCACGTTTACACATAGGCAAAATTGAACTTTTTTGCTGTGCTGGCTGAAATGTATAAATTGTTTCATTCCAAGGATGCCCTGATAGGAGCAGCTAAATTCTTTCTAAACAACTTGCATATGGGAAAAATAAAAACACAAAAAAGTCAGTCTCAAATACTCTGTGTGTGTGTAACTATGCATACTGAAGTTATAGTTTCTTTCATTCTTGTCTTCTTAGTAGTGTGATTTAGCCAGCCTTTAGGGACAGAGGGGTGGTGTCACAGATGGAGCGACTGAAAGTATCTGGCAGTGGGAGGAGGGTGGAGAATTTCTCAGAGCAAGCCTTGTAGTCTACAAAGGCTATGTACACTATGAGGGCAGTGCATGCTGCACTGCCATGATGTGGCTGGCTAATAAGAACATGCCATCTTTCACCA
Source organism: Corvus hawaiiensis (assembly GCF_020740725.1). Taxonomy (NCBI): domain Eukaryota; kingdom Metazoa; phylum Chordata; class Aves; order Passeriformes; family Corvidae; genus Corvus; species Corvus hawaiiensis. Next base: position 80,369,954 of record NC_063213.1, on the reverse strand, counting down.
GGGCTACATAAATAGCAAAAGCTTTACTTGCACATTCCCTGTGGCATGGCATTGCTCAGCAGTCCTTCCCTCTATGTCATATAAAGACACACTGCATGGACAGGGGCACCTGCCCCAGAACAACACGCAGCACATGCACCTTTCCAAGCAAAAGCGCACACACACACACACACGTCTATGTAGCCTGTGCTGTAGGCTTGACTCCTGAGAAGACAGATGAAATTAGAGTTTTGTTGCAAGTTTGACTCAGTATGAAATAGAAACAGAGCACATTACATATATTTTCTTTATTGCTGGACTTTTTTTCCCAGTAAGTAGGCATGATTCCTTAAAGGCTGAGGTTTTTAACAACAGTAAGGTTTTTCAGGTTTCTTTTTTTCTTTTTTTTTTTGCTGTGGACAAAAAGATACCTTTGAACAAAGTTTTGCCTTATATTACAGTATTTCTGTACAAAAATAAAAGTCCAAAATCAAATCATTATTAGCTGATATTCCCCAATTTATTTACAGGGTACTGTCAAGAACCTTCATCAGGCAACCAGGTAAAATAGAGAACTGTATTTAAGCAGTTGCATTGCATAATGTTGCGTTCTCTAGTCATCTCTGAAGGGCTCTGGCCTTTGGCAGTCAGTCTGGGTTGAAGAGTCCAGCCAGAAGTATAAAACAGTGATGTCTTTCAAAGAAAAAATTAATATTTAAAAACTTAAGCTGACATTATGGAGAATTGAACTGATAACTGTATTTCCATATTAGGGTAGTCTATAAATATTCTCAGCTACATCTCTCTTTATCATACAGCAGATACAGAATGCAGACTTCTGCTACGTATACGGTAATACATATTTGCAATAGTAAAATCAATGTATGAAAATTTTGGAATTTACTTGTTAATAAAACTGCTTATAAAGTAACCATACAACTGTAACAACTATAACTCTGAACTATTAAAATGTACAGAAAGACTGTTTACACCATTGCACATACTTATTCCCTTTGCTTCAAAAGACTTGTGAAATACAGAATAAAATTTGTCAAGTTTTACTGACAGCTCAAATATGCATGCACAACGTGCACATCCACAGAAGCAAGGGGAAACAAAGTGTTGGTGTCCATCAGGAAGGCTGCCAGCAGCACTCCAAAAAAATATACCTTGCTCTTCTTCCCTCCCCCTTCCCACCTGTATACAGGCCAGTAGGTTAGTGCAGAATGGATGAATAATAACTTTGTTTTCAGTGTTCTGAAAGGACAAAGGAAATCCTCTTGACTTTTATCAGCAATTTTAGGACAATACAAGTTAGGCTTAATATTGTAAGGCACTTATTACTGCTTGTATTGCAGTGGATCGAGTCTTAAGGCATTTGTTGTATCAACTGAAGGTAATAATGCTTTGGAAAGTTTTGAATGAGCCAGCAGTTCTAGTATGTGACTATTTCAGCCGATTTTCCCCTGCCCCCCTGTGGTCTCTCTAAAACATTGTTTGAAGATATTCTCCATTGAAACTCTGGTTCTTGGTTAGCTTGTCAACAAAGGTGATCAATGTCCCCAGGTTGTTCTGAGGCCAAGGAGCGATAGATTCTATTTAGGGTGCAGTAGAACTGGTTTTGTTTTCACCTGGAGCTGCCCTGACTTCCATGACTACTCACGGATCGGGAGGTGCTGTAGCGTTTTTTCACGATCATACTGATGTAAGCTTTCATCAGCTTTGCAATGTCAACCACCTGCCAAGAGCATGAAGAGCACAGTTCTTAGTAAGGTAACAGTATGTGAATGAATTTCTTTGGACACTAACAATATAAAACTATCAAGCTTTCAACGAAGCCCTTTTGCAGTTAAACAAATAAAAATACTCAGCACTTCTACCCATGTCATTCTGTCTTCCCTTTACAAGGATCTTGAACAAATCTCTGACATTTGCAGCCATTACTTGAATTACTAAAGTGGCCTGGCTATCAGAACAGGAAGGCCACAATAACAAAACTACCTTGGCTCTTACCTCACTAGTTTCAAAAAGCAGTTCTCTTTCATCCACCACAATCTTGTAGGTGTTGGCAAGTGGAGCACCAAATGACAAGATATGTTCATACTGAAACACCTCCAGAGGCCTTCCTTCCCCACGCTTGTAGACAGAAACTGCATCGGCACTGACTCCAAGCCACAACTCCTGTGGGAATCCCCCTTCTTTACACTAGAGAAAAAAATGTAAATTAACAGCAAGGGGAACAGCAGGAGTCACACAACACTTACTGTTGGTGTTGTCTGTAACCACTTGTTAAAAAGTGCATATCACTTGTCCCTTTTTGAATGTAGCCTTTTACACTTCGTATACTTGTTTGCAACCCATCAGGACAGCATTCTGTCCCTCTATTTTATGGTTAACTGGTGGATTTAAATAGCTACAGTGCTTGCTAATGGGAGTAGGCTTTTAATAGCTCAAAGTTTATTACATCAGCTGTCTGAGCATTGTGATAATGTATTTATGGTTTCACTGCTCTGGGGTGAAATCATCACCTATACAGTGTAAGTAGTGTGAATGTTCATACGGTCTTACCTCTACGTCAAAGAGTGTTGAACCATAGCCAGGCCATTCCTTAATCAAAGCCATGTACTTTGCCATGGCCTGCTCCTGATTCATCCTCTGGAGTTTTTTCCATTTGTCAATAATACTAGTCCTGGAAGCTGAGATTTCCTCTTTGACCCACATGTCTAACATCTGATCCTCCTCAACCTTCTGTTTGCTGACAGAGCCACTGCGGAAACTCCTCCGCAGTGTTCCTTCAAGAAAGCTGGCTCGTTTCTTCTCGGCCTTCTCTGACACAGTAAATGTTTTGGTAGACTGTGTAATCCTAGACTTCAGCTTTTGCAAGGGATAGACTTCCTCCAGTTCTGGTATAGTGGTGTGCACACTGTAATCTCCCTGAAGGTACTGAAGGCGCAAAGCTGCAAGGACCTGGAGGGTTTCCTCAGGAGCAGGATAATGTCCTTTAATCACTGCTTCGTGAGCCTGCCAAGGGGAAAAAAGGTAGCTTTTTATAAAGCAGCCTTTGAAAGAAATATGAGAAAACAAGGGGAGTAGATTTACTCTCAGGCAAATTCAGGACCTGAAATAAATGATCCATTAAATAAATCAAATGGGGTAAATCTCTTGGCAAATTTAAGCTGGATAAGACTGGGTTTACCAGAAGAACTGCAAGGCAACTGAGGAACCTGCTAAATGGGAATTACTTTTACTAGGACAGCTTTTAGTGAGCTCCCGTAACTAAGAGTAACTGAACTATGAAAAAGGAAAATAAAATGTAAAGGGGAGAAAACAGGATCTAAACATCTGATTGAGGAGAAACTCTGTGTTCAAGGGCATTAGGAAGAAACGGGTCTCTAGTTTTGCTCACTGCTATCAATAATCTAGCTGTGAAAACGGATGTTTCTGGCCAAACAAGCCAAGCTCTAGGACAGCTTTGTAATTTTACTGAGGGGAAACAATAAATCTTCAATGGATCCCAAATCAAGTTAGTACAATGTCAACGTATTGCAGTGCTCTGTAGCATCAGGGATGAGATTCTGAACCAAGAAGATTCTCCAAAATCCCAGCTCTCTGCAAACTCATTCAAACCTGTGGAAATGTGCAGCAGCTAGGTGTTTTCTTTCATATGACAGTAGTAGAGGAAACAAACACACATCGTGTCTGGAGATCCAGGAATTGCAAGTTTAGTAATCACACAGAGATAATCCACAGTTAAGTAACAACTAGTTAGTTTAGGTGTACAAAATGTGCCTTTAGACATGCAAAATGGTTTACTTGAGATTGTACACGTGCAGAAGAAAGAGCTGTCTTTTAGAAATGGAAGGCCAATATTTTAATGAGGAAGAAGAACTAAAAGATTTTCTTCAGCGCTTTATGATTATTAAAGGATTGAGACTTTAAAATAATGGAGACTGCAGAATTAAAATTGATGACAAAAGGGAATTTTCATAATTGTGTGAAAAAAGTTGATGACTGACATCAAAAGCAGATAATTAGAAAAAATAGAACAGAATTGATGTTAGAATGTAATGTTACCTCTTCAAGGTATTGCTGTAATATTGCTGGTAGGGATTGAATGTCATGCTTTATAACAAATACTACTGGTTTTGGCAAGACATAAAGTATTTGGCTAAACACTACTCAGCACAGAATGCTGTGTGAAAACAATCTGTTTCAGCAAATGTGCTTGTTGTAGCTGCTCACAGAAAACTGCCTGAATCTGCCTCTTAAGCCAATAATGTAACGTAGCAGATTGGATGCAGAGTTCTCATAGATTTTCTTCTTGCTGTTTGAACTTCATCCCAGAGAGAGGCACTGGATGACTCTTCTAGAGGTAACAACAGACAGACAGAATGGCTGTGTTTCTAAGGCAACCTATTGCCCAGATCCTTCAGCCAACAATAAGCAGTTTTGGGCTGAGCGACAGTAGTAGGCTCTGGAAGGAGACTTTTGGTAGACTGGTGATGTAATAGGGTGCCTTAAAGCCTAAACTGAACAAGGAAGAAATACTCCATTGCAGGGAAGATGTAGAAGGGGAAAACCCTTCATATGTATGAAAATTGAGGTATGTCAGTTCTTGATTGCATCCGTCTTGCTCACCAACAGAATGTCAGTGTCTTGGCATTGTAAAGAGCCAGAAAACAGAAATCTTAACCTTATACAGAAATCTTTATCTGTGTCTAGTGCCCACCTGAAAGAAGGTGACTGCTGGAAGAATTTTTAATCATTTGCAATATAGTAGAACAGGAGAAGGTCAATCAACAGTAATAAGTGCCATCAGTGAGTTTCTGTGTAACTACAGGGATTGTTATAATGGAAATCCAGCTGCTGATGCATTTAATTTTCATTATAAATCAATTTAACTTGTTTTATGTTTTGTAATGTAGCTTCATTCTGAGCTCAGCATGTCCATTAAGTGGATTTCTGTTCATCAGAGATGTCTTAGAGTTACTGCTGAGACTGGACTGATTATACTATGGTACCTATGAAACGATGAGTTTTTGGAAAGATAAAAGGCTATTGCTCAATTAGTTCTGTACAGTTGCCAGCACGAGTCTTTTACTAATTAATTTGTTGCCACTTATACTTTTTTTTCACTTTATTTCTTACAATTTCCTCAGAAAATGGTTTAAGAAGAGGAAAATTAAAAACAAGTATTATTCTTGCTTATGCAGCTTAGACCCAGTTATCCCTTTTTCTACCACTGTACAGAAAGCAATTGGCAAGTAATGCAGAAGTAAGAAACGTAACACTAGAGAAATCATCTGCGCTTCACTTATGTCAGGATAGGCCTATTTTGACCACTGAACTGCTTCCTTTGCCCTTGATGCTTGAGTAGTAGTGCATTTAGTTGAACAGAATCAAAATCAAAACTCTCTCTGTGCTGCCTGGACCTCTTGCTTTTTTTCCTCCTCTTAGAAGTGCCTCAAAACAGAACCTTTGTCCTTTACCTGCTCAAACATAAAGGCAAATTCCACACTATCTTTTGGGACGTTTTCCGTGTCCAGGAAGCAGTAGAGCTTGAAGTAGAACTTCCAGTGCATCTCCCCAACTTCAGCAGTGGCAGCAAGCCTACACGGTTGTGTAAAGAGGGAGAGAGATCAGATCTGTGAAATCAAACTATTTTCTAAATTGCCACCTGCAGAATCTAAGCAAGGCATCAGCTGAATTTTGCTCTATGTGTGTCTGTGTATTTGGAGCCTACAGCAAAATCAAGGACTTACAAATGTTCAGTTCTCAAGTCAACTGTTTTTAACTCATATTCTCTTAGTAAACTTTGATTTTTAGATAAGTCAGGTGTTAATAGAGCAACATTATTAAGTCCTGTTATAAAACATAAGTGCACAACACTTAAAACATTCATTTTTTCCCCTTTTCTGGATAAAGGGTGCTGATTGCCATGCATACTACATAAGGATGATAAACAGGTATTTAGGCTTGTATTACATTTTCTTACTACAGTGCTATGGATGGTTTCAATTTTACTGGTAAGAGAAATGTTGTGATATTGTGGTGATTTCCATGTGAACTTAGATAACAGTTGGAATGGCAGTGACTGCCTGGAGGTCAGTTCTCACATCCACAATGGCAGTAATGGTGGAAAAATTTGTAATAGTGGAAAAGAAAATGTGGAAATAGTGATGAGAAATATTACTCTACTGATGTCAGGACAGAGGAAAACCAACACAAGTGTATAGGTGGCTATTAAGTCTTTTAAGAAAAAAAAAAAAAAGATCCTTTTGTTCCAGAAATGCCATGTGTGTAATTCAGCTGCATCACCACAAACAAGCAAGTGAAAGAGAAAATTCAGCATTATTGACATTGGAAATTTATTTAATTGCTACTTATTAGAGTGAAGAGAGACTGAGAGGTACACTCACTTTTCAAACTTTGCCAAGACATCAGCTACAATGGTTCTGCTTTCAATTGCTTTATCAGTAGTTCCATTGTATTCAAACAAAGCAAACATATTTCTGCTATCCTCCATGGCCAAGCCACGAATTAACTTTTCAACCACCTAATGAAAAACAGCACATGAAAAAACCATAGCATGGAAAAGCAGTATCACAGAGTAAGACAGATACTTAGAAAAAAATTAGAGCTAGGTTTTGCATTAGGCTAAAAATGTTATTAACTTGTCCTCATCAGCCTTATTAATTGTCAAATTCCACTGTAATTTTTATTCTTTCAGAATATGTATATGCTATCTCCTGGCCAGATAAAACACCTGTATTTTGCCAACTCAGCAAGAATCTTCCAGTTTTAGGAAGCAGCTTGGCTCTCATACACACCAATGTCTACTAAAGTTACTCCAATAATGCCCTCTGCCTAATTGCTTAGTCTTTCCTGTAATTCCTCCTGTAAGAAGGAACTACAGTTGGGTAATCCTCTGCAGCACAAAGACAGTTTTTATAGCAGGGACTTCTCCAGAACATACTGCAGGGAGGGACAGCACTGCAAGCCTTTCCTTTCCGGAAAGGAGGCACTGGCAGAGAAAGCCCCAGTACTTCCAAAGTGCAACACTACTGCTGCCTTGGACTGGCACATAAAGGGGCACACTGATCTTGCTCCAGAGACATTTTGTCACCACCTCTCACCTCTCCAGCTGTAGTGTGTGAGTTGATTGTAATCTTACAGGAGCCCCCACCATGGCAATAAACTGTGGATGTCATCTCCTGCCTGCCAATCAGTGCTTCTATTTCATCCCGCGATGGCACAAACTCTCTGCATTTGGTTTTCTTCAGAGATTCATAAGTAAAAAGTGCGTATTTCTCCATTTCAGTTCCTGGAAACTGGTCACGAACCCTGTGAGACAAAGTTTATTACTTTAAGCTGCCAGTCTGTGAAGCTTGCTTATTTGAGAATTTTTTTCCCCTGGGACTATTTCTGTATCCAGTACACTCTTTAATTGACATGCTCCAAGTACAGACAAAGCTTTTAAATTACTGAGTTTGTTGGTGGACTAACTTTCCTAATGACACACTCCGCATTCTTCCATTGCATCACAGCAAAAGGAACTCCACATTCTGGTTAATGCTGAACTGCCAACAATGATTTATTATTATTTAATGTTCACTAATACTTTAACATTAGATTTGCGATCATAAGTTTGTACCTCAAATACATCTTTAAATATGATACTGTTCTTTTATGTGCATAATGCATACCTCATAAAATTAAGGTAAGTGGGATGAAGAATTTTTAACAGGTTGGTTTGGACTGTTGAGAATGGGGGTATAGGCTGCAAGTTGTTTAAGTTTATACAGTTACAGGAAGTGCCCTTTTTGCCAACATTAACCAATTGTGCATTCAACTTTGTGGCATTTTGCTTGATTCTTCAAATGAGTGCAATTGCATCCATATGACCAACTCATACACACTATTCCTACAGCATTTTCTTTTTAGATTCACTATTTGGCATAGTGTAGTGGTATAGCCAGTTTGCTAAGGGAATACATCTTCAAGTCTCGCTTCTAGATGTCTAAATACTGGTACAAGTTGTGGTGCTTTAATAGTTCAAAGGTTCTTACCTTTTGAGATGAAACTTGAGATATTTGAGGATGCTGCGACTAGGCAGAAATGTGCAACTCATGCAGGTGAGTATTTGCCAGCTATAGAGGTTCCCCACGCTCCCAGGGTTAGGCACTTTATTGGTTTGCTTGATGAGCTGACAGTAGAGCTCATCTCGGAGAGGTCGTAAATCATGTCCTGTTTGGAGGATACCTTGGATTATAGGGATGGGATCAGACATAGACTCCAGCTGCTGTAAAGAATTAAATATCTTGATGGCTTCATCCTGCAGAGTTGTGTAGCCTTTGTCTTTCAGCACTGCAAAAGAAATATTAGGAGAGATGAGCTTAGATTGAGATATGAAAGAAAAAGCACTCAGGCTTAATGTGGAAATTGCCTAATGCTACTCTGACACCCTTGTTATGCAGGATATTAGAATCTCTATTTTCCACTTCAAATGTATGATGCAAACTCATTTTATGAGCTATTTTGCTGTTGAGATTTGTTCCAAATTTAATAATTTAAAAGGTGTATCTTGATTGATCATTTTTTGTCACTCTTGGGGCGGTCACAACAGACACAGACAGTGCCTCGGACAAAGGGCAAAAAACCATTTATTAAACAAAGCAGCCTCTTTTATACACCTTTTGTATGTTATCATTTGTGTTACATATTCATTGGCTGCTAAACTACCACAAAAGACTCATTGGCCATTATTAACTATAACATATTGTCATTGGCTACCTGTGGCATAAGCATTCAAGCATTCAGAAAAATAACAGGTGCAGATATGTTGCTGTTTTTCTCCTTCTATTGTTTAACTTTCTTGCTTCTGTTGATACTACATTCTCATGGGTAAAAACTAATTGCTTTTCTTCTCACGGGCTTTTCTCACGAATAGAAGTTAACCATGTCCAAATTAAGGTCTGCGAAGCCTCCAGACCTGCTGTTGGCCTCAACAATTTTTTGTGATGGATAGTCTTTCTTCCTGAGCAAGTCACACTGCTGAAGTCCCATATCACACTCCATATTAACCTCCCACCCTCCTCCCACGGATGAAACTTGTGGTCTGAGTAATACTTTGTTTAATATGCAGTTGCAAACTAAATGAACCAAATCCTTTTTAAGAACACCAAGTTCGCAATCATCAATAGTTCTGAACCATTCATTCAAAAGAGACTTCTAAATTAGTGCTTGAATCAAGAATATTAAAAGAGATGATTACACTCATTTCAGGACTAAACAAGCATTACTTTTTAAAACCATGTACACTCATAAATGTTTTTTCCCATAAATAAGGATTCCTATCACATCTGATAAAACGTACATCTGTTAATTGGAAGCTGTGGCTGCTGCAGGTTCCCACAGGGGGTAGGAAGCAACAATAATTGGAGGAGGAGAATATGATTCAAGGAGACTGAATGAATCAGGTTTAGTTGCTTATTTCAGTGCAAGACTTTTCAAACTCAGTCTTCTTAGCTGTGTTGCTGAAAGCAATAGCAACCTTCCCTTCTGTAACGCTCTTGCAGGGACACCACAAGCCCATGGCTCTATGCTAGGCAAACTGCTATTCTCAAAAGAGCACGGGGAAACTTGTCTATTTGTATTATAAACATGTATTTTGCCTACCATTACTTCACTGTAGACTTAAAAAAACTAAACCCTGGTTTAGTCTTTCATAAGGAAAAGTGGTTCTATTATTGGAAAACTTACAGTTTAGATTGATGTCCCCATATGGCAGTGGCAGTAATGGTGAGTGCAATGGATGATGAGTGTAACGGAGAATAGGATTCCTCTTATAAATCTGTTCAACCACATCAGCATTCAGGCAGTTTTCCTATTGGGGTGAGAAAAAAACCAGGATTTGGGGTCCAGCTTTAGAATAATGCAATGCTTTGTGCCCTTAGGTTGGTAGTAAAAAACTGAGCAATCGGTGTTACCAACACTATTCGGTGCTAAATGCACTTGTGGGTGCTGTGGCTGCCGTGGCATGCTGTGGGCTATGAATGCTTAGTACCTGCCAACCTCAGGCCTTGGATGGGCTTGTTTTATCTGTGCCATAAAAAACCAAACTACAGCAGAGCTGCAGGACACCAAAATCATAAGTAGTGTGAAGTATCATAACAATTTTTGAAGTGTGTTTTCATTTTATCTTCATTTTTACTCCAATAATTCATAATGGGAATTATGACATCTGTATTCAAGATTTATTTAAAAGTACTTCTCCAGCATAACTAATTGGCCTTTCAGTTAGAAATTGCAGGAGCTACCAAACAAAACAGTCCAGAAAAAGTGCTGCTGTAAACCTGATACACCCAGTCCAACATCCAAATACTGCTCTTACTGTTCCTCTTAGGCCAAGTTTGACAGATGTGTGACCACTGCCTTCCAGCAGTCCTGAACTTCCATATATTTCTCCTGCTCTGAGAAACAGCATTCACAGTCTTGGAACCAAGGACTTAGTATGTCTTTTCCATGAGAGAAGGGGTGGCACTCTAAGGGAGAAGGTCAGTAACAGTTCTCCCCTCTTGCCTATTTCTTTGATCTCTTGTGAGAATCATCATCCTCTCTTCTAAATGCACATTAGCAAAAAGCTGCAGAAGGACATTCTCTGGCTGTGCATGCACTGTCTCCAATGAGACCATAAACGGTAAGCATGAAATGAGTATTTTTCTCATCACACAGAGGTATGAGGTGCTTAACCCATGCTATCATAAAAAAAGAAAAGAACCAAAATGACAAAAAAATCCCCCAGAAGAGCTGTCTAGTCCACATCCTGGTGTGCTGCTCACTGTGGACAGAGTCAAACACATCTGCTAACTCATCAACCTGCACACTGTGCTCTACTGCCAGGTGTAGCCATGTCTGTCAAGTTACACAAACCAGTAAAACTTGTTACTGTTTTAATGGAAAAAAGTTATCCCTCTTGCCCTCCAAGCTGCACTTCAAAGTTTGCTCTTCTACTGTTTAGACAGAAATTCCTTTATCAGGTCAGAGAGTACATTCAGGTTTCACAATTTTAGTCCATGTCACTGTGTAATTAAAACATAATTTTCTGCTTTATTACCCAATATGGCAAAGCCAAATTAAAGATTTAAGCAACCGTTCTTTCTCACCCCACGCCATCCTGCTTGTGCCCACCTTAATATCCTGAATAAGCTGCTGAGTTGGAGTATCAATGGGTGCCTTTGTGTCAATCACGTTCTGGATGGCACTTGACCAGCGGGTCGCCTCATTAAGCAATTTCGTATAGAGACGGTAACAGTGTTTGCGTCCGTACACGGTCACGTTCCAGTAACCTGGCACAACAGCAAAACTGGTCAGCATGCAAGCTGCAGCCCAGCACACACCCACTGCTGCATCCCAGATCATGCTGGCAGTCTTTCAGGAACTATAGCTGTATGAGTTATTAAGTATCATAATACAGATACTGTGGTATTAAAGGAGATTTTCTCCTTTAAAGAAGCCTAGGAGCAGCCTCAGACTACAACTATGCATCATGCAGCCTCCTGTTTTACCCAGTAATCTTAGTAAAAATGACTGCAAGACAACGCTGTTAATACTGTAGAATACTGTTAGCTCCACTGTAGCTTGTGGACCCTACTTCTCCAGTCCTGTGACAGGAATATCTGAGACAGACTTGCTTTTCACTCAGGAGTCTTTCATAGTCTGTGGCATACGTACAAACAGGTACAAAGCACAAACTACCTCGTCTGTCATTAATTTTACACCAATGAAGTGGAAACTATGATAGAAAGAGCATTTCAGTTCAAATTCTCTCTCTGCATCGTTGTATAGGCTTTTTATGAAACAGATCCAATAAAAGGAAATGTGTTTCATCTTTCACTAGTGAAAGCCTCTTTGAAGTGTCAGTGACCCCACTGAGATAATACAGGACTGTCAACAGTCACTTCTCATTTGCAAACAGACGCTTCCGAGTTGAAAACCAGTTTTGAAAGTGCACAGTGGAGCTGACTCAGGTGTAATATGTAGGTTACCACAAACTGGACTCTAATTCTGGATCTCCCTATACCTGCTCCACCAATGTTGGCCCTCAAGAGTTCCTCAGCACAAAAAATAAGGTACAAGGAGAGTGCTACCTATGTCTCTCCCCAGGTCTTTGATGTGTAAGCACAAGTGTTCACACCAAGTTGGTAGCAGTGTCAGTCTGCGATAATTTGAATGTTGGTGAGAACAAATTTTACTCTTCTATACACTACTTTTGTTTTTTCACCCAGTAACACCCTGTAGAACACTTCAGTGACTTGGAACCCATTTGTTCATGGAACTGCACCCATAATAATCCATTTAAAATATTCTTATGCATTGTTTCTTGCATTACTAGCTACAAGGACAGAAGGCATACTTGAACAAGAGCAAACAATTACCTGTTTCTTTGAAGATTTTTTCATCAGGTGGGACCACTGAGCAGAGGCTGTTCAGGACCAGTGTACCCAATTTCAAAGCATTTTTCTCCGAACTCTTGTAGTAGTCCAAAGAGTTGTGTGTCAAAACAAACCAACGCTTCTTTAGTTTTAATGAGGACATCTTTGGGTTGTTCTTTACTTCCTTGTGTAGCCATCCTGTTAAGGACACAATTTGAATCACACTTCTTTTTCTTGAACAGAGTTGGACAAAAGTAGGTTGCTAAAAGTTGGTTGTATACTTTCAACAACAACAAAAACATTGTGTGAATTGATAAGCTCACATATTAAACAACATCAAGTAAAATTCCCAAACAATGAAATTATAAAGATAAAATTAATGAGAACCTTTCAATTTTGATGTTTTACTAGAAGAATTATTCTCTCATCTTACAAAAACACTTTTGTCATCATTACAGTGTTTTCTTACATGGCACAGCAAGAATATAATTTCAGCTGTATTAATTTGTGAGTAAACTCCACCACACAAAGATGAGGCTGCAACACTAACCATGTTGGCATATTACCCACATTGTATTGTGGGAACAATCTCTTCAAAGCATAATGGATGTTATTTACTTTTTACTGCCCAGTCAGTTCTTACCCCTCACAATGAATTCTTGTCCCTCCACTCTAGTGTCTCCCTTTGACCTCTGGAGCAGGGTTATCCAGTGATGCATCTCTTCAGGAGTGTCAGCATTACAGTGAAGAACACGATTAGCAGTGATGATCACAAATGAATTTGGTCTATGAAAATAAATGACAATTGAAACAGCCGTTATAATCAATATACCTACTGTTTATCTCACTCCCCATAACCATAAAAACTGTTCATTGTTTGCATTTTCTATTCAGACAAATACTGTCCACCTCCAATGCATTATTTATTTATCACCTAAAGAAAAATATTAAGCATTTGAAAAAACTCAGTTATGTTACATTCACACCAAAATGAGAGGGCTATGAATGGTGGGAAAGTTTACATTAAATTGCAACTTTTCATATCTCAAAATAAATCTGCGGTGAGAAGAACTTCCAATCTTTAATCAGCTTTGGATGTGAATCAGAACTGTTTCAGGGTCAGATCTATTTAGAGTGTCTGCTTCAGTAGCTACATTAGCTAAAACAAACTACAGTATACAAAGGTCTATAGTAAAGCAGCATGTGAACACGGATTCTTTTATTTTTAATGCAGTTGCAACCCAATTCACAGAGAATACAATCTATTTTTAATGAGAGTCTGGCTTTTACCCAGTCCTACACCAGGATTCACTGAAGCATGAAGAACTAGTCCAAGTGAAGTGTGCTGATGGCTCTCTGGATCAGACAGGCAGGTTCCTCAGCCTACAACGCTTTCTTTAACCCTTTATCATTAATTTTTCATCCTGGAGCAAACCCCCAAAACAAAACATAAAATTCCCCCACAAGACTAAAAAATCCATGTGAAAAATGCATATAAGAGAAATGCTTAACTTGTTGCATTAGCTTAATGCAGGAGAAATGCTAACTTAAAATTGTGAAAGCTTTGGACATTTGTATTGTATTGTTTATGAAATGTGGGCTTGTAAATTCAGTGTTACTTCTGGTATCAGTGTTTTGGCAGGCCAAGGACAAAGCAATAACTTAAAACCAGGTGTTTTACACATGTACACAATGAGGAGAAACTGAAGTGAGCCCTACAGTTCAAATAACACCTCACATCCAGTAACCTTATAAACTAGTCATAGTCTGAACCCAGTTTACTTTTTATTTCCCAAAACACCATTAGTAGTTCAAGAACTAAGAATATCCTGACATTTTTGTTGTTTTTATGCTACACTCTCTTCTTTGTTACAAGACATTTTTATTCTGGGGAAATAATTTTCATCCCTGAAGAATACAACATTCATGAATGAGAAGCAGAACAGAAAAAAAAAATTAAAATTAATTTTTCTACCTACTACATTACTAAAGAACTCAAAAATCAGCTGTTCTTTTTTTCAGGAGTATTATTCGTAGAAATGAAAGAAATATTTAATCTTCCAGTATTGGATCACTTTAGGAGCTGAAGAGCTCATGTATGAAGCAGTGTCATGGAAGTTACTGAAGCCCCCACAAAATGCACCATCATTCCTATTCCATCTTTTAACATGGGGTATTTAGTACTATGAAAAGGGAGGCAATAATGAATCATCAATACATGGTTGGCCAGTAGAATACAGAGACTAAAGCATAAAGTCTCTGATTTTGGCTAGAGAAATGACAAAAAGAAAGTCACCAGGCATGGTTCTGACTTACCTATCTGGATTGTCAGCAGCACAGACAGAATCAATTAGTCCTACATCGAGTGTACCCTATAAACAAATATCCAACCAGAAAATGAGGAAGACATTCACTATTACATTACTCACAGTACTCTTCTGAGAGACACGTGAAAGAAAAAGCAGCTTTGACCAACAAAATGAACTGCAGGTCTGGGCATCAGTTTCTCTTAATCATTAAAACTGCTGAGGGGAAAACTAAGAGACTTGGATGAACAGAACCAGTAAAAGATTATTTGTAGTTAGGATGGAGGCAGCTCAAAAACTGCTCTTTTCTATACTTCCCAACATTCTTGAATTTTTCACTGAAAACAGCATGCCAATATAAATGGCACCCTCTCAAACTTCTAAAGCCATTAAGCAGAAGTTTTTGTTTTCCTTTGCTTGATATTAGGTTCCAAATGTATTCCATTAATTACCAATGTATGTTGTACAGAATGATAAATGCAGGATCAGAGAAATCTCAAATTTTTAACTCCTGGGTTTTTAATTTACTCATTAACAGTATCTTTGCAAAATTTCAAAATCAAGTATCCACTGTGATGTGATAGGGAAGTGGACCAGAAAAAAACACTCCCAAAACCAACAGTCATTTTTCATCAAGGTGAATGATGGGAGAGCCACACTCTCTCCTTGTACAGCTACAGGACCAAGGACATGGAAGCTCTAGCCAGTGTCACAGCTACCACCACATTTAAAGAAACTAGGCTGTGACTCAGAAGCTGTGGCCACCACAGTGCCCCTGTTTTCTAAAAATATTTGGTTTGAAAAGTTCTTCAGATGTGTACTTACTACAGCATTCTGTGGATTTGCCTGCTCATCATGCATCTCCCGGATCTCCTGCTCTGTGGACGCATGGACTTGACTCAGTACACTGAACCACTGGCTGGGGAGAGAAAGGCAGCAGTGTAAGTAAAATTTTGGCTCTGCACAAGCCTTCTGTCACCTTTGTTCTGCAGAGATCTAGCAGGTTCTGCAGGTTTTTGAAATTGCTTAAGATTCCTTTTGTCAACAGGCAGCAAGGCTTTATGTCAGTTCAAGTAACACTGGGTGCAAGCAAGCCCCTCCAGATCTCCCGTCCAAGCTTGTGTCATTCCCTTCTTCCTGACGGCAAGTACCTTGTACACTAAGTGGCACCTCTGAAAAACTGCTGTAAGCATACTGAAGCATCTGAGTGCTTGGAGAGTCTTTGTAACACATTCACATATTTCATCTGGAATAAAATACATTACTAGCTACTCACAAAGCCTTTAATGGGAATCCCAACCTTCAGATTATAAATTGTGCTGCACTGATAGCATGACTGGTAGTAATTTCTTACAGTGAAAATTCTGCAAAGACCACCCAAGTCCACTGAGCTCTCTGTAGAAGCACAACTGAGAGGGAAAAAAAGAATAAAACCCCCAAGCAAATAGCTCTACAGTTTTTGTTGTCTATGGAGCACTGAAAAATCCAGCTGCTGGAAGGACGAGCAAATCTGTGCCACTCCAGTGGTACTGTGTATATCCACAACGGGAAAGTGGCAGAGAGGTTTCCAGCGCTTCAGCCCCTAGTCCTGAGCAGCAATTGCAGATGGATTTAATTCCAGCCACACCTTCTGCTTCTGGGAAACCTCTATCCTTCTGGCACTTGTATATGATAAAACTCAACTGCTTGAAGGAATCCCATTGAAATCTGAGGGCAGATCTTGGCCCGTTCAACAGGTTCCTGAATGCCATTCTTTGAGATATGAATTTGCCATTCTAATGAAAACCACCTGGGGCCAAGTTTTCAAAGGGCTCAAAAGCCCAGCCTTTAAAACAGACTCCTCACTTTCCAGCAGAGGCTCCTCAGCCACCACGGGGTTGAGGAAACACATGCAGTGTTTCTACTGGTCTTAAATATGGAGTTATCTTTCCTGCAATTGCTTTTAGTCATGGAATTTATGCCTAGGACACTAAAGAGCTGCCTCCTTAACTCCAGCATTCAGAAGCCAACTGTTCCCCAAAATGTACATTTCTGGAGCTCCTAAAATAGCTTGAGAAAAACTGTGTAGGCTGTCAAACGGTACCATCGCTGCCATATCCTAAATCCATTTTATCGGCTTACGATTTTATTAGAAACAGTGCTAGCAACGAAGAGAAACAAAGATTGAGAGTGCCAGACCATAAAGCAGATGAGAACATATTTAGTTCTGATTCTTTTTTTAAGACTCAGACACCCACAGAGAGGCTGTGCTTAACACTTTGCTGGATGTAAGGCAATGCCACCAAAAAAGGAGGGAAGCTGTCATCTAGAGAGGAGGAACCACCAGCTGAAGAAAGTAAAGAAACTGAAGAAAACTAAGCCTCATCTACTAAAAAATTCCCATAAATTAAATTCAGCTTTCCTTTCTGGGCTCAGGAATTGCAAATGTATTTAAATGTGAAACTTCTATTTCAATTTTAAAAAAAAGACTTCATAGCACTGTATGCACATTTAGTGATAATTTATGGATGGATTTTAAAGAACAATTCAGGTTTTCCTGATTTCATTTAATCTTCGTGTAAACAATGAAAATGAAATGAATCATGGCACTTTGCAAACGACAAAGGCAGACTTTACTTTTGCTTTCTTCCCTTTTGGGACCTCCTTTGTCTTTCAGCTGAGTCCCAGGACACACAAGTAGGGAAAAAAGACATGCTAGGGATTTCAAAGGAACAAACCCTCAGCAATGCCTGCCCACTGAAGCATTACTTCTTTCTTCAAATACATTTCCACAATCAAAAATAGTAATTCATCTTTTGGGGGCCTGTGCCGTGTTTTTCTTGGTTTTTCCCTTCATTTGAACAAAAAGCAACCCCAGATCCTGATCTAGCCCAGGTACAAAATATTTTTTCAATTGCAGATGCAGACCAAACACAGCCCAATGATTCATACTTCACAAGGCTTTGTTAACAAGGCTTTGACTTAAGCCTGTCTGCAAATCCTTACACATCTCCCTCATTAAGTCTCTGCGTTGAGTGAGAAAAAAGAAACATGAAATACACTGGTAAAAGGTAATTTAATCTGGCTGGTTTGTTATTCGTACTCTACACAACAAGAGTGTGCAGTGTCTCCTCCTCCATCTTTAAGAAAGAAATGAAGGAGATGCATGGCAATAGACAAGTCTGTGTGCTGATAATTGCTTATTGGTCCCTAGGGCATGTACACGTCTGGTAGAAGAGACTTTAGCTATGCCTTAGTTTTAAAGCATGCTTACATCCCACAAGAATCTTAATAGTAACTGCTAGAAAGGTCCTAAGTTATTTCAAGGATAACTTTAAGGATGCCTAAAAAAAGGAGAAAAGATTTTGCATTGCTACATCTACATCTGTACTCAGGGTCCTGTGACACAAGAAGGTGTTCTACCTTTACAAAGAACAGAACACCAAACAACTTTTGAGGCTTCTGAGCAAAGTAGCTCAAGTGATGTTGACAAAGGCATCCTGTATTCTGGCCTTGGGGCAGCAAGGCAATGGGTAATAAGCTCTGATTACTAAGTTAACTTTATTTAAATGCTTGATTTTTATAGGCAAGCATATTATTATCTTGCATGAACTGTAGCACAGGGATTTTTTTTTTTTTAAAGATGCTCTACAACTGATCTGACAAGTCAGACTTGCTCCTCACCTACTGCCTCCCCCCTATGGTTAGATATGGATCCTATAGCAACAAAAGCAAGACCCTTTTAAATATGTAGAAAGGGAAGCATTCTCTTACACACTCCTCTGACATGAATATGCTTTTGCTCTAAAATACAGTGACTGCATTACAACTTCCATCTGAAAAAATTTTAGGCTCTGCTTAGACAAACAGATCCCACCCCTGAGAACAAAATGCTTCATTTCAGCCAGACTACAAGGTCTGAAATATTGATTTGATCGATGCAGCTAAACACAGGAGGGTGATCCACAAGCCAAACATCAGTGGCTAACGACTGCCTCTCTACAGACAAGCTGTTTCAGAAAGTTGCTAGTAACACATGGATAACAGCCAAATTCTGGGCAAATTTTCACTGGCAATCTGACTCTTCCCAGTAGCTGTCTGCCACAAGGTTTTCTCCTCAGCAGGCCTTTCAAAAACCATGTTAAAAGCAACATGTTTAACACAGCCTGAATATTTTGTGACAGTGGTCAAACAAATTAGTGACAAGCCGAAGTCAGAATGGCGTAGAGGTTAAAAAGGAAAAGATAAGGAAAAGAAGATAGGCCTGATGATTTTCATACCTTGCATCCTCAGGAGATTCAGCAATTAAGTGGTAGGTCCTATCACTCATTATTAGATCAATACCATTTTCTTTGCCTGTATTATCAACAATCTCTCTGGAAAAAAGAAAAACACCAAGATTGAGCACTACAGATTGTCAACATTTTGAAAAAACTCTGTCCTGCTGAGAAGCTCACAAACTACTGATACTTACAACAGCAGTCAGTCTTCATCAGGTTCATTTGCAAGACTCACAACATGATTTATCACACAGAGTATTAGTTCACTGAACTACAGCTGTGTTTTCTGCCTACACAGTACAAATATTCAAACTACTAAGAATGTCACTATACCAAATTGACTATTCTGTTACCATTTTACGAAGAACTAAAGAAAAAGCAATGCATCATCAAACCTCAAGAGAGGCAAAGATAACTGAGTTGAGAAATGGATATATTTTTGAACTGACTGCATAACAAAGTGTTTTTTGGAGTGGTAAAAAGAAAGCTCTTGAAGATTGAAAACTGAAAGCAAACAAAACCTGGATTAGTGAATCTGTGTGGTTGTGAGTCAGCATAAAGACAATTCCAAACATGACTTCCAGAAAAAGTTAAGCACTCATCTGCTGAAAAATCACATATTTTTAGTTTGGAAATTTAATTATTGATATAAAAACAACTGTGAAGATTTTAAGCAATAATTAAAGTATTGTATTAGATTTTCCTGTGGCTTAAGAAATAAACTTAATTTCCTTTTTGCTGTTTTTCTGTATTTGTCTGAAGTTCATTATTTCCTTAACTGGCTATATTTCCTTATCAGCCTTACTATTCTCATAAATCTCTGTCCTACTAACAATATATGCAAGCTCTGCTTGTCAGACTCAGGAGGATGACCTATCTACTATCAAAAGAAAAAGCTGTAATTCTGTATTGTTTTCTTCATTTTGGATTCCTTCCCACCCAGTAACAGTGTCCAATAGAGTACCTCCCTGTTCTGTGTTTTAAGTGACTCAGCTTGAGATTTTAAAAATTGAACAGGGTCCCTAGTAGAGAGTGGTGAAATATGTGAGTTGCATTATAGGTTAGGAATGCATTCAGTAAATATTAACATTATCTAGAAAAGCTATTGTTTATTTCTTATGACACACAGTTCTTTATATACATGTACCCTTTCTTCTACCTAGTTTATACACAAATAGTCATTGA
The DNA here is from genome assembly GCF_020740725.1 of Corvus hawaiiensis. Taxonomy (NCBI): domain Eukaryota; kingdom Metazoa; phylum Chordata; class Aves; order Passeriformes; family Corvidae; genus Corvus; species Corvus hawaiiensis. Next base: position 80,349,791 of record NC_063213.1, on the reverse strand, counting down.
CTGAACCTACAGCTCAAACTAGGTTCAACAACCTTCGTCTGACAATTTTAATTTTAATTTTTTTTTATTTTTAATTTTTTATGCAGCAAAGAACTTCTACAAGGCACAGCCAATGAAGCAATGAGGTAATGACGAAAAAAAAGAATTATTGATTGAACATATTATAAAAATATGCTAAATAAATGCTATGGTACATGAGACAGAGTCAAATCCAGTTTTAACAAAAAAAATATGGTAGGATCTTCAGCTTTTATTCAGAGATTTACTTGAAAGCCACCAGGCCATTGGTTTTTCAAGAGCAAGTCAGGATTCTCACTGAAACTATTTTCTGTACTACTTGAAATCAGGCTCAAGCCAGGACTGCCAAAGAAAAGATTAATCTAAGATTTCAATTTAGTTTAAGCTCCCTTAAAGTAACAGAATAAATTGGGTAGTTGCAGATTACAAGGCACAGAGTAGAATTGAGTGTTAGAAACCATTTCTGTTTTTCTCTGCTTTGGATGAAAGCTTAGGTACACTTTATAGAGAAATGGGACTACTAATGTTAGCACACCCTAATTTTTAAATTAGGTAGATAATCCTAGATTGTTTAGAAGGACAAATACCATCCAGTAGAAAACTGCTTTTATGCATGTTTCAGGAAGCGTAAAATTCTTAGGCACAAGGAACTTCAGGTAACAAGACATAAGTTATTAGGTTTAGTAATTTTGTTTTTTCAACGAATATATGCATTTTAAATACTTTCCTACACTACCATAATTATTTAAAGCATGAAAAAAAGATCCAGAAGATTCAGCTTTGACCCATGCGAACTTCAATATATTTGGGGCCTATTAATTCCACCCTCTTCATTCTGTGTTTGCCTGCAGCTACAGACTTGGCAACATGCCTCAAATTGCCTTGGGAATCATTACAGACTAAGTAGGGCCTCTAGTCTGGGAGAAAACATAGAGGGGTTCATTACAGCAGCAGTTTTCTGAAGTATTTGGCACTGGCTTAGCTCTGGAGCACTCTCTAGACTTAAGAGAGAGCCAACTAAGGACAACACTTGCTTTCACTAACTTCACCACACACACTCTCATGCTTGCATTCACACAATTTGTAGGCAGGGCACTCAATACCTTCCCAGACTGAGCCCCAAGAAGTACTCAGAAGGAACCACGGCTAACGTAAAACCATATAAACCTACTTGGCAGTTCGGACATCCATGGCACCCTTTAGCTTTTCTTCACTGTCATTTTCAAAGTACATCAGCCTGGACTGTCTGAGAACAAACCATCTTTTCTTCCAGTTCCTCCTGGAAAGCGTAGATGATCCACCCCCCTTTTTGTGAAGCCAACCCTGCTTAAGGGCTTCCTGCTTAGAACGAAACCACAGGAAGGTCTCATCTTTCAGGACACACCAGCGTCGCTTCCATGTGTTGATTAAGCCACCTGGCAAGAGAGACAAATGTGGGTTTATATGTAGTTAAAACAAACAACTGTATTATAAAATAGAAGCTGTGACCCCACCAAAACTGGAAGGTGCTGACCAACAACACTGCAGTTAAAATGACTTTCTGCTGTAAGCCACAAAACCTCATTTTTGCATATCCTTATGGCCACCAATATTGTTGTCAATCTAAACACCCTTAAATTATAAATTGTACTAAGTCTCTGTATTACAAAAATAAACGTTTTTTATATATATATTACATATACGTATACATAACATATCTGTAATAATAAATTACTGAAAAGTCTTGCTGCACACGACTGTCTGATCTTTAAGACAGTTTTCAATGTGTTTCAGTGATAATCTAAAAAAAAATTTAGCATTAAGCTCTTTCCTCTCACCAAGTTATTAGGAGGTAAGGATGTTTAACTCAAAACCACAAAACCCAACAAAGCTGTGTTTAGAGTAGGAAATACACCAGTGTGAGCTCGGTCATAACAAAGTGTGGCCATAGAGTAGGCAATGCATCTTGCACTGGAGTTACATCACAGTCATAAAAACCTTAACCAAACCAATATGCTCCTGTCATCCCACAAAAAGTGACTGCCAGCTATGTCAGAAAGTAAAAGCCATGCTACTGTGGAATGCATTGTTTTTCACACGAACATTGTGGTGTGTAGACTCATGACTGTTCCTACTCCAGGAAAATAAGGTACAATATATGAAATCATACAATGGTTCATCTAGATTATAATTTACTATCAATCAGAAGACAAATCCAAGAATTTTAACCAGAGAACTCCTGTGTATGTTCTTTCAGTCTCTTACACCCCTTTGCTACATGGAACCTTTGTCATGTCTTCCAGATCCAAAGCAAAATTCTACTAAGGTCAGTAAAATTGGTCTGCATTGTAGAATGCTGTCTGTGTTACAAGGTTTTGAGAGCAGGAATCAGCAGATTTGGTACAATTTCACTTTGTGACTTGTTTTTTTGTACTTATACTTTTGCAGAGGGGAAAAACACTGCTAGATGTAAGCCACTGCAAATAACTTGAGAACAGCTCAAATTAAATAAAGTCACTTTTCCACCACCCTTTGAAAAATAAGAAAATAGCGTAACTCTACAGGAACCGGAGTGTAATATACAATAAATATTTCTGGTTATTTTGTCTGTTTAGCAAATTCTGATTCAGTACCTTTCATGTACAGAAAACTGTGAAAGTAGGGCAAGCTGACACAGCTATAGACGGAATCCCTCCGGTAGGAAAGTTCATCATCTGTATCAAACCTGGAGTCAAAATCTTCTTCACTGTCTTCAAACTACACAAGAAAGGAAAGAAAGGTCATAATTTCTCAGGAAAGAGTTTAGACAAAGTTGGTTTAGAAGTCTCTAGCTAAAACAGTTATCATGTATTGGAAGGACATGATTCCTCATTAGTTTTCACCCAGCTAACAAAGGAAGGAGTACACTGTAGTAAGTTGCAGCTTAAGCTGTTTGATTACACAACAATCTGTGAAAAAGCTTTGTAGATGCTCAGGAAAGTTATCCCTTTGCAACAGTATGGTCAGGATAGGTTACCTTGTGCTACCTGCCCCGATCACTGAAGTGCTGTGGGGAACAGCTTACAGAAGTATTGAAAAAGAAACTTTGCACAAGCTGTGGTATTAGCTTTCCTCCACCCTCACCCCAGAAAGTCAGAATTTCTGTTCTGTATCTGACACACATCCAGAGTCATGCAGCAGGAAGGCATCCTCAACAAAAAACACTAAAAGTGCTTTTTTCTCAGGCAAGAACTGTCAACTTGTCCCAACACCCACGAGGCTTATCACTGCCTCAAATGCAGAAGATATTCTGTTGTTAAAGTTTTCCTTCTAAACAAGTCAGTGTTGCTGAAATACCTTTTCACTTTCCCAATCAGTCTCACAGAAGCACTGGATGAGTGGTAGAAGAAACCATATTCTTTCAAAAATATTTGTAGAAGGAAACCCCACTGTATACTCAGTAAACAGCACTGAAAAATTGCTCTGCAGAATGTGTGTCTCTGCCTCAATAATTTAAGCATTTGCCATTGTGTGAACTTTACTCTCCAAATAATCTCAAAATAACACCTGGATGTCAGGGACTTCTGCAAGCATCTCATTGTTCAATACTCTTGCAACTTGCACATATAAATAAATTTGGTTTTCCTGAAATCAATTCCCCAACATGCTACCTGGTACCCCAACTCCAAACTCATGCACAGAGAAGAACTTTGCTGTGCACTGAGCTCCTCACCAAGTAACACACAGTGCTGCATTAAAGCAGTTAAAATCACATGTGTGCAGAAGCCCAGGACTGCAAACAGCATCTGAGCTGCCTCTAACTCTAATGCACTCATCGCAGTGGCATCTAGATGGCAACAGACCACTATTTCCATAGGTGCTCTGAGCCAATCACGCTACACAATGTTTTCTAAGAACAGCTACAGTGAGTCTACAGCTGAACAGCAGGGAAAAAAATAATCAGAAAGCACCTATCAATTATTAGGTAATAAAAACAACGCTACTTACAGAAGACTGAGCTCCCTCAGAGCTGAACCGGTATGCTCCAGAGCTATTGTATGTCCCCACTGAGCACCGGTAGTCCGGTGACCACTGGCTACTGTGCGAGTTAGAGAAGGTCACACTGCTGCCAGAAGTGATAGCACCATCTTCGTAATCATCTTGGTCGTAATCATAGTCTCCATCAGGAGAAATAAGTTCCACAGAATTTGGGGGTCTGCAGGATACATTTTCTGGCATGCAGTAGGTGGATTCGCCACTCGAAGAGTTGTGGAGACTCACTGTGTCATGGGCAGGAGGTATGACCATGGCGTCGCTAGCAGCAGGAATTGTTGGCACCACGGTATCATTCATATAAGGATCCTCTTCTGAGGAATCATCGCTTGTTCTGATGCCACTGGTCCTTTGATCAGAATGGCCATGCTCACTCGGGTTGGGCGAATCCTTAAATGCATCATCATCAGCTTCAAAGCCCTCATCTACCTCCTCCTCAGGATATGGCTGGCTGAAGTTAAAATTGGGCTTTTCACCGCAGGCATTTCCAGTCTGTTCAGCCAGCTCAGCAGGATACCCACTGCCCACAGAGAGAGACATCTCAATGTTTCGGACACATTCGTCAATCTCATCAAAGTTCAGAGATTCCAGGAACTCCTGGGCTGCTCGACAGGCTTCATCCTCAAGCCGCCGGAGTTCCTCATCTCGACGCTGCTGCAGCCTCTGTAATGAGGCCTCTGTCAAGGACAGCTCCTGCTGCTTCTTCACACGCTGCAGGTCTTCGATTTCTTTTTCCAGACGTAGGATTTCTTCCACCTGTCTGCTTTCTTTCTGCTTCTCCACCTCCTGCTTCAGCTCTGCCTCCTTCTGGGCTTTCTGAATGGCAGCCAGTTCCTGCTTCTTTCTCTCTTCTTCAGCCTGCATAAAAAAAAATGAAACAAAATAAACTAGGCCCCTAAATGCAAGATTCTTTTTAAAAATTTATTTCTAAAGCACTATACTCCACCATGCTCATTCATTTAAAAGGAGCCCTACCTTCATATCAGCAAGAAATGAAAAGGAAAGAAAAAGAAAAAAAAATTAAAGCATGATTACATTTGCTCAGAGATAGCTGAGGAGAAGAAGTCCAAATATGTGCAGAAAATGCAAACTTTTCTGGAAATTAAATGAAGCATCAGGTGAAGGAAATTTCCATGCAAACAACTATACCGAGTTTCCTTTGGCTTTATCTGCCAGCTCCTGCAATTAGTTTAGTTTTAATGCTACAGGTACTTTTTATTTTTTTAATTGCTGGGTTGAGATACTCAAATAAACAGGGTGGCTGAAAGCATTAAGAATATCATTTACCTGCTGGGCAAGACGCTCTGCTTCTTGCCTTTGTCTTTCCCTAAAAGTGAGTGAAGAAAAGAAGTCAGTCAATTAAGCTCAACATAAGCTCATCACATTCCTTTGCTAGGGCAATAGCTCAGCTTACAGAGATCATCTGCCACCTGGAAAAGACATCCAAAAATAAGATCACCACGAATATGTTTGTGAATATGAAACTACCATGATAGCTACGTGCGTCTTTCAGCAAAATCAGCAAGGTTTCTAAAATCACTTGTTCAAGAATAGCCTGAAATAAAGGCTTTCAGACCAACACCTAATATGGCACACGCAGGAGAGTGATGTAAGACAGAGACTGCACCTTTCTTCCTCCTCTTTTCTTCTTTCCTCCTCTTGTCTCCGCTTCTCCTCCAGTCGCTCCCTGTAAAGACGCCGAGCAAGCTGGCCTCGCCACTGCTTCTGAAGGACCATGGCTGCTTTCTTCAGGCACAGGAACTTCTTCCTGCCACTGAATGCTCTGTAGTTCTTCTGTATCACAACCACACAGTAGAGGACCTTTCTATACCGTTTTCTGAGGGGAGAAAAAAAGAAGCAAATTTCTAATGAAACAGTTGTGAGAGATCTTGCCGTGGTGACCTGCAATAACGAGTCCATGATAATTATAGCTCTGAGATAGTTTCCCCACTGTTGCTCACTTTCTTCTCCCATTGAGAAGCAAGATTCTCTCATTTCTTGACAGCACTGTGTGTGTCTTCATTAAAGAAATGCACGTCTTACATGTTCTTATGCCCCTGCCGAGGAGATGCTAAAAAGACAGTTCTGTGTATGTGTGCACATGCAGAGAAAAAACACATATAGTCATCCCACATCTCTGAAAAGAAAGACCATAGATAGCAGGATAGGTGTCATTAAAAAAGGGATATAGTTTTTAAGAAACATACTGGTCAGAATATAAGAACAGGACTAATATGCGCATGAAAAGAAATTACCTCATTATGCAAACAAGCTTCCTTAAACTGTCCTCAACTGACTTGTAGAAAAAGCAGAGAAATAAACAGAGGGGATGAACAAGTCCACCTAACAGATAATGCATGAAGCCAGGTAAACAAGTGAAACATTAATCAGTAACATAATGTCTTGGTTCTCCAAGAACCAAATGGATTAGTTTTATTTTCCTTCTGTTTTCTTACCATGAGAAAGCAAAGATAAATCAGGATCTCAGCTGGTAACTTGGGGCAGCAGCCCCACTAGGTGCCATCCAGCTAGAGTTCCTACCATGCTACATGCCATGATACAAGCAGATGGATACTGGCTGACCTCCAAATTTCTGTACTGTCCAATTCATTATATTAAAACAATTCAAACTTTGTGTTATTCATGGGTATTTTCAGCTGCTATTTTCAAAGGCCACTTACAGGATTTGAACGCCTGGCCCCTAAGAAAAGTTGAGAATTGTGTCAGAAGGATTTAACTTCTTGACAACTCATCCATTTATTTCAAATCCTTACTATTAATATTCTCATCTAGTCACTTACCGGGCTGCATACCCTAAGATGTGTGCTCGGATAATCATTGCTGCCTTGGTGACTTCCACTTCTCGCTGTTTCTCCAACTTGTGTTCCAAGGACTCCCGGAGAAACACCTACAGAAGAAAACTTCTGGCTTAACAAATTTTGGTGAGCATCGTATTTGAAGGAGAGCCAGGGTGCTACCAATGTCATTCCAAGCAGCAAGCCTCAGCTTTGAATTCACAGAAAAATGTACGATTTCCTCAGCAGAAAAGAGAACAACAAAATGTAGTCCTCCTAAAAGAAAACCCCTGCAGATGATCCTCTAGCTCTGGATTTCAGTGGGAAGAGTTAGATTACTCTATTTCAACTTTTAATTAGGAGCAGGGTTTTTCCAAATGCAACGTAATTACTGGATTCATTAAACAGCCTTTCCCACCAGAATAACACAGACCAAAGAAGGTGCAGGACTACACATGAACTTTCCAATCAGAGGGGCAGAAATACCACCCCAATAATTTACTTTTTTCACAGTCACATCAGGCTCCACAACCCCTTACAAGGCTTGCTGCTTCCAAAGACATTGCTGCAGCACTGCAGAAGTAAGCAGAAATGAGAGTGCCTTCCTGTTCACATCGACTCACTGTGTTTTTCTGCCATTACATGGAGAGGGCTGCCAGGGCCAGACACCCCAGCACAGCCAGCCATCCTCTCACAGACAGAATGCTTCCCAGGCTCTCTTCCAAGCACTAACCTGCATCATTCACCTGCACTGCCTAAGTGCCTTTCAGAGGCAGCTTTAGCACATGGCATTGACATAAACTGAGCTAACATGGCCTATTTTGCCTTAAATGAGTAAAACTGCTTCTCCAGTCAAGCAGGGGCATGAGGGAGGCAGCTTCCCTCTTCCACCTGCCTTGACATCTGCTCTTTGCCACACACTCACATGCTGGTGAGCTATCTGCTGTCAGCACTTTTTCCAGCTCTTCTCAACTTTTCTTTTTTAAAGGCCAAGTATGCTGGTGTCAGCTATAGGTGACAACAGCCTGGCATGCTGCTGCCTAACACATGGGCAGCTGGAAATAGCCAGTTCAGTGACACTTTGATTATGTGGGATGAGAGCCAGGCTGCACACCACAACACAGCCATGAGAAAGCTCAGGGACAGGGTGGGCTCTGCTGAGGAAGGAGGGCTGCAAAGACATCTAAAAGCAGGAATGCATCTTGAAGTGCTGGGTGCTTTCTCTTGATGTGAAAAAAACCCCAAAAATCCAGCTAAAAAATCCCGCAACCCCCTTGCCCCTCCCCTCCACCCCAAAAAAACCAACCCCAGTGGACTTTTAGGGGTGTTTAAATGCAAAAGCAGCTGGTTTTTCCTCTGAGTTTACGTGAAAAAAAAGCCCATCATCAAAGCCAAAGCAGCACTCTCAAAGCACACTCAAGGACAGGCACAGTTGTGAGTTTTGAACAAAGCTAGAAAGAGACTCTCTAGCATGAATTACCCAAGAAACGGGAACAGAAAAAGTCCCACAGAAAGTTTCAAGGTCCCAGTGTCCAAGCTGCACTGGGCAGCTCTTTCTATATGAAGTTTTCCCTCATGGAAAAAGCCTTTCCTTTCACTCAGTGGGCAATTTTTCTTTGCTCTGCACACAGGCTTTCAAAAACACAACAAAATTCTTCAGAAAAGCGTTCAGCTACTTCTGGAACAAAAATGGATGTTAAGCTCAGGCTAATGCCTTTTCCTGACCAGGTGCATTGCAGCTTGAGATGTAAAAGACAAGAAAAAAAAAAATCACACTGAAGCCAAATCATTGCAATGTCATTATCATCCCTTTTAAATAATATAGGGGCAGGATAGTGCCTCATCCCATGTTCAGTCTGAAACCAGTGTCCTCTTGTGCTCTTCTCCTGTTTCTGAAGTCTCACAAATGCGCAGGCAGCTCCTGGGGGAGGATGAGCCCAGGCCACAGTAAGGGAAGTTAAAACAGAGCTCTGGCTCCTGCCAAGGTCCTGATGAGCAGTTGATTAAAACAATTTCTGATAAACATATGTCCCTAAGATGCTAAAGCACTCTCCAAGGTCCAAGCCTTTGGATACAAAAATGGGATGGAAGATGGCATCAATTGCCATCAGAGTATTTCAGATTCTTTCTTCTTTCTTACAGCAACTGTAAAATGATTAAAACAACTTTCCCAATACAAATCTAAGACCCCTTAAGCATACAGAGGAATGGAAGAAACCCTTCCAAACCATCCAGCTGTGGGGAGAATAGGGTGAGAGGAGGAGCATTTCCTACAGAAATCAATCAGATTTTACAAAATATTTTTGCTACCTTATGGCACTAAAAAGTTTTTAAAAATTTTTTTAATATTTAGGAAATCTCAAATCGTGAAATGGGGAATCTTCTCCCGAGTCTGCAACGTTTTTACATCACTTGCTGAAATCCAAGAGCACAAATTGCAAGCTGTTGTCTACAATCAAACTTGCAAAATGAGCACACAAAAACACCTGGATTGTTTTATTTCTCAAGTTAAAATTTGATTCTTTAATTTATTCTAAAATAATTAGATTTTTTTTTTTTAAGAAAAAAACCACTGTGGGCAAAGCTCAGGTTGTCTGGTAGAACACATATCAAGGCCTAATATACCTCTGGAAAAGACTCTCAGACTAGGATGGCAAACACACTTGGAGCTCAATTCTGCCACATGAATACTGGCTAAAATTCTTCTCCCTGATTTCTGCCACTGAAGAAGTACTGGTTAGGTTGGTTTACCAGTATGAGTGGAGCTCCCTGCAGAACAAAAGTGTTACCCCAGATGCTCCATACTTCTAAAAATGAAAAAATCCAAATACCACATTTTAAGTTCATATCCTCACCAGTGCTGCCAATTGTGAGCAGTGACAGAAAATTCAGGTGGACCCTTTCTCTGTGACTGAAATCACCAGTCAGTTTCTAAGTCCCTTACATAGCAAATTGCTCAGCACAACCATTAATTGTTGCTATAAGAGTTTCAAGAGCACCAACAGGCATGCACAGCTTCTTTTAAGGCCAGAAATAATTGCCATTAGAACTACATCTCTGCAGCTGTGCAGTCTAAATCCTGTCCCCTCAGCTTTGTACATGCATCAGCGCCACAATTTGCACATTCAGGTTATTTTACCTTATTTTTACCAAGCTGCCATTCAGTGCTTGTGTTGTCATACAGACGAAGTAGGACGGCACATTTCTCATTTAAATCTTCAGGGAGAGTTAAGTTTCTCATGAGGACTTTATACCTGGCAACCAAAAAGTATTTATTGCTTCACTTAAGAAATTAAGTTCTATTTTTGCCACATGATTATTTTTACTTCTATTCCTCGACACAGGAATATTGACTTGTACCTGTGACTTCCATTTGAAGTCCACAAGTCAGTGTGTTTACCTTTTATAAAAGTCTTGAAAGGGCCTCCGGACTGGGAAACCAGCCCTCCGAATCCTGACTGTCTCCAACATCCCAGAATAGCGCAGCTGATTAAGCACCACTGTCTGATCAAACTGGTCTGGCATCTGAAATGAGCAGGTACAAAACAACAATTTTAATAGCAATGGTTAGAGATGTCAGGGGAAATAAAGAAAGGGCACGTTGTATGAATCTGAAATGCACAAAGGCTAATAACTGGCTACACAATGTCTTAAAGGATACTAGCAGTTCTGAGCATATAAAAATATCTTCAGAATGGAAATCACAGGGTAATTACAGAATATCATTCCCACAGACAGAGCATTTATAACCATTTAATCTAATCAACTGTGTCTTTCCATTTCATGTATATTTGCAGGCCATTGCTGTGCAGGAAGAAACAACAGAAAGAAGCACAGGCAGCTAACAGGTCAACAGCTATAAGCTCGACTATTTTGCTTCTTCAGCAATTGAATTTAAAGTCCCTGTAGATGATTCCAAATGTTGAAGATACATAAATGCATTGGTTTGATATGGATTTAATAAAAAACAAAACCAGAAGAACAGATAATATTCAGTTTTTAGTGTACTGACAATTATCTGCTATGGATAGCGATGAAAGTTTGCGAGTGGTACCTCAAATCTTAAATAAGTTGTATTTAAAAGAGTTTCCATCTACTGCTATTCTGAACAGTAGAACTATTCTCTTCTGTAAACAGAACCTCACCCTGCATATCTGAAGTTGCCCTCAGTTTGCCTAAAGTTCTTCTAGCATTGTTTTCCATTTTGAAAACAGATAAACCCCACAGCCACTCAGTTGTGAAAACCTGTGAATACTGATCAGTATGGTTCTGCCATTGGGAGCCTCAGGAATGCTCTCATCCCATCTGAGAACCCCCCAAGTCACCTGTGTTTTCCCCACGGTTTGAGGTAACCCAGACAGAGCCATGCAAAGCTGCTCAAGATAGCACTAATTGCTGCATGGCAAAACACAGGCAACCCCCATACGGAAATGCCACCACATGCAAACACCCATTTAATTCATCAGCATGAATTATCATCATCCACTTTAACCCATCAGCTGACCCTCCCCTGCAGCCATTTGCAGAGCTGGAGTAGTGTTTAGTATTTTTCAAGAAGAAGTTCAGGAGTGGGATCTCACAGATACAGTCAATGGTTCACATTAAGATCTGAAGTTCTTCAGCTGACAGAAATGACAGCAAGATCAAGCCCTGGGAAACTGTCAATCAGACGACTGTCTTGGCATTTATTAACTGGCTTTAATCATGCCTCTTGTTCAACTTAGCAAACAAATTACTCCTCCAAATTTTAACTTGACAAATAAATTCAACTTAACAAATAAATTACACCCCCATATTTTAACTTTTTATAAAAAGTACCTTCAGGAAAGCACAGACTCAGAAGTTCATTTTAACTATCCAGTACAACCTTTTCCATCAGTGCCTTTACTCACAAACCAAAACAAAGCACTGTGTGCTAGTGGTGACACCAGAGGGAGAAAACACCTCTGTGAAAGGTGAGAACAAACTCATCTTTCTCAACAATGAGTTTCATTTGGATTTGGCCACCGCGAGTAAAATCCCTGTATTTCAGAGAACACGCAGCGTGAATGCTTTCAGTGAGGATATCGACATTGTCACGGCTGGTATTGCCAACAGGGCTTCCTGTACATGCCCACTGTATGGCATCCAAGTGTCAGGGAACCAGCCTGGCAAAGCTGCCCTTTGCATGTCCATGCACACACCTGCCTGCCTCCTTCTGTGCAGGTGGCTGCTGATGCCCGATGGGAAAGGCAAGGAATGGACACAGATGTACACACAAAAGTTGTAAGGAAAAGCTTTCGCTTTTCACCCCGTATTACTCAAGGATGATGCTTGCCACAAGCACACACAGCTCTTCTTTTTTCTTTAACACTAAAATTATTTTTAGTCCTTTTACCCCACCCAAACTTGCTGGCTCAAAAGGTGGCATTTTTCACAAGACTTGCAAACACAGCAGCATTTTTGGTGTGTTGAGAAGGGGAGGCAGATGCATGGATGGGAGTGGGGATACACCACAGCCAGGCGAAATGCCAGTGACATGACAGATGTCTCTCTCACTAGGCAGCCTCTCCCTCTGCAAGGGAGTAGCTCTTGCTTTGAGAGACAGATGGTTGCTGCACCATCTAACCCTTTTATTGCCACCTCCGGGCACTTAAGTCAAAAGTCAGCACCACGCCTGGCTTGAAAGCTCATGTTACTGTTCTAAAAAACTTGAAACACAGAGGAAGAAGCAACATTTTGGTAACATTTTCCCTGCAACTACAAAAGTTTGCAACAGCCCTGCTCTGTCACCAGAAGGTAGGATTGTCACACAGACTTCACACCTAACTTCAAACACCGGCATTTTTTAAAAAAAGCATGAAACATTGCAAGAGACGTTAGTATGGTATCAACACAGGACAACACAGAGACCATTGCAACTTTAATCACATACTTCAATCACTCCATCACTTTACATTACTCGCTATTTTTAATTACTCACAGACACATGAGACATTAAATTGAAGCGTCAAATCCTCCTGGCATATCAATGGAATTACATCTGCAACAAGTACGGCTGCTTCGAGCAAACTGAGGGTTGGTGGTAAGAGATGTGCTGGACTCATCAGTTATGCTTCTCAATATGAAATACTAAAAGATACCCCTCCGTCACCATTGCTTTGGGGTTTTTGACTGAACCCCCACCACAGCAGCTCTTCAGTCCTCACTGTGGAGAAGAGCTGCTGCTGGTCAAAGAGGGAGCTGAAACCCTAAATGCCAAAGATGCGCACAGGGTTTCCCACATCTAATAAAAACAAACCGACCAGAAGCAACAAGTGCAGTCCCATGCAAACCACCACAGCATCCAGCATATCCACCATACACAGGGTGGTATTACTGCCTCAGGTGGTTTTACTCTGTGGAGGAAGAGGATTTCAGCCTCAATCACATAAACATTTGCTGGCAGGGATAACCTTAAGCATAACTTCCAGCAGAACTCCTCACAATTAAAAAAAATCAACCAGAGTGCAAGAACTGCACATATCCCACTACTGAACTGCAGACCCTCTAAGAGAGAATGACAACCATCTCCACCCTAACAGCAGCAATGAGTTAAACCTTCAACAGTATCAAATCTCCAGGCAAAGGGTTATCTGTGCAGTTGGATGAGCCTTCCCTCTTTACTGGTGCTCCTTCAGACTTCCTGCGGTAAGCAAGCTAACTTTTCGATTGATACCAAAGTAATACAGGACAGGACTCATCTCTGGGGTCTGCTAAATTTCTACCAGTATTGCTGTTAAAGCTTGACTTGTTTCACAAATGAACACTTGGGAAGCAATTGTATTCTCTAGGAAAATTTCAGATAGACAACAGAACCATAACTGATTTTAAAACAATACATCTTCCACAGTAAAAATTTGAAAGAATTCCTAAAACTAAGACTCCTGAAAAGTAAGATCAAATTTACAAAAGATAAGGCAACAGTAGAGGTCAACAGATAGCTTCCAAAATTGTCTCTGAGATACAATCAACTAAATTTTCAATAGATATTTCACTTTTATCACGGAATGGCGGCACTGAACCACTCCAGCACACAAAACCACCGGACAACAGCTAGAATCACATCAGTCAAGTCATATTAGGGCACTGAGCAATATCAATGTGAAATTAATAGCTACAAGCCAGGTCTGTTCCACATGATAAGGGTGCTTTATTTTTGCGGTGCAGACACAACTTGTAATTCATTATTTCCTGGATCCAAAAGTCCCCACTGAATTTGCGCCAGACAGCACCAAAGCCAAGACTTTAATATGACCTGGAGTCTCTGCTGGCGAGACTTTGGTTCCTTAGGCTGCTAAATGCTTGCTCTGATCTGTAGTCAGTCTCCTAAAGGGCAAAGCTTCTGCCTGAAATCACAATTAGAAGCAGCCATTACGACAGACATCTAACACCTACACATAATTTTAATGATAAAATAGTTCTGTAGATTACAGCCTGACTGAGCTTTAAGAAAAAACACCATCCCCTTTCCTCGGACAGCACCCTTAGTGAAGACTCCAAGGTCTGGATAACACAGAGAACACAACACTTTCATTCTGTGCAAATCAATCACCTGCTGAAACACAGAGGATACCTGACTTCATCCTGTGGAAATCCTTCTTCCTCCCTGAACTCCTGGCTGCCTTACCAGAGTACAGGCACAATAATGATGAATTGCAGCAGCCTCACAGACTTTATCTAGGCAGGAGGGAGTTCACAGAGAGACTAGCCAGAGGGGTGGGGGTGAGAGGAGAAAGTGAAAAAATCCCACTCCCCTGTTTCTAGATTTCTCTGTAAGAACTTGAGCAGAACTATGTCAGCTTTGCTACTGTGGCTCAAAAGTGTTGATTTTCCTGGCTTAGAAAAGCCTTTTGTGGAAGATACATGCAGAGAAAGAAAAGATGAAACAGATAAGAAGATGTAAAAAAGTAATTTTTTGATTTAAACACCAGTTAACTTTTCCCAATGTCTTAGTTTCTTTATATCTGCTCTTTTACTCCAAAAATTAAATCCTCAGTTTTACTCTGGAGAAAATAATCAGAAATTAAAAAGAGATCAGTCGTTCTCTGTTTTATAGGGGGTTTTGAATTAGTTTTCACATATAAATGTGTATATTTTGTCAGAAATAGCAGGACTTACTAAGCTAGATGTTTCTGAAACGGTCCCCATGGTCTTCTGATTTCAGTCATCAGCTCCACAAGTAAAACAAACACCAGGCTTTCCTCACAGATAAGTTTGAAAAATGTGACTAATTTTATTTCTAATATTTATAATCTAGCTGAACTGATTTGAAGAATTCTGCATGCCCATTGTTTGCTTTTTTAAACCAAATTATGCTCAGTGATTCTCATCCAAATGTACTGCTTGGCAGCCTGTACTGAGAGTCAAGGATTCAAGCCAGTAACCTGAAAGAACTGAAAGGGAAACGCCCTTGCCCGCAATAGGAAAATGCTCTGTGACACCAGGACAAGCAGAGATAAGGCCTGTCAAACCTGGAGACTGCAGCTGCACTGCTGTGTGTGTCATACCCCTGCCTACAACAAATCATTTCACCCCCTGCTTTTCTAGCCATCATTTCTTCACTCATTTGCACCATCAGCTTTGGTAATAACAGTTTATTCAACAGAGTTTTGACCTCAGAATTGATGTGCTTCCAGCACAAGGAGCATTAAAATCTGTGCATGTCCTGCCCACGGACCTGGAGCATCAGGTCCCACTCACTAAAAGCCTATTTCAAAGGAAGAAACCCTCTACATTTTTCTCCAGCATGCAGCCAGCTCTAACTGGAACAGGTTTGGGTTGAAACACAGACAAGTTTGACACCTGCTTTGTTTTGAAAGGCATTCCCTTACTGTAGCAGAGTACTTGTTTCCAGATAAACACCATAAAAATACAGGACGATAAAAACAAAGAACATGCCACAACTAACATTTATTTGGGATTTCTACTGTATGATGCTGGCAAGTCAAGGAATATTTGAATAAACCTAAAATAACAGTAAGCATTTCACATGTCCAAAGTTCTCCTGGCCCTTTTCCACACACCCACCCCAAAACTCCATAAAAAGCCTTTAAAAACGACTGATGCTGCTGGTGGTAGCTTGCTAGAAAAAGAACATGGGTATATTGCAACAATCTCATGGGTATATTCCAACTCAGAAAAGTTCTGCTGCAAACTCCATGCCAGATTTCACTGCAAGCTCGGTAATGACATGCTGGCTCTTTTTACAGTCTGCAGGTCTGAAGTGAAAGCACTGCATTTACCAGCAGCAATCATTTACACCATTAGCTGATCACTTCAACTCCTGTTACTGCATCTGACCTGCATCACTCATCTTCCAGCCCTGGGTATTTCAGATAAGAGACAGACTGCAAAATTAGCTACTCTCATGCCACAGGTTAAAGTTTCCTGTGCTCAAAATAGTACTGAATACAAGGAGCACTGTAATTTTAGCGGTCTTCTACTCCACCAAAACAGTCAAAGCAGGAGACTCAATAACTGAATGTGAAAATGCTTCTGTATTTATATTCAGCCTGTCACCCAGCTTACTTTACAAGCAAGGGCATCCCAAGGACATTTTTAAGACTGCAATCCATTTAAGAGCTATGAGGCTGTACATTGCTACACATTTGCACTAGTGCTTAAAGATTTCAACCTGGTCAAGACACTGCTGAATTGGATCCATCCACAAAGATGCTGTGGTCATTTTTCAGGTCCTGCTTGACTATATTCAGCAAAGAGAAGAGCTGAAACTAGCTCCTGACTGCTTTGTTGGGGAAAAGATGCTCAAATTATTCAGACTGGCTCACTGAGATTTCATGCTTTCATCAACAACAATAAAATCACAACTGCAGGGCTATTTAATCTACTTTTTATTAGTTATTGTCTTTGTACTCTTGCATTTCAGAGTAATCTTTTTGATGGGTTTGTATGGACTAAATGCTACCCCTGAGTAAATACACAACAGCCTCTTTGTGAACCTTCCTTTTTAAAGGTATCCATGATTTCTTCTAAAGGAGGCCAGGATTTGCTGCCTCTCTCATAAGAGCCCAGAGGAATGCTAGCTACTCAGAATGACTGCTATTTCTTACACACTGGTTACAATTTAATGGAATAGGAACAGATTGTTAAAGGCACAGGCTTAAATGCTGGAGATACCAAAGTTTTCTAAGGGCATATTTAGAGCTCTGTGATTGCCTAAACTTTCAGCTGAAGTGAGCCCTTGTTTGAATACATTATTCAGGGACTCCATTGAAATGCACAGCAAGTCCCATGGGCTGTTTGTCCCAGAACTGCAGGACCATCCATGTGAGACAGGCAATTAAAAGCATTTGGGAAACAGGAATTTAAGGTTTGAAGCCTTGCTGGCAGGGTCTTAGCACACTGACAGAAGGTGTGACTCGCAGCATGGACCCCAGCTGGAACTTTTCATGGACCCTCCTTTCCACCTGTGAGGAATCTGTTGCCATTTCATCTGAGGTCATCCTCACTAAAGCTTCCAGTCCCTGCAGACTAAACCCCAATCTGGCCTCATTCTCCCCACATTGTGAGTAGTCAGCAGGCTTCTTCTGAAGAAAATCAATCAGGCTGCCTGAGCCACAGGCCTACCATGAAGAAACATGCTGTGAAGTACTAATTGCAGGGACAGCTACCCTTCCTTACCAACCCCATGTCAAGACAACCAACACCAACACTACCATGGTTCATTATGGGTTAAGAAAACTTGTGCACACACCACTCCACATCTGCTGAGGCTACACACAGACCAGCTGCAGGGAGTAACCCTGACCCTCCATGTCATCAAATAACTTACACAGACTGAGACCTCACCCTTTTTATTTTTATAATTTTTTTTTTAATTTTTAATTTTTCCACTGTACTGTCACTCCTCCATGCCAGACTTTTTTATCAACACCTTACAAGATTTTTTTGTTATTTGACAATTTACTGGCAGGCCGGGCATATAAATACACTACTAAATGCTTGAAAGCAATAAAAACATGTGTTACCATGGTCCCTCTAACATGGTTTCTTCAGATAATGGTGCTTGGTATTAAGCTTATTCCCGAAAGGTACAAAGTTTCATCAGAGTATAGAAAACTAGGATGGAAACACTTGAGAGAACATGTTTAAGATGAATTTCATCTTGCACAGCCAAAGCCTGACATGGCTGTAAAACCTTGGAGCAATCCATGTAAGAACCTAATCCTGTGTGTTTCTAGTAGCTGGTGTACCGCTACTACAACTAATCTCACCCATGAAACCCTCCAAGAAGCCAGTTCTCACTGAAATGCTAACACAGGATCACTTCAGCAGTACATCCTCAAATGGTAGCGCAGATAACTTTGTTCCACATTATCACAATTTTCTTTGCTCTCCCTGGCGACACAAAACTGAGCAACCTTTTTTCAGACTACAGCTGCCTGCAGAGGAAGAGAGGATATAGGGTTATTGCCTCCTCTTCTCTAGTGCAGGTTAAGTAAAAAGGAAGAGGTGGAAGAATCTCACTTCCAGCTCACGGGTGGAGGGCGCTACCACTGCATTCCACAGAGGGACAAGGGACACCAACTCTAGAGCACAAGAAAAGTAGAAGAGGATTCTAAATCCAAATCTCACTTTATTCCCAGCTTCAGTCCTGGGCACCCACCTGCTGCTTCTCTAGATCTCATCACATCCTCTCTCTTTAGGACCCCATGCCCAAATACCATTTACATCTCGATATTCTTCCATTTCGAGGCATTGCTTTAAAGAGGATACTTAAAATACGCTGCTATTTCAGAAGTCAGTTTAGTCATTTGTGAGCTAACCTGTGCTGCCCAGCTGTGCGACACAACAATCATGAATCACACCTCTGCAAACTACAAGATTTAGAATAATAAAAGTGTCATTTGTCTCTAGTTGATTTAAATGTGGAATGTCCTCACTTACTGTATGGCCCCAAGGGCCAGTGACTTCACAGAAACAAAAATCAAAATCAGATTCAAGAAACGTTAAAAAGTTAGCACTTGGTCACACCCCCTTTTCAATACTGAGGCCACCAGCAGCTTCTCTAGTGCATTTTGCCCCTGCACGCAGTCCATTCTCGCCATATAAGATGCCTACAAAGCACAAGGCTGACGTAATGCTCAGACTTGCTGCTCTGTGCTTTCTCAAGCAAGGAAACGTTTCAGAGCCGTTCTTTTGCCGAAAAAAAGTACGTGGTTTTATAAAATTATCTCCCGAGTAGCCCTTTCTCCTCTCCTTTCTGTAATGAGCCTGTTGTTCGAAAGCCATAATGGGCAATCAGCCAGGCTTAAATCACAGCCAGTATCTGACATGTGCAAATGAGGAACGCCACGAAATATTCAGCCGAGCAGCTTTGTGTTGCTAGGACACCGGAGGTCGGGCAGCACTGAAAGGGCAGATTATTCCCACCCGGCACAGGGCTCCATTCACAGCTGCCTCTGGGCTCTCCTACCCAGCCCTCCCAGAGCATCTCTGCCTCCCAACTCCCTGCACTGGCCCTTGCCACAGTGCCCAGCGTGCAAGCCCCTCTGCACCAAAAATGCCCCAGTGGGCTGCACGTGGCTCTGGCTGATTTGGATCATTTCCAAAGGCTCACTTCAACCTAAGGGAGCCCCAGGTGCTGGGGGGGGGGCGCTGCTCCAGAGCTGTGCTGCAGCAGACTTGCAGTGTGTGGTCTGGAGATCTCCTTTAAGTATCAGGAACCCCATAACACTGCATTTAAGACCAATTTTAAGTCTAGAGAGGGGAAATTCAAGTTTACAGAAGTGATGGAGATTCCTGTGACCAGCACAGATGCCCACCTAGCTTACAGCAAGAATTGTGTGATGGCCCACATGAACAGCCCAGCTCAACCCATATAACTGGTCTGTTAATTACTACTACATGTTATATCTCAGTACATCTCAGAAAGTGTCAGTCTAATTTTGGCATTTTTCTTAGAATTTGGTCCTCTGAGCTGCTGTTCTTGTATTCCTATATGTTTTTACATTACATACTCAGGACTTGCTTTGCAGATCTGCAACTGACTAGACAAGACCAGTGAAATGTGTGTATGTGTATGTTTGCAGGGCAGGGGCAGAAAAGGAAGGCAGTTGTTCATTCTTTTGTACATTAATTTCACAGGAAAAGGCAAGAAATAGGTTCTCATTGGGCAGCTTTGTTATAACACAACAGTCCTGTCCCATCCTCCCACTGAGCGTTGGAAAGTCTCATCCTTGAGCTCTTTGATGTTTCTGAGAACCGCATCAAAATCAAATTAGATATTTCTGGTAATTCTGAAATGCCCAGTATAAGTCAAACAAAAAGCTCCTTTACTGATTTCTTCATATTTTATATAAACATAAGATGGAGGAGCTGTGTGGATCACAGCTCTCTGTGCTGCCACAGAGGCCACACACCAGTGAGTGAACATCACCTTGGGCCAGAAGAGCAGGAAGATTCTGTGTCTTCTGCATTGATACTAATTGCATTCAGTAGAGAAAAAACACCATCACTGTCACCTCATTGCGACAGGTTATGCACTGACAAGCATTAATATGACTTTTTTGTTCCAATTCCTATACAACTGTGAAGTAAGAGTAAATTCACTTTGCTTTATTAGCATGGTGGAGGGTTATCCAAAATGAATGGCAATAAACTTTCTTCACATCAATATGGTTATCGAAGTAACTATTAACTGATTTATCTACAAATACATATCTGAAGAGCAAGAGAAAGAATGAGTTATAATAGATGGTAACAGTACATTGGAATCTAACTAATTTAACATTCAACTGCCTTCTGAGTGATTTAATTGTGATGCCACTGCTCATCTCCTCCAAGCCTGCAGAATTCACAGCCATGGATGCTGGTCAACAGCCCTTTGTTTCAGTAAGGTTTTGTTCCACCTTCACTTAGTTACATGAACCACACATTTGGTTGACTCGATCCATTTTTAAGATGAACATGTGGAGAAAAGACCTGCCCTTACTTATGGCCTTACAAGCTGTTGCATCATATTCAAGTAAGAATATGGCTCTTCTTGCCCTAGAAGTGGGCTTTTTTCTACCCCTCTTCCATAATTTCTGATCATGATGAAAAAAGACTGTTGAGACTCCATGACTAGTTAAGTGCATTTTCACTGCTGCCTACCAGCACTCTTTCTCCTGAGACTGGCCAGCTGCATGGAGCACACACAACTGGAAGCAATGGATGTAACAAGTCTTGTTTTCTCTATGCAGATGATTTGTGACTTTAGGCTGAGCAAGCACCATAAGGGAGCTGCACAAATGTCTCTCCTCTTCACAGCTGTGTGACAAGAGGTACTGTGGCTCCAGGCGCTCTGTTACATGCTGGCAGTAATAACTTAAGCAAAGCATTTACATGTGTGCTTAGAGCTCATTGAGGCAAATGAGATGTACATGTCTTGTAAGAACCAGGCTGATTTGAGAGGTGCTATGTTGTACATGCCAGGGGTCACAGGGAAATGGCAATTCTAGATGGCTGAACAGTCATTTCTTCCCTGAGAAACTCCGAGGCTGGCTTAAGTATACAACCCAACATAACCCTTAATGTTTGACTCAGAAGGAGACACTTGAGATAAAATCAGCTTTCCTAAATGCAATTTTGCTTGACATGTGAATTGTTTGCCTACATTAAAAACTTCCTTGAAGCTAATTTAAGCACTACACCACTTCTAATAAAAATCATCATTTCTCCCTTTGAAATACTACTTTTAACTGATGAAGCTGGTCACTGTTTCTTTTTTGGCTAAATATGCACAAATGGCGTGTTTGGCAAGCTGCAGGTGGACAAGCTCATCTTCATCAAGCTGAAGCTGGGGCAGCCATTCATTTGAGAAAGCCAGTATCACAGACATTTATCTGGCTTTCTGAAAGTGGATGTCTTCTCTCAAACCATTTGCATTGTCTCTGCTTCACTACTAAAGGTTTGGAGACCCCTCCAAAGCACCTACTTGCCACATACTTTAAGATTTCTAGATCTATAGAGAGTGTGCTTCAAAAATGCCATGATTGATCTCATCATGTAAACAGTGGAAATAGAAGATAGCAGTATGAGTTTGGTGACAAACTTGCCTTCTCTACACTAGATATTGTATAATGCTCATGGGTGTGTGCCACAGTCCAAGGTGGCTGCCAAACCAAAAAATTTACCAGTGTCCCAAATGATTTACACGGTGCAATGAGCTTCTTGGTAACTTCACAGACCTGAACAGTGTGCGCGCTTGCCTGGTGCTTGGGACCAAGCAACAAAACAAATACTGCCCACAAAGCCTGAGGAACTGTGCTGCTATCACCTCCCAGCAAAGCTCCTGGAAGCAGCACCAGCTGCCCAGCTTGCTGTTGCCTGAACAGAGAATACACATCGGGAATGTGGAGAGGAGAAAAACCAACGACAGCAACCTCAAACCTCACCATGTGTCAGCCAAAAACTTCCTGTAGGTTAGACTGACCACCCGTGCGGCTCAGCTGATGTCCTCAAACACGGACTTTACAGCTGCTACATTCCACCTCATACAACTGAAACCACAACCTGACTTCTAAGGACAGCATTAAGAATGAACCTGCCTTGCTACTGAGATTTATAAACTGCCTAAACCCACCAGAAATGGTAAATTCTGAGTGTAAGACAACAAACATAAAACACTTTGATGTGCTTTCAGTAAGCATTGCATGTTTAATGTTTTATCTGCTGAGGTGACACCAGATGTTCTGAAGTGTACTTAGTCCTTACAAATGCCTCATAGTGAGGTTTCCCTCCTGAAGTGTTCGCTGCATCCTGTGACTAAATTAAGAAAAGTCATATATATGTATGCACATAAACAGATAGATATAGTCCAAGAGAAAAAGGTTTAGTGACTGATCCAAGTTCTACTCTTAAACAACATTAACTTCTGCTCTTGACACAGATTTTGTGTTCAGAGTGTAGCTTTGACAAAGATATGTGATTAGTTGGGACAGCACTCTAACTTTCAGATAATTCCTATCAGTAATTTATCTATCTATCTGTTATGCTTTCATTTCTGTTACAGGTTGTAAATACATTTTTTTGAATAAGCCAAAAAATGAGAAACAAAATAAATCTTATCTTTTTTGAAACTAAGCAGATTTAGAAAAAGAAATCCTGAATACATATCATCAATATGAACACAACAAAACCAGCTACATTTTGACCTACCACCACTGCTACCCCTTGGAGTTTAAAAGGACATACTTTAATATCGATGAGAGAAGAACAGCTACAAGTTATGGCAACTCTGTTTCCTGGTCCCATAGGCACTTTATCAGATCATATATCCTCCATCTAGATTTGCAAGGCAAATCTACGGCTACAGTTCTTGAGACCAGAATAAAACTCCCATAGACTTCAATGATGCAGGATCAAGCCCATTCCCTTCATAACAGGTTCTCTCAAGCAATTTTATCCTAATTTTCTACCCTGTGGCTGAATTCTAATGTTTGCAGAGACAAGCACCTTAAGTGGGAAAGCAAGGCACGAAGTGCAGATCTCAGAAGCAAAGACAATCAGCAGTGAACAGCACTATTTTACCTGCTGTGTTAGAGGGTTATTTCATTGGGGGCAGAAGGGAGAGCTGACAGAGCAAAGAAATTCAAAATATACCAACTGCTATGCTGTCCTTTCCATTACTGCCGCAATCAATTTTTTTCCAGGCATATTCCATTTCCTGTATTTCTATGGCAAAAAATTACTGTTTCAAATGTGCCCCATCAAGTTTCTTCAGTAAAACTACAAAATTAATTTAGACTTCTGGGTTCTGAAGATACCTTGCTGGACTCCCCCCACCCTGAACACACTTGTCTCCAGTATCGCTTTCCTATGTAATCAATGCAAATATACATGCCTTATGCCTTAATAAATGGCAGGAATAGTATAATCCTTAACTTTTCATAGCTGGTTTTCCTGAATCTACACTATAGTCTGATCAACAGAAAGCAGCCCATCACTACAACACAGGTCTTTCCCCCTCTGCACACACAGCTCTACTTCTGCTGACTTTTTCCCAGCTCTGCAAACAATCACCCCTTTAGCTTTCAAACAAAGTGTGATTTATTAAAGCAGACTGCTTGGCAGCAAAGCTCTCCCGGCATTTGAAAATATGATTAGACCAGTAAATTTAGTTCTTTTTTAATAAACTTGATTCTGCATGCATTTACCCTCTTTAAAAGAAAATACAACCCCAGAAACATTTCCAGTATGGCTTGCTCAGCCAAACTCCAGGCACTTTCTATCCTTTTTCTACAAGTCCACTGCAGCTTCAAGTATGCAAGATTAAAATAATTTAAAAACCTGCATGAATTAAACCCCTTACCTCTTAAGATGTTTTCCCCCTTCAGCGTTCGTCCATTGTGAAACACTGAATCTTTAGCAGTTGCAGCTATGCACACACACACACAGACACACACAGAACAGAGCTTTCTTCAGCTCACTGGTATTTCAAGTCTTTCATGTGATATCTTTGGCTGTACTTGCTTAATTCATTCCTGCTGCTGCTCAAAGGAAGTCAAGCCTAGCGAGGGCTGGCTCTACAGCAATCACTGAAGATATTCCTGACTAACAGGACACGAGGGCTAATCTCACCTTATAGGCAGCAAGAATGTAAATATATTTTCACAGCCAACAAATTCCTAAACCTTAAGAGATAAAATGCACAGAATGCCCTAAGACATAGTTTAGCAAGGAAGAGACTTGTGAACTTTAAAGTTTTTGCTAAAGAACAATACTCTGTACCCCAGTGATGCTTTTGGAGCTCTGAGGATGTCTATTTATCATGGACTGTGCATGTTCCCTTGGAGTAGTTACCATGAGAACACAGCAAACAGGGTTTGAATGTAAATTGCCATCTAGAGATGGGGGGACTTTTTTTTTGTAGTAGTAGTTAAAGAAGAAAACTTCCAGAGCTTGATGAAGTACACAGTTTTTCAACGCATGCATTTGCATGACAATGTTTGCAATTCAAATGCTTGGTAGAGCCCACAAGAAGGAAGAAAAGCCAAGTTCTTTGCTGGTATTTAAAAAAGCAAATACTTCAGACTTGGGATCAGTAGTTGCAGTTCCACAAACGCCTATCCACACCACACAGTCACAGATAAAGGATTTCATAAACCACAAAAAAATCCATCAGGTGGCACAACATGCAGAATTATTGTAGTGCCTGAAGTCAGCTGCAGGCAGTAAGATCCTCTGCTGCTGGCAGATCAGTTGCTGCAGCAGTCAAAATCTTTCTCACTTCTAGATATTACATTGAACTACACAGCAAATGTTGCACATTAAAAATATCCCATCCCCGGGCATTTGATTTTTCCACAGAATTGTTCTGGTACTCTGACCACCTCCTTCCAAGTTCCTCCCGAAGCAGCAATTGCTCCTCATGTGTCCCTCCATCTTGCTTACATACTGCCACAGTTACTCTCCAAGATCCAAAAATTGCTCCTACCACTTGTGGACACAGTCCTACCAAACGGTACGTGCTGCAAAACATGCAAAACTCTGTTTGCCTGCTCTGCTCGGAGTTGGATGCAACCTTTACAGCAGTGTCTGCTCCCTCGCCTGCAGCATCCCATCTCAGCTCTCAGTCCCTAGCCTTAAACAGCTCAATTTTAAACTCCTTAACCACGGTCACTGAAAGGCAAACCCTAATACACTTAGCAAAGGAATGCCTCGTCAGCCCTGCTTAGCAAACAACAAACCTTGATGAGGAAGAAGAACATGCCTGTCTGGGTGACTGCCCGGAGAGTGGAATGACCTACTTCAGCCCAGCAAGCGGGGACACTGAGATGGGGACAAAGGGACAACCCAGTGGCTCTGTCAGGCAGCATAAACAGCCTGCACCGCAGCAGTGATGGGAGTGATCTTTCAGAGAGGACACTGAAGAGAGGCATGGCTTACACGTAGCACAGAACACCTTGCAGGAATCATCTTGTTCTTTCAGACAGGGATTCAGATTCACACGTAACATTACTGCCAGCACTCTGTGAGCAGGAGCGATTGCTTTCCTCACACCCACTCTCCTTATCACTTTTACCTAAGGAGTGAGTCTTCCAGTGCCTGACCTAATTACTCAAGTGACGTGTCAGAAAATGATGTAGCTGGGACATACTCCACAAGTCTTGATTTGAAGCTGTGTAATTCTGCAAAACCCAAGGCGACAAGATCCAGGTAGCTGAATTAAGTGGCGTTGGCCAGGCATGACACCACACCTTCTGACTGTGCCTTCCTGGTTATGAATAATAAAGCCTTATGAATTAGTTAAAGGGCTAGGGATAAATAGTTTGCAACTGGCCCCCAACCTGTGAGACCAGGCCAACATGCTGTGTTTTTGGGAAATGGTTGCTTTTCTCCCAAATGATGAGCCTGAGCAGCAGTTCCCTGAGTCTGACCCAAGCTGCCTGAACAAGACCAATCTGTGCTCGGTCTGTGGCTCTGTTTCCTCCAGAAGCAATGACTGCAATAATTGGCAGCCAGAAAGTCTTCTTAAACCAAGTATTTATTGAGAACAACTGAGATTAAAGACAGATTTTTAAAAAAGGCAATAAGGATCTCTAATATATGAGCTGCTTATACAGCTGTAAATGAATATTGCTAGACCATAACTTTCTACACCTGGGCTATATTATCTATTCCCTTTACTTTCAAATTATGACAGAGTAACTATTAACATGATCAGGCTATCTATTACCTTTTTCTTAGGGACAGCAAGTCAAATTTGCCCTGTGATCTGCTAGCTCCCAGTACCAGACACCACTGCAGCTCTGCTGAGGAAGAGCTACCCCAGGGCTCGGCCACTGACTAAACCATAAAGACACCTCCATTTAGGGCCTAACACTTTTTAGCTTTTAACTGCTGGGCTCAGGATCTTTAAAAACTCACAAAGGCATCTGCTCCCCTGTAGGGAGACCCAGAGTCTGCTGAATGTTACTGTATAAAGCAAATGCTTGGTATACAACTCCAGTAGGATAGGCACAGAAGTTTGGAACTACACCACCTTATTATGGATAATTTTTTTAAAATAAAGACTTCTGAAAGTAAAGTTATGCAGATGCTTAGCAATCCTGTGGCTCAAGTACAGCAGAATATCCTTGAAGTTCAGAGTTTCTCTCCCTGAATCTTCCAAAGTTATGTGTCAATGCTGTTCTCAATGCAGTACACCATTAGACTTTCACTCTTCTTATCCGTATTTCTGCAAAAAAAAAAAAAAAATCCCCCTAGAAGGCAAACCCAGTAATTCATACAGTCAAGTCTCAATATGACAAAACTGCAATTCCAGCTTGACAACCAGCTCACCTACTGCACTCCCTGCACTTGTACCTGCTCCACACCCTGCACACAATCACCCTGCACACAATCACCCTGCAGATGGGGTCAAGCTCTGCTATCACTGTTCCTTTGCTCTGCATTCCTGAGCTGTACTTCTACCTGGTGTTTAGGTTGGTATCATGCTTTACTTACATTTGTAATGATTCAGAGCTATTTTAATAACACAGCTTCAATTCAGGTGCCAAGCAAAATAGGTTTGTATCTTATTTCATATTAGAGGACAAACTGCTTGCTATTCCAGGGTGTCTCGTGGCTATTAATGACCTATGCCTCCAAGTACACTGCAGGTGCCAATAGCTATACCTTGACGCCTTCAAATGGCTCTGTCCCCAGAAGCAATGTTAACAATCTTATTGCCTTGATACTAATTGTCTCAGAATGAATATGGGGCATGACAGGACTCTAAGCAGCAGTAGACCTCACAGAATCTATTACAGACTTTTTTACTACCAGTCTTCCTTTGAACTGCAAAGTTATTACCAGTTTCATTTCTCCTGTTGCTCCCTGTAGCCCCTACCCTGCAGTAGGTTTAAAATACAGGTTTAATTTTGTCTCACTTATTTACCTGACCTAATTAAATTTTAAGATTAAAAAAAAAGTTAATATAAAAACCTGAAGATAAAAACCACAATTGTCCTTTTAGAGATTATTACAAGCTCTGAGAGAAGGCAGCTTTTATCTTGACAGTGACAAGACTATCACTACAACAGAGGAATGAGACAGACAATAAATGAGTGGACAAGGAGGTAAGTGGAGACCCTGCAACCCTCTTGCCCGGTAGCACACACCAACACAAGTTTCCTATCAAAACAATATAAAAAGTGAAATTTTTGTCTACATCAAATACTTCATGTGAACTCTAATTAAGCCAGGATTTTGTCTGTCAGGGCCCAACTGGCCTTAGATCTGTAACCAAAGAGAAGTGCATGCACCTATTTATGTGCAGGAGAGAACAGCCACATCTGAACCTGTTGAAGTCTCAAGAACAGGGAATTACAAAAACAGGCTGTAATAACTGAGGTTTTGAGAGACCAGCACAGCTGAGGCCCTGCAGAGTTTTGAGGTGGGGCCACTTGCTATGATTATACCAGTACTGTGTCACCGGAAATTATGCCAATATATTTTCAAGAAATATCCTAAATGGAAAAGGAAACTTGAGAAAGCACTTGAGCCAAGCTGCCCAAGGCTGGCTGCTTCTGGGCAACAGGAAAATTTCTGCCTCTGAAACAGCTTGAATAGGAAGTTTAGATCTTAAATTTACTCTGATCCGTCTCTTGAATGGCACCAAGGCTTAGCAACTTTATTAATAGCAGCAAGCTGGAAGAAACATTCAGCTGATGATTGTAGCAATGGCTGCAGCTTGTTTTAAAAAGACGGGCTTTTTTGTTGTCGTTGGTTTGGTTTTGTTGTTGTTGGGTTTTTTTGTCATGATGTTTACTTTTTAATTTAAGGTACATGAAGAAAAGGAGACAGAGATCAGAAAAGGCAAGGTTGCAGGGAGGAATCATTATTAACTAGAACAGGAGACAGGAGAAGAAACATGAAACCAAGAAATAGAGAAAGATGTGCTAAAGTTCAAAGGGATGAAATGATAAATAGTTCTGCCAGCTGCAGTGAAGATAAGGGGAGCTGAGGAGAAAGACACTTCATTAGCAGAAAATACTCATTAAGCATACCAAGTGGAAAAGTTTCCATGTTATGGATAGTTCAGAACAGATTGGAAATTGTGAAAACAGATACCCTGATTGTTTGGGGGTCTCCCAAAGATTAATGGGTCCTCTGTCCTTCTGTCTGAGGCCTGTCTGCCGAAATGTCTTGTGACAAAAGGTCGCATACTCTGTGCACTCCCTTTAGGAAATTGCACTAATGAGTGTAGAACCTGCTTTCATATGTAAATGTTCAATGGTTTACTGCTTATGCTGAATTGTTTTTGCCTGCCACTGCAACATATTTAAAAACCGAACTTTTGAAAAATTAGAACAATCAAATAATAACTGTAAACTATCACATCTGCTACCAACATGAATACACTTCAATATCTAGAACAGCAGAGAAAGTAGTCTGCTATACATTTTGCTTTTCAAAGGCTTGAATTTCACTTCTATTTGCTTAGCTTCATTCACCTACAGAATTCAAACACACTTCTTAAGTCCCCCAGCTCCTCTCCTCCAGTTACAAGGGATGTTCACCAATAGGTGTGTCCCCTACTTGTACCCAATCCAGAGAGGAACAAGCACATGGAGAGGCTTTGCTCCCAACAACACAATTTCAGCTCTCTCCTTGACGAACCTCTCTGGTCCAGCTCTCCTTTAATGCCGTGTATTTCAAAAAAGCAATAAAACACCTCTTTCTTCCACATGGTTAGGTATTTGGCAAGCACTGTTTAAGTACTTTCTGAGTGACATTTATCATTCCATATCACCATGACTGCAGATGGAAAACACAGAGGAAACTGCTTAGTGAAGACCTTTAATGTCTTTCCATCTGAGTAAGTCCACTTCAGAGGCTCATCCGAATGTTTCAAGCAGTTTTTTTTCTAACCAGCCCTGCACAGCGAGTCACGTATGTGGTGATCCCTGGTAATCCAAGCACAGCTCATGTGTCTCTCAGCTGTGCTGGCTCACTGCTGTGCAAACTGAGTGACCTTATTTTCCTCTGTCCAACTGAAAAGAAGCAAGAAGTTGTATGAGAGGATAAACTACAAACTGCTCAATGTGATGTGCACCTACAGAATCCAGCAAAGGTACACAGCAGTGAAATGTTGTTCTTGTGCCTGCACTGCTGCAAAAGGAGAGACACCAACAACATCACAAAGTCAGCACTAAAAATCGCTGTGTCTGTACAATGTGGAGTGAGGGACAGAGAGCAGTGTACAGCAGGCAAAACTACCAACAGTGAATCCCAAAAGTACATTTTGATAACAATTCCCTGGACGAAGAATGCCATTGACAAGCATTATATATGGCTTTCCTTCTCATTTTCAGTCAAGTCTTCAACTGAGTCAGCTACAGCAGAGAAACTGACACATGACTCTTGTTCTTCAAACAGTATTTCTTATTTAGTAAAGCCACTGACTCAAGCCAAATTTGCAACCAAATAAAGGCAAATGGAAAACAAGTACAAACATTTTTGTATAAGATTTTAGAGAGATATTAAATGTACATTGAAAGGGATTTTCTACAGAAATTTCCCCATCTGTTCCTGCATGCACTCCTGCAATTAGAGGTGGTCCCCTGAGACTGAGGCTGTCTCAAGCTTCTTCTCCTTGCACAGCTGCTAATTCTGTGAGAACTTTGTTTCAATGGTAGTGAAATATATGCAGAGATACAGTAACACATGCCAAGTTTGTCAGGGATGAAGCATTTTAGTGGGAAAAGACTGGAAGAACAAGGAACATAGGAGTGTGAACTCAGTGTTTTCCTTGCTATGGAAATACAACAAGTGCCTGCTTCTTGCATCAATCATGGCATAGCCTTGTAACTTTGCTACTGTGGAGATGAGCCTTATTAGTCAGGTACAAAAGGACAGATAAGGAAAATATGTGAGTTTCTTACTGAAATCCTTCTACTCCAGTGGCATCAGGCAGGCTTTATAGCGGTCATGGGGATTCTAGACAGAAACAGGAGCAGGGAAGCAAACAAGCTTTTTAAAACTGCCCTCCTTCCATGATCAGGGACTTTGCTAAACACACAAGCTCACAAACTCCAGCTACTAGCCAAGGCTCTGTCATCCACGTGCATTCAGCTGCCTGGTGGCTTCACATCTCAGAGTACCAAACACCTCAAGACACAGAAAGTTGTTCTTATTTGCTTCCAGGCTGCTCCCTCTTGCTAAGGTGCCCAAAATCTGCATGTTATTTAGCACATCACAAATAGCAGTGCAAAAGTAGAGTTAACAGTCAGCAACTGAGAACATGTAAAGCCAAGGATGTACCGTCCAGGAAGCACTAAAACCTACAATGAAATCCACACATTTGTTTTGTTAGCATCCTGATTAACCAGACAGCCCAGAAAAATGGAACATGGTAATATGGATTTATAGTTAAGTCACCAATCTCTCAGTGTCCATGTGAAAACCATAAATCAGATTCTCCAGCACCTCTGCCCGTTGTATTTTTGACAAAAGCAGACCATGCCTCAATAACAATCTGTTATGCCCAAAACAGATGTGCAAAACACCAGGATATCAGAACCAGGCTAACAATATTAATTTCAATGACTACTGTACCATTACCACTTCATTTCTAGAGAGCCCTCCAACATACTTAGGCAAATCTTGACACTGCCTTTCATTACCTGTAACTCAAAAGACAAATTGATATTGTAAGCCTTAGTCCCCAAGCCTAATTTAAAAACAAAATTCTGTAACAGAACAAAACATCCAGCATGTACAAATCTAGGTATCTTCATAAATTGAAAGACTAAGAGTCTGATGACAGTCATTCACACCAGTTTTGCTATATGCATGTGAACCACTGCCTCTAGTGACTTAAAACAAACTTTGACATTTTGATATTTTCTTCCTGAAAAGGGTCTCACAGAGCTGTCACACAAGAAGTGCAGCCTTCTACCTTCTGTTTGTAACCATCCTTAGAACCAGTCATTTATCAGAGTTGTGAGCAATGACTATTAAAGAGGTACATAGGCCACATGCAAAACAAAATAAATACTAAACCCCTTCCCAGTGCCTTCCCCTTGCAGAGCCTTCTACAAAATCAGTGAAGAACGGTCTCCTCCACACAATGATAAATAACCAGACAGGCAGCAAAAGATTAGGCCTGAGATGTACAGAAAAGATGGACACCATTTAAAATCTTACCTTCTGCCCGTTGGGTTTGATGCACCGAACAAAAAAAGGATTTGAAGAACTCAGCGTTGCCATTAAAGAATGAAGTGATTCCTGAAATACAGGTAGAGAGAAGAGAGCACTTCACAAGCTGGATTTCTGTACAAGCAACATAACCCTAGACAAGAGCTCCTGCAGCTCAGCACTGCAGAGAGCATCTAACTGCAACACCTAGTGGCGCACACCAGAAGTTACTGCACCGTGGAAGCTCTTGCTTCCAAACAGATGGGGTCAATATCTGTGTGTTTGTTTCTTCCACTGGCTCTTCTGATCAACACTAGCATCACTGTTTTACAATGAACAAGATTCACAGATTGATACAAAGAAAACTGTTCACAAGGAAACACCAAGTTGCTGTTTCAGGGATCTTTCAAATGACTGCTTAAGACTTAGGATCCACATTCCCAAACTGCTAAACTTGAGCAAGTCAAAAGGAAGGATAAGGGGTCTATGGCAAAACCCACCAACTCAGATTTCCTCTTTTCATTTCAACCACTCCAAACCCACTCATTTTCCATCTTCCCTGAAGAAAACAGGTTTTTTCTTAGCTTTAGAACTCTGAATGATCCCATGCACATTAGACTATCAGTTGTCTGAACCTCAGCCTGAAGATAAAAATCACAAAATCCCTCAGTCCTTTTATGATTATTACTTTAATTACACATCCGCCCCTTTTCCGCCTGAGCCATCATTCCATATCTTATTCCAACTTGCCTCATTCTGTATCATTAAGTAGGATGAACCTTTTTAAACTGAAGTCTTGCATTTACTTTGCAGAGATACAAATGATTGTCCAGGAGAGGAGCTCAGGCTCTGAAGAGCTCACGAAGTCAGCAATGGTAATGTTACACCCCTCAGAGGTGGCACTTTGTGCCAGGCAGCAGAGAGAATACAGAGCAGGCTGCCAAGGAGACAGAAACTGCACCTTTAAAGGAGCAACACTGTGTGTCCTGCCATATGTCTTGGAGCAAAACTGTCAATGTCAGTCTGTTATAACAAATTCTTGCTTTAATCTGCAGACCAAGCACTTACGTGGTGATTGAGCATGCAGTGATAAAGGCAGCAGGCAGAGTTATGGCTGTGCACAGGAGCTGGAGCAGGGCAAAGGGAGCAAACGGTGAAATGACTGGGAACATAAATGATAGTTCTTGGTTCACTTGCCTTTGCCAGCCTATGGACCAGGGAGTCGGGCAGCAAATGTTAAACAGAACATACAAAGACAAAAATCTTTGTGTAAAGACAAATATTTACAGCTTCGAAAAGTAAAGGCTTCATCCGTATTAAACCCGTGTGAACATTACACCCATGGACAATTCTCTCATTCCAGGCTCCTACTTACAGATACTGGAAAAGTTGGTCAGTCTAAACAAAGATGATTTAAACTATTTTCACTTTCACCTGTGGTACAGCCAGCCAGATTCTGCACAGTGCTGCAAGCCTCTAAGTCACTGTCAGGTGATGAGCTCATTTGGATTTTGCCCTGCTGTAATCAACAGGCTGAAACAGATGGTATCTAAGCTCTGCTATTCTGCATGCACCCCCAGGCCTGCATTAGGCAGGTCATCAAATGAAAAGAAGAGTCAACCAATTTATCATGAGAATAAAACTGTGAAGGCAAAGTTCTTATCTTCAGTTGAAATAAGATGGACTAATCCCTGTAAGGCTTTAAAACATGTAAAAAATACCCAACCTAATTCTCTGGGGAAGGCATGATGTGAAGGTCAACCTCTTGTAAAGCAGCCCAGCTGGTTAATGGTCAGTTACTGCAGCATGAGATAAGAGGCAATAATGTTTTGATTTCATGTTTTATCACCCTTATGTTTTCCAGGGCCCCTGACAGAGAACAGAAGGAATACTACACTTTGTTCTACCTTGCCAAATGGGTGCAAAAATATGGTCTGTTTTTGTAAGGTTAACATCTTAAAGGTCTACTTTGCACATATACAAATGACTAAGAGAAAACAGTACGTTCTGCTACCCCAGAGAACTAGCAAATGACACCATCTCGTGACAAGAAATGCGTACTTCTCAGATGAGTTATGGTAGCACAAAGCAAGCTGTCTCGAAAATACATTAGTGTTTTTTAATAAAAGACATTGTGTGTGCCCCAGCATACACTCCTTGCTGTTCTGTCCAACACTTACCAATAGTCTATTAGGATAACATCTGCCCTTAAGGGGTTTGAGTCTGCTCTTTTTTAAAAAAGTGAATGAACTCTGCAAATGTATATTAATTCAAGCACAATGAAAGGCAACTAATCCAGACTTGTACTCATGCAATTTAGGAGACGTTTCATGCCAATCTTTCTCTTTTAAATAATTTGCAGATAGACTTTATGCTAGATTTCAATTTGGTGCCATTTCTGATGAGAGGCTATAAAGCCTCATAAGAAGGTGTTTAACAAGAATGCCTTCCAAACTTTAAGTTAAAGCAAGGCAACACCTTAATGAGGTATTTATTTAGCACTTATTTTTCTAAGCATACAGGCACCGCTGTAAGGCTTTGTGGGATTTTGTGGTTGGATCTAGGTTATAAAGACAAACCGGGACAACTTCATAGATGAGCTTTAAAATAAGGACAAATAAGCAAGTGGTGAATGCAACAGTTTTGTGGGGATGGTGTGATGCAAAGGTTAGTGTCTACTTGAAACTAGCCAGGATCGGTTAATTAGCAGTGTCACAGAAGAGACAGAAATGTGTTCATGCTCAAGTTTAGCCTCTTTCAACCTGCACCTGTTCTTTACTCACCAGGGTTTGTCTATCACTGATTAGCTACAGAGCAGAGATGACACATTAACTAACCTTGAACTGGAGACTGACAGTGGGTTTTCGGTGCTTGCTTCCACATTTAAGAGTGTCCTGATTGTTGCGACTTGAAACATGTTCAAATAGATCATAGATGAAATCAAGACTGAAATGGAAAAGTAAAACAGTATTTCTGAAGTGGATCTTAACAGACTATGAGGTTCACCACTGTAGAATGCAAAGAAAGCACTGTCTCTTAGCAAGAAGCTCCTCCATCAAAAACTCACTTATTGATTTTCTCCACAATTTTTAATAAACAATAGATTTCGACTTTGCAGAATTTATGCAGGGGATTAAAAATAAAAACAAAACAAGGAGGTTCTTTCTTCTCTACTCCAAACACATCATTAGGGAAATGAAGTGTGAAGTCCTAGAGGCTTTACTGCATTTTACTCCACTCACTCAACCAAAACTCCAGCAGACGGCAACTGGAATTGTACCCGAACTAAGACTGGTTAGGGAAGTAACACAAAATAGCCACCCATGTAAGCCTCACTTTAGATACCAGCTGTGCATGCTGTTTTCTACTCTATCAGTTAGGTACCCTCCTCTTACTATTTCTACAGAAACACAGATATTTTAATTCAAGCTCCACACAGATGTTGGTGCAAAAGCAAAACTAGGCCCAGCCAAGTTTAACTCATTTGTTCTTTTTACCTAGATGCTTCAATTGACAGATGTTATAGCCAAAATGTCATAAATCCAGAACAAATAACATAGAGAGGGAAATGCTTATTAACTGTTTCCCCTCGACAAAAGGGCTTAAGGGATTTACAAACAAGCAACTTGCACGGCAAGGCAGGGTGACTGGATGGGATAGGGGAGGGCAGTAGATGAGACAGCAACACCCAGGCTCAGCTCCCTCTTCTTCTACTGTTCCTCTGTGTGTCCTGAAGCCTCAACCAAATACCTACAAAAAGGGATGTGGTACTGCCCCAGCTCACAGGGTACCACTGTAAGGACCCCAAGACCTTACACAACAGAACGACACGAGACATGTAGGTACCAAAGGCATCCAAGCTCAGGCTTTCAGTCAGATAAATCTTAACAGAAGTTCTCCCCTTGAAGCAATTACTGTATGGCAGCTTGCACTGTGGTAGTCCCCGACAGCAAGTGTTCAACCAAATTAGGGAATACCAGAAATACAAAAGTGAAGTAAAAAACCACACATACATGCTGCCTATGAGGCACTCTGAAACAGTTAAAAACCACTAACAGCTTCCACAATCCTTACTCATTACAGAGTAGCAAGTGAGTTCCCTAGGAATGCCCTGGACTGAACAGCAACAAGGTACTCTACAATATAGGTAAACTCGACTTTGTGAGAACCTGTTACAGTCAGATCTGCTTACAGGCAACTCTGATATGCTCATTTCTGTGATATGATATGCTCATCTCTATTTCATTCTATGCTCATTTCAGGTCTGTCAAGGTCTGATGCTATGCAACATCTAACATACTCAGACCCCAGCAGAATTAGGTGATCAATCCTGGCAGAATTAGTTGATACAACACCCCTTTTTCCTTAACAATCCTGGCAGAATTAGTTGATACAACACCCCTTTTTCCTTAACAAAAACGGCAGAAACTTACCTGCTTTCACGTAACAAGTTCAGGAGATCATCTCTGAAAGTATCTCTGTTCTTCTCCAAGATCCCCCTGACATCATACTGGACCTAGAAGGAAACAGAACTGGTTCAAACAACAAAGCCAAACAGTCAGGCACCTCTCACAAGAGCGGTACTGTAAAAAGTGCAGAGGGAACAGAGTGCTTTAGTTAATTTTGAACAGCCTTGGGGGAAAATTAAGCTAATGAAAATTCTGCTTGGAATAATTTCAGCAAATAAAAATTACCTCCCCAGCGTAGTGCTTCACTCCAAAGTTGTGAACGGCAACCCTTGGTTTTACATAAAAAGGATTGTTCTAATTGGAGGGGAAAAAAAAGAGAAAAATATTTGGAGGGGGTTGTCACATTATCCTCTCAACCCATACCTAAATAGACCATTGTCTTCCAGTGAACTCCCTGGAAGATTAGTGCTCCAAAAGCAAACAAGCAATTCATAATGATAATAGGATTTGTTAGTCTGGGCTGCTTCACATGCAGTAATAACAGATTTATAGTATATAAAAAGGCATTACACTAAACCTGAACCCCATCTGTCAGAACCATCTACAAAAGGCACTTTGAAAGAGAAGGTTCTATCTTAAGCTGGCAGTTATGAAGATTGGTGGATATGCTTGCATCCCAGAAATCGTGAAAAATAATTCAAGGATCCCAAATAAAGGTAACACTAACCTGGACAGAGGGAACAGCAAACTTCCAGTGAATGACGTAATTTACTGAATGATGTGAATACTTCATTAAATCAAGGGAATTGAAGATCTAAATAATCTGACCTACTGCAGGTTGACAGAGTTCTAATTAAGAGTAGAATTTGACTGATACACTACAATGGAAAGCTTTAACTGAACAGCAACAAGGATATGTTCTTCCAGTAACCAACTCAGCCTTGACAGCAAATTATATGGATTGCCATGGAAGTAGGATCACATCCAAAAAGCCTCTAGAACTATGCACCCATATGTTTGAACCATGAATTTCTACAGAAGCAAAGAGATCCTACATAATTTGCACAGAAAATATCAGCAAAACATCACATACAGCATGCTGGGCATTCAACTTCTCCAGTAAGGTGGAGTCAGTAGCTTGAGGAAAATGGCTCTCCTCATTGATGAGTGCCAGTAGTCCCAGTTTCTAGAATAGCAAGAAGAGGGAGAAGATGAATTAGTGCACAGATGGACACAGCTGTTTTCCCCAGTTTGGAAAAATCACAAAGTCCTTGAAGTTGCTGTGTGCAGAGAGGCACAAAAAAGTCATATACTACTAAAACACCAGTCTTGAAGGTGACTGCAATCCTATTTTTCTGGCAACACTCCTTTTGAAATACAGAGCACATGATCTGTGGGCAAAATAAAGAAAAACGAGCTACTGGAAGAATCAGCAGTTCTCCTGATGTAGGCAGTTTTTAGATGCATGCAATGACACTGCCCCAGAACATATCCCCAGCCTCCAAGATCTCCAACGATCAGGAGTCCAAGGAGTTTGTAAAACAGCCTTTCAGTTTCTTCCATATAATTATGTACCCAGTTGTTGAACCAATGCAAACTTTTAGCACCCACAGTGCCCAGGGGCAGAGCAAAAGATAGACAGTTTAACTTTGCCCTGCGTGAAGCACAACCTCCCTTTGCTTTGCATATACCCCTGTGTAATTTCCTTTGATGTTCCCTACTTCTCATGCTAGAAGAGGTGGTAAACAAAGCAAGCTGCCCCACAATTAATTAATGTGTCCAGAAAGCTCCAGGTTGATACAGCCTCTCAGAAAAACACAGTTCTCTGGGTGCACATTTTAATAAGCCATGTCCCAAGGGCCCAGAGCAGCTCCTGAAAAGCCACACTGCCCTGACTGCAGTCACGTCCTGCCAGCTGGATCTCCTGCCCGCTGCCACTCGCTTCTGTGCTCGGCTGAGCTCTTGCAATCACACACCCAGCCATGGAGATAAGCTCACACAGCCCGCCTGGACCGATGGCAAGAGTGAGCATGGATCAAATTACTCCTTTTAACCATCTCCAAATACTGCTTTTGTATATAATCACACACAGAGAAAAGTTGCTACAAGGAAAAGAGCTCACAATATAATTCTCAATATAAACATACATGAAAATGATATGATTAAAAGTTTGCTATTTAAACATGCAAGCTCTACCAGTCTCTTCACTTGTTCTTTGTATTAACAAATATTTTTAAGACCTATTACTGCAGAAGAAAAACGAACAATAGGTAACAGTATCAAATTCTTTCTTACCTTTTCAATAAGATCCAAGCACTCTCCATTGTCTGTCCAATCAATATCTTCCCAAATTAGTCCTTCCCTAAGGAAAATAAAGCAGGCCTTTTAATTGAAATTATTTTAGTTGTAGAAATAGGAGAAGCTAGTGTATTTATCTTGCAAATCACAGCAAAATCAGCTTGCTTTTATAAAATACACAGCTCCAGACAGAGATTTTCAAAGGAAGCTAAGGTAGCTGCAAACTAAGATTACAAGTGAATACCATATTGTCGAAATTCTTTCAAATTTGTCCTCTCTCTCTTACCTGCTGTACTCCAGTTGCTCCAAGGAAAAGATGTGCTTGTTGAAATACTCCTGAAGCTTCTCATTTGCATAGTTAATATTGAACTGCTCAAAACGGTTTACCTAAAGAGACAAGAAATTTTCAAAAATGCATACACTTCAAGTATTTTAATTTGTAAACAAGGGAATGGGTTAAGTCATAACATGTTTAACAATCAAGTTCCAGAGAAGAGGATAAAAATATGTAAAGCAATAAAGCAGAAATATCAGACAAGCCATTTGAATAAGCTTTTGAAACCTACCTCAAAGTTTTCAAATCCAAATATGTCCAAAATTCCAATAGTCTTGAAGTCTTCCTTGCTCCTGATTCTGCTATTGATTTTCTTAATGACCCAAGCAAAACACTGAGAATAAAGTGCCATAGCCATAGAATCTCTGCTGTCTATTGCCTGCATTAAAGAAATACACAACACATCAACCACCCCTTGACTGAGAAATGACCAGACTCTGCTGGTCAGTGTCCTTAGCACAGCACAAAGCAATGTATAATGCAAGAGGCTTCCTATTCCTATGTAGCTTGACAGCAATTATACTAACACTTACAAGGCATCATGATTTGAGATTTAACAGTTTAGCTTAAAACAGCTGTACACCTATGTGGCTTTAAAATTACATTTCAAGGCTAAAGCATTCAAAAAACTAGGAAATTATAAACTTAAGTTGCGGAGGAAGGAAGAAGTAGTGTAGGAAATAATACCTTAACTCACCCTTTTCCAGAGGGAAGCATAATGTTATGCATACCTATTTCTAATTCCCTTCTTGTAAATTATAAAAATATTTCTCCTGAAAATTTTGAAAAAATACCCCCCGACACAAGTCTCCAAAATGAAAAGAATATCAGCCTACATGTTTAGAATTTGAAAAAAATGGTAAGTAATCAGGCTTCATAAAAGTAACAGGAGACAAGCTACGAGTCCTGGCCAGAATAATAGATGGGATCTTGGTTACAACTCTGATGCATGAGCTAAGCTTCTGTTCTTGAGTGATCAATGACTTCTCTGGACTTGAAGACTGAGACATCTTTCAAAGACCCTAAAAACACGTCAAAACTGAGATGCCTTTACCTGTTGTATACTAAGAGGTGTTAGGATTTCTTCTCCCCTGAGTATCATCGACCTCTGTGTCAATGCTTCTGTTAGATGTGTGGAGTCCAACCCCAGTAACTCAGCAGATCTACCCAGGGCTGGAAAAGGAGAAAGAAAAATATAAATATGTCCTTCAATGTACAAAGTTATGAAACCAGTTTTGTTTTCTACCATTATTATTACTACTGCCACCACCACCATTTTAGATGCTCCTGAAATGACAGGGTTTAGAGATGAAAACACAACTAGAAATTCTAGGATACTGTTTTGCTGCTCATGAAAAGGCATAAATATGTACATCTGAGGGAAATTAGCAGTAGAAATACATCACAGGTAAGTCACAAATATTTATTTTTCTCCTACGTGTCAATAATTCAAACAATCCACTACTTGCCCTAACACATTTTTCCAAACACAAACAGTAATTGATTCTTTTCCACATGAATGTGTTTCTGCTTTGCTTGGGATGATGAGGATAAACCAATGAAATTTTTCTTCCATGCATACTTTAATTTCCAGTTTTGCTATAATGTGGTATAAAAAGCAGTACAGAATGCTACTCTCTAATGCCATATTTAAACAAACATTTTAAATGCCCACCAGCTCAATCTTTAGACATACCAGCACATTCTTTCAGATATGTAACTGAAATATTGAAAGCTCTAAAAAAAGATACTTTCAGTGGAGGTCTTGGTTAGGGAATGTATTTGAGCACTTAAGTTTTATCAACTTGAGAATATTTCAAAGAAGGAATTAAATTCAAATAGAATTTCATTACTGTTAATGGAATAAATATGTGTCCAAGGTCTTCCCAAATGAAGACCCAGTATACAGCAGCAGACTACTGTGCCTTATTTGTCAAACCC
Organism: Corvus hawaiiensis; assembly: GCF_020740725.1. Taxonomy (NCBI): domain Eukaryota; kingdom Metazoa; phylum Chordata; class Aves; order Passeriformes; family Corvidae; genus Corvus; species Corvus hawaiiensis. Next base: position 80,308,836 of record NC_063213.1, on the reverse strand, counting down.
CATCCTCCCAAAGTAACATTTTAATCAACGTTTACAGACGTTAAAAAGTAGTAAAACCCTTTCACTGCCTGTCCTTGCTATGTTCAGATATACTAACAACAAATAAGGCTTTCAGAACCCCAAGAAACCTTCAGATTTGGATGCACAGCCTTCTCACCTGTTTTAAAGGACACTTGTGCCCCGCCAGCAGTGATGAACTCAACGTTTCCCAGATGCAAAATGCCAGCCAACAGCCTCAGAACTTCTTGTACTTCCTCCCTGCTGAACTCCATCACTTCCATTGCAGTCTGGAATGACATGTGAGCTTCTTCAATAACATGTACACAGACTCAAAAATAGGAGGCCTTGGAAAAGCAAGTCAGGACTAAAAGAAAGCTGGCTGAAGTCCATTCCTTTGGTTTCATCCCAAATTGAATACACTCAAAGGCATCACTGGGACATCTTGGAACATGTAAGTATTGCTCTGCTTTTAAGAAATTTCATTTTGATGCTGTAATGATGTTGTAATTTGCTTTCAAATTCATCATTAAAATCATATAAATATTGGAACGACCTACTGAGCTGTGCATCAGATGCAATTACTCTAATTTGAATTATTAATTGATTACCTCCTGCGTGTTTTTACCAAAATTTGCCTACTGGCCTTGTAGGTAACAAGGCATGGGGGAGGAAAAACACAGCAGCATGTAAGATTTGATCATTTTTGTGCCCAAACATGCACCTTTCCAATGTGGTCTGACAACTTCCAGTAGAACTGAGGAGGAAAGGTATCTATATAAAAAGTGCTGAATTTATGAATAAACAATATGGCAACAATCAAGGCTCCACTACATAAATGAGGAGAAGAGCAAATAATAAAACACTAAAAGAAGTACTAAAACAAGAGGAACAAATGCTTTCCTTTGACACAAAAAGGGTAATTGTATGCCTTTGAAATGACCAAACTTTCCAAATTTGGGTGTCACATGAGCCTTTTTGAGACCAGATCACAGTTTTGTACCCTTACAGACTCATTATGGTATAGTCAATGCAGGTGTTTGACAGAGGACACATTTTATCTTTCATAAATCATCCACTACAAATGGAAAAGCCTCAGACTCATCCCACAATCCAAAGCAGAGTAGTGATAATGGTTGAAGATTTAATTTGTAAAGAAGACCTCTCACAACAAAAGGGCAGCAGCACTACGAGTTCATCTCCCTGCTCACTGTGCTGCTCCTCCCTGTCTCCTACAAAAAAAAGTTTCCCTTAAGTAACATTTCCAAGACTTAGACTGCAATAAAAGCAGGCAGAGGAGATGACTACAATAGGGAAAGACAGGTGAGGGTGAGCTGCAGGGGTTTCTGCCCACCTCCTGCTCTGGGAATGCAGGCTGGCACCCCCTGCTCCCAGCCTGCCCATGCTGCGGGCAGCAGGCAAACATCACCTGCCCAGCTGATTTCATGCCCTGCCTACCCTGGGATGATTAGCACAAATTAAACGTCATGCTAATTAACTTCAGCATGTGACTACAATATAGACAGGTTACCAACTTTTCCAACACTTCCTTCCACCACACAAGATGAGAGATTTTTACTCTAAAAAAACCTGCTGCATCCACTACACATTCATTTGTCAATTTAGCAAAAAGGTTACCATAGCTAAGAAAAACAGTTTGGTGAAGGGCATAAAACCAAGCATTTGATCTGATTTTTAAAATCTAACACACATCACCTCAGTGCTACAATACCCAATTAGCGTGATCAGTATAGACTAATTGCTGTGGATGTAAGATATAAAGATATCCAGAGAGATTCCATCAGGACTCGGTTTTTAATCTGTGCTTATGTTTTCATAACTCTGTTGTGTAAATTACTGTATACAATTGGATTTCCCAGCTGCAACTTAGAGTCACAGGTGCTTCACTCCCTGTGTGCTGCACTGCAGGCTCCACCCAGTAGATGCCACATGATTTGGGCAAAGCTTTCAGATTGAAAAACAGTGAAAAAAAAATTAAAAAAAAAAAAAAATATACATATCTGTAGCACAAAACAATGCGGGGAAAGGCAAATGCATGTAAAAGTCTTACTGACTTCCCAACAGATACTATTTTCATTTCAAAATGTAAGCATTTTGCTAAATTACAGCACACTTTGAAACAACAGAGTAAATGAAATACTGGAGGAAAGGTAAAGGCACGCTCAAAATGAGATTGAAGCATTTTGAGAAAATATAAGTCCCTGTAAGACTAATGCCTCAATGAAAGAGCTGCACATGCAGGAAGGCACAGGAAGCCTTTGTACCCTGCTGTCAATGGACTCCACACACCCGAACTTCCAGCATTTTTAAAGCAAAAGAACTACGGAAGCAACTCACAATGACTTCCTTGAAAGAATCTTTGTCGCTGATTGTCTTATCCGCTATACATCCAGACTGGTTCAGGTAGTGGTAGTTCTCAGGTACAGACAAGTAAAAAGCATCTAATGAGGAGAGAAAACAGGGTGAGTGAAAAGAAATACCAAAACAAAAGTACTCCACAAACTACTATATCAGAGTTAAACAGGTCACAATTCATTTGCTCAGAAATTATAATAAGGCACAAGACAAAGTTTTACATTAAAATCAGATGGGGGGGTTATTTTGCTGGGTTTTGTTTTATTTAGCTGCATAATAGAGTTAACTCTACTTTTTAGCATGCAAAGACAGCAGGCCCACAGGGAGATGCTGAGACAGCTTTAGGCAATTTTGCACATAAACAAATGTCATTTCTTTTGTTCAGTGGATTTATTCTTTATGAGAAAGGATTAGAACAACCAGAATTATTTATCTTTGTTGCTGTGGAGTTATTTAGTACCAGCAAAAATATTCAGCTTGAACAGAATGAGGCATGTTTGTCCCCAAGTCATTTTCCCAAGGCCACAGCAGAAGCTGGGAGAAAAAACTACCATCAGCTCAGTGATATTCTTCAGCTAAGTAGGTTCCTTTATCAAACTGAGCTCAAATTCACATTCACTGAATCCCATCTGAATAAATAACCTATTTCTCTGCTTGGGTTAGTGGGTTTCTGCAGTTAAATTCTCCACTGCTGTCACCACTGCTGACTGCTAGCAGAAAACCACTACAGTTGTGTGACTTGTGCTTTGTCACTCACCTTTCTCTCTCTCTTCCATCCCTGCCAGCAGAGCATAGAATATATGATAATTTCTTTCCCCGGGGTTTTGTCTTACTACACGATTCTGTCAAAGTAAAAAATAGTTTCCACTTAAGTGATCATTTTTAAGGACAGATTTTTTATCCACAGTTTCAGAGAAAACATTAAATCAAACACAATTACTTAAGCAAAAGCAAACGTGATCTTACTTTTTCCAATAAATCTGGAGCCAGCAAGAACAGCTTCAGTCAAGGAATAAAAAGCAATTAATGCAGAAGTTTTTTATAATCTTGCTTCTTTCATTTGAGACAATAGGAAGACTATCACTGTCTTCTCACAACATGCTAAGCATGCTTCATACAATACACCTACAACAAGATAAATAAAGTAGCAACAATGACAATATTGTAGCAGTTCTAATATCAGTGGATCAACACCTTCTCTTCCATCGCATCAAAACTGGACTTGGCAGATTCTGCATTTTAAATGACATCTGTTTTCTTTTGCTTTTTCCTTTCCCTAAAGGTTGGAAACAACTTCAAGAACTAAATCTGTCCCACTGCAAAAGCAGCTTAAGTTTAAAAAAGCAGGTAGGACCCTCTTGGAATATTCCTCATCCCCACTGCTCTGGTGCTCTAGGAGAGCTGGCTCATAGTCTGATTTTGCTAAATGCAGGACAAGTCCGAGGACTTAACCCACCCAGACTCACACTGCAGAAACTGAGCAGCTCTGCTCCTTCAAGTACTTTTCCAGAGAACTAAGCAGCTTATCTTTGGATATAGTAATGAGGGAAATGGCTCACAACTGAAGTTATTCCCAAAGACTCAGGCTGTTTTAGCTCACTAAATGGGAACATGCACATGAGCCATGCCATGCTAGCAGTAGCAATACAAAATGCTGGTCCTCCAAGAGTACATACACCCCACGCTGCCACAAAAGCGTGTGTGCATGTGTGAATTTGGTGTTGCTGCCTCCCCTTCCCACCTACATCAGCTCAGTTTAACTGCACATATTTCAGGACAGGGTGAAAGGACAAAGGCAAGACAGTTCTCCCTCAGTCCTCCATCAAGGAGGTACATGGGGACTTCCCACAAACAGGCATGAAATCACTAAACGAGGATACAATCCATAATTCTTCCTCCCTGAATGTTTCCTTTCTGACAGATGTTCAGCTGAATAAACTTCCCAAAGCGACTTGAGTTGTTGTTGTAAACAGTCTTCGCATTGCCAAAAGCTTCCATAATTGGACTGTGAAAACAAAAAACGACAGGAGTGTTAACATGTGACCAGCATGCCAACAGCTTCGCATGAGGCTGGGGAAAGGAACAGCACTCTGACAAGCTCCCCTCTGACACTCTCCTCAACAGCAGGCTACATCCCAGCATTACCCTCCATTTATTAGCAATGGGCATCTCAGCTTCCCACCAAAAGATGCAAGTATTCATGCAACAGGAAGATAAATCATGCTGAACTACTCTGCAGCTGCAGAGTAGTTACTGCTACTCGCTACTTGTGCAATCGCTCAAAAGATGCACGCAATGCTCACTGCAGTACTCAAATGATAGAAATAAGAAATCTCAGCACATGCAAATTGCTAGACAGATGTAAGGAGTCCTTGTCCTAAGGCAATTAAAAAAAATAACTACATCAAGATACAGCACGTACAGCAGAGATGAAGCAAGATAAACAAAAGTAATAGCATCTTAAATTGCCTTTGTTTTTAAATAGTTTAGAACCGTGTCATTTCATGTGAACACCAAGATTTCTTTTTTGCTTGAGTAGATTGTGTCCAATTTATCTGATCATTTACTCATCTGTGTTATCAGTTCTCCTTATCCTCCCTCTCCTCAGCATGCTTTTACCGCTTGAGCACTTAATCCTCACCGTGCTGTATCTTGTTCTAAACGCATCCTCAGGCTACACAAACTGAACCAAAGGTTTCTCACTCCCATCACCCATTTCCCTCACTCTGATTATCTGAATTCAGCTCTACACAAAAATGAAAGCCACCATTAAAGCTTCATCCATTTCAAAACTCTGCATATTTTTGCTTCACCAAGAGATACCACCATGCTCACCACTCTCTAGAAGAGCCAGGTAATTTTGTTTAATGGAATATTTCCCTCTCTCCAATATTCATTTTATTGTTCAGTAAATACACACACACATATTTGATTACACTGCAAGCTCTTACTTCAACGTCAAGGCTCATGTCTTCTGAAAAAAATACCCGTGTATTGAAAGATCTAGTACCTGCTCTCAAGAATAGCTTGCTCCACGCAGGAGGTCTTCTCTCTGGAGGACAGCTCCAGTGAATGTTGGCTCATTGCAGACAAGAACTTGAGAATCAGCTTAGTGCTCTCTGTCTTACCAGCACCACTTTCACCACTGAAAGAAGAGGAGGAAACGGTTTGCACAGTCCCACTAGCCAGTGAAGAAGCCCTCTGGCTGGCCAGCCACACTCCACATTACTGGAAGTCAGGAAGACCGGGGTGATTAGAAATGATGGTCAGATGGAGACAGAACACCCTGTTAACTTCCTGAATATGACATCCAGGGAAAAACACAAGCTGTCCTTAGGCTTCATACCACTGCTCAGACAGCATTTCAAGGCACTGACTGCAAATGTACACACACCTAGGAGGCAACAAAGAGCTCTCTGAATGCAAACAATTATCCAACACTTCCCACTATCATGTTAAAGTCACAACAACGGCATGGCAATGGTCAGGGATAAAGACCAAACTACAAATTAAGATGGGAAAGTTTGGGATATGTTGCAGCAATCTAGCTAATGAAGGAGCCCTGCTGTGAAGAGGAGGAAGTTAAAGACACCAATGCTCATTCTAACACATAAAGGATACTTATAAAATTAATACTGAAATTCTTAGAGAACTACATACTCTTTAAACAAACTTTCTATATACCTATTGAAACAAACCAGTTTCATGTGAGTTCAAAATATACAATTTTCACCTCTCATTACCATCAGAGATGTAAAACCTCTCATCACCACCCACAGGAGAACAAAGCAATTTGATAATGCTAAATTGACATTCTCAAAACAAACTGTTAATAAGCAACCCTGCTGATACAAACAGAAGGCAATATACTCAGTTTCTCTTCAAAACCAACTCTCTAAAAAGGGAAAGTTTAAATTTGGCTCACTTCCCCAATATCCTTTCTCTTCAATTATGTAGCCTAAACACACACTGTGAGCCATTAAGAAATACAATTTGTGGGTAAAGTTTGTCTAGTTTTCTCACTCTTCATCTTGAGACATAGCACTGTATCCTAAGCTGTGGCCTAGTTCCTAATTAAGCTGTACCTAATTTCAGTTTACTCCCAAAGAGAGAGGGTATATTTTGGTCTTACTTCACGTTTTCCATTGTAGCAAGTGGGAATTTTGTCACTGACTTTGATGGAGCACAACTGGGCATGTGGAGCAAGCTTAGATAATTTGACAGTTCTATGTTGTGCCATTGCTGAGTAATGACCCCACTGGTTTTAGATTACAACAAAGTACAATGACGCTTTCTAGTAAAAAGCAAAGAAGAAAGGTACCACCCAAGAAAACAGCATGACATTTTCCTGCAAATGAATGTCAACAATAAAATTAGGGAAGAGACACTCAGGAAACATAATGAGACATCTTCATTACCGCCAGTATGTTCCAGCAAGTGTGATACATCCATTACATTTAAACCACATAAAAAAAATTCTGTAGTGATTTTATGTAATTTTACCCTTGATGTCTGGCCTTTTCAGTATTCCTTCCTTTTCTCTTTGCAGGCCCTCACTCATCTCCTCTGCCCCAGAAACAAATATTTAATATTCCTGCATTTAATACTCACCATAAAAAACATTTCTACTAGTAGTTTTGAGAAAATTTCACAAACCCTTGCATTATTCTTGCCTAGTGCAATACATCATCCAGTGATATGCACCTCTTCCTGCCTAAATTCTCTCTCTCTGAGCCACATGTATAGCTCAACAGCAGGCACAGGGTGACACCTAAGAGGACATCACCTCTTTCACTAACACCATCTTTCCTCTGCCCCCACCCACAGTCCCCTCCTTTGGAGAATCTGTAGTTCTATGGAAGCTGAAAGTTACCCCACTGTAACTGAGAGCCATAAAACAAGTGAGATACACAAAGCCAGTGGAAAAATACCTCCTGCACCTCTCTCTGGTACAGTTGGCATTACACACAATTATACGCTCTTGATTTTTTCTTGGAACAGGAGGGACTCAGAACTGGTTTGGTTCTGAACCTGCCCAGTGTCCTATTCTCACAGCTGCTAATTGGAGATGCCATGGAAGACATACAATACTTCCCTTCTGTGTTCTTCCAGCTTCCAGTTATTCGCTGTTCCGAGGCTTACTGATCTGAATCTGTTTTTTCTGTGTCTTGTAGCCCTGAATGGATTTATCTTCTATGAGTTTCTAGCCATACTCCCTTAAAAAGCAAAGGAACAAGCCTTGTTTTTTCAGATCCACCTCCTATTAGCTTCATGTGATACCTCTTAGTTCTCATGTTGGAAGGGGAAACCAACAATTCATCCTGGTGCTCTTTCTGCTGTGCATGACTTGATAGTGCTCCAAATTCAAGGTGCCTGTCTCTGTTAGCCATTTCCCATGTTATACTTCTGACTGCTTTTTAAATTTTCCTCTGAACCACCTTCAGTTACACAAAGTCTGGATCCATCCAAAGAATGGGTTTAGACAATGTTCTCTACTGTTCTCTACTCATTTAGTAGTAACCACTCCATTCTATCCACTTTTACAGTTATGTGGGATCAATCTTTCAGTCCTTAGAAAGCTTTCACCTACAAGGTCAGTAAAAGGGTGAATTTTTTAGTGCAACCTTTCCAGCCCATGAGTTAAAGTGCCCAGCTTGTTCCACATCACTACATTCAGGATTGTGAACATATTAAGTCTGACAGCAGCCCCAAAGGCCCCCACTTAGAAGATGTTTAGACTTTCTCCATGACTTGTTTTATGCAGGGCATCGTGCTAAGGGCACAGCAGCCTGGACTCATGACTGCCACAGCGTAAAAAGGGGTCACTGAGAGAGACTCCTCATTCTGAAGGACATAGCACTAAATCATTTCCCTGTTCTGTCTGGGTAAGAGACAGAACTGTCTGTAGTGGTTGCTAATCACAGGCACACCAAAGGCACTGGTCCATGGCCACCTCTGGAACTCCTAACCCAGCTCCTGAGTGGCCAAACAACCAGAAGCCCCACCTGGGGGAAGGTCCCAGGAAGGCCAAAGTGTACTTGAACTGAAACAGGAGGCCAGCACATGTCTTGACCCCACCTCCTCTTGGAATTCCTATCAGCTGAACACTGCTGGAACCGGGAGTGGTAGCTATACTTGTTCTTTTCTGTATCTTTTCTGCCTTTCTCTCTTTCTCTTTCTTCCTCTATTTCCCTCTTCTCGGAGTTTTGTGTAACTTAAAATTGGATGAGCTTAGAGTTTGCTAAGTTAATGGGCTAAGTTAATGCTGTTTTATGTTGATGGAATCCTGCTCTAAACTTTTGCAAAAGTTCTCTGACTTTCTGCAGTTGACAGTAAAGTTTTTTATTGTTTTGACCTCTGGAGAATATCTTGTCAGTATTTCTCCCATGCATCTGAGTACATGAACAACTGTAAGTCCTTTTAAAAGTTTCATCAAGTGAGGTTTTTGGGGCTTTAAAACCCCAAGACAGACACACACAGATAAAATAGGCCCTTCGTGAAGGAAGTCTGCCTTATTTGAGCAATAGCCAAACAGCAAATATAGTTTGTCAAATGCACGTCTGAACTTTGGTGTGTCAGGACATCACATCCATCACAGGTCTGGGTCCCAAATAAAGAGTTTGGTTCACATTGATTTTCAAGCTGAAAAACAACAACAAAAAGTTTCAGGCCATCAGATGATAACAGAGAGAACAAATTGCTATCAGACAGTGATTTCCCACTCACAGCACTGACTTGAATGTCATACAAAGCAACTGTTGCTGCTCCCTCAACTGCTTTACACTTCTTTGGGAGTGCTCTGAAGTGGATCAGCTGCTATTTTATCTGAGAGAAGAGCATGTGTTTGCTTCTGCACAGACTAAACCACCTTAAAAAACAAACCTAAAGATATTTTACTATTTGTGTAATAAAGAAGTGGAGGTTTGAACTTGGTCCCAACTTGTGAACTCCAGCTAATCATGGGGGAGCTCAGCCCCTTTCCTACATCAGGACAAGTTGTTTGGCTATTGCTCAAATAAGATGGGCTTTCTTCATGTTCCTGAGGCACCCAGCTGAAAAATCAGAGGATTTTTTTAACATGGTGGTGGGCTTTTTTCTTTTCCTGTTTTAAAAGAAACTGGACCCTGTGATAAGGGTTCAGACCAACATGAAACTGAGAATTCATTGATGCAGATGTTTTTTGTCTACAGAAAAACTCTAGTTTTTTAGCCTGGGAGAGTTAAAACACCATTTCACAACTGTGTATATATTCTAATGCACCAGTTGCGTACAGCTTCTTCAGTGTGCCGTTTTGTTGACATTTTAGGCTGCTAAGTCCTCTTTATGCAGCATTATCCTGAATTAAAATTACAGAAATTGTGCATGTTACACAAACCAATAAATAAGCATCTTTGGGTGATTCTGCTTATTATCATCTCTTCTGTATTTCCTTCCTTTTCACCTCTGACCTGGGTGGTTATACTAGAAAAAAATGGTCTCACATTTATATCATATTCTGAGTCTTTATGATGACAGTTTTTAATTTGTGTTCTGAAATTCACCCTCTCACCCTACCCCAGTCAGAAAAATATCCCAATATTAATATTGCAAAACACTAGAAGCTTTTTCCCAGGTTTTGGACCCAAAGCCTGAAGAAAGCAGCTCCAAACCAAAGCTGAGCTAATTCTGGGGGCCAGCAGGGGGCACTTCAAGTCCAGAGGATCATCAGAAAACATTCCAAGCGCCGTCCTCCGTGGGGCTGTTTACAATTTGCTGCGGAGTGCTGAGATCCCAAGGTCAGGAGCAGCTCAAACTGCCAATCAGAACGTGAGACCTACCCGAATAATTCCCTCATTTTAACTACTGTGTTTTCGCGATGCAACAGAATTTCCCTCTTTATCATCTCTTACATTAAATGCAAGACCAGAATGTTTTTCTGAATTCAGACACTAAAGAGCTCCACTTGGCTATTTTCTTTTTTAAATGCCAGTAGTAACCAAGGAAATTACAGTGACAGTACAGTGACTTGTTGCAATGTCTAATTCTAAGCCAGTAAAAGAGGCAGGAATGACCAGGATGCTGAACTTACCAAGCACACTGTTAAACCTCCACTTTCTATGTCCTAAACTACGTATGTGACCACAGGGACTTTCCTAAACCATATGAAGGCCAGGGAAACCTTCAGTAATTTAAAAAAATCCTATTCGGAGTCCTTCACAGACAGAGCAGATAATAGACCTTTAGGAAAGCAGATTTGACTTTTTTTAATTAAAATTGTACATTTCCTCAATTTCTGCAGTATCAAGATACCCTTCTAAAGTTGTGTGCCACTTACCTGAAACACAGAACTTACACAAATCAGTGTTTCAATCCATGACCACAGTAAACAATTTTAAAAGGGATTCCTAATACAAAACTTCTCCATATTATGGCTTATCTGTACCAAAGTACATGGTTTACAGAGCAGAGAATGCTGAAGACTCCCCTGGAACATCACATTCTGCTTATGCCCATTTTAGGACATAACCTGCTTTCCTCTTGGCAGCTTGTGAGGAACTGGAATGAAAGGTAAAATACTGAGGCTCATACAGAATGGCAAAAATACCAATGGCCACCAGAAATTGTTTTGGTTCCCTAAATTTGTGTACACAGGCTGTTCACAAGTAACTGTCTGGCAATAAAACACAAAACCATGACTCCAGGCTAGCTATTGTCACATGAAAAAGATCTCTGGGCATTTCATTTTGCTTGGACTCTTACTTGGACCCATCTTTATATGTACAGAACTACGTATTAAATAATAAGAAGGAGAAATAAAGTTAAAGAAAGCTGAAAAAACACACTCTTCAGCTTTGTCTCACTGCCAGGCAGAATCTGCCTACTGGTGAGAGCAGGTGGGCACTGAGACTGGAGAGCCTGCAGAAAGTTGCATGCAGGCCTGGCTGTGTTGCAGCTAATCCACATTTCTGACAATGGCTTGGGTGCTGAACTACATGCACCAAATCCCCTTCTTATCCAGGAAGCCTTGCAACCTGGCCTAAAAGCCGAAATGTCAGTAGAAACTGCCTATTGGAAAAGGTGCTGCTCTCACTCTGCCTCATCCCCTCTCTGTCCCACTGTCTGCCCCATGTGTGTCAGTCCTACAGCCACCACAAGGCCTCCTACAGAGGTCAGGAGACAGCCAAAATCATGTCAACTTGTGCCTGAAGAGCTCTACACACGTAACCTCATAGTGCAGGCAGGTGATGCCAAGTAGGCCTAATCTCAGAAATGTTGTGACGGCAAGAGAGGAGAGGAAGCAGAAACACAAGCTCTCTCACCCCCCTGAGCATCACCCCCTGCCCAGAGGCCGGTCACTGGTGCCATCACCAGCGAGCTGCTCCTCCCGATCTGGCAGGCAAGGCTTTGGTCTCCCTGCCTGTGTGTGAGCCAACGCAGCTGAGCTGGCAGGCTAGGGAATGGGAAAAGAGCTGGCTGCGTTTTCAGCTCTTCTGGAGCCAGAGGGAAGGAGGAGCTGAAAGCAGTGAAAAGCTATTGAAATGCCAACTGCTCCCTAACGCACACTCGGCCACAGCCAGATCCTGAATACCAGCGAAAGAGTGGTTCAAACGGGAAGCTATTAAATCACCATTAAATTAAAGCACAACAAGATTAAGCAAGGAAGATTAATCAGGCAGAAATAAGTGGCTGAAATGTGGAGGGGTTTCTCTTTTGCTATTCTTATTTACTGCATTTCTCAAGGCTGGTGGGTTACGTTTTTCTTTTCCTCTCCATACAGGAATCAGGGTCTAGTGGTGACAAACTACTGAGCTGCACAGAGATGTTTAAACTGGTGGGAAAACACATAAAACATTTGATGTGGGAAGACCAAAAAATGCACAAAATTACAATAGATTTTTTTCACTAAGTGACATTGGAAGATGCATAAGAAAAAACAACGTTTTGTTAGAGGTCCACAGAATGACACAGAGCCAGCTCAGAACTCTCTTGAAACTGTGCTGTTTTAAAAGCCTGCTACCTTTTGGAGTTCTCCCCATGTGGCCCATAGCCACGCTCCCAAATCACCTTGAAAGGCTCACCATGAGGGGTACCCAAAGCAGCTGCAGCCACCACTCACCTGATGAGGATACACTGGTTGTCGTGGCGCTTCCAGAGGCAGCGGTAGCACTCGTTGGCCACGGCGAAGAGGTGAGGCGCAATCTCTCCCATGTGGTGCCTGCTGTATCGCTCCATGGCGGCGCAGTCGTACAGGCCTGGGATGCTCTTGTAGGGGTTCACGGAGGCAACTATCGAACCAATGTAGGTCTGCAAGCACACAGCACCCCCAGAGCTGTTACCACATGCGGGGTGGAACAGATCAACACTCTTCTCAAATGATAGACAAAAAAATACGCATTTGCAAAACCATAACAATACTTCAGATAAAGGTGGCCAGCAATTTTCCCTGATTTCTTCCTTTCCAATAAAAGCAACAAAAGGGTGAAAGTTGTTCCCACCTCTGTCATGTTCTCAGGCTTACCCCACCTATAAGACTGAGCTTATTGACTGTACAAATCCCTGCCTTAATGCTGCCTACAGCTGCACGGTAATGCCTGTCAGCGCTGGCCTACAGCTGCTTCTCATGGGACTGCTGAACTAACTAAAAACCTGACTGTGCCTGAAGTAATGGTAGAAAAGTCTGCATTTCCATGTAGAGTATCCAAGTCCTTCTCTGCTACTCACTTTTAAAACAAGTATCAGGCATTATGGTAGACACTGGGACCATTATGTTTAGAATAGCAGGCTCCAAGAAAAGCGTGTGAACCGGCAGATGCTCCAAAAACAGTGGGTTTCCGCAACTTTTTTATTATTAGTTTGATGCAGAACAGCAGCTGTCAAGTCATTAATTTCTATCCCACTGCAATTAAAGAGCACATTGGTTCAAACCACCCAGGTAGCAGCTTATGCCCTCTCCCATTGCCTTAACTCATTAGGCTGTGGTAACCTGATCATTTGCAACAGTCTGTTCACAATGTGTTCAATTTCTCTCTCACCCTCTATCCACTTCAATGTATTTTTCGAATAAAATCAGATTAAGTGAGGTAGGAGATAACATTAAGCATGCTATCTCCACAGTTTCTGGGGCATGTGAAATTAATTGATATCTTGTATGGCGTGTGCAGCGTTACTGCTGCAATACCAATTTTGTTTTGTTAAACGCCCTTTCTGCAGTTGCAGGCAGGAAGCTAACACCTGGCTTCAACAGCCCTGCTCTGGACTGGTGAAGAGCCAGGCTGTGCAGCCTCCAGCCCTGTAACACAGCCCCCATGCACAGAGAGATGCCTCACCAGCAGTCAACCCTCTAGTCGCTGACAGAAACCAGCTGTGAAGCTGACAGCAGGACTGGGGCTCTCTTCATCTCCACCCTAACCAGAGAGGGATGGATAAGGGGAGCAGCATCTTGCACACCAGAGAAAGGCAGCCCCACATGCTCCTCCCGCAGCCTCCCTCTTCTCTGTACAGGCCCCCACAGGGCATTCACTAAGACACAGGGACCATCAGTTCCCCCAGACTTTCCTTTCCCCTCTGTCAGTCTGGTTTTGCAGCATTTACAGCCCGCATCTATCTGCCTCCCTCTTTTTCTCCTCAATTAACATGCAATTATCGCTGTGTATCAGCTCTCCTGTCTCACTGTTACCCTGCTGTTCCAGTCCCCATTATCCACCTGCTCACCCTCCATCAGGCCCGACACAAATTGCAGCTTAGAGCTTTTGCTAAGGGAACTGCTGTGGTGTCCTCAAAATCATGACGATTTTATTAGCAGTAAGGGGAATATCCCTCCTCACTGTAACTCCAGTACCTTTTACAGAGTGGTGAACTTTCAATCTGTATGTTTTATAGCACACCCCCCCCCCCACCCTCTCATGCTGTGCAACAGCTCAGAAGATTTCATTTAGAGGAGAGATACCATTTCAACATAAGATCGTATCGCAGGGCAATTACAGCACTGAGACAACAGGTTAATTTCCTGGGATCATCCCCTCTTGGTTTCTTAAATAAGTAATAAGTAACAAGGAAAGCTCTGAAAACAAAATTCCTCTGTTTGATACATATTTCAGCACAGCTTGCACAGGCAAAATTTTAAGAGGCTTCTTTTTTTTAATTACATGACTACAGCGCAAGTATGACCAATAAAACAGACTGCTACAGATCTTCTTCTTTACCTTATTAAAATCTGGCTAAAGACTTCTGAAAAGAGTAACTTGAGGCACACACAACAGATGCCATGACAAAGGCATAAATTAAAAAAACCCCATGAAATATGATACCATCTAATTTCATAACTAAATAACCACTCTATAGTTTCTGCATGATTAATACCTGACAGAACAGTATCTCCATGATAAAGCACTGGCAAAACTGCATCACCATGGGCTACACATGGTGACTTTTCCTGCTTCTCCTCTTCTAAATAGTAAATACCAGAAGAGGTGACAGCAGCCCACTTCATCATGCATTCATTTACGATGGGCAGTCTTTCACATGACTTAAGCACAATTTTTTTAAAGGGACAGAAAGACTTCCAGAACATGAGTCATTACTGTGAATAATAAAAGTTTATTAAATAAAGAGAGCTGCCTTCATTGCCTTGTAATTCAATAAGGTATAATAGAGAAACAGGCGGTGTGTTAAGGCAATAAAAGAAACCTGGTGAACAGCAGAAATGATACTGGTGAAAGCAATTTCTAAATCACCTCATGGAGTAATGCTTAGGACATGTCACTATTTTAAAAATTCCTTCTCTCTGTCTTTTTCTTTCACCAAAAATGTGAACCACCACAACCTCTGCTAACAAAGGTGCAGCTTTGTGGTTCCAGTTTTCTGGTGCTTTGAGTATGTACTACCTGTTTGCAGGACAAGTTAAATGCGTGCACACACTGCCACCAAATTATAATGGCATAAGAGAGAACAAACTCAGGACTTCAAAAAACAACCTCCTCATCCCAAGGCAGTATCACAAAAAAAGTATATTCTTCAGAGACACAGTGTATCACATTTATCACCTACTGGGTGTCACAGTCCAACCCAGGAGCACCCACAACCAGGTATCTGCATGGACTAAGGAGTTAGCTGGCCCAAGCAAAAGTTCTGCCTTTACCCACGGTAGTTCAGCAAAGTATCAATGGGCTGAAGCAGCACTGTTATTAAAAACTATTCCAATTATTTTAAAAGTTCACATTAAAAGACCTATCTTCCAGAAGTCTTTGTAACTTGCCTCTGGGATACTCAACTGCAGCAAGATCTGCTGCTGCAAGAATCATTTCCTACATCACTTCCAGGCTTACTACTTATCCCATCCAATACCTATCACAGGGCCTTAGTAGTAGCAATATTTTATAAGCAGTAGATCCTAGACTCTACCCTGGCACCTCTAAGAGCCCCAAAGTTAGGGACTTGGGGGAGGGGAGAAGGGCACATGTACTCCCCTGAAGAAGAATGCTGCCACCTCCCAATTTCATAGAATCACAGAATGGCCTGGGTTGGAAGGAGAGCAAAGATCATCTAGTGCCAATATCCCCGTCGTGGGCAGGGACACCTTCCACTAGAACAGGCTGCTCAATGCCCCATCCAATATGGCCTTTAACACTTCCTGGGATGAGACATCCACAACTTCTCTAGGCAAACAGTTCCAGTGTCTCCCCACCCTCACAGTGAAGAATTTCTTCCTAATATCTAACCTAAACATACTCTCTTTCAGTTTGAAGCCATTCCCCCTCATCCTGTCACTACATGCCTCTGCAAAAATCCCCTCTCAATCTTTCTTGTAAGCTCCTCCACTTGCCCTTCCCTTGGGAACTCTGAGCAGCCACACGACACAACCCCTTTCTTGTAGGGCAGACCTTCTGGTTTGGCAAATGCAAGCACCTTAGCAGCAGATTAAACCAGTGTAAAAATACACAAAAAATGCAGGACTGCTCAGTGGACATGTGTTGTCTCCTGAATGCTACTTCTGCACCAGACATCATCATATGGCACACTACATGGGTTAACAGTCAGAAGCAGGATCTCTAAATTACTATATTATGGCAACATCACAAAACAGGTGAAATTTCAGAAAAGGTATTTTCCAATAAGAATGACACTTCCACTTTGCTTATAAGACAGTAACCTAAATTTTCTTTTTGTTCTTTGCAGTTTCTAATCTGATTTTGGAAGTCAATAATTACTTATTTGAATGAAAGCATTCCAAAGCAATTATGAATATGAGAAATACTGCCAGAGCACTAGCAAGCGGACACAGGAGTTCTGAAGATTTCCAGTTGAAATAGTTGGAGAGCTTTTTCAGTGATATACTGTGAGAACTCCTGTTACAAGCCTGACCCCTTAAATCCATGGCATTGAACAGGGCAGTTTAATATTCCCTGTTACATGACTGACTCAACACTTCACACAGAACCGCACACAAACTCTTGAACTACTTTGGTACAGACTAAACCAGCAACTACTTGTTATCAGATCACCACTAATATATTTATTTAAGCCAAAGAATAAATGAAAGTTGAGTTACTCAGCCTAAACCCCAATGCAGCACTTTGACTGCCATATTAAAGGTTGGGTTCCTTTTACACTTTCAAATTTTTACTGAAATTTTACATTGTTAATTCATCTCCTAAAACACTTTCGCTCACAAGCCACAGACAGTCCTGCTCCCCCTTTCAGCAGAAAGCAAAAACAATGGTTTGCTGATCCTCTACAAGGACTTTCAAAACTAGAAGTTCAAATCCTATCTTCTCAGCTAGACATTCAGTAAGGCAAGACAAAATGAAAGATGTACTTCAGAAAGGAAGCAATTTTTCATCAGTTCTTTGAACGTTTTTTGTTTCACTTGTTGCCTTCTGATAGCGATTAGCTTTGAGCCTCTGTCTTGAAATCATCCCACAGTTCTTCAAACACTGAAAACCAATTTGTTCTTTAACAAGGTTCAAGAGCTCACAAAGACTGCTGATACCCACAGAAATACTCTACCAAAACTTAACATGGTCAGTGTAGTCCTGTCTAACACGAGAGGGTGTTTGGGTTTTTTTTTTAAATGAAGACACAATAAATTTACTTCAGTTTGATACCAAACAAATCTAAATTATGTAAAAAGTTTTATTGATCAAAATACAGTTTTTCAAGTTAGCTTAAAATTACAAGAAACAAGTTTGCAATGGATGAACAAAATAAAATTTGAAATGTCTTTCTTTCTCTTGTACAAAAGGCTTTCAGAAAAAAAGAAAAAAAGTAGAGTAAGAAATTTCCTCCTCAAATTTCTTTTCAGACTCTCTATAATGAAAAAGCAATAAAAAAGAAAACTGCCCTAATGGAAGACCACTTCATTAGTCCTATAAATAAATAAATACACCAGGGCCACCCTGCTTTTCATCTTTTCTCCTTCACAGACACTTTTTAGAATTTTGGGGTGTAGCCTTTCAGGTTTGCTCCATATCCAGCAACCATCCACCTTCTACTTCTTCCCTTTCATATCAAAACTTCTCCACAATAACTTTCCTGTTTCTAAGGATCCTTTATGACATCTGTATTTTACCCAAGCTCGCTTTTCCCATGTAAGGTCATTAAACCTATTCTACACTGCTTTTCTCATGACCTTTCACCTTCTACATCAAGGTGTCCCTCTCTGTACTTCACAGACTTCCAGCATCTGAGACATCCCAGTCTTCCTTCTTTCATAAATAAATAAATAAAAAGCGGGAAGCAGGGAAGGACACACACTTTTTTAGGCTTTCCATATTTCATGCTACAGGGAGAGTGGGAGAGATAAGGCAGAAGCAGCCTGAAGGACCCTGTTAAAGGGCATTATGTGCTGCTCCTGAGCTAAATCTTTGATCCACAACGATAACCAAAACCAAAACTGCTTGCACTATTAAAACAGGCATAAGAAGACTGCATTACTCTATTTCTTTCTATCATTGTGTTTCTTTACTGCCAACAGAAATCAAAATATTTTTCATAACTTGGAACCAGAAATGACGGAATAGATAAAATACAGAAATTAAGATGTTTTGTTACAGATATTAACATTGAGAAAGAGGACTTTGTCCAACTCTCTTAAGAGCACTTTCAAGCCTTTCTGCTTTAGATGAAAAATCTATGTTATTACAGAAAGAAAAGCATGGTTACAGATGCCTCAAAAAATATGTTTCTGGATAATTTTTGAACAACTCCTGACTCTCCTGGAGTCTCTTAAGGAACTGATTCTGTGTCTGAAAAGTAAAAGTATTTTTTAAAAAAGGGGGTATTGGTATCGACCTGCCAATTTATTCAACAAGTATTACTTTCTGGGCTTACCCTTAATATATAGGAAACTTCAAATAAAACTGCAGTACAACCAGCTCACCTCAAAGATACTTCTATGTTACTTTTACACAAGGCATGGGAAAAGATTTTTATCACCATTCCACACAACCTCTGCGTCTCACTTACCTTTAAATCATCACGGCTACAGTAACATTACCAAATAACAAAACCAGTGTTTTCACAGAACGTGCAGTGGCAGGCGACTTTTAAAAGACTACAAAATAGCCATCAAGCTTCGTTACATTTTCAACACCAAATGTTACGGTGTCAGGATGAAAAACTTGGGAACAGAAGGGTTTGCTCCACACTGCAGGTATGGCCTTTGTGGTTCCCAGCTCTCTTAGGAGAAGGGATTAATGGTAATCAGGGCTGAGTTTATCCTGAGGCAAAGACAGCCAAACGTCTAGCACATACACATCAGCAGAAAAAGGAGAAAGATGACTGGGCCACATTTTGGTGTGCTTTTTAGGGGAGGCAGAAGAAGGGGCGATGGTATGCCATAAAGAGGATGGTAATTAATGCCCTCATTCATGCTAGGTCCTCGATTTATCCTCACCACTGTGGTAAGTATACCCCGTCCTTCAGCTAGTCCCATGCTAATTTCAGTGGGACAGAATCCAGTTGTCTCCTGTCTGAAGCCAAGCTTCTTTCTTAAAAACCATAATCAAAGTCAAGTACTAAACTACAATTTTCAATGTTTTTTAAAACTACATATTTTAAATGTTTTCAACCAGTCAAGCCATTTCTAAGATGGAAATGCCATACTCTATAATCATCTTTACATGCTTGGGCTCCTGCAGTCTTCACCATGTCTGGTGACTCAGCGTGAGCTTCCAACCACGCAAATTTACATTAGCTTTGCTTTTCTCTGTGTTCCTTGTCAATGCACTCAACATTATGACCCTTAAAGTGTCCTTTTTTCATCTTAAGGTCAGCTGTAGGATTGATGAGCTGTTTGTAAACACACTGGCCACACTGCAAATACAAGAGTTAGCACCCATAGGAGAGGACCTTTAGAAGGGAACCAGAACATGGCATGGAATTTCACTAAGAAGATCAAGTGTGAACAGGCAGCTACCTACAGCCAAGACCCACCTACTACATGTTCCCCTTGTCACTGCTTTTGAAAAGTGTATTTTCTTTTGAAAAGTCTTCTCAGGCATGTTCACACTGCTCAGCTGCACTTTTTCATGTCCTTCAGTCCACAATGGAAACCGCAGCAGCCTCTCCTACCAACCACCTTCCTGCTGGCCTTTTTGCCTTCTGTGCTGAGCAAGGCATAACAGACCAAGCCCTTTTCAAAGCCAGGCTTTATGCTTATTTCCACTTGCACAGTTCTCAAGAAGATTTTGGAATAGTTTTGGATTATTTTAAAACATGTGATTTCAGATATCACAGGCAACTGTTGGGCAACAGGACACCCTCTTAGATGCAGCCTTGTCTGCTAGTTGACCCTTCAACCCAGCTAATGTGACCTTAAAGCTTCCCTTGGTGCAACAGAATTAGGCAACACCATCCTGTTCCCAAGCCACTCCAAGGGCGAAGGCTATGCTACCTCTTCATGAAAAACTTGTACTTTGTAACCCAGCTACCTTAACTTCTAAACTAAGAGATTCCTTTCACTCCCTACAGCTTCAATCTGGCACATTCATTGAGTCCTTGTCCTAGGAAGCTAAATGAAACTGTCTAGGTCTACTTCTTAAGGGTTAAAAACTGGGTTTTGGTCACCATAGCTGCCAATGCAAATACCCAAAACTGCATGGAGGCAGACACCTTTCTGCTTAACTCCACAGAAGGTTCAGAGATGGTGAAGAACTCTCCGCTGGTTAAGAGAAACACCCACAGCTTAATCTCATCTTATTTTTCTCTTCATTTTCTCCTACTGAACAGATTGTTCCATTTGGATGAGGATTACTCAAGGGAACCTTACAAATGTTATCCTGAATCCACACAAAAACCAATCCAGTTGGGAATTACGAAACCAATATAAAGAAAAGTTGATAAAAGAGCACTGTTAGAGCCAAAGGTAAAAACCAGCACAGCAGATAGTAATACTGATGTCAGATAGACATTTTTCCTTCTTCAAGATATTGACAGGTTTCTGGCAGTTTTTCTCCCATATAAAAAGCACCGAGTCTCCTTGTTTTTACTGCACTTTTTTGCTGACTAATACAATGCAATCTCTACCATGCAGCAGTCCTATCTACTGGGTCAGAATAATGATCTTTTGTGCAGTTTTCATATATACAATTACAGAAGAATTTCCCTCTTCACCATTGCCAAGCAGATACAGGCGGTGACCTCCTGAACACAAACATGATTGATCAGAACGAGACATTCATTTTTTGTTATTTTCATGGGCTGCAATACAGCATGTGAAAGTAAGTGTGCACTTCAGACTGTAGCAATCTGTGTGCACAATTTTAACCAGGCGAGCTCTAGCTCAAATCAAAAAAGGCCCCACAAAGAGCAGAGACCCCATGGCTCGTCATTTCATTTCAAATGGCCTGTGGCCACACACTAGTTCTTCCTCCTGCTTTGTTATTGCACAATGCTCAAATGAGTCTTTCAAAACTGTCTGAAGGTCTAATTTACCCTCCAGCAAGGAAAAGAAAAAAATGGTCTTCTTCCTTCCTATGGATTCATACTGGAGAGATGAAGGGGCTTTTCAGAGAAAATGCACACAAAGGAAAACAAAAATGCTGGTAAAACCATGAACCAAAGAGCAGTCTCTCTAGAACATTGGAAAAATGTTTTTATATAAAGCTTCGCAGATCCGTTTAATTCTGCCTGCAAGTGTTTTACATACTGATATCCAGATTTCCATAACTCCTTTGTCTCTTTAATGTTTGAAGACCTCTTCTATAGAAAGGGCTTTTTTTAGGAGGAAAGCAGGAAGAGCAGGAATTACTCTTTAACAGAGCATGAAAAGAGAAATCAAAAGCCAGCATAACTGAAATCTAAGTCTATGCCAGGTACTTACTTGGATGGCACTGAACTGCTGCCAAATAGCCGTCAGTCGAGAAATCAGGAATAAGATGGCAAATGGAATTAACTGTCAAAAATCTGCTAAATGGAACTTTTGGATTCCACTTGCTTGTGAAAGGAGAGACTGACAAACATCAAAGGGAAAAAGCTGAAACTGCTTGTGAGAAAGGGACCACCTCTTTTCAAATAAAAATAACAGCGTGGCTATGAATCAATAGTCCATTTACACAGATGAACAATAGCAATGAAAGTAAGTTAATTAATTCCCAACTTAAATGGGTTGCTTGTAGCCTTTCTAGTATTAAACTGCTGGAATATGTGTATAGGACAGTTGGACAGTGCAGTACAAACAGTAAATTTTGTGCAGTTCACTTTACAGTCAAAGCCTAACTCACGTAAAGGAAACGTATGCTGGTGTCAGGTAAGCGCCCTAAGTTTTGGAGCCCAAATTCCTGCCCTCCTTTCAATGATTTTGCTGGACTGGGAACAATAGACCTTGCAGAAAGGAGCCAAAGCTTACCTCCAAGTGAGGCAGTAGTGCACGCAGAAGCATTCAGCACTGTTTGCAAAAGCTCTGACTGAACAGCACTAAGCTGCTGTTGGCATTTGCGCAAATGACTGATAATTTTTCTTAAGATTTTGCGTGTTGGTCTGCTTTCTGTTTTCAGCTTATAGAGTTAGAAGTGACATGCAATACAGGTGTGGAGAAAACAACATGAATACTAGCCTTCAAATCTGGGAAGACATTAGCAATATATACCATCACCAATGACAAAATCCGCACACGATGATAAAATTTTTACTTCACAGCTTTTGATATGAAGTTACCATTAAATACAGCTTAGAGCTTTTGTATTACAAATAGAAAACTCATGGAAGTCAACAGGAATTGACCCTGTTGTCAGTGCATCTATTATTTATTCCCCAACCAACCAACCAAGGAAAAAAAATACTGGTACAGAGCAGAATAGAAAGAGAAGCTTTCATGTTTTAATAAAACTTTGACCTCTTCGCCCTCTCCATCTCACTAAAGCAGCCCACAAATGCTAGCAGGTAGGATCCTCACTGCAGTGTGTACACCCAGCAGGTTACCAAGAACACCTAATGTGCTACAACCCGTAATATAAATGTGTTTGTGCAGGGGTTGCGCACATGTAGCAGCCACTGCACACACTGCAAAATGTTTGTGTAGCTGTGGCACGCATCATAGTGCATTCAGCGACACACACCTTTCTGAGAA
The DNA here is from genome assembly GCF_020740725.1 of Corvus hawaiiensis. NCBI lineage: Eukaryota > Metazoa > Chordata > Aves > Passeriformes > Corvidae > Corvus > Corvus hawaiiensis. The sequence continues at coordinate 80,285,918 of NC_063213.1, read as the reverse complement.
GCTCCCCTTTTAATGGTATCGCATTGATCACAACACCCCAGGCTGAAATACTTCCTAAGATCTGAAAACATGCACCTTTAAAACCCCAGTATTTTCAGTTGTGAGGACGAAGTTCAGACAAGCACTCTTTATTGTTGTTGTTATTATAACTATTAGCAGTTCCACAAGTCATGCAGTATGGAGGAAGTCAGAAGCAAGGTTGGTTAACCAACTGATGGCATTTGTTTACTTCTCATGTCATTACAGCTATGTTTTTCCACTAACACATATTTAAAAAAAAGAAAACCAAATAAAAAACAATGATAATTTTCCTTTGGTAGACAATTGTTGATCTATATAACTGACCAGCCTTTAGAAATAACAATCACCATAAATAAATTTCACTAGATTTCCAATTAAAAGCCTGCTGTGTTTTTATAGATCTTTGTCTGCTGCTCTCTAGTAACAGATGTGAAATGGAAGCTGTAATTAATGCTTGGAGACAGGAACTCACTTTGAACTGCATTTGAAAACATTATCTGATGTGTGCAAGCATAACATTCTAATTATGGAGGTAAGTAGCTATGTATAGACATTTGTCATGCATTCTTAGCAACAGCGTTCTCTGCTCTCCACACTTCCATGGAAAGAGCTGGTGGCAAGAATTTTCCCCATCTGCCCAGTAGCACGGGAAGGCGTGAAAACCACTGTCACTCATCAGCATACTTTTAAGATTTCTTTACTGTAAAAGTGGAGCAATTAAATAAACAGCAGTTTCCTCAGTGACCACAGAGCAGATCCTGCAAACCTGGGACTGCTCTGCAGCACTGGATGCCTCTGGAGAGGAACCATGCAGCCACAGTTGGATTGCAGACGAGACCAGGATAAATGTGGTTCTAGGGGCTAGTGTAATAACTAAAGGCTTAGTTTAAATGGACATGTACTGTATTTATATACATGTTTTATGGTACTAATTACTGACACAGTTTCTGTGTACCATTGTCTGGTTTTTTTAAGTCCACGGCCCACATTAATTTATAACAAGGCACATGACAGGCTGAAGACCAAGGCTGTTGAGCTGTCCAGGATATTGTAGGGGTCCATGATATACATTCTTTTTAGGTTCAGTTTCCACACAGTGTCCAACTTTTTCCATTTAAGAAACCAGTCATGAGGTTTTGACTTTATTAGTAAACACTTTGGGACTATGGTTTAGCGATATTTATGGAAGTAGTATTGAGTCAAAGGTTGGCCTTGAAGACATTGGAGGTCCTTTCCAACATCAGTGATTCTATGATCCTATTAGCTTCTACCAATCTTCCTTTGTTTCTCTGCCTTCACCTACAACTTGTGTCAATGTTAGAGGACACCTGAGCAGGAATACTACCAAAGTGTATGAATCATGTCTGTGCATTTAATCAACCAGGACTTTAGCGTGCCCCGCTATTTTCTCACTGTAACCTGCAGCAACATCCACTTCTGCTGACCATCGCAACACGGTACAGAGCAACTGCACTGGATCCAAAAGGAGTTTTACTGTGCTCAGAAAAAAAACCCAAATAGGCAAAAACCTAGAAAAACAAGTCACAGAGAGCAACTGACCTAGATACTAAAGTGCCTGTGTCTGCAAACAGAATTTGAAAAAAACCCTCTGGTGATTATTGATTAATACTGCACAAACATCAACTAGTTGCCTCTGGGAGCCCTCATGACTTCGAGGGAGATAAATTATCTAATTACTGGAAGCTTAAAAAACTACAACTGAACACGCTGCTTAAGTAAATAAACATTAATAGATTTAAAAATCAATGCATGAATAACTGAAAATACCTTTTAAGAATGGATAGAACTGAGCATTCTGTACAATGAAGTAGCTAGGAGCTCTGCAACAACCTTGTCAGGGAATGGACAACTTTTCCAGTTTAACACCTTTTTAAAAACGGGTAAATGTTGCTTTTTCATTCAAGTTATTCTATGTTTGTTGCTTCAGCTGAAGGGAAGCCAGCCATGAAAACTGAGCTCCTAATTACCATCATCCTCCCTCTGATGTGGATGTGGCTGGTACAGCAGTATATGTCGACGTGGCTGGTACAGAACTTTTCATACATATGCACACAAGCATAACAGATGGTTATAATTATCAGTGGGCAAGCTGCAGTCCTAATTTGAGAGTGAGCAAAAATAGGTTGTGTTGTCCCTCACCCTTCCTGGCCACCACACCCAACTGCTGGACAACTTGGAGGTCACTCTCCCCACATCAGGGGAGGGTGGCCGAGGGACCGCCACCCCGCAGCCCAAGCAGAATGCCGCTCTGGGCATGGTGCACATCCTCCACCTAAACAAGACAGGCACATGTCAAATCATCATCGCTTCAAAGGGGAATGTGCCTACCTAGCATTTCTTAATTCAAAAGGAAAAGTCTAATGAAAAGTGCTTTGAAACTTGTTTATTGCTTGAACTCATGCAAATGAGGGTAGATATGACGCTGAAAGCCTCTGGACTGACCTGCACAATATATACTGCAGTTATTTCCAACCTGCCTCTCACCTCAGCAAAAGCTGCTCTCTCATCCTCTGCTCTGCTCTTGGAAATTTGATTACCTGCATCAGTAATCAACCACTGGCCAGAGACAAGACAACTGCAGCTCATCCCAGAGCCAGCCCAAACACCATAATTTATGCAACTCACAGCACAATCCATGCTGTGTGGTTTATGGCATTCTCTCCAAGGCTAAGCCAGTCTGCTCCGCAGTGTGTACTTAACTAAAAGTAAACCAGAATCAACAGCTTGGGAACAACTTGCCTTTGAACGTCAACAAGAGTGGCTGCTGCAGCACTTGCCCTCTCCACACCACATGCCCTGTGATGATCTTGCTTCAGAGGTGACCAAATCCCCCAAAATGCCTTCACAAATGGCTCTGTTTCCAAATGCGGGCACCTTCCATTTTTAGCACTAGTGTTTATCTTTCCATATTTTGCCACATACCAGTCTAGCATGCAAGCTAATCAGAGCATTCAAAGATGAGCATTAAAACTTGCATGCTGATGTCCACAGCTGGATCACCCACTGTTGTTCCCAATAGGAACAAAATGGGAGATGAAGTAACACTGGAAGCCCATGCACCATATGATCACTGTCATTCTAACTTTTGTCCTTTTCTGGACAACAAAAGTTGTGATAGCCTGGAACCAAACATTCAGATAAATGCAGTATTAAGAACAAAGCCTGAAAAAAATACCAGACAGTAGCCTGCCTGGAAGAATCAAAAAAGGACTTGCATATCCTATGCTTCTCACAGGCCAAAAAGGGAAAGCACACACTATTTTATGGGACTTCAGACAAAAAGTATCACAAGCAGATGTCAACAGACTTGACACTGATACAAAAAGATGGTTGCACATAGACAAGAAAAACGTTTTGTCATTCACCTTCTTGCAAACAGCACAGATTCAGCTGAGAGCCTCAACTCATTATGTTCAGAGCCAGGCATCATTCACACTACAAACATAACCTGTAATCTGAATCAATATTCTTCCCTCCCCAAGAGATATCAAGAAATATAGAAAATTCTCTACTGACCCTTTACAGCTGCAGTTGTTGGCAGCAGCAAATAAAGTCACTGACACGTTTGACAAAACTTGGCATCCATAGCAAGTAACTTTGTAGTATGAACTAGGAAGTAGTAAAAAGTTTAGGAACGGGGGTATGAGTATGTGAGACAAAAATGTTAATAAGTAACGGAAGAGTAAACTGAGCTCAAACATCTGCATATATTTATTTAAATGCTTATTGCTGGAGAAACAGATCTTCAAATACAGAAAAACACACAAGTTAACAGTGGAAGATCTGCATAAATAATTGTCTTTCTGAGAAAATAACTTTAAATTTCCCTTTAATTGTTTCTTCTATTCAACTTCTTTTGAAATTATATCTGCTTTACACTACAATTAAGCACATTGCACTTGATATAATTTTTATGTGTGTGAACAAGCAAGCCCCAAAACTTAAACCCCCAACTAAGTGTATTCTTTATTAAGGTAAAAAGGTGCTTCCTGGTCTCAAGGCCACTGACAAAAGGCTACCATGCTCAAGAACCACACTAATACATTTGTAATACTACAAGCATAGAACTCAAAAAATGACAGCATAAACCTTCTCATATCTCTTCCCCCTACACAGGATATGGACAAGGAGGTGCACAGAACTGAGGTAAAAAGGGATCTGTAAGCTAAAAGCCACAACACAGTAATTGTCTGGTGGTTTGTATTGGAGGATGGCAAGAAGTCTTTCAATGGGATGATCAGCCCCTGAGCCCACAGTGGAGAGTGACACATGCCTTCCCAATTTATCCCTAATGCACCAGGTACACCAAGGTGATGATGCAGATACAAGAGACAATGTGTGAACTACAATAATGAAGCAATTCCTGGTCAAGGGAGAAGGCAAATGTATACTCTGGAAAATTTTGGTTGCTCCTGGAATAAATTTCAATGGCTTCTACTGTCCTGTACTAGAACTAGTCTGGTCTCAAAGCAAAATGATCAAGCAAGTTTGAATAATCAGCTGCAAAGTTACCTTCAACAAAGGTAAACAATGCACCTTCGGTCCTTTCTTCTTTTTTAACATTAAAATATCATTGAATTGCTCAACACAGTGAAGAAATTTTGGCTTAAAATGACAGAGCTCATTTTGCAATGACAACATCCCCTTCTAAAATACATGCTCCTATATTTATGAACTTTCATAAAATTATTCAAGACATTCAATCAGCTTTTGGGGGGATTTTTGTTCCTGAAGTCCTTTCCTGCTAAAACACTACTATTGCTGCAGTAGGAGTGGGGTACCAACGAGGATGGAGAAAAGAAGATGCTTCTTCAGTCAGGTCCTGGTTACACATACAGGGCAACAGAGAGGCTTTCACAAGCATTTCAAAACACAGCTTTTTTTCCAACCACCTTTTCCATAATTTTTCAGGTGGATTCAAACGATTAAGCAGTTAAATTAGCAACACTGAAGGGACAATGCATACTCAGTAGCAACTGAAGATCTGTCATCATTACCAGCACACAAACCTGTTTGTCTAGAAAAACGTACACCACACGAAGCACCAAGGATCAGAACTCCCTAAACTTGCCTTGACAAGCTAAGAAAGAAGCTAGGACATGTCTCTTCAGAACCAGGCTGTTCTATGCCTCATCAAAAAAATCACCCTCATGCTTTTCAAAAGGGGGGGGTGACCTCTATGTGAATGCACACCATGAAACAATTTTTTTTTTCTTTTGACTCACACTGAGTACATGTACTCAGTCTAACAACACCGGTAGAAAACTAAACTTTTATCAAGTACATGTTTTTTTCCTTGCACATGCAGGATTGCTCATTTATGCTATTTTTTTTTTGTTTGCCGATTTTTCTGAAATGTAAAACAGTTCATTTGTTTTGAGAAAAAAAAATATACATAAAGACCTATGCAAAGAGAACTACCTCAGTATTGAGGATTCTCCATGCTTTTACCACTTTTAAAAAGCCACTTTTACGATAATGTGCAAAGGAGTATTATTTCCTTGTGCTCTTTTTTGATTTTTATCAAATCTTAAATATGGGGAAAGTTTAATTTTTCACTTAGATATGTTTATATTTAAAAATAAGCAGCCAAACTCAGTAGAAGAAGCTTGAAATAAAGCATGTATATGGTCAAATCAAGGGCTCAGTCATAATGATGAAACAAAAATAGTGTTCTGCAATTATTAGTAAGAAAAGCCAAATCAAAATGACCAACCATTGATTCACTGAAAAGTGCAATTTTGCAATCTGTAGCAGCTGCTAATATTCCTTGTACCTTTCTCATGTTTAGTGCAGTTCCAAACTCAGGAAAGACTTGTATCTAGTTAGTTCAAGATTAATGAAAACATTGAAGGAGCAGGTAAATCTAATCATAGAAGTCTTCATTACAGAGTTAAGACAAGGAATTCTGTGTAGACTAATTCCTAGTTTTGGAAACTGATAAACAGCTGTCTATTCTCATAGACCCCCAACTCCAACTGTCTGTATTTAACAGCACAAATGCTCAGCTTGACAATCGTATGCTTCTTTCATAACAATCTTTCTACTACAACACAAGAGGGGAAGCTGATCTGAACTGGTTCTTGGCCTAACATGATCGCAAACGGCAGTGACAGACTAAGTTCCACCACATCCTCTCTGGTGACATACACAGCACATGTTGTTGGGGCAGAGAGTCTAAAGAAGAAGAGGAAAATGAAAGTCCTTTACAAAACCCTGTCACAGAAAGTGTAGACGTGTATGTAGCATGCCAGTTTCTCAAGATTTCCAAGGGATTCCATGTCCAGCCTGAGCTACTTTCTCCTTCCATCGCTGTGCATGAGAAGTCACTACATGAGGCCTGCTTCAGCTCTATGTGGATACACAGGGAACTGGAAAGCATTTGGAGAGGAGATAGCACAGAACAGCAAAACACACACAGCACTTACACATACAAAAACATTCCCTCTGGATATTTTTCTTAATTTTAGAAAAAACTTACATAGATTTTATCTTGCTGATATCGCTGGAATAAGTTGTGCATAATGGAGCCTTCATGGAGATCTACGAGTGCTGCCATGTCTTCCACGCTCTCTGTGCTTGTCTGATGCATAGGTGTTACTTTTTGGTGTGTGATCGTGCTCTGTTTATAAGTGAATACCTGAAAGAGGGGAAACAAAACCAATATTGATCAGAGCACACATTCAAGAACTCCTGTCTGAGAATGGAGCTTTCATACCCATTCATATCCCCTATCCAGCTTATCAGTGTGCAGACTTGCAAAATACAATAGTCTGGCAGGGATACCTTCCTCTAAAGCTTCTCTGACACTCTCTGAACCCCAAACACCTACATGGGTCATAAGAAACTAGCACATACTGACAGTGCACTTGAGGACTGTAAGGACTTTTCCTGTTCAAGGGCAAATGCAACCTTGTTTCACACTGGACTACTGCTGGACTTTATCAAGAGAAAAACAAACCAAGCAATAACCATTCCCAAAAATACCAAACCAGACAAACAAAAAAACACCTCTTACAGTAAAACCCACTTACATTCAAATTATTCTGGGAGGAAAAGTTTGACTGTGCAAAACAGCAAATTGAAATTAATGCTCTAATAGGCTGCAAGTGTTCATATGCTTGATCTGAAATCCACTTAAATGTTTCCATTCAATTCTCCAGTCAGGAAACAGTCATTACTCCTAATGCAAGTTGCATTCTAAGTTCTGTGTGCAGCAGATATTTAGAAATGAATAAGCCAACAGATTTCTTAATTGACTTTTGGGACTAATTTCTGAAGCCAGTTCTTAACAAACAATAAAAACTCTAAAAAAGACACCATTTAAATACTCGGTTGGAAAACACTTCTACATATCTTCTGTAAAACTATCACAAATGTGCTAAGACGATGTACACATCCTCAATCCAGTTGAGCTTTTATGAATACTAATAACACCAAGAAAGACTATAAAGCAATTGATTTTGAATTCAGCAACCCATTTCCTGCAAATTTACATCTTGGCACCTCATCCTTATAGACACATGCCCACATCTCATAGCCAATGCTCCTCAGGCAACACTTGTCCCTGCTAATGGCGCCATTTCAGTGTTAAAAAGTCAAAGCTTGGAATTAATGCAAATACTTTGTGGAAATACTAACGTGGAACATTAGGAAAAACCCAAACCCTTCCAAAATCCTTTAAAATAATATTTATGAAGCAGACGGAAGCAGAGCCATAACTGTCAGCCAAGCACCAGCAAGCACTGTGGAAAGGCTGCTGCAGGCTGGGGGTCATGCTGTGCAGCACTGCCTAAGGGGCCACCTCTGCGCAGCAGGAGGAAACCTCTCAGAGGTTTTTCAGCATAAAACCTTATGTATGTTCCTGGCAATAAAAGACTGAACAAGTGTCATAGTAGGAGGCCATCCAGAAAAACAGTGATGTTGTCTGTCCTGCTGAGACAAACGAGAAAGAGAGGCTGAAGAAGCAAGAGGCTGAAGGCAGATCAGACTGAACACCAGACCTCTGTACTTGGATATCCTAACAGCTGACAGAGGAGTGCTGCCTGAAGATATTTCTTCATTATAATAGTACTCTAAGCATAACAAATGCAGGCACAGGCCATCAGACCATTAGAGATGTCATTTGCACCAGCACAAAGCATACTGAAGGAAGGCTGAGGAAGAAAGGAGATCTGCGGAAGAAATTTCTGAAAGGAGCTGGGAGGCATCCCAGACATCAACAGGGTATGTGAGGAAATTGTTCTGTGAGCTGACTCAGAGACAGGACTGTGCATCACTCAGCTAGAAAACACACCAACTTCTAATAATGGCTGTCAACCAAATTAGAAAGAAGGAGGACCTTTTCTTCAACACCGCGTAGCTACTTTTCCTTTATTTTTAATTTTTGCCAGAACCACGCATCCCTTATATTTCTTAAACCCTCCATAAAACTTGATCAAAATCATCTAACAAGATCAAAGTCATGAGAGAGGGATCACATGTATAGACCTCATCTCCTTAAAACAGCTTCTTTTCGAGCCCTGTTGCTCAAGCTCTGAAAGGCCAGCTTTGTTTTATTTCATCCTGAATCACGTCTTTATTAGGATAAGGACGTGGAAAAACTACCTTGAACTTTATCATTACTAACTAGAAGATCATGTTATGAAATATTACAGCACTTGACATCCTCAGGAAATAGGAACCCAGAGCCATTCTGCAGGGTCAGCACGAAGAACAGGAAGACAACCAAGTTGGCTCCTGAACTTCAAGAGGACCCTGTTGGCAGAGTGCAGGAACATCCATCCTCAAGGACCCTCCCAGCATTTCTGGAAGGTCAAGTGAAATATGCAGGAAACTAGAATAAGATTTAAGACAAGCCTAAATGAGAATTCAGCAAAAACTTCTTTCCTTTCTAGATATAAATGGTTCAAGATAACAAACATGCTGAATGCATGGAGAACTCTAAATTAAACCTTAAAGAGACAGCATGCAAAATAAGAACTCTCAATGTTATTATGGAAATGAAAATTCGAGGTTGAGATAGGATGGACCAACTCAAAGAACAACAACAAAAAGAACAAGCTCAAGAAATATAAGACAAAACAGCAAACTGAGCCTAACAACAGTCAAGTGCATTTCACTGGGAAAAGAGAACCTTTCAAAACTGCCCTGCTGTCCCTACCACGGCTTCCTAGTGCTGTGATGAACATGCCAAAAAGAGACCCAAATGAGGAAGCGGTCTAGAAAGCCAGGGGACCAATGCTATCTTGCACAATTAATCTGGCACATGAGGAAAAAAAAAAAAAAGTTGTCTTTCAAGCCTTCCATTTAAGGGAAATACAACAAAACAATATAAAATTAACTTTCTGCACAAAATAAACACCCCAAGCTCAAGATCTAATGGAAATTATGTTTCAACAAAAGATGTAATTTGTAATACAATTTATTAACATGAGCAACGTATGTCAAAATAGGCTCTCAACAACAGGAGTACACATGCTTTCTCTCTTATGGTGCCATTTTGTGACACGATGCCAAATTTAAAAAATCCCTGCTTGGATCAGTTCATTAAATGGCATCAAGGGATTTCACAACAGCTCAGTCAAATGAGTTTAAGAGAATGCTGAATTAAGTGCTTATGTACATCAAAAAACCCACACAACCCCCACTTCTTGCAAAAGCTACAAGTTGCACTCAAGGTTTCCAGCCTGCATGGAGCCCATACACAACTGAATCTCTCAGGGTGTTTTTCACACGGAGACGGGGTTTCAGTCTGGTGCTGATGACCCACATTGGATGGGAGGAAGGCAGAAGGTACTCCAAAGGTTTCCTGATCAACAAGTCAGTATTTCAATTACAACCTTTGTTGTTTTAGTGAGATTTCTGTGAGATTTTTATTTCAAGGCAGAAGTAGGCTCATATGCACCTTGGAAGCCCTGATGTGAGCTAGATCACTACTGAAACTGCTCTCTGAAAATGTGCAAGGTCATCTACTGAAGAGTTCACATATTGCAAGCATTTTGAAACAGCCCCTTCTACCCAGCTGACCCATTACCCACCACGTGGGCAGCAACCGTGCCAGTCAGTCACCTGCCATAGCTTTGCCATTAGTAGCACATGCTGAACGTGGTACTGCCTGACTGACGCCAAGTACTGCCTGCTTGGGAATGGTTATGCAGCTTAGCATGTCCCTGTTGCCAGTGTTGTTCCAATAAATCAAGAGGGTTTCTTGGTAGGGGTAGCAGACACAAAGCAACCAAGCTCCCTCTGCTGCCTGTTTCTGCACAAGAAAATGCTTTTATCAATCCTCGGTGTAGTATATAAACTGCAGGGTCTTACAGAAGATAATCCTGATATGCAAACACATGAACCAGAAATACTAAAGTCTTGTCACACACTCAATTTAAATTAAGTTGCTTAAATCCATATAACCAGAGGGATAAGGTAAAATATGGAAAACATAAAATTCAGTAGGACAGGGAAAGCAAAGACAAAGATCTATTGTACAGAAGTCATCTGAGAGACAGGTTTACAAACTAAAAATACACAGCCAAACAACCACAATTTTTTCAATAATTCCTATGATATTAGTAAACCAACTGCTACAGCATCTGGGCAGCCCACAAGAACCAGAAAGCAAAACTAATTGACCCAAAAAGTAAAGCCCACAGTCTTCCTGTTGCTGTCCCCATGGACTGCCCCATGTGAACTCTTCACAGGGTTAATCGCAATGGTTACTGTGATGGCCACGAAAATCCATGGTTCAAGAGCAGCTCCAGAGGACTTGGCCCATACATTCACTACATCATTGCTCTCTGTTTTCTCAGGCATCTTTTTGCTTCTTGTCACCTACCCCACAGCAGAGATGAGCATAGCCCAGCAAAAAAAACAGGACTGTACAGACAAACACCCACTTTAAAATATCAATTCCTTTTTTTATTCTCTGCTGTTGGTCTGAACTGAGGATCATTATTTGTGTTTCCCTCATGTTTAGAAGTTAAAAGAATGCAATAAATCTTACAAAATGTCTTTATAGATGAGTCCAAGCAGAAAAAGGAGGCTATTACAAGCTGTGGAATGCGGTGTTCCAGGGAGCAAAATAAATCATGACAAGCCCAAGGACCCAGAGATTAAAAACAAAAATAAAAATATAGTATTTTACTCTTTTTTTTCCTGGAGAGAGCTACTGTCTAATTAGATACTTAAAATACAGGACAAGGATGCTCTCTTGATAAAATCTGAAGTAATTTAAGATCAAATGTAAAGCAGAACAACTACTGACATTTTAAAATTCTACAGTTAATCATGACAAGAGGGTGACCCAAGTAATGTTTTTGTCCAATAATTTACTATTTTTCTGTAACAGTTGACCTTAGACACTCACTGCATTGTTCCAAAATAATCTTTCAGGCAACAAGATGTACCAGGGCCCAAGGCTTGCTTTGATGCAATGTAATTTAATCTCTATCAAAGTAACCAGAAAACTCCACAATGAAGTCTCTTACCTATGAAACTATGAAGGAAAATGAAATAATTTTATGTAAAGTATTTATGTCAGGAAAAAATATTACCAATCCGCTATCTGTGACTAACTGGCCTTTTCTTCAAGCAACTATCCCATACACACATCAACTGAGAATCAGCCTATTTCCCACCTGTTTTGTAAAATTCTCCCCCTTTTATGTTGGGAACTACTGCACTCCCTGGCCCCCCTTACCCGTTAGATGTTAATCTGCATCTCTAATGGAAAACCTCTAAATGCCCACTCTGCACATCACTGTATCTACCCAATCAGTTGAGTAGTACACAGCCTGTAAATTGTGGTAATCCTACACTTTATCCTTACCCTCTGCTCACTTTGGTTCCTGCCGTTTTCAGTCTTTGTTCTTCCTCCTATCGATCAACCCCCTTCCAAACCCTTCCTCTCAGTCCCCATTTCATATCACTCCTCAGACTCGTCGGGGCCTGGGACATCTGTGTCAGTAGCTGCTCCCGGGTTCAAGTGCTGGGAGCCTGTGCTGAAGCCTTCCTCACCCTCTCCCCAGCCTCCAGCAGCGACAGCACCACCAATGGTTTGCAGCATCTCCCCGAATGTCTTTCCTACTACAACTTTCAGGTTCTCACACCCACTCAGAATATCCCCTTTTGCTCCCAAGCTCCACAGTGTGGGGAAGCATGCTGCCAGGATGACAGCCCTGGTCAGTGCCACAGCAGAGCTCAGCAACCCACTCAATTGTGCCTCTTTGTTGTTCCCCTACGTGCTGACCACTGTCAACAATCTTGTCTGATCAACACTTCCCACCTAATGCCCATTCCACAAGAGGTATTTCAAGTTTACTCCATTCTCTAAACCATTTTCACATAGACAAGCTCTGTCATCAAGTACAAACAAGCTTCTAATTACAGGTTCAGCACTTACGACCCTTCAATTGGGCTTCCCTACACAGACAATTAAGAAATTTAATTAGAACTAAACACATCCATTTTACCAAGATCATACTACTGTAAGATAAGCCTCTAGGCAGTCCCTGTAATTCTTACAAGAAAAAAACGAAAAGGTGCATCTTTAATTAAACTTTCTTTCTAAGTGACCTTGTCTAACTTACAGCACCTGCAGATATCGCAAAGCTCGAAGTTTAAGAAGCCCACCTATAAATACTGCAACTGCAGTACTACAGAAAATGTGCAACACTCCTCACATGTCAGCAGCATCTTCTTCACCATGCAGAAGTGCTCCTTTCTGTCTGTGGACAAGAAGTGGGAGAATTGCAGCTGCTTTCCCAGAATGTTGGACCAAGTGAAGCAGTCCAAGGGCAGGACACAGGACACGTACCTCAGCATGTGTCTTCAGCTCCCTGACAGGCAGCCAGTCAGCAGCGAGGTCTGAGCAGCTCTGGCCACACAGCAACCCAGGGAGGAGGCTCTGACCCACACATCACTGCGAGATGAGACAGGGAGCAGATCCTGTCTTGTAGCAGAGAAACAGAAGCTCTGGGCCCATGTTCCCAATCCTCCATCTGTTTCGGAACACCCCACCAAAGGCACTCCCAAATCAGTATTACTGTAAGCAGAATCCAGTAAACAGATGTAATGGCAGTAACTCCTTTTGCTTTCACTGCACATCACCTTACCGAGCTCAAAGGACAAGAGGGTGAAAACTGATGGTCTCCTCAGGAGGAAGACCAGAACACTAAAAACTCTCACCCCTTATCCATCATTTTCCACATAGTGGAAAAGCGTGTCTATGGATAATGCCAGGCACTGAAAGCATTAACTTTCCTCTCAGTGTTACTTACAACTCAAGTGAAACTCTCAGTTTCCAATTTGTATTTATTCCATGATTCATAGAAATAAACAATGACTACTTGCAATTGAATGAACAAAGCCAAATTTGAATAATATGCCCCACTATCAAGAAGTGGAACAACTATGGTCAATAAGCAGCCTACAAATTATACCAGCTTTTATGAGACACAAAGCAATTAATCTCAATAGGTCTTTTTTTCTAAAAACAAAAAAAAAAAAAGGAAAGAGCCCTGCAGATAGCTGACTGGACTGTCTCCAAGACTGGAATAGGAGCAGCCTGTGTGCAACTCTGCAGCAGTGAAATCAGAGGCAATGTTTTTATGGGAGCTCTGAAGGACCATCCCTGTAGAGCAAGCCTTGTCCCAAACAAAGGCTCGCTAGAGAAAAGGATGCTCCAGTGATGCTCTCCAGGATTCCAAACAAAATGTGAGCAATGCCATTGTGAGCCTTTTGGCCTCATCCCTCTACATTCTTCTCACCCCAATACTTTTCATGAACTGACCCTGCCTGGGCTGCCGGTGTAGCCCCCACGGCCTGCGGGTGCCAGTGGTGCCCAAACTCTGTAGGAATTGTCCTGCACGAAGTCAGGCACAAGGGGACCAGGAGCTACCTCGGGAGTTGCTGCCAGGCACAGTTGCCTGGTAGGAATTTCCCATCAGGAAAGTTTGTGGCACTTGTCACCACTGTATTATTGCCAAAACAAGGAGGCTCTGCCATAACACGAGCTGTAATGGATGAAAGGTTCTGGCATCAACCCAGTGAAAGCTGGTGCCCCTGCACAGGAGGACCACAGCCACTGGGCTGGGGTGTTTCCCCTACAAGGCTGCTGCTGCAGAGGGCTGGGAGGGAATAAAAAGCAAACAGACCCAGAAGAAAGGGTTTTGCATGGAAATGGGTGGTCTTCACAGCAAATTTCCATGTACTGAGACAATTTAGGGCTTAGGTTTCCTTCACCCCTCCTACCAGGGAGCAACCAACGCCTCAGCTCTGGTTAGATGCAGCCAGACACCAGAGGTTGTGCTCCAGCTCGTGGCTCACTCACTCAGTACTGGCTGGGTGTCAAGAGCTGGCAGACCTGCGGGAGCACCCCAGCAGGCTCCAGTGCCAGGGCCACCCTCACGCCAGCCGTGAGACAACCGACCTGGCCAGGAGCCAGGCTGGAGAAGAGCCAGCTCAGACAGCACTTGGCTACTGGCAGCATGACCCAGTGCGCTGCCACAGCAATGCACCAGGCAGGACTGCAAGGTCTTACAGCCCTCAACCACCTCCATCCTGAAAGACATCACCCCACAGAGGCTCAAGCAGTAACCTCCCAGACCCAATTCGCTCACACCTTCTCCTCCTGCAGGTCTTACACCTCTGGAAACAGAGCAAAGCATGCTTCTCCTCCAGGGCTTTCCACCACCAACTCCACCTCTGCATTCCTCTTGCAAAACCTCCCCTATTTCCAGTTATTTCTCCTCCCTCCCCCACGCCTCTTCCCCTTGCCATTATGGTCCCAGTTTCCCTCCTGGTGCCCTCTCCTGCCCACCACCTCCCCATAGGGAGATCTGTCCCTTTGGAACCGCCTTGTCCCAGCTAGCAAGGTAAGAACTTGCTTTCCAACCCACATATGCATTTCATTTGGAATTTAAAGTGTCCAGTCCCTGAAACACCAACAGAGGAGCACCTCAGTCTGGCTGTCAGTCAAGTGGTTCCCTATCTGTTCTGCCCACACCCAAGGGAGTACCAAATGTCACAGGTAACACAAAAGGGTTGTCAGACAACAAATTAATGCTTGTACTTGAAACAGGAGTGTAAATGTTCTGTGAGACGCCCTAAATATATTGGGGCAATAGAATAATATAGGATACTGGCAGGCATTAGTCATGAATCCAGTGCTGAGGGCAAAAAAACGCTCTGCACTGACCATTTTTAAAGCTGTACTGTGAATTAAAGACATGGCAACTTGCATATGCATAAAGAAGTTCATAAACACACAATCTCACTTTTCAGATCTCCTGACAACTATAGACTCCTCAATTTATGTTTCCCTTGGTTATTTTTTTTTTAATTTCTCCAAAACTTGGCTTGATTTTTGCTAGTGTAAGTACTGTATGCCTCACAGCAACAATATTTGATTGTATTCAGCTTTTTAATCAAACAACCCTTTGTTCACAAGAGCAATGTGCCTGCTCCTCTAGGACCTTCCTGCCGTAATGTAAAGAAACACCTTTGGAATCTTTACGTATTGACATGTTTTCAGAGAAACAGAATAGGCAAGAGATTGACATGAGAGTGAACTGGGGAAGCTTGAAATTATCTTTGAAGGATTAATTTTCAAGTTTTTTTGAACCCACTCCAATAAAGTTTAGATAAGGGTCTACTCTCATATTTGCTTGTTTAAAAAAATAATTAGTTTTAAGGTTTTTTTACCTTTATGTTACAAGAATAAAAAATCTAAATGAGAGACAGTACAAAGCTCTGTATCAGTTTGCAGAGATCACGGACTATCTCAAGTTGAGACGGACCCTTAGGGATCATGGAATTGAGCTCCCTGTTCCTTGCAGAACTACCTAAAACTAAATCATGTGACTAACAGCATTGTCCAGATGCTCCTTGAACTCTGTCAGGCTTGGTGCCATGACCATTTCCCTGGGAAGCCTGTTCAAGTGCCCAACCACCCTCTGGGTGAAGATTCTACCCCTAATATCTGACCTAACCTTCATGTAATTTCCTCTTGTGAAAGCCTAAGTCCAAATTGAAGCATGAATTATTTGTTTTAGAAGACAGCAAAAGCCCTTTTATATTTCTTATTAAAGTTAACTTTTGATCTTTTTTCTACAATATTACAAAACGGCATTTCTACAGTATCCCTAATTGCCTTGTAATGACAATCCAACCCCTCCCCTTTATTGGCACACCACACTCCCACCCACACCCCTGGCACTACTTACTGTTGCTCAAGCCCAGAAAATAGGAACTGGGTACAACCCCAGCTTGAACATCAGCCCCTCACTCACTCTTTTCTCCTCTTTAAAGGATCAGAGGGGCTTTTCATTAAGCCAGCATTTACTACCTGCTGTTCCTGCAGGTTGCCTGCGGTGAGAGGTTTACTGCTACACTGCTAGGAAGACAGCCAAGGGCATATTTTATCTACAGCTCAAAGCGGTCCTTTAAATGATGTAACTGTCTACTCAACTTGCCTTCCCCCAAAACTTGTAGGTGTACAATGGTAACTCACACTTTGGGGAGGAGAGAGAGGGCAAGATGTGGAAAAGGAGGAACTGAAGCCCTGAATACAGTAAGCTCCTAAGGATGTCTACCCATGGAAACAAATATGGACATGATGACCCATCACACACAATGGAGAACGCCCAAAGCAGAATTATGGGCAGGTGAACATGAAACACTGGGCATTTCCCCCAGACCTAAGCACACAGTACAGTTTCTATAGCAGCTTAGTCAACAGGGCTATGCCATTTCAAAGTTAACTTTTACCATGTGTGCTGATCTGAAAACAATTCATCAGGCTTTCAGGAAATGCTATCTGAGGAGAAACAGTAAGGCCACTCCCTCTGTCACTACAGCCATTAATTCAGCTGAACAGCAACTGGGATTTTTTCCAGGTGTGACCTAAGATAACTGGAAGGTGACCTTAGACAACCGTGGGAGGAGGTGACCAATTCTTATTTATGTGCCTGGTTCTGACATGCAGAGTTAATTGTAATTACTCTGTAGGCAGCGACAGACCAGCTTTCAGCAGGTGTCCAAAGCTGCCTTTTAACCTACCAAAGTTAGTGTTGGGTTCCACAACAGCATAGTTGTTGAAACAGCATAGTTTCCCCTGCCTGAGAAGGCACCCTAAATATCAACAGATTATTTTTTGCTAGCATGGAAGCACAGTCAAATTTAAAAAAAAAAAAAAAAGTGCAGGTGGTTTATCCACACTCAGAATTAGCCAGTGCCATTTATAACTATTGGCAGGAGCAGCACTTTCTTGGGACAGAAGAGGCTTTAGCCCTGTTTCATAGTCTAGGCTGGAACTGAATCTCAGCTGGCTTCACACAGCATGAGTAGTTTCCTCCTACCAGTGTGTGTTAACAAGGATCCCAGGACGCATGGTCCAGCAGCATGTGACAGTCCATGTGTAGAACTAGCCTGGGTCTAGGAAGGGATTCATCATTCCCTCAGCTTCCCTGTTGATCTCCCTGGGCCCAGTAATGAAGCTCACCACAATCCATGGCAGGGCCAAAAGGGGTAAAAGGCCACAACAGAAAGCTTCATGCAGCAGGCATGGATTTACTGGCTTTACCGGAGATACAGAGAAGATCGGCTTCAGCTCTGCATCCCAGTGAACCCCTCTTCTCAGAGGCTGAGACACTGAACCCCAACAACCTCGTCCACAGTGCTGTTTCTGTGGCTAAGCAGGGCTATGCTGCTCTTCCCAGGACATCCTGCACCAACTTGAGGTGCCTCACACTCCTGTTTCTCCCAGAAGACAGGGGGATGGCTGCACACCAGATTGTCAGCTTCAGTCTAGAATTAAAAAAATAGACATCCCAGCTTCCACATGCTGGACAGGAACCTGCCAGTGCATGATTACTGCAGGTTGGCTGCCCAAGTCTGCAATAATAATATGCAATAATCCCTCCTGAGAGGCACTGCTCTCGCACGCCCTGCTAGCAGGACCATGACAAAGGACTCTCTGTCTGCAGAGGGAAGGAGCAAGGGACCTTGCCTCCCTACCAGCAGACAACCACAGGTCACTGCAGAGGGCAGGGGGTCCCTCTGCTCCTACCGCTGCTCAGGCGACTTGGCAAAAATAGTAACTGACAGGTGAAAGGTGGGAGAAAGGAGAAAGAAGCTGGAATAATTCTGAATTTCTATGCAGTAAGCAAAAACTTGGGCTTTTCTTAATAATATATTCTGATAGGTTAACTAATCAAAGAGATTGCAGCATCAAAAATCACCATAAACATTATTTTCAAAAAAGCACAAAGCCATCTTATTTTACAGCTCTAGAGAGCATATTCTGCCCTTGGAGTCTTACTTTTCTCCAGGACCAGTGTGCTTAGACAACAGCAGCAGTCTCAGCAGATGACCACTGACAGCTCCTGGAGAAGAGCTGTGGGTCAGCCAGCATGTTGCACTAAGGCCTTGTTTCACTCTCTTCAACCAGGAATTCCTCCTAAAAAGCTACCCAGGCCCTTTGCTAGCTGTGCCACACAGCAAAACTTAAAGCTTCAAGACTCTCAGGGCTCTCATACTTGCATGTTATCCTCGCTACAAGGTGCCCACCAACATGTTAGGCTGAACTGTCCTGGAGAGCCCCAACAGCGCTCAGCAAGGAAATCTGAAACTTCTCAAACCTGCATAATGGGGACTGGCTCTCCATCCCCCCACCTTCCCAGCACTGTTAGCTGCAACAACATGAGAGCCTGCTGCCAGGAAGAAAACAGGTTTGAACAAGCACGAAACCAAGCTGCACGTACCTTAAGATAGCAGCCAGGCGGTTAAGCCCTTCTCATTACAAACGTGAAACCCAGATCCACACCCCAAGAGCCCAACTGGCCCCTGTCAACCGAGATCCCTCAGACCCATGTGCAGCTGGAGCTGGAGGGCTCCTGCAGCCACATGCCAGCCTTCACTGAGTCAGAGGGGCCAGAAAGCCCCTGACAGGTCATTTATGATATTTGCATTTACTTTTTAGAGGGAAACACTGCCTGACTGAAGTTTTCCAGGCCTCCCCTGCCCAACAACTGCTCTGATTTAAGATCAACAAAACCAGCTGAATATTTCACAATGGTTCAATCATCATGAAACCACAGTTAAGAGAAATGGAAGCAGTGGAGGGAAAAGAAAAAAAAAAAAGGCGACACATTCATCAAAAAAATAAATAAATAAACCCTACTGTATCTTGTTTTGAAAAGGTGTAGTAAGGGAAAGGGCATGAATGCATATTTATTCTCAAGCTCAAAATCTTTAAGTTTAGACTGTGAAAAAGAGAAATTGCTTATTCACAAGCAGCACAGTCACCTTCTAACTTACACTGAAGTTGCACAGTACACTCCTGCACTGCTGCAGGAGTATTACTCAGTCTGATTACACAGGTACTAATTATTTAGGCTCTCTCAAATGGATACTAGTAAATTTGACTATTACTCAAACAAAGCATACATTGTTAGGAATGCCAGAGTGAACTCCTTCTTTGACTGAAACCTTTTTAGGAAAAACTCTACATCTTTGCTATAAAGTTTTACAGTGTCTGGTACAAAGACCTCTTGGAGATTTTTAAAGTATGAATATGAAAACACTACTAAATTTTAATATGTCTAGTTTGGGGAAAAAACAATATTATATTCTTTTGCTTGGTACTATTACCAGGACCGTGAACAAATATACCAGGCCCAGGAGCCTAAGAATTCACAGAACAGCTTAAAAAAAACTTTTCTTCTGTCTGTCCTAAGAGTCTCTACAAGTTCCCCTTTCTTACATCCTTAGAGATAATATTGCATATAATACTGTTCATTTTTTGTTATTGTGCAGGTAAGAATCTCCTTTCATTGCACTTGTGAAAAGCCTGTGGATGTTACATACAAAATCTTACATTTTTCTTAAAAAAGGAATGATAGAAGGTTTGAATATAGGTTGTCTTGTCACACTCCTGTGGCAGGCTTCTTTGAAGAAAAGGACAAGTAAGCGGCACTGCTAGAACATGCTGAGGAGACAGGAGCACCAACTAGTCATTGCAGGGCATGAATGCACAGATAGGGGCAGACAGAGTGGTCAAGAGATGCAATACTTTTCAAAGCCATGTCCTAAGTCTTATTGCATGGCATAGCTATTGCTTTATGTGAGAACATGCACTATATACAGATAAGGGGAAGAAGTTGCTCTTGGCTGTAAAAGTTTGAGAGACTGTTCTATATGTTACTCCCATAAAATCTGCGTATAAACTGGCTGGTTTGCATTTGAACTACAAACTCCAGCCCTGCAAGAAGCAAAAGGGCAAACTGAACACACATGAAGGTCGCTCTGCTTATTAAAAGGTGTGTGTGCAATTTTATTTTCCACAGCTTGCCTGTGCCTACATTTGAAAACCACAGTTGTATCACATACCAGAGAGCATGTATGTGAATGTTGGAGAAGCCCAATTACAACTGGTTCCCATGATACCAGCAAAGAGTAATTCACAGCACTGTTTTTTCCACCCCAAATAAGGACAGCACTACTTCAGTAATTGTGTCAGAATTATGGAGACAGACAACAAAGATGTCTTATATTCAGAGAATTACTTGGTAACTTTACACATAACCATAATGTTTATAGCTCTGGAAAGAAAAACCCAAACTGCTGCTGCAAATAAAAACACACCAGTGTTTTTCTGTCTTTGTAAGGATACTGCTGTTTGTTTTTGAATTTACTTTGACAAACCTCAAGCACATGAAGCTGTAAAAGCTCCAGTATATATTCTTTAAAATGGGGGTTAGCCAGAACATGAAATACTGTGAGATTACCTTAACATGCTAGTAAAAATCAATTAGAAGAAACAGATTAAAATTGGACCAACTTTTCTGATTGCTTGCACTGGAGGAAAGGTTGTGAGAGAGATACATGGACGTGGCAATCCCATGTAGTAGTGAATAGTGCTCCCTCTACTTACCTTCCCTCCTCTCTTAGCTCCTCTCAGCTACCCAAAGAAGTTTATTTTACTGTGTTTTCTGATAAATACACATCTTAGAATTCAGCTTTAGAAATCAATGCAGGAAATCCCCCTGCTAGCTACAAAAGGCTGCCTTTTCAATGTTCTCTTCCCCGAAAGATTTGACTCCTCTCACCTCCCAAGACAGGTTCAGCTTATAAATACACAATCTTGTTGAGGGTGCAATCTCCCTGTTAGGACACCAAACAGTTCTTTTTGTAGCAGACGCTTTCAGTGCATAGGCCTGAACATGAAACAGGCTTGGAGAACAGGGAATGAAGCTGCACATCCACCCAGGACAGAGCTGACCTGATGGAAGATAAACCCAGGCAGGTGTGAGTCCTAATGCCCTGCACTGAAGGACACTGGGGATTGTATGGGTTGCCTGGCTTTTTACATCCCGGTCCTTATCCCTCTAAATGCTAGAATTATTCACCATAAATTTCCAATAGTCTGCAAAGCTCCTTAAGTTGTTCATTATGATTTCTGGTGGAAGGCAAAATGAGCAAGGACTTTAATTTTTCTCATTTTCTAGGTTTTTTTCCTCTTTCTCAATAGAAAGAAAGCAAGTTCTGCTACAAGGGATGTAGAAGAAAAAAAAAATGCAGAGTTGGTCTGAGTGGTTTTATCCATGTAACTTACAAGCTGGTGGATACATTTGCCAGAACCTACTGCAGTACAGAATACAAGCTATAACACTGAAAAATCCTCTTACAGAACAAACAGCATCAGACCAGAAGACAAGGGATGCCTTAAAGAACCATTTAATTTAGCTACCCAGGGTCTGAGCTAATGTCACCTCACCCTGAGAGTACTGACCTAACAGGATTCAAGCAATGGCAGTGCTGGGTTAACAGTTGGACTCAATGATCTTAGTGGTCTTCTCCAAACAAAATTATTCTATTATTTCATTATTTTTCTCACTTGTTCCATCTCAACTGTGTATGCTTCAGAAGTGAGTCCTGGGCTTATGCTAACTGGCAAAATCCAGTGACTTAGTTCCACACATAAGCTCTCTCCTGCTCCAACAATGCCACGATTTTTTTGCTAATAGCATCAGCCTGGCAGATTAAATCAGAAGTTTCTAGAAACAAGAGCATGTTTCAATCCTACAGCCAAAGACCATGAACGTAAAGAGACTATCATGATCTTTTGATCTGAGCAGCTGTGTAACAAAGAAAAAAACAGAAATACCTAAATTCAGTTTCTATTTAGCAAAGTCTGACCCCTGAAATACTGCAAATCTCTTTCCTTCCCCCTAAAGTATCTTGCATTTACTACCATTCATTTGGACATTACTTTTTGCTATTCACAATATTAACTTAAACTAGTAGAGAAAACTTCTCTACAGGCACTTCTTGTGCAAGATTAATGGCTCCCAACTCCTGCCCAACTGATTTTTAAAGCCTGAGTTTAGTAATGTTCTGTGATACCCAACTTCAACTGCCCTTATGCAAGAGCCATGAAGCTCATGGCTCCAATCACATACCATCACATTTTACATCATGCAGGGAAATCCACTCTCAGTGGTGTGGATAGTAAAGACCATAGAACGGACACATCTGGGCAGTTCCTTGAAGGTGGGAGAGAGGTACTACCTAAAACCCAAGTTCAAGTGTGGTTGTAGTTCTGCTTAATATCAAGGCAATCATGGAAACACGTCCTCAACAATGAAGAAAGATGTTCCATAAAGTGGCAAATGAGCAAAGTGCATCTGCGGACACAGCAGGGCATGACTGGTTCCTATTGCACCACCATGCGCAGCACAGGTGGACTCCAAAAAAGACATTATACCTTGTCAAAAGTTAAGTGCTCTGAATTGAGGGCCAGACTTGGGCCTTTGAGTAACTGTTTATGCTTGCCACAGTTAGAACACACAAGTGAAGGGGAAAGAACTGCATTCCTTTAGTAGGACTTCTACACACAAACATCGCCAACAAGCATTTTATTTGGAGTCATTTTATGGCCACAAACACTCCTAAAGGTAGGGAACTGAGCCCACTCAACAGATGGTCATATGACCCACTAATAGGAAAGCCATAGCAATCAGTGATTTCAGAGTTGCTGTCCCAGCTATCATCTCCACTGATTATAAAAAAAAGTAAGCTGAAGTGACAGGTTGTCCAGAGAAGCTGTGGATGCCCCATCCCTGCAAGTGTTCAAGACCAGATTGGTTGGGGCCCTGAGCAACCTGGTCTAGTGGAAGGCGCTCCTCGCCATGGCATGGAAAATGGAACTACAGGGTCTTTAAGGCCCCTTCCAACCCAAGCCATGACTGACAAATCAGTCATGCAATATGGAGCTGACTCACCACCAGGTGACACATAACTAGTGACTTAATGATTCTAAGTCAACTGCAAAACATGAAAAATGTGTGATCCTACAAAAAAAATCCCTTAACATTTGTATTGCAAGCTCCTTCATTGGCAAAACACACAGCAACACCAGCTCTAAAAGTAGTTTTCTTACTCTGTAACACAAATGTATAGAAAGTATTTAATATGTAAAAGAGATTATTTCCTAGAAGAGTCCACTGAGTTATACAATTTCCCTTCCTTCAGAGAACTATAACTGTTAACAATGATTCAAATAGAAGATCCATTGTCATTCTGCATCACCATGGCTTCAAGTAGAAATCTTTACACCAGTATCTTCATACACTTTTTTGTTAGCATACACTCTGACAAACAAGACACAGCTAACAAGGCAAAGCCCACAAAGACCTCCAACAGTGAGTTATATCCACAGAGGCACCAGTGAGGAATCACCCAATGCTTCATTTAGTCCAAGACAGGTAGGTAAAAGAAAATCTTATGGTTTTTTCCAGTATGGTTTAAAAATTAATCTTAATTTAATCTTAACTTAAAATTTAAAAATTAAGTTATGCTTACAACATCCCTGTATTATAAAGAATATAAAACTACTGTTAATTTGGAAGTTCTCAATTCTGGGCTTCACTCATCTGAAAAAGCCTAGTCAACCCAACAAATTTGCTGATACTTTACAAGGCCTTGCATGCTTTGCACATTGAACAGAAAGTACACAATCTTGTGCTTCTCTGCAAAAATACTACTATGCTGTGGGAAGAAAAAACACCCCACAGGAGAGCATACCTGGAGAATGACCACTTGCAAAAAGCACACAGGCATAAATGTGAGTTTCCAAAGCACCAAAATGGAGTTTCTTTGTAGCTGAAATTTTCAGAGAAGGAAATGGGTCAAAAAAGGGAAAGAAGGCTCAAACTCAGGTGCCTAAGCACAAAATCTTAATATCAAATATTCAACAGCTGCTGGGAAGAAATTTAGCATCCCTAAAAGTAAGCTATACAGGTTCCCACCACAATCTAAATTAGAGCACCTGCCTTCAATTATCATTTTTTATAGGGTTTGATTTAACTGATCTGACCAAGACCAAAATAGGTCCCCTTATCAGATGTTGCACAGAAAGACAGCATCTCCACCCTACCACGAGACTGTCCATAAAGACTGTTTCATGTTCCTAGGCAGAGAAGCAGTACTTGCAGCCCAGGTACTGGCAGAGGAAGCCTGTTGGTGAGGCAAGGTTTAACCTGG
Source organism: Corvus hawaiiensis (assembly GCF_020740725.1). Lineage (NCBI taxonomy): Eukaryota > Metazoa > Chordata > Aves > Passeriformes > Corvidae > Corvus > Corvus hawaiiensis. The sequence goes on along the minus strand of NC_063213.1, from coordinate 80,261,333 downwards.
ACTACCAGGATGCACTTCTGGAGAGGACAAGCCAAAGAGAGCGCATGCCAGGCACACAACTCATCAAAGGGATTAAGTCAATAACGAAGTTGAAACAGCACTCATTTTGATCCCCTCCGCCTGCTCCTGCTCCTGCAAGGTAACTCAAGCACCTAGATATGTGGGGCTGCTGACTGAGAGCAAGCAACTGCTGGTCCCCACACAAATTCACTTCTCATCACCAGAGGCTTCTCCCGTTAAGACAGGTCTACACCACATCCTGCTGATGCATCCTGTGAATCACAGATATAAGGTTTTCCCAGCCAAGGCCCTTGACCTTGCCATGATTACACTGACGGTGCTTTTTCAGTGAATTTTCATCTGCTCATGGGGCTACTGGGGTTCCTTGTTCCAGGGCTAGCAGGCTCTCCACACAGACAGGGAAGTGCTAGCACATCTGCCAAAATGTTTTTCCAGGCCCCTTGGGGCACAGTTTATTCCAATTAAAACACACACAAAAGCAATAAAACTCAAAAAATTATTCCCTTAGTGCTGTGGGCTCCAGCAGTCCAAAGGTCTTCCCTTCTACTATAGTGCCAGCAACTTGAAGTCAAACCCCTTCCAATAGAGTTGTATCAGCTGTTTCTGAAATCACTTGACCCTTTTCCATGTGCATTTGAGACACAAACCATGCTGACTGGCCTGGGGTCCTTGGCTGTAAAGGAAATTTTTCTGCCCAGTTGCAAAGAAACTGAGAACAACTTTGCCCCCAGAAAATTAGCACTTAACTGCAAGCATGTCCTTCCTCTCATACAACTGCACCACTGCAGTGAAACCACTCTGCTACACCAGCTGAAGTTACAGTGGTAGCAGTGCCCACACAGAGATTTTTATTTTGCCCACTTGCTAGAAAGTGAAAGATGGAAGTACTGGGAAGAAAAGGAGGGGTGAAAGACAATCTCATTTCTAAACAATGGTGCAAAATGTGAGTCAGCATGCAAAGCCTTGTCAACTCAGTGATCTCTGAAAGATGTTTTGAACCAGTGGAGAGACATGCCCTTGGAGCACAACACTACAGGCAGATGGTCTGAATGGGATATTGACCACAGGAAACAGAGATTCCACAATTCAAGCTATCGAGGCACAAAATATGCCATGTAGGAAGGGCACAGGACACTCTCTGGAAATACAAAGGAGTTTTAAATGTTAGTAAGACGCTACCACTTTTGTCTAAAGGTCTCAGAAGATAACACTGCTGAGACAAGCTCAGGCAACCACTCCCGCTAGATCACTGGGCAAAGAAATGCATTCACATCAGCAACCAGTAAATGTTTAATTCCAGTGGGAAGAGGCTGCCAGGAGTGCAGAGACTGGTTACTCCAGCGACCGCACACTGAGCTCACATCAGATAGACAGCTTTCACCCTGCTGGATGCTCACCTCGCCAACCTCAGGCTGCATCCACCCTGCAGGGATGGCAACAGGATCTCTGGCTAAACCCAACACACACACACGTGACAATCAGTGCAGGTACTGCCCAGAGAACTGCTACACATATGGCTGCTAAACCTACCAGGAGCTGAAAAGTGTAATGGGGTGCATTCGTTAGTATTTTCTATTAAGAAAAATGCTTATGTTCCCATGGTTACAGACCTGTTTCAGACTATTTACAATAAAAAAAGCTGCAATTCTTCTCAAACAAAATAGAAAAACAGAGCAGTTCGGGGATGGTTTGGGTTAGTTTTTCTTTTAGACCCACAGACTTATTTTCAAACACAAACCAAAAAGTGAGTAACAGGCCTTTTAATACTAAATTTATATGCCCAGAAACTGTTTTTCATGAGTTCAGAGACCAAAACTCAGACACTTACCACTACCATGTAGTTCAATACACTTGTAACGGACTCAAGATCTTTTAAAAGAAAGTTCAAACTCAATTTGTACTCCAACAGCCAGAGCTGTCTTTTCTTCCAAGCCTCTTCACAAACCTGTTGTTCAATAATGAGCCTTCAAAACTATAGTAAAATTCATTGCTCCCTTTATACTCATCTCATTATCCTGGCCTCTTGCTGTGCTTGCTCCTTTTAATGGATGGAGTGAGTAATAGCTTGATTTCCTACCACACATCAAGTTTTCAGCTGAGGTTAGTAACATACATCTCTAACAAATGATAAGATCTCTATTAATTCACTACTAAATGCATAAAGCTGGAGATTTTATTTTTGCCTTGCATCTGACAGATAGTGAGAATGTACCTTACTTTCCTGACATGCTCCAACTTTTGTATGCAGACACAAGTGATAAGAGGAATTCAAATCAAAACCCAGTTATCATAAAAGAACTGAATTGAATATATCCATTTGCATCCATATGTAGAAGACAAGAAATAAAATCACAAAGAAGTGCTCCAGGAATACTGCAGTCAATATATAAGAAAAGAAAAGTTTTAAGACCTGAAGTTGGAAACAGCACATTTTGATGAGAAAATTAAATTAAACCACATGCCTGTTCAAAATACAGCTTATTGAGAAAGTAAAAAAAAAAAAAAAAAAATCCAAACAAAACCAGTTAAAAAATAATTTCATTTCATTACTACATTTTCCATTTATTCATGAGGCCTTGCACATTCAGATATGGATAGCCAGGCATGAATTCAGATGAAGTAGCATAAAGGAAGAAGTCAGAATTGATTCTGACAAGTCATGGAAGTCCTACCTCTCTGGGTGACTCCAAACTAGGCAGATGTGTCAGGACAACGTAGCAAGATGCTCTGCTGTTGGCAATCCTGTGCTGACACAGACACTAAATGTTTTTCCTGTGGTAAACTCGTAATTCTTTTGTCTAACAGAAATGCAGATTGTTTCTTAAGTTTCATAAGTGGAAATTAGCAAATAGTATTCACAAACTCACCTCAGTCACCAAGCATCCTGTGGTGCCCTAGGCTGAAGGCAACAGCCGCAACCTGCCATCTATATAAATGCTGGAAACAGTTAAAATCACAAGCACAAAAAGCCTGGAGAGAGCTCTGAACCGAAGGAATCTCTCACCTGCAAGTCCAGGGGAGCAAGAGCCAGCCCCTCTGATGACATGTATGCCATACTGCATGTTCCTGTAAAGGAAAATGCCAGGCAGGCACTTGCCCTTTACAAGCACAGATGCTGCCTGGGCTGGCTGCAGGAGCCCCAGCCATCCTCACTGCTGCTGCCCACCCTACCTGACTGCAACACGGCGAGACGCCAGCCTAAACCTTCCATGACTGTTCCAATTGTTCTGGCACTATGAGTTTGTCATTTTTGCTTTTATGCCCTACTTGGTACAGTGGTGTAACAAATGCATGAGGATCTTCACGTGTTACTGCTCTGCAACAAAAATAAAACAGCAGTAGCTGATGCACACATTTACTTGTATTAAATTTGTGGGTTTAAGCACTCAAACGTTTCAAACGAGTGAAAAAGAATCACCACAATAATTTCCAGAATTCCCCGCTACTGCAAGGACAGGTCTGAGCCTATCAGTACAAATCAAGCTCATTTTAAATAAGCATAAGAGCCACCACAAAATTTGTTTATTGAAATTAACTGCAGGGCTAAGGATAAGTTTGGTTTATTTGCTGCATTAATTTGCAAAGCCAGAGCTGTGTGCTGGAACTTTTAAACAAAGTGCTGGAGTCAGCAGGACCCGAGGTTCTACCCCACCACTGATTCAGTGCCTGACCTTGAAGAAGTCCATCACCTCATCATAAATCTGCCAGCCCAGCTGTGAAACTGGATGAAAGCAGGACTACCCCACAAAATGCATGCTGCAACTCGTTTGGCCTTCTGTTAAATAAACATAACGCCCCCTCAAAACAAACCCGACCAACTAAACAATGTGTTTTTTTCTGTATATAAAGCACTTTGTACTGTACAAAAATGGAGTACTTTACCAAGTGGGAGGGAAATGGATGTAAATATTTACACATGTAACTGCAAAGAGCTGTTACTCACCCTAGGGATGTGCATGCTGGTAGCTGTATAATTCAAGAACTACATCAGGATAATAGGGTGCCTTCACCAGACAGAAACTACACGCTGGTCTCTGGAAAGCATGCACTGTGCCAAGGAGAGTAAGGAAAAAACTGACATTAAGGGGACAGTTCCTGCCGGATTGGGAACTAAATTAGCTTCAGATAAAACAGAGATTCAACAAAGCTACAAGTGCTCAGAGCTTAATTACAGGAATAGATGAAACTACTAGCTTAGCATCCAGATTTTTTTTCCACTTTTCCATCATCTCACAGACTCTTCCAAAAGGCAAGTATATTTTGGAGCAGTAAGTCAGTCTAAAAATACAGAGGGTAGCTACTTCTCCCTATGCAACTTGTGTTCGATTTTCCCTTACGCCTGCCAAGAAGAAAAGTAAATGCTAAGATTGGGAGGAGAAGGGTCACCTCAGCCAGCAACTCACCTGCTTCCGTTGTGTCCTGCTGCAAATGCAGGACCTGCTACTTTACATCCCTCCACACTTGAGCTACTATGGAGGTGACAGGACTTTTTCAGAGTTTTCAGATAACACTTCACCTGTGCTATGTAAGGGAAAGCGACTGACTGGACTCCCTTCCACATGGCAAAATCTGGCACCATAATTCATGGGTGCTAACAGCTTAAGATACCACTTACCAGTGTTGAGAAAACCTGGAACCAGGTTCCAACAGCTTCCTTATAAATTAATTTTGTCTTCCATTATAAAAATTAGTCTGTCCTTTTAGAAATTTCTTGACAAAAGAGAAATGTCTACTGTTTCCCATTGCTATCACTTCAAAGATGAGTTTGTTTTACAAGCGTAAGTGTGGCAATGCTTGTCCCTAGTTTGCTGTTCAATTACCCACTTCTAATAAGACATTTCTTTCCATTACATAAATAGAGGAAGCACTGCTTGTAACTGCAACCTTGAACCACATGTGATAATATGCTTAGTATTTACATAACATCCACACTAAAACTGATAAGTACATCACGTTGTGCACAGGTTAAAAATTATGCAAAAAATGCATGACTTGAGAACAGCTTCCGCAACTCTTAATCTCTGTGGTGTCTGAATCTTTGTGGACTTCAAGCTGCCTAATCTGCTCTAAGGACAGAAGGTACAGTAAGCTGTTTGTTCAGCTTGTGGAAAGTCAGATTTAAGGATTTAATATTCAAACAGCGCTGACTCAAGTAGCGATGTTCAAGGACTTTTCAAAGTGCATCTGTGGAGCTTATCAATACCGCGAGTTGCATACTGGTCTACCTGACTGTGTTTTCTTTAGCCAAGGCCTCGGGTTTTGCTTTAATCTAGCATCAGCGTGATGCTATAACTGAAAAATCAAGCCTTCACTTAGAAAACTTCTGTAGGCTACTGTTGTCCACCATTTCTTCTACAGATATGGACCTGCATGTGACGCAGAGTAAACACATTCTCAGTCCAGTGTTTTTAAGAAACAGTACACATATATCTGTGTGAGCACCTACACACACATTTCCCCATTTCATCATCTATACAACATATGTACACATGACAATACTTTCCAGGAGAGCTGTATCAGCCTACTAGGGGCATTAAGTTACCGCACTGCATTGCAACAGCCCTGCTCATTTCAGAAATGTGAACAAATGCATTTGATATGTACACTGTCAGCATGCAAGCAGGATTAACAGAGATCAGCAACCAATTTGGAGTAATTGAATATTCACAGCAGCGTCTGGTCTGATCTGTTAACACAGTCACACACAGGGAATGTAGGGCAAGCATTTTTAAAAATGTCCAGAAAAACAACCCAGAAGAAAACCAAGGGTACTGCTTAAGAAAACATGGATCCCTAGCAGCCTTCTGCTTCTTGGCCTCCCCTTCACCTTCTGCAGTCTTTGCTGGCTGCAGCCCATACCCACATTGAGGGTTTTGTTCATGTACAAACTCAGTGCAGTGATCACATTCTTCCTAGAAGTACATGCTCTTGTGCTGGACTTAGCAAGCCTTTGTCATGCTCCTGTTGCTTTCCTGATCACGCAGTAATACTGCCCTCTCTTCCCCCCCACTGAGGACATGTGAAAAACATTAACATATCTCAAATGCCTAGCAGACCTTGAAGTATCCTTGTCAGAACTTTACATTTCCTGGGCAAATCTTGTGGTGACAGAAACTCTCTGTAATTGCATTTAATCCAGTAATGATGCACTGATAATGCCAATGAAGTCTGACCATCAGATTTCAATGTATATTAAATGCCTGCCTGAAAGCAGCATTAATAATGGAACACATTTTATTATTTACTTCCAATTAGAACTCCTTGCTGATACTAGTGAAAAAACACATTTTCAAGAGAGAAATAATCAGTAGTAACATACAAGTAATTATTTTTATTATAGGCTTGTGCTACTTCTACCTATTAAGATTGCTCCCTTCCCAAATCAGTTTCCCAATTCTGCTACACATGGAAAGCTTTGGACAAAGCATTCAGTGGCAGGTACACATCTTACTAGTAAATGCATTATTTTTTCAAAGTACCTTATTTTATCACCATAGGCAAAACAGTACTTTTGGGTCATTCAGGCCTACAATAACTCTGGTGATTTGATACATGAACATTCTACCAAGCCATTCTTTGGAGAGGCAATATTAATTTAAAAAGGGAACAACTGTTTCCAAGAGGCAAGATTTTATCTTTTCTGTTAAAGTCATCAGCTCTACAAAATTCACTGGAGAAAAATCGCACAGCAAGCCTTCAGTAGAGCCTCAGACATTTAGCAGCCAAACACCTTGGGAAAGGCCTCCTGCCCTTGGCATGCTCTAGATGCTGCTGAGCAAGACCTCCTGGAGCTTCCCTTGGCAGCTCCAACATGCCACCACTCATGCTATCCCTGACCAAAGCCTGCCAATGGAGGACGAGAAGGTCACCTGACCCTTGTGCTCCTCGTGAGCTGAAGGAGGCTGTGTGAGGCTTTGTGCTTTGTTGAAGTTTGCTGGGTTTACAGTGAGGTCCCCCCGCTGCCCTGCTCCTGACTGGGGAGTGCAGAGGGCCCGGCCATGATCCACCCGGAGAGACCCCTTGCTCCCAGCCCCCAGGAACTGCCTGCCCGCCCTGTGCCCTGACGTGCACACGTGTACTCGTGTGTCAGAGAGAAAAGCAGGGAGCAAGGCTGCATGGATGAATGAGCAGGGTGAATGATGAATGGGAACTGAGTCTGAAGCAGAAGCTTGCAGAGACCAAACAAGTAAAAGCACAGGAGCCCATGCATGGAAGACAGAACAAAGGGCAGGAAGAAGGCACAAAAAATACCCCTCAAACAAACAAAAATTGAACAAGGGAGATTCCTAGGGCACTTTGAGGAAGCACCCTTTACTTCTCATATGTACACATCCTTGTAACTCCAGAACATCCAGAAGCTGCTTAGAGACGACTGATGCTGCTCCCCCTGGTACCGGTCCTTCTCCTTTCCAGTGTGTGCCACAACCACCCACCTGCAGGGGGGCAGCACACTGCTTTTTCTACGGTGCAAAAAGAGGCCCAGCAGCATTTCTGAACTCTCCAGGGTATGACTTTGCAACACAGAAGGGTTTTCTCCATGTACATTTTGTGATTGTCCTTGGTTAAGTCAGCTTGGGTAGATAAATCTCCTTAAATCGTCTCTCAGCTCCACCATGTGTATGCTAAACAGGACCTGGCTTGTTTTACAAAATAAAGAGTGCTGGATGAGGAGGAGGCACATGACCTACGCTAACATTTTCTTCCCCTGGTTTAGCATAAATAAAAGCACCACTATGAAAGAGCACTTGAAGTTCCTTTTGCAGCTAACATTGAATGAGTTTATTATCACACTGCAGAAATGCTTTAGGGGAAATCTTGCTCTGATAGTGTTCTCATGAGAACACTTGACATTTTCAAACAAGTCAGTTTGAAATGTTCCAAGAATACAAATGTCATGAGGCTCCCAAAGGTGCAATGATACATCTTATCCCAATGGGAAGCTCCTGTGCTGCCTGCTAAAAGAACCTGAAGCTCTGCATCTTTCAAACACTATTTCAGACATCAAGCCTTGAAAGTGATCTGGCACTGAAACACCACTCTGGATGCCCAGATGTAGTTTGTTTAAAGTTAACTTGTATAGTGAAGGGTACCTGGAGCTGCAGAAGATCCCCCTTTGTTTCTGTATTTCTCTGGTACACAGAGGCAACGTAGATTTCAGGAACTACTTGAGTAACCACAGGATAGGGCAAAGACCAAATGAGCTTTCCATCTGCAGAACCAGCACTATGCAGCCAGAGGCACTGCAGCCTTCCCCAGAGGAGACGCCAGTGGACACAGTCTCCTTTCCTACAGATTCACCACCCCATACCTGCCATGAGCTGAGATCACCAGCACACCTAATGCAGTACCCCACACACCTGCCCAATGGCTACACTTTTTAAACTATTCAAATGACTTGAATAGGTTTTTCACAGCTCACACCCTTCAGTGCAGTCCTCAGTCCCTGACAGAGAAGTGGGGTGGGGATGGGACATGGCTCTGCCAAACAGTGGCTCCCAGGTGGCTAACTGTGAAGTAGAGAGTGAGTGGCCTCTGCTTACTACTACCAATACTTTTTAAAATGGTGCCTGCAGACGCACTAGCATTTTCCCAGAAGCCCTCATTGTGTAAAATCCTGTCCAGAATTACCCAGTCATTTGACTTTTTAATTAAAAAAAAAAAAGAGTATTAAAATTAAAAAATCGATATAACAAAAAATAGGGCACTCTAGGCCACTTGTATTTTGCTCAACTCATCCTCTCCAAGTAAAAATCTCTGTGTCCATCCACCATTTATCTGCACTGTAAGGTACAAAGCCTCACCAGAGCAAAACTGAGCAGTGCCCTGTTGCAGAGCAAAGTATCCCGGCACATAATTGTGCTTAACCTAAACCATATGTTCCTAAGAACACCAACAATGCTGAACAATGAGACCAGCCTCACATCCAAGGGAATTTAGGAACAGGGGAACAACTGAAGTGACAAGCTTGTTCACCACAGAGCTACAGATTCATTGTTGTCGTTGTTTTTTGGCACGATGGTGCCTGAATTCCTTCCCATGTTTTGTGAACAGCTGAACTGTGTTCCCTTACAAAAGAAATTAATATGGCAGCCTGTGTACATCTGCTTTAATCTTAAAACAAAGCAGTTTTGCTATCTTTAGTACAAGCATAATAAAGGCACCAAAAAAGACAGATGGTTTGGATTTTCTTGGCAGAAAGCAAGAGAGAAGACTGACATCTCAACTGTTTACGTAGCCACAACCCATTACATGGCCACAGCAAACCAAGGGGGGATGCAGAAAGTACCTCTTTGTCAGCATCTCAGATGCTGACTGCTTTCAGTCAGGTCTTATAAAAAGCATAAAACAACTCTGCTCACAGATAAATACTTTTGTTCATACAGATTTAATTTATATTGTTAGGAAAACACTTAACAACAGCCACACTAATGCCAAACAAATTAATTTCAGTAAAGCTCGAGCAAACACTACCATTATGTTTAGGCAGCACAGAACAAAACCCTTGAAAATCCAACATTAAAGGAGTTATTTATGGTCATTGCTCAGCCCTCCTGCCCCCATCATTTGTGCATTAGAAATCTCCTGACTGCTCACTTGCAAACTCCCTGGCTCCTGACAAAAACTGGCCACGCACTGATAGCCAGAAAGTTCATTATGCAGGGATAATACAATCACCTTGGTCTGGAAGTTGGGATGGGTTTTGGGTTTTGCTTTTAGGTTTTTGTTTTATTTTGCTTTGGTGGTTTTTTTACAATTCAGCCTTTCTTTTAAAATATCTCACTTCAGGATTAAAACTTTCCCCTTCCTGAAATCAATCAAACTGATAGTGGTTTTGGCAGAAAGGCAAGTAACAGGAAAAAAGTAAGGACAGAACATGTGCAACATATCCAAGAAGTAATTCATAACATGCTCTGTATTTTTTTATGTAATAGATACATAGTTCAGGGAAAAGCACACACAAAACAAGTCTTTTCCCTACTACCCTTTAACAAATATTCAGAGAATGGTAGTCATGTAAAAATATCACCTTTGATATACAGTGATAAAAAGACAAGCTGAATTAGCTCCTGAATTAGGGGCAGAAAAAGGTTCTCTGATACAGATATTGCTTCCTTTAGCACAATTAAATACCTTTTTAATATTTCCATGTTGGAGAATTCAAGAGAAATTAATGATTATTCCGAATAGCAAGTACTTAAAAAGTAAAAGAAGATGGCACACATGGCAAAAACCCAAAACACTTGTTCAATTTGTGAGTGCTTCCACTTGAGCCAGTGCTCAAACACGGTACTGACAAGTAACACTTGGGGTTTAGAAGCAGCGTTTCCATTAAGGAAAACTTTTGCTGCAGTTGCATTAAATCCTTACCAGGCACGGGGAGGCTTTTGTACATTGCAGTTACACTCCATTAAACGCTTCCCAGGAGGGCTGGGGTGACACGGCTCACTGGGCCTGTGGGACACATGGGCTTGCAGGGCACGTGCAGCCTCTGCAGCATTGCTTGCTTCACTGGCACCCTTCTCCAAAGAGCACGGGATGGAACAAGCACAGGCAAGCGCGGCACAGCCACCCCTCCTTGCAGCTCCTTCTAGGAGATGCCCCACAGGCAAAGGGCCCCTGGGACAGCCAAGGGCAGTGGTGCAAGGCGGGGAGGCCAGACTCCCTGTGGATGCTCCTGGAGGAAGCTGCCGGCTCACATCTGTCACGAACTCTGTTTACAGGCACGCCAACACATGCTTGCAGCGAGAGTCGCTGAACTTTGACATCCAACATAAAGATGTAAACACTTCTCCACAGAAGATAAATCCTGAGTACTAAAAGGCGCTCTGGATGACTTCTGGCCCTCCTAACCCCACACCATCCGCCAAACCCAAAACTCCCGCACATATCCCTTAAAAACAACAACAATAAAAAAGACCCAAAGCACCAAAAAAACCCCAAGAAATCAACATACTAATAGGCACAGCATCAAGCTTTTTAAAGTATGCTAATCAGTAGAATTATTACAAGTAAGTCAAATATAACTAACTGGAGAATAAAATGAACTTTACAGTGTTTAGACAGATGGAATCTGATTTCCTGCTGTAAAGCTGCTGAATTTGGCATTGACCCTGAGCCCCAAAGGCAGGGGATCTGCTGCCCAAAACACACACGAGCTACCCAATGTCCGGAATCAGCAGTCACTACCCTTCATATGCACCATTAAATTAAAAAGCATGGACATCTTCATAAATAAAGTTTGCAAAAAGAGATGGATTCATTTAACGCTAAGAGCAGCCAAGACCAAAGCCCACTGCATATATTTGTGTATTTTCTTAAGAGGCTGCACATACAAGGGAGCTCACAAAGGGCTTCCTTAAAATGCTCCCTTGTAAATGTGCATTTGAAGGGTAATAGATATTGAATTCAGGGAAACGTCAAAAAAACCAGTTTGGAAATATTTTCGGGTCTTCACGTGGAAGAGCTAGAAGCAAGCATGACGCTTTTCAATGCTAACTAAGAAAATCCTTGTCCAGAAGGATTTACTTCTCCAATGCCTGATCCTATGAACTATGGATGCAGCCAAACACAGCATTTACTGATAAACAGTCCTACTGACTTCAGTAACTTAAGCCAAGTAACTTCAGTGGTGTTATTCATGCCCTGTGAATATGAACGGAAGACTCTTGTTTAAAAGGGCTCCTCACAACAGCAAAGGCTAGCACAAGAGAGTCCCAAGTGAGGGTGAGAAAGGACACAAGGCAAAGAAAAGAGTCCTTATGAGAAATGCTTAGCCATTACCTGCAGGTTTGGGGCTTTCTTTTTAATTTTAAACCGAAAGTGAGGAAAACATGAGCTCTCCTGGTATAGCCACACAGTAACTTCAATATAATCCTATAGATAACTCAAGAATCAAACAAAAGGAATGCCTGCCCCTCCCCCCCCAAACTAACCAAAACAGAAAGAACAAACCCCAAACCTCAAACAAAGCCCAGGTCTACAACTCCTGAATGAGGTCATGATGAGAAACTCTCCCAGCCTTCAAACCAGAAAGAAAAAAAAAAAAAAAAAAGTGAAAACCTCCATGGAAAACATACTTGAGCTGTGTTTAACAAGGAACATCTGTAGCCTTCCAATTCCTGAGATGCAGAAATGCCGCAGGAGGGCCACAATAAGTTAAACACACAGGAAAAAATACTTTTGTTGCTGCCCAAACCATTTACAGGTGCCTCTGATTTGAAGCTAAGGATACCAAGCTCTACTCTGTTTGCTGACGTAACACCATGCTGTGAAGGACTTCTTTGTGAAGAAAATTCACAGAAAGCTGGTTTAACTGACAAAAGTCTTTACTGGTGAAATATGACATCTGTGTTTTAAAGAGCCCACATTTTTTGGATATTGTCACTCAGCTGCTTCTATTTATAACATTTGATGTAAAGGTTACTCTCAGTCAGCTAAGTAGGTATGCAATTAAGTATCCTGAAATTTTAGTGTCAGACAGAGGACAGTTTGCAGCAATTGATTCAACTTTTACTTCTCCCTGGATGAGTTTGTTCAGATAAGATTTCCCCTACACTCACACACACACGTTATGTCTTACATATATACAATTCTTCCCTTGCAAGGGAATGGATGTTATTAAAAATGTGTGTTCTTAGTTGCTGTTCTGGAAGTCCTCAATTCTCAAAGGCTTAAACATAGTGCTACTTACATCAACAGCCATGACTGCATTAAAAAAAAAAAAAAAAAAGATGGACACAGACATGCTGACTATATATTTATTGGCATTACTTTTATATATACTTGGATGTACAAATGGAAGAGAAAGTAGAGTCCTACTTAGAAGACTAGAAAAGTGTTCTTGAAATCAATGCCTGCAACACAACACAGCTCTTCTGAAAGATTTCACTCCCTCCAAGCTTTTTGTATTTGCTATCTATGCTTTCACTGCAGTTTCATGTGTGTCTGTACAAGTCAAGAGCACAATGCAGTCCTCTTTTGATCTGAAATAAAGTTCACAGTATTCAGAAAAAAAAAGAAAAAGCAGAGAAACTGGAAAATGTTTTTTCTCAATGGAACCATTGATTACTAAACATACCCAAGTAAGTCATTTCAAACAAAGCATAGAATGACAGCAGGGCTTTTAGGATTTTATTTAAACATTCACTTGAGTACTTTATAAGCTCACTCAACTTCATTAAAAATACAGTAAGACACTGAGGAAATGTCTGCTTTACTGTAAATAAAACCTTTAAGGAAGAAATCATTTTAACCTAAAAAGAGATGAAGCAAAAATATCCTCAAACATGAAAACAAAAATGACATTACAGTAACTGTAATGTCATCTTATACATGAATATGTATCTAAACACACAAGGAAAGATTAGGACCTACCTTTATAATTCTAAGTGTTCATAGACTTCATTGACATACTTAATATATTCATACTAAGTATGAATATACTATATTAATACAGTATAGCCATAGACATGGTGTTTCCAAAACATCTGGGACAGAGCCCTTCAACAGCTCTTTGCACACCAATGGAACAAAAAAACAAACAACACAGCCATCCCACCCACCAACTAGCAAATGAGTACAGCATCTTCTCTTCTGGAAAGCACTAGGTTTGTGCTTATAAAGGGAAACATATTTACAATATGAATTGTCTGCATGTGGTAGCTTTTCCAGTCACTGCAGACTCTCTGTTTTGAAGGCCAGCCTGCAGGAAGCTTTGAAGAGCTACTCCAGAGCCAGCTACAGCCCAGAGTCATGAACATGTGCTAAGACGGAGGTCACACCTTTCATCTCCCACTACTTTATCGTGGGCCAGGGTGCTGAAACACACGCCTGAAGTACTCTTCACCTCCTTGTATTTAATGAGGCTTTCATCTACCCCCATACAGTGCCATATTTTTCTTCTTTTCATAAAGAGCTAAGAATTTTTCATAGCTATTTGCTCAGAGAAATCCAAACTTACAACCTGATATTCCTCATTTTAGTAAACCATATCTCATGTATCAGATATTCCCCACAGACCACCAAACCAGCTAGTTTTATAATCATCTCACACAGAGGATGACAACAGCAGAAGAAAGTATCACAGATGTCTGTAATGATAATTAGCCAATGAACTGTTTGACTGTAACACTCAGGCAATAAATACAAGAACGCTCGAGGAGGAATTACGTCACCATGTGATAATCAAGAAATTTCCATGCAGCTTGTTAAAATATCATTATATAATCCTACCTTCACACTGGGTAGGATTCCCTACAACCACCCCTTCAGCATACAACTGCATGCTGCTACAGGTTTTTGTGGCAAATTAATTTCTGCCACTCACAACAGAACAGAAAGCAGAAACTAAGAAGTAATGTATTGTGCTATGAAATTTTAATTATTCTGCAAACTGACATTGGCAAAGACCTGAAGTCCAAACTCATAAAAGTAAAATCCGAAACCAACTCCAGCAACACACCTTCCCAGTCCCACTTCCCTGCCAATCACATCTTCAGGAGACATGCAAAGTGCTCAGTGGAAAGGTGAGAACTGAGAAGTCTAGTAGAAGCTACGGAATCAGAGAAGATGAATAACAATGCTGTGCTTTGATAAGGTCCCAACGCTTTCATCAGTTTGTCATTAAACTTAAACATGAGCTCCAGCTGTCAAAAAGATGTGGGAATCAATACACCAACATGCTTCAAAAAGCATCATCACCCCATATTTCTGCAACCTCACCCCTTGCTTCCCCTCTCTTGTTCTTCAAAGTGATATCCAGCATTGTGGGGATTGCCAAACAGTCACAGGTAATAGTCAAACATTATCTCAGTTCCATTTCACCTGCTTGCAACCTTCTGCAGCCTATAGGTAACCAAACAGCAAGGGCAGGATGGTCTAAAAGAACATCAGGAAAAGCAATGGGAGAAAATATATTATCTGACCAATGTCAGCTGGCACAGTCCTTTTACACACAAAGTCCATTCCTGAAACTATAAGCCCTGAAAATGATTAAAGTTATCAAATGCAGTGAATTTCTACTATGCCTTTGGCTGTGTAGCTGCCAGCTCAGACCCACTGAGGAGGTGGAATGCCACATCACAGGTCTGAAGGTTGATCGCTACGTCCTTCCCATTTAGCACTGCCTGGTTTTAACACGTGTACACCAAAACAAAGGAGGTAACTTTTTTCCCAGTGATGTTTATAACACCAGGGTTTTCTAAGCAAATTTAATCCATCAGATGACATCATGGTAAAGACTTGAGACTTTTTCCACATCACCTGAAGTTTCAGCTCACATTATGTACACCATGGAAAGGCAGTAACATCACACACAATACACACACAGAACACCATTAACAAGCAACTTATCTGCTGGTGGATGCTAGCACTAGCTCTGCCATTCTTTTCTAGGGCAAACTGTCCCTTTTACAGTGGCATCTGGAATTCCCTTAAGTGTAAGGATTTTGCAGCTCAAAACACTTCTAAAACTCTTTACGGCTACCCATCCAGTTACAAAATCCTGTGAAAATTACAGGCAGTCTCCCACGTAAGCATGTGGGTCACTCCTACTAGGAGCTGGAGAGGGCTTGTGTTTAAGATGAAAAGCCCAATGCTGGACATATCCTGGAGGATGTTAGCATAACAAAACACAGAGCAGCCTTTCTACACTGCAGTTCAAATATAGTGGTGATGCTTTAATGTGATGGAGCCTTTAATTGATGGAACCTCTTGAAAAAGCCAACAGAGGAGACAGTCTCAGCCTTTCCACTTAACTGGACCTCAAATTTCAGTAAGAAAAGTCAAAATATGCAACGCCCCAATTCTGAGAACCTTAAAGGCACAATTTAATATGCAACACACAGAAAACACACCAGCACATAGGTGGCTTTCTTGTTTCTCTGAGAGGAGGCTTTGTACCCAGTAGTAGTTGTTCTTCTCAGCCTAATTTTGTGGGTGTCTTCCCCCATACCATGTGTGCCTGGGTCACCAACAACTTGGCGCAAGAGAAAAGGATGATAGAGTCATAGAATGCCTTGGATTGGAAGAGACCTGTAAAGGTCATCTAGCCAAACACCCCTGCCGCAAGGGGGGATACCTTCCACTAGACCAGGTTGCTCAAAATCCCATTCAACCTGACCTTGAAGATTTTCAGGGATGAGATATCCACAACTTCTCTGGGCAATCTGTTCCAGTGCCTCACCATCCTCAAAATAAAGAATTTCTTTCTTAATCTCATCTAAATCTACCCTCTTTTAGTTTAAAATCACTACCCCTTGTCCTACTGCAACAGGCCCTGCAAAAGGTTTGTCCCCAGCTTTCTTGTAAGCCCCCTTTTGGTACTGCAAGGTGCTATAATGTCTCCCTGAAGCCTTCTCTTCTCCAGGCTGAACAACCTCAAGTCTCTCAGCCTGACCTCATAAGAGATATATTCCATCCCTTTCATCGTTTCCATGGCTTTCCTCCATGGCTCCAACAGGTCAATGACCTTTCTGTGCTGGGGGTCTCAGAGCTGAATACAGCACTCCAGGTGAGGTCTCACGAGAGTGGAGCAGAGGGGCAGAATTCCCTCCCCTGACCTACTGGTCGCGCTGCTTTTGATGCAACCCAAGATACAGTTGGTTTCCTGGGCTGTCCACACATTGCCAGCTCATGTCCAGCTTCTCATCCACCAGCACCCTGAAATCCCTCTCAGCTGTTCTCAGTCTGTGTGGATACCAGGGGTTGCCCCAACCCATGAACCTTGTACTTGACCTCATTGAACTTCATGAAGTATATGCATGTGCCTACTTCTCAAGCTTGTCCAGGTCCCTCTGGATGGCATCCCATCCTTCAGGCTTGTCAGCTGCATCACTCAGCTTGGTGTCATCTGCAAACTTGCTGAGGCCATGCTATATCCCACTGCTAATGCCATTGATGAAGGCACTAAACAGTTCTCGTTCCAGTCCAGAACCCCAAAGGGCATCCTTATCGCCAATTGAGCTTTTGAACACTACTGTCTGGATGCAACCACCCAACCAATTCCTCACTCACCAAACAGTTCATCCATCAAATTCATATCTCTCCAATTTAGAGAGAAGGATGTTGTGGGAGACCATGTCAAATGCTTTAGAGAAGTCCAGATGGATGACATGCACAGCCCTTCCCTTGTTCACTGATGTGGTCACTCCATCATTTTCATCCCTCACTGCCAGCACAGCAGCAATTTAATCATGACTATGTTACATCTTGCCCGTCAAAAGCCACTCTACAATTCTGTCTGGTTCCTTTCCTGCCTGGAGAAAGGCATGTAAAGAAAGCAAGGGTATCCTGTCTCTGAAAAACATATTTTTATTTTTTTGGCTATGTGCCAGCCCCCACTTTCTGTTACTGTAAGGGAATATAGCCTTGGAGGGGCTACCTTCCTCCAGTAAACTACTTAATCACTGACCTATGTGGAACAAGGCTCTCACACTCAACAGCATAACTTCAGCTTTGTCAGACACAATCACAGCAACTGACTGGAGAGGCAAGAGAAAGAGCTATTAAAACCAAGTTGCACATTCAGGTCATACAAAATCACTATTTTATTCACAAGCCTTTTAGTTTCACACTATGCCCTCCACGCAAGGAGAAAATACATTGCTCCCGCAGCTGCTGTCACTGCCATAATTTTGGGGGTTTTGACAACAGAATGGCCAATGCAGTGCCAGGCAGGCTGGCAATGATGGGACTCACCCTTCTTAGTGAGACTTCAGTCTCATGGTGATTATGGAGATCTGGTGGGATAGTTCCCATAGCGGAATGCTGCCATGAAGGGCTACATGCTGTTCAGGAGAAACAGCCCAGGAAGGCACAGTGGCGGAGTTGCCCTCTCTGTGAGGCAACACTTGGAATGTATCGAGCTCTGTCTCAGGGTGGATGATGAGCCAGTCGAGAGCTCATGGGTCAGGATAAAAGGGGAGACTAGGAAGGGTGACACTCTGTAGGTGTTTGCTCCAGGCTGCCTGACCAGGAGGATGAAGTGGGTGAGGCCTCCTACAGGCAACTAAAGCAGCTTCAAAGTCACAGGCCCTGGTTTGTGCATCCTGACATCTGCTGGAAAGCTACACAGCAAAGCACAAACAGGCCAGGAGGTTCCTGGAAATCACTGATGACAACTTCCTGTCACAGACAGTGGAGGATCCCACAAGGAATGTCGTGCTGCTTGACCTTACAGTAACCAACAAGGAAGGCCTTATTGGAGATGAAGGTTGGGCGCAGCCTTGGCTGTAGCTATCATGAGACTGTAGAGTTCAGTATTGAACAAGGAGGTAGTAGAGCAGTGAACAAGATTATGACCATGGACTTCAGATCAGCTAACTTTGGCCTCTTTAGAGATATTCTTGCAAGGATTCCATGGGAGCAGGCCTTGCAGGGAAGTGGGATCCAGGGGAGTTAGTCAATAATCAAGGCTCACTTCCTTCAGGCTCAAGAACAATGCATCCCAGTGAGAAACAAGTCAGGCCAAAGGCACAAGAAACCTCTGTGAATGAATTAGGAACTGACATTGCTCAAGGATAAGCAAGAAGTGCACAGCAGATGAAAGTAAGATCAGGCCCCTTGGAGTGAGTTTAGTGAGGTGATCAGGTTAAATAGAAATGAGACTAAAAGGCCAAGGCCCATCTAGAATTAAATCTGGCCAAGCATGGAAAAGATAATAAAAAGGGCTTCTTCAAAAACATCAATAACAAGAGGAAAACAAAGGATAACGTGGGACCGTTACTAAATGGAGGGGGGGATCCTGGTAACAGAGGACACAGAGAAGCCAGAGTTGCTGAACGCCTTCTTTGCATCAATCTTCACTGACAACACCAGCCCTCAGGGGTCTCAGGAGACCAGGGCAAATGAGTGTCAGGGAACACCTAGGCAAACTTGACATCCACAAGTCCATGGGCCCTGACAGGATGCATCCATGGACTGCTGAGAGAGCTGGTGAACACCACAGCAAGGCTGCTCACGATCCCGTTTGGAAGGTCATGGAGATCAGGAGAGGCACCTGAGGGCTGGAAGAAAGCAAACATCACTCCAGTCTTCAAAAAGAGCAAGAACGAAGACACAGGAAACTACCAGCCAGGCAGCCTCACCTCAATCCCTGGAAAGCTGATGGAGTGTCTCATTCTGTAGGCCATCTCTACCCACATGGGAGACAAGAAGGTGATCAGGAGTAGTCAGCACGGGCTCACTAAAAGTAACTCTTGTTTGACTGGGCTGATTGCCTTCTGTGCAGAAACAACTACCTGGATGGATGAAGGGAGAGCAGTGGATATTTTCTACCTTGACGTCAGCAAGGCTTTTGACACGGTCTCTAAGGAAATCCTCATAGGCAAACTCAAGAAGTGTAAGTTGGATGAGTGGAATGAATTCAGAACTGGCTGAGTGGCAGATCCCAGAGGGTTGTGATCAGTGGTACAGAGTCTGGTTGGAGGTCTGTCACTTGTGGTGTCCCCCAGGGTTCTATACTGGGCCCAGTGTTATTTAATTTGTTCATCAATGGCTTGGATGAGGGGATAGAGTCCCTTCTCAGCAAGTTCACTGCTGACACAATGCTGGGAGGAGAGGCGGATACTTCAGATTGTGCAGCCTTTCAGAGGGACCTGGACAGCTTAGAGAGCTGGGCAGAGAAGAACTTACTGAAATTCAACAAAGGCACGTGCAGGGTCCTGCACAGAAAGACCTGGGGATCCTGGTGGACAACAAGTTGTCTATGAGCCAACAGTGAGCCAAGAAGGCCAATGGTATGCTGGGATACATAAAGAAGAGCACTGCCAGCAGGTCAAGGGAGGTGATCCTACCCCTCTGCTCAGCCCTGCTGAGGCCACATCTGAAATATTGTGCGCAGTTCTGGAGTCCACAGTACAAGAGAGACATGGAGCTTCTGGAGCAGGTCCAGCAGAAGTTGGTCAAGAGTCTGGAGAATCTCTCTTATTCTGAGCCTTAAGAAAGGCTGAGGAAGCTGGGCCTATTCAGCCTCAAGAAGATGCAACTATGAGATGACCTCATTGATCTGTATAAATATCTGAAGGGAGGATGTCAAGAGGATGGAGCCAGCCTCTGCTTGGTGGTGCCAAGCAACAGGAAAAGAGGCTACCAGCAGAAATTGATGCACAGGAAGTTCCACCTAAACACAAGCAAGAACTTCTTTACTGAGAGGGTCACCATGCACTGGACCAGATTGCCCAGAGAGGTTGTGGAGTCTCCCTCACTGGAGATATTCAAGAACCATCTGGACACAATCCTGTGCCACGTGTTCTAGGATGACCTTACTTGAGCAGGGAGGTTGGACCACATGACCCATGTGGTCCCTTCCAACCTGATCCATTCTGTGATTCTGTGAAAACTTATTTTTTACAGAGTTGTGCAAAAGACAAAACATAGAGGAGCAATGCCCATACCTGACCATAGTCTGTCCTGAATACGACAACTCCTTCTGCACAGGAATGAACAGTGCTGGGATAATGCTGATTATTTTCTCGCAGCCAGACCCGAGACCCCTGCAATAAGAAAAACAGAGTTATAGATGGCATAACAGAAAAACTGAAAGAAGAATTTCACTCACTATTTTTCTCTGGAAATACTTACAAGTAATAGGAGAGAAAGTGAAAGCGAAATCCAAATAAGCAAATGAAAAAAAAATAAAATAATCTCTTAGCAAGTATTTGTTAGTGTCTACTCGATCAGTAAACACAGGAGAACTACAAAGAAGAGCCTTTTTTTTTTAACAAGTTCCTAAATGCCGGCAAGAGCAGCTGGAGCCAATGCTCTGATTCTCAGAGTCATGTGCCTCATGTTAGCACAAGTAAAATTACAGAGCGGTGTTTGAATTTACACACAGTTTAAAAGATCCGCCCCAAAGCCAGCTGGCTCCCTACCTGTTTATTTTCAACCTCAGTCAGACACTCCCAGCACTTCTATCTTTCACCTTTTTTCTAAACTACTTTGCCCTTTATATGGTTCTCCTCACTTGGCTGCACAACAATGCAGAGGATTAAAATAAAAAAAACAACCAGCAGCAAGCAAGGTTATAAAGAACTGATATCAGCTATGAAGGCATTGGAGACACTATCAGTCAGACACCTAAGTCAGTCTAGTAGAGCAGGTAGAGCTTTATGATGCATCTACCACCTGCCTGCTAGATGCAGCAGTAAGAAAACAGAAGTATCCAGCACTGAAAACAAGGGAGGAAGACCACAGCTGATGCTGCAGCTGCAGGAAAAGCCATCCTGAGTGAGAGCCATCCAAGTTGCTCCTGCATAGGAGAAGACTTTAGCTGGCATGAAAACACTGAGCAGCAGCGACCCACGGCCTAATTTCCAACCCAAATTATACTCCTGCTCTCTTCAGACATCTGGCTCCATATCAGAACAACAGTACTTTAGTGGCATTCAGCAAACTGAGATTTTTTTCACCACCAGAACAGTCAAATATCCTCCTAAAGAAAAAGTAAAGAGCTGGTAGGAAAGTGCTGGGATATACTCTGACAATCATAAGGTTTGGGTGTGCAATCACAGAAAAAAAACCCAATTAAAATAATTTTGAATGCTAGCATCCAAAGGCTGTCCTTGCCTGAATTTTCACACAGAGAAACCAGACACAGAGTCTTTTTAAGATGGAGGGGGTGCAGTCCTGATTAATAATCAAGACAAATACAGATTTTTATTCTGTTGCATATTTAAGGTGAGTGGCCCGTGAGCTTACCCTGGACTTCAGCCACATTACAAGTTACATATGCTTTAGATAATGTTGAATAAACATTATTCTTCTTTCTGTGATGGGACAATAGCAGCACTGAGACAAAATAGTACTCATGGAGAATTTAAAAACTCTTGCTGTTTGGTTTCTCTAAATGGGAAGAGCTCACCTGGACACTGAGGACGAGGCAAGAGCATTCATCTTTATTTTTTCCCACTGCATCTTTTCACAACTACAAGGTTGTCCAGCTCCCAGAAAATTTTTACCTCACTGGTCTTTTCTGCCTCAACCTAATAATCCCACAGAAGCAAGGCACAGCAAAGAGTCATAGTTCGGTTCACAAATTGCAAGGGATTTAATCATGGTGGTTACTGTCACCATCAAGCTCTGGAGACCTGATGGCTTGAGGGGTGGATGCAGGTACTACCATCACTCGAAGCAGCAAAGGGAATTTGGTGCCAGCCTTCCCCCACACAGAGAAATACTTTTGCCAGACTGCTGCTGGGCACTAAGGGTCTGTACTGGTCAGTCTCCACCACCTGTCTCCTTCTACAGGAGCTCAATCCACCTAAATGCAGACATAAACAGCAAAAAAAACCTATCTGTCAAAACGCAGTCAAATACTTCAAGTGCTTCAGGACAACCAAACCCCTGTTATTCAACTGGTTTATTACTTGCCAGCATCTCAGAAGCTCGAGTAATGTGAAGTTTATGCTTTCAAGAGCAATGAAAAGCTTATAAACATTAAGCCACAACAAAATTTGCCAAAACCTCAGCACTGAAAATAGCCTCTGAGGAGGAGGAGAATGTTTTCCATCTTGGAATTAAATAATTAACGCTGCAAATTTTTTTTCTGGCTATGAAGGGGAAAAGAAGGGGCCTGCACAGAAGCCTTCACTTGATTGGACTAGTGCTATAATAGTTTTAAAGCAGGGAAAGGGGTTGATTTAAACAAATGTACATTGTTAGGGGTCAATAGCTCCTATTCAAAGGAGGCTGGAACAATGCAGTTCACAAAGCCAGAGGCATCTGGAATGCAAATACAACAAGTTCCCTGGCAAGGTAGCTCTACAATGAAGTGTCTGTCCATGGGCCTTTCCCTCTGGGTGGGGGCAAAACACAAAGCTCTTGGCAAGAGATACCTTGCCAACTGTGTGAGCTCCAGCCACTGATCCAGCTGCCATCCCTCTGCAGTGCATTAGCCATGCACCAATGACAAAATCTTCACCAGTGCTTAATTTATGGACAAGACTTGGCATACAGGATCCACCTGAGGAAGGACTCCTCTCAATGCACATGGTGGCTACATTGACCTCAGCCTCTTTCTCACGAAGCCAGGTGTCTTGGGTTACTCCCGAGCTCCTGGACAAGCCAGCCTTCTGTGGTAAGAGGGCAAACAAAGCCATGGAGCACTAACTACAGCCCAGTGTTTTTTTATTTCCATGAAGTAAGGCTGTAAAAATACTTGGAATAGTGTTTGTAGAAGAACAGCCATATGCCATCATTCCCGTAGCAAATAAATTTCTCCTGACTGCAAAACTGAAAGGAAATAGCTTTGCAGATCTCACAGCTGCAAGACCACCTGGAGAAGTCCTGGGTCCTCCTACCTCACAGATTTTGCTGCTGAAAATGCAAACACTACTTCCTGTCTTCCTCAGTATTCTGTTCTTGGAGATGACAAAAATCCATTATTTTTTACTTTCTATTGGATACGTATGCTGAAAATCACAAAATTAATGAAGAACTTTACCTCAAGTAAAATGGTGTCGTATTCTTTACAAAACTAATTAACAAGTTAGATTTTGTATGCTGAATAAAATAACTGCACATTAATTACATTTCATATACATATATGTCATATATATGTCATATCTATGAAAAAGCAGATACTGCATAACAACCGTGTTCTCATCTCAGTGCAAATGCTATTCATTCACACCTTATAATGTGAAATCCAGTCGACACATCAATGCAGTTGATTCAAAACAGTTAAAACTGCTTTACATTAAGAGCAATGAATGTAGGTTATGCTGCATCTGCATTCAAAAAGCACATCACTATTAAGGCTTGGCAAAGCAAAAAGGAACAATAGTCAATATGTATTTAGAGAACCTTTTGTTTATGCACCTCAGCAGCTTGGCTCCAAATACAAAGTCTGAGAGACAGGAAGATATGTTATTAACTAGGTCAAGCAGGACATAGCTTTTTAATGCAAAAGATAACCAAAACCACATTCATCTTCATTCCTTCTCTTTCCTAAGTCACAAACCAATGATTATTAAGGAGGGGCCACAAAAAGAAAGAAGTCATCAAGAAAAAGACCACAACTTTGCTAGTTTCATATTAATAGTCAGTTATTGTTCTGAAAACTCACCCTTCCCTGTTGGCCTTGGCTACTGAAAACTCTTAAATTTAGGTACCCAAAAACCTTAACATATTAAGTGCCTGGCCAGACTACTCAGTGGAAAGTTCACTGGAAGCTGAATATCCCTCATTGACTTCAGTTCCTATATGAACCATTCAGCCTCTTGAGCAGAAAACCAGACCTGTTCTTCCGTATCTAAGTCCAGGGAAACAAGCAGTAATGGCCATTTGTCTAATGTGTTGCTCTTTAATTCAGAATGTAGGTCTAGATGCCCTCCTTTGCACTGCCTGGCTTCCCTGGTGCTGCTTTCCATCAACAAAAGGCTTCCATAAGAGCTGGTCATCAGTGGTGGCTGAGTATGGGAACTACTGTAAAGGTCTGTGGTTGCTACTGCCACATGACGTACAAAAGGGAAATAAATGGACACTCCAGAAATTGCTCCAAGGCAGTGCCACCAACAGGCTCCACTTCTCAACAGCCAGGCTACCCCTCCCTGCCAACAGTCAGAATCAGCAGTGTTTATTCAGGGATGATAGGGTGGGAAGGGATGGACAGAGTTACAGTGAAGGACTAGTTGAACCCTGTACATAGTGAGAGAAAGCACAACTTTGTAAGTTTATTTGAAAATGCAATCTAAATTTCAGTTCCTTAAACTCAACTTCATGAACTGATTATCTACATATATCAAGGCATATACTTAATCCATCTTAATGGGGTAAAATTACTTTTCAAACCCTTACAGTAGTATTCACAATTTCCTCAGAAAACACTCAGGGGTAAAATACTAACACCTTCCTCTCAACAAATTTAGCTCTGCCTCTTGAACAATACTGTTTTGCTTTCCTGTTTTAAAGCAGAACAAAGCCATGAAGATGTTTCCATGGGATATAAGGCCAGTTCTGGGGGGGGTCGTTTCCTACAGAACAAAATATCCTTGAAAATGAGATGTTTCTGTTATCTGTCAATCCCCCACATCAGATCAAAGCACCAGCTCTCCTGCTCCTGCAGTCTGTGCAACAGCTGCTGATTAACCTTGAACAGGCTCCATCTCCTTCTGTTTCAGTAACTGGAGATAGCACAGAGCTAGTGACGGTATACTACTTTAAAAACAAGAAACTGGATTAAAATATATATTATTACTGACTTGAAAGGGAACCAGAATAAATTTGTACCTTCCTCAGCCCTTTGAAGGCACTAGCACTTCTTATAAGACCACTGCTTCATATAAGATAGTATTTTTAATATAAATTTTAAAAAAAACCCCCAAAAAAACCACAAAACATAAACAACAGCACAAAAATTTTTATCTTCCAGTTATGCCCAACACAAACAGCACACAGACACTACCCTCAATATACGCAGGTGGACAAGCATGTTCATCTGCTGCTGCTGTTGAGTGTGAAGACACCCATCACTAATAGACCTCACTCAAAAGCCAAAAGGCAATTCCATCAAAAAGCAATTGCACTTCTCTGCTAGAGCTCTGAAGATGTGGTTTCCAGTTCTTGAGGCCAACAGATTTCCGCAAAGCTAGGAAGCAGCAACTTTATCATGCGCTCAAAAGCAAACCCAGCAAGAAGATATCATCAAGTCTTTTTGGAAGAGTTACTAGTATTGCTACAGTCTGAGTTAGGACTTTCATGAGAGATTCAGCAAACCTGTTTTGACAAGTTTAGCAAAATACCTTTTTTCACTTTCAAGATTGCCTAACCCATACCCTGGCAACATGGCTGCAAAAACATGACAGTGCAGGACTTTGGAAAGCCTATTGCCATTATTGGTTGTGGTCAAGTTAGGCTGCTAGCAGACAACAGCTTCTTCTCATGCCTGCAAATGTAGGTGAATAAATAACACTTTCTGTGCAGTCGAGACAATGGCATTTCTGATTAATTCTGAAATTAAAAATCATTGCTCTAAGTATTACTTGGCAACTGACCATGAATAGAACTGCAAAAATGAGGAAGCAGGGAAACACATACAGCAACTTTTCTCTATCTACTGGATCTACAGTTTCAGGTCCCACTTTACATCATCATCATCGTCATCGGGTATCACAGACTTTCTTGGCTTAAAGCACTGCCTCCACCACTCTCCTTGCTCCACTTTAGCTTGGAAGGAGGAGGCAGGATTTTAATCTGTTAAAATTCAGTAAGGAAGATAAGTAATTCAAAAAGACAACATGTAGGTGAGGAGAAGTAAGAGGAGACAGCTACTGATGACATCAGTGAGATATAGGGAGTACATGGCGAAAAGAGCTTGGGGCAACTGTACATCTTTCCCTCAGGGTCTGCATCAGGGCAGGGGGTAGCAGTGGGCAGGCAAATGACAGACATCCTGGCATATTCATGTTCATCTTAAAAGTAGCACATCATTCTCTCTCCTTATTTGAATTCTTGAAGAGGAATACACCATACATTCAAAAACCCCTTAAAATTTATCCTGAGAATCAAACCAGCTCTAACTCTGCCTCCACAGATTTCAATAGCAGTTGCAGTTCCATCGTTGACAGCATGGTTTTGTCAAGCACTCAATATTTTTTTCAGAAACATTTTTTTCAGAGTCATTTTTTAATTAATTGCAGTCATGACCACAAATGCAAAAACACATGAACAAAACAACAGCAACAAAAAAACCCCAACAACAAAGCCAAACACAAGAATTCCAACAGGTATTTTAAGGAGCACAGCACTGAGGAAGGGCAGTGCGCAAGAAAGCAGCAGGGGAAGAGAGACTCTCCACTAAGAACCGCTCACCAAAGCCTACAGCAATGCAGGAGTAGTTGTCCCAGCACGACTGCCCAAACAAGCCAATTTCAATCATCACTAGCTTCTGCTTACATACTCTTTGCCACATCATCTAGTCAGCTCTTACACTGCTGTGCAGCTCTGCCAGTGACTCAGGGAAAAGGAGAAGAGTCTGCCAAAATGCCTGTAGCTCATCCACCATGCCTGGTTGTGCCTGGCAGTCCCCAGTCCAAAAGCTGCCAGCTTGGCAATGTTTTTCTTATGCTACATGACATGCTTATAAACTCACATCAAGGGGAAGAAGGATTTTTAAGTCCACATGTGTGAGAAGTCATGCTATCATTCTCTTCTTCCCTGCTTAAGCTGCCCTCTTGGGACTGGGGTTTCAAAGAGTGATGAGGCAAAGCAATGGTAGAAATTTCTTCACTACCCTCTTTGTTGGGGCTCAGCCACACAGCTTCACTCTTCCTCAGAAACTTTGCCCTTAAAAACTCCCAGGTACCACATTGTCCTCTGCCACAGGTTGCTAACCATCTCAAAACCACTTTGCACAAGTTTTGTAAAACACCCAAGCAATTTTTTCCACCTTCCTCTCACCCCTCCTGTCTGGACACAGAGCAAAGGCCAGGCAAGGCGACTCACGAGCACCAGTCACGGGGCATGGGAGAGACCAACCATTCTGAAACAAAGTTTAGTTTGAGACTGAACTTGAGATATGTTTCTCATTAACTGTCTGTAAAGCCCAAGTAGAGTCTTGTTTGCAAAATACAAGCTTCTGCTTCCAAACATACATGTTCAGCCTGATTTCAAAACATTTTGTTTAGGAGGAACATCCTGAGTACTTCAAAGCTGATTAAGTGGAAAAAGAAAAAACATTCGTTTTGGCACATTTGTTCTGAAGAGAAGCATTTACCATTTACCTTCATGAGACATTAGGATTTTCATTAGGTTCATTGGTCAAGCACTGTTCAGTTCCTAACACTGTTCTCTACGTACCTGGATATGGAATTTAGAAGAAGATGCAGTATGAAACAACTATATAGTAGTACTAGCTCTTGCACAGATGCTAGTTGTGCTACACAAGCCGGGACATGCCCTTGTCTAGGAGGGCAGTATTGTGATTCAGCCTGATTTGAATTTGCAAAGCAGATGAAATTTCTGATCAATATACATTTTCTACCTTTGAACACTCTTTGTCAACTATCTCATTTTATTCTGGTAGTATTTACCAAAGGCTTCTTGCATCAAGAAGCATCACTGATACAACACCAGTGTTGCACCTAAAAGCAAGCAGGAGGAATTGCATTTAGCAAGGCAAGGACTATTCCTGGCTTCTAGGAAGCTCAGTGTTCCCTTTTTCTTTTTTTCCTTTCTCATGCCAAAGCAGCAGCCAATTCCAGGAAAGTATACCTTTACTCAAGTGGGATTCTGGTATGAAAAAACTAATCCATATTAAACAGCAGACTGTGTAAAGTAACAAGCATACTTAAAAATTATTCCCAAGAATAGTACCACAGCTTTCACTTTTCAATTTACTGTCATAGAAGCACAAAAGGTTCCACTTTAGTTTTATATTCCATATTGCCAGTTTTCATGATCCTTTTGCAGGTCTGAAAACATTAGAGGGATTTTTTGTAGTTTGTTTATGTCTCCCTGTAACTCAAAAATATCAGTTTACACATGAATAATTTTTGTGGGTTGAAGTAGGGATGGGCAAGCAAGGAAAGTATTTCCAGACTCAACTGTTGCAAAAAACAGCTGTAAGATCTGAGCCAGAAGACAAAAGCAAACTGACCCACCCAGACCACATTCTTTGTAAGTGGGTTGGGGTATTTTCCCTCCTCTCTTCTTCCAAGCTCCATATTTGCTTGAAATTAAAACTCAGGAATTTTGGAGAGACACAGTTCACACTTTGGTGTGATAAGACTTAGCAAAACTTTATTCCAAGACTAAGAAAGTAAGTGTGAAAAGGAGTAAGAAAAGAGAATAATGGACCACAGTTCTTTCATTCTTTTATTAATAGAAACACTGATTATTGAAAACGGGAGAATCTTAAATGTCAGGTCGAAAGTTTTTTTGCAAAGTTGTATTGATCCCCTACATTGAATTTACAATTGATGATTCAGTATGCTTCATCTCACTTGGCAGCTTTGCTTTCACAATATGATCACTACATATCTCTCTCTTGCCACAGGGACACAAGTATTAAAAGTATGTATTTACACTGAATTATTTCTTTACATTGGTAGTTCATGCTTCAGTTTGGGTGGGGTTTTGGGGTTTTTTGTTTTTTGTTTGGTAGGGTTTTTTTGTTGGGTTTATTCTGTTTTTTTGTTGTTGGTTGGTTGGTTTTTTTGTTTTTTTCAAATCAAATTTTGGCAATCTATATGGAGTTTACCCTACAAAAACCAGAACCCTTTGCTAACTTTGCCTACCTGTGATGTCCTTCAGATGTCAATAGGACCCTGAATATAGGCAAACATCTGTAGAACAAGGACTTACTATGGTTAATACCCAATAGAGTACAGAAACCGGGAGAAACAGATGAAAAACACAGTTGGTAAATTAGGATGTGCTGTTGGACCTGTACAGTAGCCTTTTCAACAAGCATTTCAGCCTTGCCTTTCTGAAGCCCATGTGACCGCTCTGACCTCTTGCTGAGGAACAAATCCCAGCTACACTTTGACCGCAGGCAGTTGAGAGGTTTGGGCTGCTCAGACCTTGGCAGTCGGAGCTCAGGTCCTCCATTCCCACGAGCCACAGCGACTCACCGAGCAGCTTCCTGCTCCATCCTGTTTATACACCCTGCTACAAACCAGGGGCAGGATTCAGGACAAGCACCCCTTCACAACAACAGCTCCAACAGGTGAGACACTTGGGCAGCGCAGCAGCCTGCCCCACACACGTGTGGTCCCTCAGGGCAGGCACAAGGCAGCGCCCCACAGCTCAAAGGCACGATCAGCAGCCCAGGGAAGCTTGCTGAAGATTAAACACGTCATGTCTACACCTAGCCAGGAAAATGTGGGTTTCTGGCCTGCAGCAAGTGGGTAGCAGCAGCACTGAGGCTCATTTGGGAAGCTTGGGCAGACATTATCAAGCCTTGGATAGACATTATCAGGCTTGCAGCATCATACAGAACGGGTCCAACATGGGTTACAAAACAAACTTGAGGTGGTGGGGAACCAGGACCACATTCTCAGGACCTAATCATCCTTAAAAATTAAATAAATTTAAAAACTAAAAATCCAGCAGGTAAGCAGGAGGGGAATC
The DNA here is from genome assembly GCF_020740725.1 of Corvus hawaiiensis. NCBI lineage: Eukaryota > Metazoa > Chordata > Aves > Passeriformes > Corvidae > Corvus > Corvus hawaiiensis. Next base: position 80,231,243 of record NC_063213.1, on the reverse strand, counting down.
ACACTCCTCTACATCTGAAGCCCACTGTGCTGCCTGACTTCTAGAAGCAGGTTTGGAAAATAGGATGACACCTTTGCCAGGGCATGGATGTCCAAGTGAATGGCAGGCAACACAGCATCCTCTGTGCTCTCCCTCCTTGCCTTTCATGCTTCAGATGAACACTGAAAGAGCCAACACTGCCACCAAAGTCCTAAGCTGGAAGGCTAATGTTAGCAACTTCCCACACTAATTTGTACACTGCAAACCACAATAATCACTGAGGAACTCCAAATTGCCTGCCTGGAGATCACCTGATGAAAACACAACCAATTAAGCAAAACATAACGGCACACTTTATCATTAGAGGGCAGAGCACTGGCTTATTCCCATGCACCCGAGGCAGAAAGGCTGGCGAGCGCAGCGCACACTCCCGGGGAGCACGGGGGATGCAGAGGTGCATTGCTGTGCGTGCTGAGCACTGCCTGGGCTCAGCCTGGCTCCTCACACAGAACATGTGTGACCAGCCTCACTGTGGGAAAGGTTTTGTAACTCAGAAGGACATGTGCACTTTTTATGGTGCGTAATATCTGATGCCTTTTGCCCTCTGACTTTCTGGAGCTCACTGCCTTGCATGTAGCAATGAAATGCACACCTTAAAAACCAAAAGCAAGCAGGCAACAGAGTTTTAATGAAATCCCAGCAGTTTATGAAAGCGTTCACAACACACTAACTAATGGGTATTGTACTTCTACACAGAAAAGGGCAAGATTGTTTGCTGGAGGGTTATGGAAGCTTTAGTCAACAGAACAGAACTAGGTACCTCAGTAAAAGAGTAATCTGGGAAACACTGTTTAAATAGATTTTCTCTATTTTTAGAAGAGAGGGAGTGGTGGGAAACGAGTTGAAGGGTGACCCTCACTTAGAGTCCCCAGCACACCTGTGAGGAGACACACAAGTCCACACACATATGAAAAAGAAAGTTTATTCCACTTTCCATTTATTTTAGAATTAATTCACACTTCCAGCATCTGGAAAAAAGATGCTAAGAGGACTCTCTGAAATTATTGCACCTACCTACAGTCCTGAAGAGTGTCCTTTCTTCCACTTACCTAAATCATCTTTTGTTTTCTCCTGCCTATCCTGATCAGCATTTTGGGATGCCTGGGAGGAAACACTCCCTGAGACTTTGGTGGACACTTCTGTTGGGCCTGGAGCAGACAGGAGAACTGCTATCTCTTCCCATCTCCTCCTTCTCCAGTGATTACCTCCTTCCCTTCCTTCCCAGGTCAGGAACCCAAAAAAGACTCCCAACAAATTTTAGAACCCAGCCATGAACAGAGATGTAAAACACGTAAGATTTGATTACTGTTGTCTTTCAATGTATTTCAATTTTCTCTTGAAATACGAAGAGAATGTGTCAAATTGCAAAGGACACAAGCCTATAACCTTAAATAACTTGCTATTTAATTCAAAATTCATTATTTCTAAGTAGTTTATAAATAGGATCTACCCTACCGACCCTAAAACAAACACAAAGGTGTCAGTAAATATGAAATAGCTTCTTATGAGTTACTTCTCAAACCTATGATCATATGTTTTTAAACAAAAATAAATTGCAACAGGCAGTTAAAAAACACCTAATTCACTTCACCAACACACAGGACAAGGAAAATTAGGTGGCAGTAGTGGAAGAGAAATTTAATCCCAGCCCAGTCTCTTTCTCAGCTGTTGCACAGTATGAGTAGAAGACTGTCAATCAGGGCTAATCTCCACTTTCCCAGAGGCAATGTGATACCAAAGCAGGCTGCACAGGTGGCATTTCACACCACTGTAATACAAGCAGAAGGTGCAACTCAGTACACAAGAGAGTTTGGGATCCATATTGAAGGAAAATTTAGCAATTAAGTTCATATAGTGGGTAAAGTCAGAAATTCATGAAGTTCAGATAAAAGGCAGCATTTCCTGCATGCACTTTGAACACTTCCGCATTTTATCAACTTTAAACTTCTCTCAGAAACAAGATGATGCTTTGCAAGGCTTCTCACTGCAGAGCCTGGTCACTGCTGATGAATACCAATGGTATGCAGCAGTTGCAAGGTAAAAAGGCAGCCTGGAACACTGCATTCATTATAGTCAGCCGCTCAAGGTCACAACCCTCTGGAAAGCAATCTCCTGCTTTTTTGCTTACTCCACTTCTCCCTGACCAGATACATTTCCTTGCAGTAATACTACCCTTATTAGGGTATCTGTTTAGACTCTTCTGCACTTGTGCAACTATAAAATGAAACATCTACAGGGCAAGTCAGCAGAGTCACTATGGCAAGTCATTATTGCTTTTACTGGCATTTTTCCTACATAGTAATTTTAAAAAAATTTACTCCTTTGAAGCTCATTCACTACTGAACTGTCAGAAGGGAACACCTTTAGTAGGAAACACAGAAACAGAGCATGTATTTTATATGAGCAAACCTTCTTTCCTCCTGTCATAGACACTTGCACATCACACGCTGGACAGAACCCTGTAATTGCCTATTGTTCTGTCTCATCCATAGACAAACCCCCAAGGCAGGTCATACAAAGCAGCTCACAGGTTCCTTGGATGTGCAGTGACACACCTTTCCTCATGGCTTGCAGCACCTTTCCAAAGCAGCTTAAACTGTACACCCCACCTTTCAACAGAAAGGTGCGGCACGTTTCCTCATTTGCAGGCACACCTAGAGATCTGACGCATTCCCATTCTGCATCCTTGTTTCCATGACAGGGACAGACATCTACTGTATGACTCTGTATTTGAATGGTTTTTTTTCTTTCTTTCTTCAATGCATGTTTACAAAAGCTGGTAATTGTCTAAAGGAAAAATGACTACCTCAACCTAGTGCTTGTGTCAGGAGCAGGAGAAGCAGAAACACAGAGAAGTTGCTTCTGTAATTTTGTTTGCTCACATGCATGTTTTCCTGTGCAGCAGGTTGCAGAAGATTTAATCCAAAACTAAACCACAAAGCAATTAGAAGAGCTTAACCAAACAGAAGTGATTTAAAGCATTACCCCCTGACAAAATAGGCATTTATCTCAGAGATAACCAGGAGTAAGGAAATGCATCTGGGTCCAGACTCTCTTCTAGTTTACTACGTCCAGCACGCAAAAGCATAAAAAACCCAGGGCTGAACAGCTACATGCCTGTCAGCAGGCAAAGGACCTCCTTAGCCAAATGATTTTGACTATACACTGTAATCTCCTAGAGATGCACCATTCATACATCAAGGTGGGAACCCTTTGCAGCTAAGCTCTTCCCATTAGCCAAGGGGATTAGCTCAAGCAAGCAGTGAAGGATTGCTGCAACAGAGAGGAAGAATTTTCTCCCCCCATTTCTCCAGGATCAGGTCTGAAATAAGATCACACCCTTTACTAACGGATGTGACCTACTTGGGTCAAGACACCAAACTCAAGCAGGGAGGAGATCCCACTCCCTTCACACAAACACCTGCCAGCTGTGACTGACAGTCCCATTTTGCCCAGCCTGGAACAGTCTGCAAGTGCCAGCTGTGGAAAGCTGTGCTTCCCCAGATTAGAAAAACTGATGCAAGACCAGAGGAAGGGCTGGCAAGAACACAGCTGCTTTGAGACAGAGATATATGAGACAAATAACAGCCATGAAGATGACTCGGAGTATGGAGCAACTCTCCTATGAAGACAGAGAGTTGGGGTTGTTTAGGCTGGAGAAGAGAAGGCTCCAGGAAGACCTTTTTATGGTCTTCCAGTACCCAAAAGGGGCCTACAAGAAAGATGGAAAAAGACTTTTTAAAAGAGCATGTAGTGTAAGCACAAGGAGGAATGGCTTTAAACTGAGAGGGCATGTTTACATTAAATGTAAGGAAGGAATTCTTTACTGTGAGGTTGTCCAGAGAACCTGTGGATGCCCCCTGCCTGGAGGTGTTCAAGGATGGGTTGGATGGGACTCCAAGCAACCTGGTCTACTGAAAGGTGTCCCTGCCTGGGGAAGGGAATGGCACATGCAGAGGATGGTGGGAATTAAATGATTTTTAAGATCCATTCCATCCCAGAAAATTCTATGACTCTATGATATTCAAAACTGAAATTCAGCAGTCTTTAAGGCTGGTGAAAGTAACGAAACGAAAGCAGAGATGTAGGGGGTGTGACACATTTGCATATGAAGCAGAAGTATCTTTCTGGTGAGCCCAGCATGTACCAACAGGCACGGGATCAAGCTGCTGGCAAGAGCTAGCAAGAATATAGCCAAGAGCAAGCTTCTCTTTCCACTCTAGACATCTTGTCTTCAAGAAGTAGTTGTATTCCAATATACATTATCCAATACCTCAGACTACCCACAGACTAACATAAAATTACAGAATCATTTAGCTTGGGAAAGACCTCTGAGATCATTGATCACTCAAGCACATCCCTAAGTGTCACGTCTACACATATTTTAAATACCTCCAGGGATGGTGATTCCATCACCTCCCTTGGCATCCTGATCCAAAACTTGACAACACTCTTGGTGAAGAAGTTTTTGCTAATTTCCAATCTAGACCTTCCCAGGTGCAACGTGAGGCTGTGTCCTCTTGTCCCATCATTTGTTACTTGTGAGGAGAGACCAACCCTACCCAGCTACCACCTCCTCATGGGTAGTTGTAGAGAGACACCTCTATCAGGCAACAGACAGAAAACACACAGATCACAGAGCAACTTTCAGTCTGACAAAAGCATCATCTTCTCCTACAAGGTAACTGGTCCAGTAGATTTACACATCCCTGCTATACCTCTCCCAGCTTCCCCCCTCACCCTGCCACCCAAAAGGTATGCTGGAAGCTATGAGTCAACACACTGGACAGCAGGTTCTCACGAGCAATCCTCATTGGCCCTAAATCTCAGGGAACCATGACTTTTCTCTTTAGTTACCCCTGAAAGTGCGTCTACTCAGGAGCACAAACCTTTACATGGCAATTCATTTTACTTTGCAATGAATTACATCAACCAACTCCTCTGTAAACAACAGCCTAGACAATTCAATAAATATCTGCTTCTCACAGCGTGGTGCAGTTCCCCAAGTCTGTGAGACCTGGGAGGACTTTGCAAGCTTTCCATCACAAGGATGATGCTTTAAATTATCTATAAAGAAGCTGACTGCACAATAATTTCAAGTCAAATTATCAGTGTGCCTAAATTAAAGAGCAAGTGCAGCACTCAAAATGCAGTATTACTGATTCTTCCCTGCCCAGAGAGGTGCTTTTTCTTAAATAAAAATAAAATAAAGTTTAAAATTTAAAAAAAAAACCCCACAAAAAACCCAAAACCAAAGCAAAAAAATCCACCAAAAGAAAAAAAACCAAACAACACACAACAAAAAAACCAAACAAAAACCAAAAACCAAACCAAAAAAAACCCCAAACCCTAAAAGCAGAAGAAATAACCCAAACAAAACTCTAAGCAAATGAGCTTCATCGTATGCCTGCAGAAGCTCAAACTGGGAATTTTCCATGACTGCTTTACACAGTGCTATAAAAATGTATTTAGTTGTACATACTCATAATCAGATTTTTATGGCACAAAAGAATGCAAGTCTAAAACAAACATAAATGCCTTCCTCTGCCTATACACAAGCAGTATCTTTTACTACTTTTCATGCTAATAATAAAGTCACTCCTCATATTACGATGCTGTGAACAAAAAAAACAACCAGCTATTTGTTCTCTTTGGGTGGTGGGTTTTTGTCTTGTTTTGTTGGGATTTTTTAGTAACTCTAAGGTAAAGTGACCTAAACATTACTAAAAAAACAACTTTCCCACAAATGCTGAAGCATGGAATTGTGCAAAGAGAAGCATTTTTGGCTAATTAGCGTAGAACAGAAGAGAATTCAGGAAAACCTCCTTGGTCAGAAAGAGCACATGCTTGATTTCAGCTGATGTGAATGTGACATACACCCAAGAATGAATGATTGCTTCTTCAGCCCAGACCTCCTCTGGGAAAAATGCTCCAATTTGGTCACCTGGAGGGGCACTCATCCCTACTGAATTACTCTCAGAAATGTAATTTCAAAAAAAGGTGAGTATTTTCAAGCATGTTACTAATTATTCATACTGCTTTAGCCAAAATTTTATTTTTACTCTTCAAAAAATAAACACAACAGTCTGTTACCACTAATCTCAGCTGCAAAACAACTGAGAAGCATCTTGCTCATGATTACCAAAAAACCCAGCCTCACAAGACAGTTCTGCTGAAGCTGGTGGCTCAAGCACTCCTGAACTCTAGGAAATAGGAAACACCAAAAGCCGCTTAGGCTTTATTCCAAATAAATGTTGCAGTAGCAATGCATTCCATCCCTCCACTGCCAGCTCAGTATTAGCTTCCTCCAGGCTTTTGCTTGGCTGGTCAAAAAGACTTGGCCTTAAACAGAACCAATTTTCTTTTTAAAGAAGTCATAAATCATCATCTCAAAGTGGAGCAATAACTTTCTGCTTACCGCACATACTACCTCTAACCCGCGATGCAGCATATGAAATACTTCATTCTGCAGACAGGAACAGAGATTTCCTCACCTCTAAGGAAATTAATTTTGAGTCCTCGGAGCTCCATACCATTTTCATGTGCACAGTGGAAAACACTGCAAGCCGCAGGGACTATGTGCCTGCTCCTCCTCCACGCAAGTCACCCAGACCTTGGCCCCCTGCTTAGCACAGGCGGTAGATCTGGTTTTATTTGCATGGGCGCAAACTCCCAAGGAGGGCAAGAGCCTGATTTATACACTACACCTCTCCACCCAGTGAAAGGGAAAAAACATACTGGAAATGGAAAATGTTGTAGTGACTGGACAACCATGACAAAAGCAGAGTGAAGCTTTTGTTGAGGGCTGCAGGACTTTGGCACATGCAGCAATGCAGTTTAAATCACTCAAATCCCACGACAGCATTCACATGACGTCACCTCCCCCCCCGCTTTGCTCACAAATCACTCTTCCTACAATTTCACTGTTGTTCCAAGTACCAACTTGTCTTTATTTTGAAGAAATCAATATAATTTCATCATAATTCTAGCTGCTTGCTAGTAAGATGAGCACAGCTCAATTCTGGCAGCGTCTTTATCACTGAACATGTGTCTTTTGAAGAGAGCGCCGATACAACATTGTTTTGCTCACATTTTCATCTTCATCTTCAGACAGACACGAGAGTATTTGTTTATGCATAAATGTGACCTTCAGAACCTCTGTGTATATTTTCAGATATACACATGGTTTCACAATGTTCTTTTCTTGTAGGAGTTAAATCCACACCTCATGTTCACATAAGCAAGATCCCATTTGTACAGGATAACTACAGGATCTAGGCCCATAGCTAGAAGTATGAAGAGACACATGCTCCATTTTCATTCCTCCAGATCACATTAAGACCCACCTCAAACATATCCAACTTCCAGAGACGATACACAACTTCAGACAATTTGGAAGAAGCTTGTTCAGGGATTTTTAGCCTAATACGCTGTACAAGTCTTTCCCTCAGATAAAACTTTTTGTCTAAAAATGATTTATGGACACGCTTACAGAAATAGAAGATGTGAATCATTCAGTGGTTCTTCTCTTGCGAAAAAAAAAGCTTCCAGCAGGAGTTTTCCCCAGCAAGTTGATTCTCGAATACTCAAGACTGAGCATGGGCTGGTGATGGATCACCCCGAGTGCACACACATCCACACCCGCTGTTCCCGAGGCAGCTGCATGAGTAACACAGACCGTGCTGTGCCACAGGTGTGGAACACTGCTTGCCCTGTAAAGCACAGTTACTGCTTTACACAGTAATGTGTAATGTCACATGCAACTTCTTCCTGCTCATCTGGAGGAAAGAGCAATGTCCAATTCTTTTTTAAGTCTATTTTCTGTACCATGTTTCCAACTTGGGATTTTTACTCCTAACAGCAGCTCTCATGATACCATCTGTCCCTGAAGGACAAAGGCTGATGTGTAATTACTCCTATCCAGCCCTGAGGCAATTCTATTTCATTGGTAGAGGTACGAACTACATGGCACCCTCTCCTTTACTCCCAACTTCATACACTACTCTGCTCCCTCTCCAATAAATTAAAGGAAACATAATTGAACTCAGTCTTCTCTGTGACAGCATGGTAGCAGTATTTGTACTCTTTTGGACAGTTTCCTAAAAAGCCAAAAAATCTCCTCTGGGTCTTGTAGGTCAGTTTTGAACATTTTCCCTACAAAAGGCACCACAGGTAAATGTTTTTCCATCAGTACATGCCATGCCCAGTATCGGTAAGGAGACAGCGTGGCAGCTTCATTAAAAGAAATAAAGTAGAAATAAAAAACTGATTTCTGTCTTTCCAAGGACATGTCTGCAATAAAAGCAGCTCTACAGTCAATGTACAAATGAATGCAACAACGATCCTGAGATGGGTTAAAAAGCAGTGGTAAGTTAGACAAGTCACCTGCTAACAGAGACATGATTGTGGCAGAGGCCTCCTGCCCTCATCCCTGACAGGAGGCCACGCCACCCACTGCTGCCCACCTGGGAGCTACGGCAGCAACGCACAGGGGCCCCGCAATGTGCACTGCAGTGAGTGGGACAGCAGGTTTGCAGAAGCTGTGCTCGGACCATGGTCCCTGCTACTTGAATATAACTTGTACCAAGATCAGCAGTAGTTACCTCATGGATTTTAATCATTTTCTCCTGGTTACTGTTAAGTGGATTTTTGGGAGTTTCCTGAGTTCCAACAGATACAGTGTTCACAGACTCACAGACAGGTTTACGTTGGAAGGGACCTTTAAAGATTATCTAGTTCGACCTTCCCTGTCACAGTTAGGGACATCTTTCCCTAAATGTTCATTAACTCTCCCACAGCAAGCTTGGACTGTGACGTGTACGAAGCCACTTGCACCCAGCTAGAAATGAAAACAGGGAGGTATTTCAGAAAATGCTTGATTTTAAACACATTATGACCCCACTCTTACTCAGGTGGAACTGTGCCCCATATTCATCCTGGGATTACCATGTCTTTACTTATTTTAAGTAGAGCAACACCAGGAGCTAAATTTCCATGGAAAAAATTACACAATCCAGTACTGTGCAGGTCAAGGCGCCAAATTTTAGAAACCCAAGCCTCAACACTAACTCCCACAGCTTGTTTTGGGTTCGTTACCTTTAGACATGATCACATAGCTTAGCTATAGATCACCAAAACCCTAGAACTCTTCTGTGCCTTTAAACCTACCCACCCACAAGCCTTTGCTTAGCCAGCAACTTCCTGCTCCTGCCCAGTCAGAATCCACTATTGTAGCCGCTTGTTTGGGAACTGCCAACATCTGCTGATAAGAGAAGCAAAACTCACAGACTGGGAACAGGCTACTCACCTGCATCCCCCATGGCTCAGGAGAGACCTTAATAACAGTCCCCTCAGCCTCAGAAGAGCTGCTGGGCAAAATGCACACAGGGAGCTGGGAGCCACAACAAGTAGGACACTCCATGCTAAGCTTTGGACTCAGGATAAGCCCAAGAGCATCGCATCTTTATTATTACTTTCCAAAGAAGCCTGACAAATGTAACACGTCCACAAACACACTTGGCATTAAAGGGGAAAGAGGACATGACACGTGCCACTGCTCAGTCAGCCAACACCAAGGCAGAAGAAACCTAGGTCTGAAGATGAACATTCTAGTTCTGCACCACTAAGTCAAAGAGAGGTTAATTATTACTTGGCTATTCAGGCAAGCCCCCAAATTCTTCACTTAATTGGGCCAAAACACAGCTAAGTGTACAAGGGAGCTGCTTTTTAAACAAAGACTTTTAAACTAAAAATGTAATTTGTGGGATCAGTACTGTACACAGTGCAACAAAGACACAGAAAGACCCAGACTGTACTTGGTGCACTTCTGAATAAGGTTAATCCCAACACCTGGAGCCTAGAAAAAACAGCCTTCTGTCTGAAGTCTCACCCAAGCTCAGCACGGAGCCCCTGGAGTCTTCAAGACTCTGCCAGGGTCCCCAGGGCAGTCTCAGTGCATTGCTACTTCAGGCTGGTTTGTTGCATCCTCCTCACTTTCATGGCTGTTGTCCCCAAGGAAGAAAATCAGCCTGCTCCTTCACGAGGTTGCAAATCAGGTTTTATTTTGCAAAAGACAAGGCCAATTGACCCACAGGTACCCACTAGCTACTCCCTACACCATTTCCATACTGCTCACATGACCACAGATACGGTTAAAAACTAAATTCAGAGTTTTATCAGAACTGTAAATGTACTGACAGAATAGACACTGCCCTGCAGGGAACACAACTTACTAAAAGTGAAATGATTCATAAACTCATGTATTTATTTCAGACTGGGGCCAAACAGCTGTCGTCACTTACGCAAGTATGCTTGAAAACTTTCCTTTGAGCAGAAAACAGCACAAGTGGAGCTATTTTTAAAGCCATATAAATAATGGCAGGGCATGACATACCTTAACTTTTTACCACATGGTAAAGATGAAAAACTGGAACAACCTCTCTCTTTTATCCGTCTGAGGGCCTAAATGAGTAACTTTATTTATAGCCACTAATGGCTACTACTTCTGACCTTATTTTTTCTCCTCAACAAACCAGCTTTCCATCAGGGAATTTAATCTTTCAGCAATTCAGTCATTTCTGTTATTCTTGCTCAGTATGGCTTTTGAGCTGTGAACAAACTTCCCAGGTCACTGGGAAAAATAAACAAACAAACAGCTTTTTTTTTTTTTTTTTTTACTGCTTCAGTTAATTCCAGCTGCAAAGGTCAGAAAGAGGGAGAAGATACACAAACCAATCACATTTTTTGCTTCTAAATAACCTCGAAGCAATTCATTGCCATATATTTCCTCCTGTGCAGACACAGCAGCTGTGCCAAATCATTTACTTAAATTTAAGAAATGGAAAAAACACATGCAATATACAAGAATGGTAAGTAACATCAGCATTAGCAAGGAACAACAGGTTAACAGAAGGCACAAATATCCTGTTTTACATCTACACCAGCAAACAATACAAGGTATTCTCTTCCCCCACACCTTTCCTCTTCATTGGTACATAGGGAAAGGAAGGAACAGCACAGCATTGCAGCTGGAGTACAATAAAATATGACCAGCTAAATAAATATACACACCCACAAAGGAACCAGCACCTTACACAGTCACACCTTTGAGCTTACTGACACAACCTTTTCTTTTTCAAAGTACATACAAGGACCTTCCCGGTGGTCTCAGACCCTTCCACAAGTGAAGATGTAAAGAGCAAACATCCCAATGGTCTCAAGTACAGACTACCTTCAGCAGCCTCAGCAGCAAAGCATCTGCCAGGTGACAGAGATCTCTTGAAATTTTTCCCTAACAGTTACAAAGATCTGATAAAAATCCAGCTCTTTCCTGAAAAAACAAGTGCTAGTACCACGATTGGACTTCTGGAGAGAAAGAGCCACTTGCTGACTATTAGTTCCTCCGGTAGAGTGTCTGGAACAAAATGAGTGGAAAAGATGATCACATGGTAACAAAAAGTAGGAACTTCAGTGTCAATAAAACCACAAAGGGCAAATTTTATTAAAGTAATTTTTGCCACCCACAAAGCACTACTAACAAATGCCAAAGTCCTATTTTTTGAAAGATATTTTATTGCAGCTTTCTTGAGGAAAAAAAACCAGATTTCTCCAATATGCCTACACCACACTATCCAGAAGCACATCATTGCTCAATACCACTAAACAAAAGATGTTTAAAAAGACCACTATAAAATGCAAGGCTTTCCAAAATTTTGGCAAAATTTTAAAATGGAAGGACTCCCTCAAAGGAAGAGAGGCCCTGCAGAGAGACCTAGACAAATCAGAGGGCTGGACAATCACCAATCATATGAAGTTCAACAAGGGAAACTGCTGGATTCTGCACCTGGGATGGGGGAGCCCTGGATGCATGTGCAGGCTTGGAAGCAAGAAGCTGGAGAGCAGCACTATGGAAAGGGACCTGAGACTCTTGGTGAATGGCAAGTTGAATATGAGTCAGCAGTGTCCTGGCAGCCAGGAGAGTCAAGTGTGTCCTGGGGTACATCGGGCACAGCATCGCCAGCCGGGCAAGGGAGGGGATTGTCCCGCTCTGCTCTGCACTGGGGCAGCCTCACCTCGAGTGCTGGGGGCAGTTTTGGGTGCCACAATGTAAGAAAGGTATAAGCCATTAGCAAGCATCCAAAGGAGGGCCACAAATAGGGTGAAGAATCCGGGGAGGAAGCCATACAAGAAGCGGCTGAGGTAACTTGGTCTGTTCAGCCTGGAGAAGAGCAGAGTAAGAGGAGACCTCATCACTGTCTACAACTTCCTTCTGAGGGGAAGCAGAGGGGCAGACACTGATCTCTTCTCTGTGGTGACCAGTGACAGAAGCTGAGGGAATGACATGAAGTTGTGTCAGGGAAGGTTTAGGTTGGATATCAGGAAAATGCTCTTCACCCAGAGGGTGGCTGGACACTGCAACAGGCTCCTCAGGGAAGTGGTCACAGCACCAAGCCTGACAGAGTTCAAGAAGCATTTGGACAATGCTGTCAGGCACATGGTGTGATTCTTGGCGTGTCCTGTGCAGGGCCAGGAGTTGGACTTCAGTGATTCTTGTGGGCCTCTTCCAACTTAAGATATTCTATGATTCTATAATACCAAAGACCCAACCAGCAAATACACACTCAAAACCTACAGTTAGGAAAACTCCAGCTGGTTAGAGGACAGCAACAGAAGATTATTCTACAAATTTTAAAGGAACTACAAAGCAAAAAAAGCTTAATTCATGCATTCTAAAGCAACAGCTATCAGACATTGTATCCAACAAGGAGCCCCCTTGGAGGAGCCACCCTGCTAAAGCATCTGCTCCTGCTCAGAGCCTGATGCTAGCTCCTCTCCTCCACCTCCTCAGGACTCCCTGGGGCCATCCCTGCAGCAGCATGACCCATGATCTGTTGCTGAAGGTGTCTGGGCCTTTGCTGCCTTAAGCCTTTCTTGTCCCTTCAATTTAGCCACGGATTTATGTGCAGCCACTCTTCTTGCCTAACGTCTACATGCAGAGCGGGAGGCACATCCCTGTGCTCTTGGACAGTCACAGCTCATACTGCCTACCAAAACCTCTGATGCCTTCCAGCAGGAAAAGAAAAAAAAATCCCAGGAAAACGGCGAAGCTTTTATGGCCTTTCTCATCGCATAAAGCGACTGTGCACTTTTCAAATCAAATGTTTCCAAGCAATATAAAGAAGTGTTTCTGTAAGTGACACACTAGTTCAAGAAATCAAAATTCAGAATTACAGCCTTTATTTGACTGAGTCCAGAAGCACTTGGAATACAGTAACTGCTGAATCCCTGTCTGAAGGAAAAGGATTCCATGATTTCCTTTTGCACTCAGTAAGGACTGCTAAGAACAAGCCACCAGCAAAGGACCACTGGATGCTCATAAGAAAACGCACAGATTTCCATACCACTTTCTGTCCTCCACCAGGAACTGATGGCATCTCCACCTTAACTACATGGTACAAAGGCATCCTACTGACAGAGGTGCAACTACACAGTAAAAGTTTAATACAACTATTTCATCACATTGCAATTAAGTTTATTCATGGGCTTCTGTACAAAAGAAACTTGGGGTGTTAACTACTGCACCAGAGTCCTAGTCATTTAAGGTACTAGATCACCAGAGCAAAATTATGGGAAAAATGGCATGATAGAAACAGAAATTTGGAGTAGAGACTCCTAAAACAGAAAACAGAAACAGCCTTTTGCCTTAAGTGCTGTGAAACTTTATGCCAAAATCCCATGTATCATCTGTTAAAACTTCTCAGATTTGGTGCACACATTATTAGAAATGTTATTGCAAGGAGGAAAAAAAGGGGCTGCTGCACAAATTACATTTTCTAGCATAGATTTGCTGTATGTTTTTATTCCTTGAAATAGCTTATCAAGTATCACACGGTAGAATCCAACTGGAGTTTTTAGAACAAAGAGCTCACTTCATGGGACACTCCTCCCGGTACACGGTCTGAAAGGCAGCAGGAAATGCCACCCTTCAAAGCCCTGCTGTAAACGTTGCTCTTATTTTCTTCTGGGGAGTATACTAATTGATTGGACACACCAAACAAACCTATTCATCATACCCATCACCAGAAAGCTGTAATGAGGGGATAAACCCTAATCACAAACCCAGTCTATATTTAATAAGGGGAAGAGATCCAAGAAAACGACCAACAAAGAAAGAAGTCTGACCTACAGAATGAGCATCTACTCCTTGTCCTGACATGAACTGCAGTGTGACTCCTGACGTGACTCGTGTCTTGCCAACTTGGCTCCTTTCTGAAGCAAATAAAAATATAACCTAACCAAGATACAAAGCTGGGTTTGGTCCACTAAAATGGTCAAATAGAAATGATGGCCAATGGCTCTGTAACCAGATGCGTACATTAAACAAAAGGATTTGACTTCTCCTCAAGATAAACAACTTCATAAGAAAAACAATCCCATTCTCTTAACAAATATATTTAACTTAATCTGAGAAAACATTTTAATGTCACTCTAAACAACAGCAACTAAAGTAGAAACAAATAATCCATTTCCGATAATGTGATAAACATCAATACTTTTTCAAAACAAGGAAAAAACTTCTCTTATCTACTGTCCCCAAAAGCAGGGCCAGTTTGGCTGAAAGCAAAAGAGAAGGCGTGAGAACCTTTCAGAGAAATCCTGCACTTCTCTCAGCAAGATCAACAGACACATACAGCACACAACACCAAAACCACACAAGGCTTTGCCAGTAGCTCCACTTTCACAGTTCAAAATCATTTCAAGAACTACAGAAATGTTTTCTCGAGATGCTGGAAAGTTCATCAAAATGAGTTTCCTAAAGCCTTCTGAAAGTCTGTAAGAGAAAGAGGGCCAAGGGATTTGGGGTGTTAACTTTGATGACAACTTTCAGTAATACCCTGCTTTGTAATTCCAGCTGACAGCTGGCACTCAGCAACCATTGAGCCTCAGGTCTCTACCTGAGGTTATGCTACACGCACCACAATCAGTCCTGACTTTGAGACCATGATAGCAGACTCAGGTAGCAGGGTGCCACTCTACCAGCATTACCATGCCAAGAAGTTAAGAACAGAGAACACAACCCAGAAGACCCTCAATACTTTTAGAGACAGCCCCAGTATAGAGCCAGGTGTGCCATGATAAAATGCCCTTAGGTAAACCTGCTCAGAGTGGGAATATAGTTTTGCCCCCCCCAGCGGAAAAAGCAACAAGCAAACATTTTCCTCTGCTAAGGTGTCCTTACAGCAACTCCCTTAAGGGCATTCTCCAAAACAAAACAGACTTGTATTAACACACTCTTGTATCACTGACCTATAATAAAGGATTATGAATAGTTTCCCAAGAATATATAGGAAAGGGCAACACTAACACATCAAAGGGCAGTTAGTCTTTTACTTCCTGAGTCCTCTAACACAGCCCTCCGCCCTGTGCATGCCATCAGCCAGGATCCCACGTGATGGCACAGCTTGGTCCCTGAAGTCTGCTGCTGAGCTACCCTCTCTTTCTTCCTCCTTCCCTCATTTGGAACAAAACAAAACCAAACCCCCAAAAATGTCATAGAAATATTTAATCCATCTAAGAGATGGATTAGAAAGAATATTGATTTCTTGAACATTCACCTCAGCTTAGTATTAACTCAGAAGTCTAGCAAGGCTTGCTGCAAGATGATGACAACACACTCTCAAAGAAAAGAAAATCTGATACCATAAACCAGGCAAAATGCCCTCCTGAAACAATGTATGTGCCTGCTATAATGTATTAACATACAAATACAGGAACCCTGTTCAGCTTTGAAGTCTGGCAGGACACTGGATTGTACAGGAGTAAAGTCTGTCCTCTAGAAAGTTTTCCTTCAGAATGCCATTAATCCTAGACGGAGTAAAAGGTGTTACACTGACTCCCATATTTAGGCCCTGCTCCAACATGCTTACATTTAGCCACTGGGGACAGGGTCATTGAGACACATAAGAAATCCAGCTTAATGTATATTGCATCTGAAATTTCAGTGCAGGTTTAGCAAACCATACAAGTGACTAGTACCTTTCACTTTTGAAGACTTCCTTCCATATACCAGGGTATGAGCTTGTTGGATACAATGTTCCTCAGAGCCTTAAAAAGGCTGAAGTGTGCCTTGTGGTTTTTTTTTCCAGTTACTGACTGTGGCTACCCCTTGGTGAAAAATACCTAAGCACAACTACACACTAAGAAAAACTACAAGATCTCATATAGAAATTGTGTGTTAAACCCCTCTACAGAAGAGTCTACAGAAAACAGAAATGTTAACTTTGGCTGGCAAAACCAAACACACCCCAATTTCTGCCATGCTTCCAAAGTGAACCAAAATTATGTCTGTTCCTAAGTAACCGATTCGACAAAAAAAACCCCATATATTATTAAGTTACTCCAACATCACTTATGTTTACAGTTTCGATAAAAAAGAAACCCCAACTCCCTAAACTTTCCACCAAATAAGAAGGCATTCACAGGCTGAAATGAAAAAAGGTCACCTGGCCGAAAGGAAAACAGCAGCTAAATACAGAGCAAGTATTTACATTAATGAGTAAAACCAGCATGGGCATGACGTGTTTACAGCTGGATCAGCTCAGCAGCCTTCCCCAGTCAGTCACTGGTCTGCAGTGGGAGAGTGTCCATCCAGTCACAATGCCCATGGAACAAGACCTTCCAGAAAAGCTGCCAGACATCCCTATGCTGGCTGTCCTGGCTGAGGATATCAGGAACAAGCATAAATGGCATGTGGACCTACCTGAGATCACATTATTAATCACCAACTTGGCCTAGGAGTAGACAGTATATTCTCTCCCAACATCCCCTTTCTTGTTACAGGAACATTTAGAAATACAAGCAATCTTACTCATTCCTTCTCCCCTAGTGAATCTTTCCCAGTCTATTTTCCCAATATAACGCTCATCTTTTCCATGTAGCAAAGCTGTAGTTTCCTCCTTGGCATGGATGTAGTTTACTTCAAAAGGCAGATCTGGAGCATAGTCAGTATCAGTTCCCATTCTGAACCCAAACTTTGAAAAGTTCTGCCTTTAAAAGAATGGAGTGTTTGAGCTACTTAACAGACTTCTTAAGAAAAGGATAATCCACTTCACATTTCTTTATCAAGGGGCTGTCCAGAACAAAGTTGCATTACAGTAAATACGGCCAATGGATAATGCTCATATTTCAGACATGGGACATCTTAGATAATCCTAAGTAATTAGAGAAAAAAAAACCAAAAACCACCATGCAAAATTTGAACCATAATACCCAAAAAACAGTAATTTGCCATTAGCTGTGGTCCCAATACCAAATCATCCTCATTTACGTCTCACTAATGGTTTAAAATGTTGCATAATGATAAACAGCAGGAAAAACCAAGAGAAATGAGAACGCCTAAGCCATGACCCTCTGATATAAGCCTGAAGTCATAATCAATCTAGCAAGTTTTGAGGTCACATCCTAAAACTTGTAAAGTTGTTACAATTAGTGACTTAAGGCTGATAATTCCTTTTTTTTGTCCCTTCAGCAGAAGTCTTAATTCAGAGTGACTTTTACCTCCTGCCCTTCTACCCACACTCCACTCAAAACTATGTTCCTGGCTCTGACCACATCTGGAGATGGTGATTCACTAAGGAAAAACACTGGCCCTGCAGCCAAAAAGGTTGGTGAGATCAAACTACCCAGCGGACATGCTTCCCTTCAGAACTGAGACGGCACTGCAGTCAACACGCCGGATGCTCCAGGGGTGGAGCTGCTGCTCCTGCTCTTGGATGGAGGCTGCTGCACCTTCCACTGGGTCTGCACCCATGCAAGAGACAGAAAAGGGCATTTGTCTTGCTAGAATTTTTTTAAAAGTAATACCAATATTAACAATTCATACTGAAAGAAAAAAAAGGGAGGCACATTATTCACTTGCTAGGGGTTGGTTAGCACAGTGACACTGTATATAGATACACATATGCA
The DNA here is from genome assembly GCF_020740725.1 of Corvus hawaiiensis. Taxonomy (NCBI): domain Eukaryota; kingdom Metazoa; phylum Chordata; class Aves; order Passeriformes; family Corvidae; genus Corvus; species Corvus hawaiiensis. The sequence goes on along the minus strand of NC_063213.1, from coordinate 80,213,240 downwards.
CCAGTACACAGAGCCAGGAACCTACCAGCTTTTCTTCAGCTATTTTCTAAAGTCAAAAAACAGATTCATGAGACTATATTGGTCTTACCATGCTGAAACCACCACAGAAGCCAAATGTGGTTCAACCATGCATAATTATTTATATGGGGCCCCAAACTTTTCTTCTATATTTTGAGGCACAATGGGGCAACAAGAGCACTGAAAGGTTGCAAGGTTTCTCAGGTTACTCATTGGACCAGCACACTAAACTCCCCACACAACACTGAAACCTAAAGCTACCCTTCCTTTTTGCTTCCCTCTCTCCCCCAAAGTGGCCCTCTCCTGCCATCACAGAATCATGGAAAAAAATGAGGAACATTTCTGATAAAAGCCCGTCCCACCTGGCATCAAAAATAAGTTGGGACTAGCCATGCTTTCAAACACTATTCCCTTTTACCAGCCAGCAGGCTGCACGACAGCTCTGAAACAAAAAAAAACCTGAAGAGGTTCACAACCACCAATATCACCCATACACAGTGCTCACCAAATGAAAACACATATAAAGAAGAGTATCTTGTTAGAGCAAAACAGCTTGCACACGAAGTGCTAACACAAACATACAATTAGGGAAAAGACCAAAAAAAGAAAAAGGTAACATTTCAGTGAGGTGCCACCAGAAGGTAAAAAAAATCCCAGACTCAGAAGCAGCCAAGTCTTCTGTAATAGTGGGTTTCACAGCTTTTCTTTGGTTGGAGTCTGACTGAACATACCAAAAAAACCACAAGCAGACCTGCAGAATGTAGAGCCTCCACTGCCAACTTCAAAACTTACGTATTTTGCAGCTTTAAGAGAATTCTTGTGTCATTTTACAGTATGTGCAGTGCCAGCAGGGTTGCTAGGCTCTAGCCCAGCGACGACAATGCTTCAGTTGCACAAATTTGTCTTATGAAAGGCACGTGTGAAGTATCTGTGGTGGGCAATGACCATTACATGATACTGATGGCGAATGTGATTTCCAGCTTGGAGAAATAAACCTGAAAAAAACTTTATCTTTCTGACTTGATAGGTAGTCCTAAGCTCCCTTGAAACATCTTCTATTCAAAACACAGTGCTCTCTAATTAACCTAAAAATAACTGTAGACAAAACAACCATCAGCTTTCAAAAAACCTAAATATGAGAAGTCACAGCTCAGAAACTTCAGAGAACACAGCCAATGTCAACAGCCAAAAGAGGCACAGTTTCTGCTTGGCATGGCTTTGGCAGTCAGAAGGTCTCCAGATACACCTTTATGCCATCACTCACGGGATGATGGTTTTGCCCTACCAGTCTAAAAGACAACTTTGCTGGTGTAAGCTACACAGCTTACACCAATACCAAAAGCTGAAACATCAAACCTATGCTTGTGTTATCGTCAAAACACTTGTAAACGAAAACTTGGGAGACTTCCAAGGTCGTCCCAAACCCATCCTCTGAGCTGCACGGCACAGCCAGAAGCCATGTATATTGATGCTCGTATTTATTTGCATAACCAGGTTTTCTCTTTAGGCAAATAACCCTGGTGGTGCCAAGGCCACTTGTTTGCAGGAGATGATGAATTCCTCAAAGGACTCAGTCCTGTGAGGCTGTGATCTGCGATTGCAACAAGGGAGAACCAAGGAAAAGTTTGCTGCAAGCTGCATAACTGAATTAAGAGCTTCCAGGTTCAAGCAGATACCTCCTCTGACAGCTTTCTGAAGCTAAATTTCTGTCCCATATCCTTCCCACAGAGGGAGGTTCAACACTTGCTCCCCCAGAATACATGCTGGGAGCCCTCTCCTTAAAACAGAGTACACAGGCAATTATGTGCAGCTGTAGAGAGCACAAATGAAGGAAACCATTCTGAACTCGAGGTACCAGTGGTACTGCTGCAAATAAAACCAGAGTATCTGCTGTGCCTCAAAGGGCACTGGGAAGGTACCCTGCAGTTCCAAATAAACTCCTGTGCAGTGTTGGAGAAACATGAGCAGGACCTCTATGATGGTGATGCTTTTATAATGAATTCTTTCAACATCATCTACCCAGACATGCTGCACAGAAGGCAGGACACACAGTTCTCCTCCCTTCTCAATTTCCACAATTGCAAGGGTGGGGGGAATCCTTGAAGGTTGGCAACAGCTAAATCCAAACAATCCCTGCAGCCACCACTGTGCACACTGTGCTGCAAGTTCCCCAGGAGCTGAGCACCAGCTCGGAGGGCAGGTTTGGACATGACCTACAGAAGTTCCTCCCAACCTCAAGCCCTTTCTGACCTCTGTTGGGTCAGCAAATGCCACACTGCTGTGACAAGGACAGCAACCATGGCTCAGTGCAACACCCCGTACGCACTGGACAAAGTAACTACCGTGCAAGAGGAAGAAGACAAACCTGACTTCTGCATCCCCTTCCTCTGCTGCCCTGATAAGCACTGCTTGGGAACTTTACATGCTGAAGAGGCAGTCTGAGCTCCACTCTCCTGCCTTTTTTTGTGATAAATTTCCTTGTCTTCTGCCTCATCTGGAAATTACTTTCTTCCTTCCCTTACAGCATACATCCCCTTTCTGCAGGGATGCATTCTCACTGGAAAAAAGTCTGACCTCAGCTACCACAGGAGCCTGCTCCCTTGAGAGCACCGTGGCTGTCAGTAAAACATATGGGAACAATTTTTTCAGGCTGTTTTAAGAAACACAGCCAAATGGCTCTATTGCACAGATCCATACAGGATTTCTACAGGTTTTATTACTATAGATAAGCAAATATGACTACATAAATGTATTAAAAAAAATTAAAATTTTTTAAGCTCCATCTTTCCTCCAAAAACTGTAAGGTAGCATAGACCAATCAACAGCCTTTAAAAAAGCCTCAGAAAACACTTTTCCTCTGTATTTAGAATGCAACTTTGTTATTATGTTAGTACCTTGCAGCAATTAAAGCATACTGGGGAGTAAGTTACAGGGCAAACTCTTCTTGCCTAATTATTTACTTAAAGCCATGGGTTTTTTTAAATTGGTTGAGCTAGAAAATTGGGACAGGGATGGAAATCATGGCTTCCGTGGAGACAAGTACAGCCACTTGTTGTCCTTTAAGAATGAGAGCTAAAAATACTAAGAAACAGTAAAGAAAGGAAACTGGGCAGCAGGATGGAGAAGTCAAAGAGCTGCTAAGTCACAGATGATGGCAGCGTCAGGTGATTGGCAGGAGCATGGTGTTATCCCACACCTCACTTAAGGCAGCAAGTCCCAGCAGCAGTCCCTCCCTTGCAATGCACCTCCTGCTCTCCGGAGGTGTCTCACTCAGTTGCCTCATTTTGTTCCAGTAAGCATCACCCTATACCGAGAGAATGTTACATTTACCATCTAGCTATGGAAAAATATGGGAGAAATAGTAATGCAGGGTTGTTTTTTTTTCCTATTAACTCTTAAGTTGTACAGTATTTTCTGTAACAGCCAGACTGAAGACACTTCTGCCTCCAGTGCAGCAAACAGGAGCTGCTTGGTAATGCTGAGGAACAACCCCTATGAAGTGCCAGTAGATACACTCCCTTCCCACTATCAGCTTTTCTCCCACAATATAATCACATCAGCAGGCTTACGTCTCTGACAAAGAAGAGCAGAGCAGATTGGGCTTTTCACCTGTGCCTTTCATCCAGCTTCCTCCTTCTTCCACACGCTATAACTTATTTTAACGAGAACAGTAATTCCCTAGATAAGTCAGCAAATATTTTTGTAAAGAGCAGCTGCAGGATGTCTGCCTCACACAAATTAAATTACCTAGTGGCTCAATCCAGTGCCTTCAACAGACATTCTTCTGTGGTAGCTGGGTCAGACTCAGTGCATTTCTGCTATTGTGCCTCAAGTTCCCTGATTGCCATTTACATGTGCTCTGCTCCAGAGTGAGGGAAGGAAAATGTTTATACTTGTGGGTGGGACTTTGGATGCAGATTAAAGTCAAGGTGCTATATTTACTGATCTTTTAAAGTAATATCAACATGTTGAAAGGGAGTCAAAGTTCTTAAGAAAGATCAAAGTCCACATGAAGCAACCACAGATTAACATAAATACATGCTGAAATGCTAACACAGACTGGCAAAATTTATTTGTATTTTCCCTGGAGCAAGTAATTCTGCCTAATAGAGGAGTCAAAACCATGAAAACTCTTCTTCACCTGTATGTAGGGCACACTACAGTACTTTGTGTTGGGGAGGATGACTCTTCAGACTAATTCTGCAAGGCGAGGATAATACTACCATATTGCTCATGGCTTACGAGCTTTTGAGAGGTGAGGACTACATCCTCTACAGGGAAAAAAAAAAAAAAAAAGCAGTATTACTACTTAACTCAGACTTCATCAAAGCTAATCCTGCATTTCTTCCTTCTTATTGCACTTGACAGAACTTTTGTTGTCTGACAAATGAAAAGCCAACAAGCAATAAAGTGTATGACCTTCTTTTATTTGACTAATTACTATTTCAGTAAACAGATCACCTATTTTTCTTGTGGAAGCATCAACAGCAGCACCAAGAACACGAGGGACGTTGTTTCATGAGGGCAAAGGACAGTTTTGCAGTTTAATCACAGCCCTGTAAAACAGATGTCTGGCCTGTATTTACAACCCTGACAGTGCAACTGCTTCGGCAAGAGGTGCAATTAAAGCAAGTGTGCAGGCAGTCACCAGAAGTCACAACCCAGTCATGGGCTTTGCCAGCAAACTACAGGCACAACACACACGTGCCATTGATCCTTCACACCGTATGTTCATAACGTTGTGTCGACACCAGGCGGGCTAAACCGATCCAGTAAAGTATTGTTGTGCAAAATTCAGCTAGCTTGGACCAGAAGAGGACCCAGGTTCTGAGTTTAATCAAATACCCTGAGTCAGTAGCAAAGCACCTTTGATTTGGTTTCTTCACCCGGCATATACTGAAGTTGTCAAGATTCACAAGACCACGGTAAAGCTCAAACGACTTTAAAGACTTCGGCCCCCCTCCTCTGCATTCTGTACAAAAAGATTTCGTCTGTACTTCATAACATGAACTTAATAAACAAACCTTTCAAAAAGAGTGCCCAACGGCAGCCCTGCCTCTGAAGCCTCCATCGTTTTGAAGCCTCTCATGCCCGTGCAAGGCGGACAAAGCGCGCTCCCCGGCTTCCACGCAGGGAACCCCCAAGGAAGGACCCCCACTCCCACCTCGGCACGGTTTCAGAGGCTGCCCCACCGTCGGCAGCAGGAAGAGGGGCAGGGTCCGCACCGGCGCCCGCCGCTGCCCGCGTCCCGCAGGGTCCCCGCCGCGGGGGAGGTGCCGCCGGTGGGCGCGGGGCTGGGGGGCAGAGCCGCGGCACCGGAGCCTCCATCCCCCGCCTCTCTAATGAGCCCATTTTAGCGCGGAGCACCCACCCAGCTGCGGACAGCCCGGGGCAGCACCGCTCCAGCTCGGCGGCCACGAGTTCCGTCCCGGTCACGGCCACGGAGGCCAGGAATTTGGGGGGCGCAGCTCCCTCCCTCCCGCTCCCCCGGCGCTGCTCCCGCGAACGCCCTGCAAACCGAACCACTCGAGGGAACGAACACTTTCCGTGAGCCTCCCGCCGCTTTGCTGCCGGTATCCTGCCCCACAAAAGCAACCCCACGTTGGAGGAGAAGGAGAAGGATCCCACCGGCCCGCGCTCACCTCCGCCAAGAAGTTGTCCATGGTGGCCCCTCAGCCCGCCCGCGGGTGCGCAGCGCCGGGCACCAGCCGCGCACCATGTGCCGCTCTCGTCCGGCCCGGCCCGGCCCGGCTCGGCTCGGCTCTGCTCGCCCCACCGAGCCGCCTCAGCCACCGCGCCGCTCCATCGCGCCCCAGCGCCGGCACCAGCTCGCAGCCTTTGTCCGTCCGCCCGCCCCCTCAGCGCCGCTCGGCCGGGCGGTCCCGGCAGCGCATAGCCGCCGCGGGGAGCCGGCAGCGGGGGTGACGCGGAGGAGGAGGAGGACAAGGAAAGCTCCCGCCGCCGCACGCTCCTGCCCGAGGCCGCCCCGTCCCGTCCAGGCGGGGCAGGAGCAGAGGCGGAGCCGGGGCCGCGCCGCTCCCTGCGCCGCGCTCAGCCTCGCCCCCGCCCCGCCCCGCCCGGCCCTGGCCGGAGCGCGGGCAGCGTCCCACAGGCTCTTCGCTCGTCCCGTCCCGTCCCGTCCCGTCCCGTCCTGTCCTGCTGCTGCCCGCGGTGCGTCGTCCACGGGGGTCCTGGGGACGCGTGTCCGGCTGCTCGGGGCGCGGAAACGCGCGTTGGAATGCGGAGTGTGAGGAGCGCGGGCGCTGGAGGGGGAGCGGAGGCTCGCCCCGGTGTGGGGGCGGCTCCGCTCCCGTGTCGGCATCACACAGCCGTGCAAAGCTCCGCCAGCCGGCGAGAGGTGCTGCCCGAGATGGTTAAAGAACGCGTACCTGCAGGGCTCCGCTGCGGACAGGCAGCCCTTAGGTAAACGTGTAGCAAACTTGTGTACCAGCTCTCCTCAGCCGTATCCGTGTTCCTTTGCTAAACACATCTTGCAACAGCCACTCGCTGAGACATCACTGCAAATGAAAATAGCCCTCCTGTATATAGTTTTTCACTCCCTTACCTTCTTGCAAAGCAGATTTAAAGTGTTCAGGTTTTGGAGACTGTCTTGTTCATAGTTTTGCGCTGACCCTCTAGGAACTAACAGCACAAGAAACGCAGCAAAGGAGAATCAAATCTTGCAGATACTGGCCTATTTCTTTCACATTGCAGAAAGAAATGTACCAAAAAATAAGTCACAGCCATAAAGAAAGGGAATGCAGTATTCTGTCTTTCAGTTGCAGGCAGCGCCCTAATATTGGTTTGGAACCTTGAGCATGTGAGCAGAGATATGGGATAATATGGGATATCTGGGAGATATGGGATATCTGCCCTTGATAGCAGAAATAATCATGAATGTGCAACTCTCATTTTTAAGGTGTCACGGCCAACACGTAGAGCACAAAGACCACTAAAAAAAGCGAGTTTAAGAATACATACACTACACAAGGAAAAATTTTCTTGTTTCACCTTTGCATCAAAAAAAATTTATCTGAATTAGGAGGAGAGCAGGTAAAATATGTTTGGCTTTGAGATAGGTCATGTCCAAAATGAGGTTGTGCTGGTCTTGGAGGATCACACAGTGACATCCATGAAAACTGATCTGCCATCCAGGTTAGCACTGGGACAAACCAGCACAAGAGAGACTTTCTGCCAAACAGGTACCTGTTAGAGCCTACATGGGGGCTGTGGCTGCCTGTCCTATCACACAGAAACAAGGTGGTGGGAAGTTTTCAGGCAGAGAGCAACCGCCTTGGACATGGCCAGCTGCTAGAGACCAGCATCTCTCTGCCGCTCACCTTGCCATGGCCAGCAACCGTGGCTTCTGGCAGGAAAAGCAGAAACACTTCCCAGCTTGCTTGTAGCACAGACCAGAGTCCCTTGGGCGGCATCCCTGTTGCAGCTTGCCAAGCCCAGCTGGGAGACATCCTGCTGGACACCCTGCAGCATCCTGGGGGCTGCCGGGGGATCACTTCTCTTGTCACCCCCCTAATCTCTACACCCAGGTAAACAGGTTGGACCTTCCTGCAGTTGCTCTGAAACTCAAGATTTGCAAAGGATTTCACCTGAATTCACCTGTCTACACAGTACCAGCTTACACAGAAGTTAGCCAAAATCATTACTCTGCTGTGGATTGTAAGGTATAAATTCCAATGTGGAAACTCTGTAACTCTATTCCATACTACTGCACTTCCAAAGTTACTCCAGGGAAACAGGTTTTTTTCCACGATCACTGTGCCAAAAAGCTTCCCCTCTGATACAATCCCTAGTTTGGCAAGGGCTGAGTCAGATTGGAGGTATTTGTTAAATTATTTTGACTTCTGATTGAATACTTTGTTTGACACCATGTTATTGGAATGTAGCGCGCATGTCTGGCTACTGCATTGTACTCAGGTCTGTGAAACACAACTGAAATAGGAATTCATGAAAACTTGGAATCAACCATCCAATAAAAGCAGCCTATGTTTTTTAAAATGAGAATTTCAGTAAATTACAAGAAAACATTACCAATAGAATAGGACCAGTTTTATGCAGCCTAAAAATACATTGCAGAAAGAATGGGTATTCTCTTGTGGTGGGGAAGCATTGCAAAAGAGTTGTAAAACTCCTAAGACTTTGTTAAGATTTAGAACAACTGAAAAGCTACAGGAAGGATCTAGGAAAAGGGGTTTTGGGAGCAGAGGGGAACAAGCTTCTTCCTTTTCTCCTTCTATGTCTTCTTCTGTCAGTTCTGCTCACAGTTTGTAGGGACTAGCATCTGTGTTTCGTAGGAAAGGGGGTTTGAAACACGGTGTTTCCTTTTCCCGCTCCGAAAATGACCCCAAACTAGTTTCTTACTCATTTTATGCAATTGTTTTGGAATTTGGAAAACCCCACAGACACAGTGTACAAAACTCCATGAACATCTGGAGACTTGGCCAGTTCTGAACAGCTCCAATTTTTTTTAATCGGTAGAAATTCCTTCACTGATTGTGTGCCTAAGGTAAATTACTTCCTTTTGAAGCTGCTCACATGCATGCCGGCTCAGCTTTCAGCTCGGGTGAGGACCAGGAATGGACCAAAAGCTCGGTTCCACCTCTCTGATGAGACAACTCACAGGCTGTGAAGATCTTACCCCTTCATGCGGGTGGTCGGTGGTGAGGTGGCTGGTCCTTGGGCCCCTGTCCCCCAGCCTCTTTCACTCCATGCAGCACAGCTTTGGCATTTGCTAGGTTGGCTTTGCTCTCAGCTGGTCTGTGAGGCTATTTTAGTATCCCTCAGTTATATCCGCTGCATTACATGGGCCAGGACTCATCTTCACCCACTTTTTCTGACCTTTCTTCCCTCCCCCAGTAGTTGCTAAAGTCCATATCTGACCAAAATGTCTGACTAAAACAGACATCTCTTCCTTTCTTAGATCCCAAAGTATTCTTAGCAGCTGGAACTTTTGTAAAACTCTGGACTCTTAAAACAGATTTAAATTACTCCTGTTTCTGTCAACAACTCTATCCCATTGCATGAAGATTTCCATTTCTGCTCTGGAGGCAAAACCAACTTACTGACTAAAGCCCAGCTATCTATAAATCATATGCTTCACCTGAGCTCTGTTTCTTCACAGGGAATTTCCGCAGACCAGATTTGTAGGGCCTTTTTTTAAGATTTATTGCCTATATTACGAAGTTCGTAGACATGATTGCATCCCAACAAACCATTAACTCATTCAGTACTTTGAGCACACTTGGTCAAATTCTAGATGGCCCTTTTTAAAAGTAGTTTTTCTCCCAATTTTCATCTACCAAAACTGTCAGGGCAACACGAGGGCTGAGAGGTGGGTGATGGCAGAGCCTGGCATCCAGGGTCCATCCTACCGCCCCAGCCAAGGGCGTGAACCCATGGGGAGGTAGGAGGAGCCCTTGGGAGTGGGCAGAGATGGTCAGGACTGGTGGTGCCCTCAGGGTTTTAACAGTAAATGTGTTTGAAACCAAACAAGCTGGGTGGTAGCAAGTCCTTGTCTTCACTGCGTCTGATTGTCCCTGGTGATGTTTCTATGCATTTCACAAATCCTGCTATCTTTTCAATTAGCAAAAACTTGTTCTGTTGCCCCAACCTTAACACAAGATCTGGGGGGGGCAACTTTATGCTAAAAGCATTCTACTCAATGATTTTTTGGAAAGGCTGATGAATTTTCATTGCATGCATGTGATGCTTTGCTCCTCCTTAGCTTACCTTATTTTTAGTTGCCGTTTTTCCACAGTGGTATCATGGAACTGAGTGATTTTAGTTTTTGCATGTCCGACAGGTTTATTGCATGAAAGTTTTTTTCACCCTCTGGAGGAGTTTTCTTTTCCCTGCTGGTGGCACTGAGGTAGGTTGTCTGCCTTACCCACAGGGCTACTATCCTTTCTGTAAGGCATGTAGATTGATTTCAGTCAGAGAATTAAATGATATATTCAGTTAATTCAATCTTATTGATTAAAAGGAGCCTAAATTAACATTCTCTACTCACCAAAATGAGGCAGTGTGTTTCTTTGTTCATGGCTCAAGGCCTCATTCCATCCAGTGTTATCTGTAAAATCTGCTCTCAGACTTTTCCCCTTGGTGTCTTTGTCAACAGCACACATCATTTTTAGAGTGGGCTTGCTTATGGTCTACATTTCTGATGAGAATTTCTGTTTCTTTAAACTTACTCCAAAAGGGGAGTTTTACCCCCACTGTGGGACTGCTATTGCACTTGTGAGCTCCTGTCAGGTTTTAGCTAACTAACTTTTGGTAGACAAGATGTTGGGCGTTGACAAATGCTTCTGTAATGGGTGACAGTGTACAGGCAGACTGCTGGACAAAACCCACAATTTTCTACCATGCAAGTTTTAAAGGATGCCTATTTCTTGTTTGGCATATACAGATCCAAAACTCTTACCATGGAGCTGGATTGTCACATGACAGCGCATTTTGCACTACCAGCTTGGTGTCTGGCGAAGGCCATTAAGTTTGTGCTGTTGTACTCAGTTTCTGACCAGAACCTCCACCTGGGACATTCTAAGTTTTATTTTCCACATAAGAAGATGTTCTCTATAATGAGATTTCAACATATGATTTCACAGAGTCCAGACTTTTTTCCCCAATGACACAGAGCCACCTCCTCATTCAACATCTGGCAGCACACATATGAAGACAGACAGCTGTCTAACTCTCCATGTTTTTACCTGTTTCCTGAATTCTACTCAGCCCCTTAGCAGAGTCTTTCTCCTCATTGCTTACAACCTTTTGTCTGCCTCTTCCCTCCATCCTTCGTATCACGAAGTGACCTGCTTCCTTCTGGGTCCCTCAGGCAGCACCACTGCTCATGGTGGCAGCCTGTCCCCTATGTGCAGCTTCTGTCACATCCTGGTGGTCTGAGCTTCATTGACCCTTCATTTCATTTAAGATTGCTGCTGCACTTAGTTGTCACCAGCATCTTTTAATCCAGCTAGTCTTCTCTTACAATCTTACTTGCAACCTATTCATTTAAATTCTGTTTATCAGCTTGGAGTATAGTTTTTACAGAAGTTGCCAACAAAGAGAGAGTTGTATGGTACAAGAGCATTGGTTTATCACATGAAGAGACCCACTGGAACAAAAACAATGAAGTGACAGACAAAAGCTATCAAAAAGCTTAGAATCAGTCGAGGGATAAAGACAGTAGTAAAACATAAGAAAAAACATAAAAATAAATGAAAGCTTTTCTCATCTTCTTCTCAATGAGATTGTGAACACATTTTCCTTGCCTTCACCCAGGAAGCCTGTATGAAGACAAGTGTGTGAAGGCAACTTGTAGTTGCACACCCTGAAGTCACAGTTTATGGCATGTTCATTTATCAGGTAGTCAGACCTGTGCAAACCTCTCAGCATCTCTCAGAAGGTCACCACCCACGGAGCAGGGCCCAGAGGGGAGCCCACGAGGGCACCTTTTGCTGCTCCAGTGCCATGTAAGCCAGGTTAGTCGAAAACACTTCCCCTAGCAGTTTAAACTAGGTCATCCTTGTTCTGCTGAGGCAAACAAGCAACACCCACACTTTCCTTACCACTGACAATGCTGTGGAAGGAAAAATTTTCAGTAAAAGGGCATCAAAGCCCAGTAAGGGCCAGTCATACCTTAAGCAATTGCCACTGTTCAGCCAGCAAATATAAATCAAAGGCTGCCTTCCCACTTGTGGTGTCAGGCCAGTTTAAACCATGCCCATGCTCTCTCCCTACCATTTATTGTTTCCTCAGCTGTGGCATGTGAAGGGTAAGCCTACCTCAGTGCTGCAGCTTGGCACCTTACAAATTATTTTCCAGGTGTCTCCCACTTCTCATGCTTGGATTCGTGTTGGGGAGCAGTCCCAGAGTACGCAAACTGTGTGGCCTCTGTGGAAAATCAATCTAAAAGATATGCTTTGGAAACAATCTTGGTAAATAAGGATCAGGACATAGGACCAGATTAGTGCTTGTGTGAAATGCAGCCTCTGAAGTGCACCTAGGATGGGCAGTGGGCCCCCAGCGTGGTATTTCATTCTACAGATGAGCTCTTATTTTCCTGCACTCCTTGCTTGTGTAGCATAGCTGTTTTATCTCTATGGGTCAGTGCAGCAAATGGGGGATGGAACAACTGATCCAAACTTTTCTTTTGGTTTGAGTTCTGGTTTTGTGTCTGTTTTCTTAAAACAAAAACTTTCCAGAAAAAAGTTTTGGTTCTGATCAATTACCTGAGCAGGTTCATATAAATACCTTGCAAACAAATATTGTTGCAACGTGGAGAAGTACAAGAACAAGGGTGCTTTGCATTGCTGCTAGCATTTGTTTCTCAGACCAGGTCACAGCTTCAAAGAGCCAGGAGGAACAACCTTCACAGTCTCTTGTGCTTCAGAGAAAGCTTATCTGTTTTGCATATTTAAGGCTTTATCAGCCTGAGGGATAACTGATACTTTCTGTCAGTGCTCTTCTGTTAGAAGTTTCTTTCCATGCATCTGCTATGGTAAGAAATATTCTTCCCCTTTGCCCCTAGATTCCTTCCTGTGTTTGAAATCAAGAAATCCCATCGTAGCACAGGAGAACTAAATATTCATTTCAAAGGAGACAGAGTTTCCCACAAAGTCTGTGAGGGCTTAAATGACAACCACACAGTCTTAGTGAGACACTCAAAATACTGAGAACCTACACATTATAGAGGAGAATGTTCTTTAGAAGTTTGTTAAAAACAGTATTTAGTAATACAAAAATGAAATGTGATGATTGTATCTTTTCATAATCACGTTTACAACTTAATGAATCTTGTCTGAAATTACCTGAAAACCTTCTCTGGTATTGCTCTAATGTGGTAAGTTCAATTTTGGTAGCTTAAATTGTTGCCCAAATACACTTGTTTTGCTTTAGTACATTATTGTGCATAATTTTAGGATGTGTTTAGGCCTCAGTCAAACTATAACTGTATAGCTTTGCCTATTTACTGAATACTTTCAAGTGAATAAACATGCCATTTCTTTGTTATAAGCAAAAGCAAAGTTCCTGGCTTACATCAGTTTGTTGTCCAAGAATAGAATCAAAGGCTGCTGAGGTAGTTTAGGTCCCTATTTAGAAATAGGAAAACCTTTGTTTTGTGTACAGAGGCACTAAGCACTCCAGTGTGAGAAGTTAGAGGAAGCTGGGGGTGAGCAAGCCCAGTACTAGCTACGTTCTTGGCATGCAGTCTGCCTGTAGCAGTACTTGGTGTTTCTGTTTACTTGCCACATATGACAATTAGTAGACTGGAAAGACATGGTAGTGATGTTTAGTACCAGGCTTGTTAAAGGATATATGAGACTTCATCTTCTGTTTCCCTTGATTCTTATCCCAACTGTTTTACCGTATACCAGTCCCCTAACACCCATAAAACTGTAGCAATGCTCATTCTTTTCTTAGTCAGTGAATTACAGGATTTGCACAGGATGCAGCAGCAAGCTGTAAACAGAAAATGAAGTAGAAAACAATTCCATAAATACCATTGTTAACATTTGAGTAACAAACATGGTAGCAGACATGGTATTTTTCAACAAACTGACAGTAGCAAGCCTTCTAATTCCAATGGGCTTTCAACCGGAAACAGGGAAATGACTTGCATTTGGATCTTTGCAAATTCTTTCTTGAGACAGAAAACACCTGTGTGTGCACCACCAGAACTTGATTCCCTTTTGCCTTTTCTGCCCAGTTGCTGCAAATAGGATACAATGGAATATATTGACCAGTGAACCCTTTTCTTCCCCCCCCTCCCCCCCCCCCCCCCCCCCAACTGGTTCAGAATTCCACAACTGGAAAGATTTATTTTCTTTTTATTTGTGGGCAGAAGTTTGAGTACAACAGTATGGTGTGTGTGGGATCTGCCCTTCAGTTATGTTGGTAATTTTTTCCGTTGGAAAACTACTGAATCTTTGCTAGAGGTTTTTTTTTTTTTGCTCAAAAGCATTCTAAACCCTTTTAGGAGCCCTGCAACACAGCTAATCCCTTCTGCATCTAGCACAAATTCGCCTTCAAGTTTAAAGACTTCAAAAGCAAGTGTAAATCTCTTCAGGGAGGAAGCCAAGACAGTTGTATTTGTGGGACAATCCCAGCAGAATCAAGTCAGATGGAGAGAAATCATCTGGAGGGTGAGCAGAATAGTGCCATTCCTCCCAGTCACAGTTGTCAGTGTAAAAACTGCAGGAAATCACACCCTTGCTCTGGGCACAGGTAAAACTCTGCAGCCAATGTTCATCTACTGAAGACTAATCTGGCAGCAGGTCTCTGCCTGGGCTGGAATCTTTAAATTCTGACCTAGACCAAATTTCTTGTTGGCAACAAATCTGAAGGATATTTTGTCCTGACTAAAAATAAAAATGCCTGGTTGAATTCAGGGCAGCCTTTGCTACTAACTGACCTGAATAAGCTTTACTAGTTGAAAGAGACACGTAGATCAACTTTGTAGGTGCATTTAGTGAATCAACTTTTGCCTAGAAGCATTGGGAGAAGATTTCCCCTTATCTTCAGAAAAATAGGTGAATTCCATCTCAGGGAAAAAGTCAACATTAAAAGATAAACATCAAAAGATGGAGATGAGTCTTATTAAGAACAAAATGTGTGCTAAATTAGGGTTGTATGTTTTGCTTTTTATTAATGTCATCCTCAGAGGATACTGACTCACTGGATGACGGAAGTGCTTGTGGCTTGGGACCCATCCTGAGCCGCTCATCCTAAAACTAGGGAAGCTCTTCCCTTTTCTTATTGTAAGGAAGCTTCCAGATACAATTGTCATGTGCTTCAATATCAAGAAATACAGGCAGCAAAGCACTCAAGTAAGGCCCTCTAAAAGGGAACAAGTTATCTTCTTGTGAGGTTACCCAGCTACTGGTGAGGTTTTCTAACAGGGAACAATCAGGATTTCATCAGCCTTTGAGTACTGTTCTTTTCCCACTTAGTCAGAACAGGGGTTGGTTTTGCAAGTCATCCATTCACCATGTCCTGGCAAGGAGGGCTTTGCCAGCTATGGACACAGACAGACCACAACTGTAGTCTGAGGAAGAGACCTAAGGACCCAACAAGGGTGATTTCTTCTCATCTATTTAGTCTGCCTTCAGAGCCTCTCTCTGATGGAAATTCCTGTGCCTTCTCTTTGCACAACTCTAACACACTTCCAGTTGTTTTTCTGTTGTTCCCAGGAAGAGATAGATTAAAGGGCTGCACATCTCTGACACAGCACTGTGTTTGTACTTGGGTGTTTTAGCCTGATTAGAAATTCAACTGTTTCTATTACTCAAGTGTCAGGATTACTGCTGTGGAAAGCATCTGCTTTTAGGGAAAAGAGATAAATAATTCAAACATCATACAGAAAGTCACCTTCTTCTTCCACTGTACTAGCTGTTTACCAGAACCTTCTGGCAGTCATAATCATTGTAATGCCTCTACTCTCTGATGCTGCCACTGTTGAAGGGAGCAGCAATTTTGCTGTCATGCTTCAGTAAACACATGGCATGTAAGAAATGGACCTTCCCAGTGGTAAGATGATAAAGGATTCTTATTGTCAGTGTATTTCAGTCAGAATTACAGAATTGTCGTTGTATGTTTTCCCAACACTTGACCTAACCGCAGCAAGATAGCAATCCATAGCTATTCCTACAGAAAATGTATTTATGATTTTACACTTAATTATTTTTAGTAGTCTATGTGTTTTTTAGAAACGCCCAAGCTGAGGAAACTTTAAAACCAACAAGATTTCCATACTTAGATGTGAAGTGCTAACACAGTTTGAAAAATCTGGGCAGGGTTCTGCTGAGCAAGTTGGTTAGGCATGCAGTGAAAAGATGCCTTCAAGATGCTCACAAAGCTAGGAACCTGCTGAAGCCCTCCTAGGGTTTTGTTCTCATTCCTCACTTATTCACCTCTGCCTGTTTGTTTCTGTTGCTACTAGGTACCTTTTGTTTCCAAATTATTGCCGTGTGAGTGGGCTTTTGGAACTGCCTGGAGCTCTGGCTAAGGCAGGGAGTCCTGTGCATAAGTGGCAGCAGTCAGCAGTTCACAGACTCCCTTCAAACTACATGTCAGGTTTGCCACGGTGTCTCAGCTGTGTGAAGACGAGCTTGTGCTTCAGTCATCACTGAACTGCACCAAGGGACAGTACTCTTTGTAAGGTGGTCCTTTGAACACACAACTACTGTTCAGCAACAAAACCTGGGAACCTGAAGTGACGTGTGAGCTATTTTAAATGCTAATTTTTAAATCCTTCCTGTTTTAAACATTTACAGTCGATAACAATGTTTATGAAATACACCCAATGTTATTTTTATCTAGTTGCAAGTTACTCCCATGGTCTATTGGAAATGTGCTGGGATTTACAGACAAATAACATTCAAGTGGTTGGACTATATTCTGAACAGTGATGCAGGGAGAAGGTAGCTCCAGTTTCAGTGAGTAAATGCTGCTCAGGCCTCAATCTGCAGCTGCAGTTGGCACATGCTGCTGCATGGACAGGGCAAATCTGTAAGTGTTCCACCTGTGGCTAAGCCATGCCAGACCTCTGTGCTGCAGAGTGTAACCCTTGAAGAGGAAGGCTCTGTGCTACATCCTGGGGTCCTGTGGGTATTCTGGTGTTCTTCTGCACTTGTCTGAGCTCTGGGAGTTGCCCCTCACCTGTGCCATGTGGCAGTGCAGTGCCACTGCAAAGCATGATGGAAGTGTTGGCACAGCAAAGGATTGGGTCGGTTTGTAAGAGCACAAATTTGATGTGAGGCTTCCCAGTTCATACAGATCAAGAGTATTTTCTAATTAAGATGTCTCTACTGCTTTAAAACTGTCAGTCAAAATGGGTTTCTTTTTAGTGTTGGGGGAGTGGGAGATTTTTTTTCTGAGTGACCTTAAATTACCCAGACTATAAAATGAGTGGCATGATCAGGACACTCACAGTGACCACTTCTTGCTCTGTAGTCCTCCCCCAGCATCTTTTGTCCAAAATACATCAGATCCATTCATGAGGTTTTCTTCTTCCAGTCTTACACTATTCCTAAAAAATTCACAAAGGCAGAATTGAGATTCCAAAAAATAATGCCAGCAGGAAACAGAATGGAGACTGAAGCATTCCCATCTTGAGAAACAGGCCAACAAAGAGAATATTGTCTTCATTTTGTAGAAGTTTATTGTCAAATTGCTTTGACCTCAGCTTTAGACTTATCTATATGTTTCTCAGAAGCAAAATTTGAAATGCTGACAGAACGGCATCAGTGCTCCCGGTACAGTAATCTCATGACATCTTTTGTGGTCGGTCTTTATGCTCACCATGATAAAACAGCAGCCAAAAAGGGCACATTATGTCTAATTACCCTCACTCAAGCTTGGACGCTTTGCAATGGACAATTAAAAATCAGCAAACGTTTTCTTAACTGCTGGCAGTTTTCAGCTTTTGAAATCTTTCAATATAAAAGTATTTATGAAGCTTTTTCACTTAACCAGGTGCAATTCAGCTTCTAAATATATCCTGGTTCTTCCTGAAAGCCTGCCACGAAGGGTCAGCACCGGTACTGAATATTCTTGATAGCAGCACATAAGCACATAGGTAGCTTTTGAAACAGCTGGTGTCTCTTTAGCTGTGCTAAAGCTATGCTTGGTCAGGAACATCACAGTCCACAGGGATGGCAATTAGAGCAAGATCTGCACGCATGAGTAGGTCATCCAATTAGTGACAGTCAAACAACATCAGATCTCTAAAGTCTGCAGGTAAAGACTTTACATAAAGCCAGCAAAGTCTCTGTTTCTGCAGAACTAGAGTTAAATGAAGAAAATACTGCCAATACAGAAATTCTGAAACAGCCCTTAAACATTCACATCTCAAGCAATGATAGTGGGGGATTTGGTCTCTGAATACAACTTTTTATAATAATCTATTTTAATTTAAACAGAAAGGTGATGATGTACGTTATGGGCCTAGTTTTCTTTCACTTACCCTCCTTTTCCTGGATGATAAATCCCTTCATTTAAAGCAGTCATAAGAATAAAAGACAGAAAGAAACAGGATTCAATTTATTGAAGATAAAACTGAGATTGGGAGAAATACCATTGTATAGAGAAGTTGCAAGATGAACCTCATGTAAAATTCCGTGGTAGTTCATAATCTTGCTACATATCTAATGGCAATGTCCTGGGGGATGGGGCAGAATGGACATAGCTCTTTGCATAGGACAGCTTGACAGATAAGCTATCAGATTTTCATTACAGAGAAGAGTTTTTTCATTTCTACTGGATTTATTATAGTAGTTATTAAGGTCAATAAAGCACACCATCGACTGCAGGGAAGATGACAAGAGATACAGCAAACAAGCTATTATTGATCTGTCTCGAGGACAATGAAATACCCACTGACCCATTCCCAGATCAGATATTTACTGCTTTTCCTTATTGCTAGATGACAGCTAGCTTTATGTTTGTTGTATATAAATATTCTAGTTTGCTGGAATACATATGTCATGGTTTAGAATCTCATGGTGCACAGATGAAGAGCAACAATATGTGCAATGAAATGAACAGATACAGATCTGAAAAAGAAGTTGAAGATTGTCTTTTCTAGCACAAATGATCTTTGTAAAAGGTACTCACCATCAAAGGAATACACTGGGTGTGGATGTTTACATGTGCATCTAACATCTAAATACAAATTTTCATGCTCCTCATGTATTATTAAAATTAATGGATACCAGTACCTTGTCCAATTATAAGCCATATAAAGATTTTTACCTTACATTTTAAATTTATGGTATCATCATTTATGGTATCATTGAAAGACCTTGACAGATTTATATAATGCATGAATTACAACCAGCTGTGAATTACCAGGTTGCAGTTCTATCAAAAGCTTCAGGTAATGTCATAAACCACAGGAGAGAAGCCTGATTCACTAAAATTCCAATGGAAGTACAGATCTGTAACTTCATCTTATTTGCAATTTTACATACAAACTCTAAGTGAGGAGATACTGATGCATATACACCTCCTTGCCTAGATTCTCTTCTCTCAACTCCTCCTGCTTCATTATTCCCTCTTTTTTGTGACTCCTCACATCCATGGGCATGTTGCTTTGTGTGGCAGCTACAGTCACTGTCTCAGCTGCAATTTTAAGGCTCACGAGTCCTAATCTCTGTCTATTCTACTTTGCATTAACACTGGATTGCCCTCTGCAGAAAAGTCAGCAGAAGCAAATATGCATGGTGAACACAAGTCTACAGGCCAGTGAATGGGCTTAATCCATCAGTGAAAGTGTCTGTGCTACCTTCCTTGTGGAGAAATGGTGTACCTGGGGTGTGGTATAACCCCTGTCCTGATACTTACATTGACACAGATGTCTGGAACACACTGTCAGTCTGTCCCACCTTGGTCAGCACATCCCAGGGTGTAAGGATTTCCACCTTCTTTAAAGGAGCAGGCAAGCCAAGTTATTCCTAAATGTCGGTCTTTTGATGATCCAGTTTGCATTTTCCTGCCCAGTTTGTAATGTGTGGCACAGAACAGAAGGGAATTTTACCTCTGTGAGGATGTATCAGTCTGGCAGGTTCACCTGCATTATGGCTGTGACATCCAGTCTGTCCGCGACTCAGTTGCTTGTGTTTGACAGATACAGACATGTGGTTCATTCCAGTTCTAACAGTGAAAGAAAAGATATTTCATATACTGCCTTTTTTATTTATGTAGAGTCAGGGGACTTGGAAACCAGAGGAAGAACCTCTTCCATGTCCCCAGCCAGTCCACTGGTAGGTGAGGCCAGGGAGTCACCAGGGCTCCAGGACGCACAGGGCCAGCCACCGAATGGTTTCAAAGCACAATGCAGCACCAAGCCCTTGTCACTGGGACTCAGTCATGTCACCCAACACCTGCCCATGCCTTATTGAAATGTTAAAAAATAAAAAGATATGGTTTGCATAATTTACACCTCGAAGAGCTACACCTCACCTTGTCTTCTCCAGTACTCACAGTTTAAGGTGTTGTAGCTTTCTGGAAACATTGCAGATCAGGTGATATTGAAAAGGTTAAGAAAATCTAATAGCTAGCAAGGGTTAAAGAAGCCTAATAGCTAGCAAATAAAACCTGGAATTCAGAGCTGCAAAAAGCCAGGACTTGCAGAATTTGGCAATAGAAAGCAGATTGTACAGGTGCAGAAATATGACAGCTGTGTATGAGCATAGCCAAGGACCGAATTAAAATTGTTCTTGAAATTCCCTTGCAATTAGTGCAGGGACACTGCACATCATCAAAGTCTGTGCTTGCAAGTCCAGGATTTCACAAAGTGAAATAATGCTCATGGCACTGCTATGTTTTGGTGTCATTAGCTGTAATTAGGCAGTGGGGAAAGTCTCTGCAGACCAGAAGATCTGGGACCCCATTTTGAAGTCTGATGTGGAAAAGTATTTAAAAAAACCTGCAGGCTTCCATTTTAAAATGGAAGCTAGATCGACCTGATTTTAACCTTTCATAGTAAGCACTTATTGAGACTATAAACATCCATAAAACAAATGGCTTGTTGGATGTAGCACCTTGGTCAAAGTGGATTAACAAAGCTCAGATAATTTCCCCATACTGATAGAGCACCTTTTCACCACCAGTTTATCTGCAGATGATTTTTTAGGAGAAAGAACATAAACTGGCAGGAGCGTACAACCTAATTTCAGTGTATTAGTTCCTTTGAAGTGTAATTGGTCAGGGGAAAATAAATCAATACAAAAAAAGCCATATCAATTTTTAATCTTTGATTTTTCAGATTTGGTGGTAAACACATGAACAATACCATTTATGTCAATAGAAAATTTAAAAATGAATCATGGTCCAATTTTTGTTGAGCATTTGCAACGATGAGGAAAAATGTTATTTTTTGTAAGATTCAGAGATTTTGAAGATTCAGATTTTTTAAAAGGATATTGTTGATGTCTGATATACAAAACCTAGACTAACTTGTTATTAAAGAAACCACCTAAAATCAAATCAGATAATGCAGTAATACAGCTTCTACCAAAATGGTTGTTGTTAAAGGGACTTTGTTTTTTCTTTAGTACTAATACAATACTAATCCTAACTCTTCAAGAGAAAGAAATTGAAAAAAAAATGTGGAAACTGCATCTATCAAAAAGAATCACGCACTGGCACAGACAAGACAAAACCCATTTGAGTGGCCAGTGTGCCAGGGCACTCTGCTAAATGCAAATTATGGTAACATTTTAAAATGTGCACGTTGGGAAAATAATCTTTAAGCCTTCTTCTCACTTAGTGACTTCAAACATTGCAAAGATGTCTAAAAATATACATGAATAGCAAAAGTGATCTTCAGGTCATGATAAAAATTTGTATTGAAAGGTATTTAAGTTGTTAATTGTGTGCAGTTAAAATCTTCAGTTTTCTATGACACTGCAGAGATTTATGCCTGTGTTCAATGTTATACATTGTTCTAATATAATTTACAACATGCCTAATTGAGCATAATGCATGTATTTTTATCAAGATCAGAGACCTGCTGTGCTTTTTGAACTGCCTAACCCTAATAGTGTATCCACATCAGTAAAATGAAATGTGCCTACCCGATGTGGGATATGTACACCTGAATTCTGCATGTGAGTTTGTCAGTGATTTTCCTCTTGACCTTGGGCAACTCACTAGAAAGGTCTACTGGCCCACTGCCAGGCACACTTGACTCCCGTGGGACTTTGTAAACTTGTGGAAGGATTAGGCCTTCAATGCCGTGTCCCTGCATTCATTTCCATAGCTGGATCCTCAAAGGAAAGATTGCCTCATATGAAAAGGTATCTCTGACAAAAGCATAAGACCTAAAATTTTAGCAGATACTCTATTCCTTCAGCTCATCCTAAACAATGAAAGGCAGAGAAAAGCAACTTCTTTCACCAACAGGCCCTAATCCTTTTTTGAATCTTCTTGACAGAGCAAGTTTCCCCAGGCAGCTGTTTTCTGCAGCACTGGCCCCTCACCCGTGCTGAGAACAGCTGGGGAACTGTTGCATGGAAAAAGAGCAGGAGAATTATCTTTGGGACCTTTCACTTTAGGACATAGTTCTGTTTGCAATTTTAAAGTCCTGGAGCTTACTTACATACAGATGCCATATCAAAATGAGCAAACAATGATCCTGCATGGTGAAGCACGGAGCAGACAGGAAATGCCTTAAGGTAACTCTGGCAACCTTAATTTTCTCCATTTGTGCAGTCTTTAATTTTGTCATCACACGGTAACAATTCTCCTTCGGCAGACTTCTCTGCCAGATGTTTAGAGCAGCACCAGCAACCACCAAGTTTAAGATATCTAGATGGTCTGTGCTGGAAAAATAACAAAAAAACCAGTGGTAAAGCCCACATGGAAATGTGCGGATCTTTCAGCTCAGACAAAACCCCTGTAGTTTCTATGTATTCTGTTTTCTCTTGTATGACAAGTGGGGAAAACTGAGGGAAAGGAAGTACAAAAAACTGCATGAAAAGTCCATCTTACATAGAAATGATACCTCTAGGATATTGATGAGAGTTTATCTAATCCTTCAGTACCTCTAAAGGCAGATATGTTGCTAGAAGTTCAATTTGGATCACTACCAAGCTGTTTCTCAAGGTTTCCTAGCCATCAAATTTATTTTTCAAACAAACATTCGTTTACATAAATGGGAAAAAATATCATTATATTAAAAAATTATTTTTCAACACACCGTAAAATATTTTTCAATATAAAACATTTTGAAAGATCCAAATTCTCATAAAGTCCCTTTTGGGCAAAGCTTTCCCTGGAACTCTCACAAATGTGAAGGCAAAAGAGGAGCAGTAACTGTTACACTGCTTATATAGTGGCTGTTTATAGCAAACACAGTTGCTGATTTTGCAATTTTATAGAGATATCCCAGCTGGAAATGCAGTAAGATTGTTATCCCCACCCCCACTGGATTAGCTATGCTAGGATTTTGTGTTGAGGAGATTGGCAACTGGAGTTTCCCCCTGTACTAAAACCATAAATAATAATCCTCTTCTCTCTAGCTAGTGGAGCTAGTAATCAGACTAAGAAGAACTTCTAGGACAATTGAGAAATATCTGCATTAACATTTGTGAAATATTAGGTAGGAAAGATCCAATTGGCTATTAATTTATCCACTATAAATACTTCCACATTAAATTACAGAAATAGAGATGGTACAGAGTTAAAAAACAGACTACCCGTATTGCTTAAATTGCAGCATTTACTGGATACTGGCTGAGTAATAAAACACCCTATTATTTATTCATGAATACAAGGGCTCTAGAGTCAGATTCACTATTTTTCAGTTATAGATGGACCAAAGTTCTAAAGCAGAAATTAGTGTTTATCTCAAAAGGCAAGTGATCTGTTACTGTTGAAGCAAGCAAAAGGATTGCATTTGAAAAATGAGTCTAGGGTATCCTCTGCAGAAAGAAAATATAAAAGTACACAAACAACAGTAATAAGCAAAAATGAAAAGATGAAGTAGTAATAAATCAGCATGAAATTAATTTAAGAACCTTGCAAGCTGATGTGCAGCTACTGCAACACCTGGAAAATTCCTCTGAAGAACGAGGCAAGCAGATCACGAGCATCCGTTAATAATCCCTCTTGTTTCTTCTGGTGTCTCTTATCCCTTGCAACAGATCTCCTTAAAATGTAGCATGCTGGCCTCAAAATGAAAATCAGGTTATTAATCAGAATTTGAGAAGTATTTATGACAATCCCTATTTCCTAGTTTTTCTTCCATTTCAACAGGACCCAAAGGCTTTTGTACCCAAGGGCACATATAATATTGCTGCTTTGAAATAAGAATTTCTGTGTGGAGTTTAAAATCAGCTGAAAACATCAGTCCAGTCCAAAGATATTCCATCCATGTAATAAAAACAATGGAACGGGGGCTGCAGTGTTGGTTTTGTGGTGTTGGTTTCTAAGTTTTCCAGTAACACAGGGAGGATGGAGGTCTTTCTCAACTCTCTGCTTTTACTTTTTCTCCTTAGCTATTATGCTATGGGTTGACTTGAGGGGATGATATGAGGGGCTCATAGATGGGAAGGGAGTGGAAAAAGCTTCTGGTCAAGTTTCCCCAGGGTGGGTCTGGCACTGCTCGTAGTGTTTCTCCTGCCCTACAGTGTCAGGAGTGGGGCTGTTGCAGATGCCCACCTTTTCTCCTCAGGCTTGGCATGCCTGCTGGTACTTCTGGCACTTCTTGTTAAGTGCAAAGAAGTGCTAGAGAGCTGGCATTAAACACAAAAAATCAAGCAACCATCAGATTGTACCCAAAGTCACCCAAAACCTCAGCTACCCTACTTCTGAGGTCTGCTCAGGAAGATGCAGATAGTTGGATCCAGCTGACTCAATCCATGTCCAGGAGCAGAATGAAGTCAGGGAAAGTTGTGCATCTTCTACTCCACGCCCCCAGCTTTTCTCCCAGGCACTGGTGAGCAGCAGTGACTGTGAAAAGAAACGCGCATTTGGGACAAAGGCACAAGCCAGGCATGTTGTAACCAAAAGGTTTAAAATAGAGATTCACTTCAATAGTTCTATTCAGCAGATTAGAAACGTGCAAGAGGCTTTAAAAATTTTGTTTGGACAAATTGTTTATTCTAAAATATTCACTAAAGGAAAAAGTGTAAGGTATTTAATTGTATTTTCAGTCCAGAATAAAGTATTGCTGGAAATGAGGAAGTCATGCCAGAAGAATGAACAGTTTGGTGGTTAAGGCAGCTCATCTGCTGTGTGGGATAATAAAGTCCAGATCCCACTTGAAGTTAGGGAATGTGATTTTCTTCCTATTAATTTAATTGTTTTCTTATTCATGCCAGGAGCAAATTTAAATTCACTCTTGGGAGGTCAAAATTCACTTCATGTTCTTGCAAATGGTCTGAATTATTTATAGTGCATAATGTTAATAAAAAAGACTAGAAAAAAAAAGATGGTTTGGGGGGGATAATCTACATTTATATTAGGTAACCAACTTTGGATTTGACCTGCTTGGAAATAGATCAATTCAAAACCATGAGAAATTATTTCCTGACAATTAATAATTCTGCCCACATTTTTCTAGGGCTATAAGGGCTTGAATAATATTCACCAGATACCAAATGGCAAAGAAGAACATGGGAAAGTGAGTTATACTCACCATCAAATTTACATCCATAAGCATAACCAGCATTTGTGTTTCTGCATTCTTCTAATTTCCCCATGAGAATGCAGTAATCCTACTATTCCCATTCAGGTAAAAACACATTTTTTTCTTTCTTTATTGTGAAAATAGCAATGGGATTTGGCCCGTGGGGAAATAAAACTGTAGCAATAGTTTAGATATTTTATGCATTATATCATTAATGTATTTTGATAAATGGTTTTGATAGGGCCATCTCCTCTGCTCTTTCAGTTTCTTGATCTGAGCTTGTTCTCTAGGTCAGCAGTTGAAGTCATCAACATTTTGTAGTTTCCATTATCCTTGGTGTTACAGTTGCTTATTGTTGTTTTCATACCTCTTCTATTCCCTAAAGAATTGTCCAAATTTAAATTAAAGCGTAATGGTAATATAAGGCACTTTTATTGGTTTACAACTAACATACTGGAGTACTGCTTGTAAAAATAAGGTGATTTTCAGTGGTATGATGTACATATCTCAGCATTTTTCAGAACAGCTTTGATACAAATCCCCCCTAAAATCAGCTAGGATTTTAAATTAAGTGTAACACAATGGCTTGAAGGCAGGAACTGAAAGAGCCAGCACTCATTCCCATTTCCAAAAGCCCCTCTGGCAACAACAGGAATTAAATGCCAGTGGTGACCCAGCGAGATCACCTCTGTGAGCAGCTCACCAAATACCTGCCTGTGCACACTGCAAGAATGCACTCTGAGCTGTGGGAAACTGTGTGAGCTCATCCCTGGGGCTCTTTGTCTGGGCTAATTTACATGGACTTCCCAGTGCCTGACATCAGTTCACTTATCTCTACATCTCTAGCCATATATCTGGGAAAAAAAATCCCTTTAATTCAAAATAATTTTAATTCAAAACCCTTTTAATCCAAAACCAAATTTGGCATAAGCTTGGCTAAAGCCAATATGTTTGAGGAGATTTAGAATTTTTAATTTCAGTTTGTAGAACATACTGAAACCCTTTCATATGCACAGTTAACTGCAACTTTATATCAGTTTTGGAAATAAAGTCCTCATGGATAAGAACCTATGGAGTCTAATGCTTATAATTTTCTATGGCATCTTTTATGCAAGCATCTCAAGGCCCTTTCTAATATTAAATGTGCTTAAATAATCCACATGCTATTTCCACTTTAAGGAAACAGTGACACACAAAGAGGCTGAGTAATCTGGCAAAAAGGGACATGTAACCCAGACATGCTGGACTCATGCCTTAGTCAGAGAAAAATTCTATTGGGATTAGGTAGTCAGCCTGCCCTGTTAAAATTATCTAATTAATGGGATTATGAAATGAGAGATTTAATATTCCAGTAAGACCTGTAAAATGGCTATAATTTCTAATACTTGTAAAAGTGTCCGGATTGTGATACCATATGAAGGAGAGTATACACATCACCCACCAATATTTTGCTATTCACAAAAAAAAAATTTTCTTTTGTTAAGAGTGAACAGATGAACAATAAATAAAACTAAAACCCACAAATGTTTCGTGAGTTCAGTGAAGCCCTCTCCCAAAAATTAAGCTGTCATAACAATATATTTTTTTAAAAGATACGTAAAATTTTCAAATAAGCACGTCAGATAAAAAATAATACAAAATGATGTATCGTGAGAGATTTATACTAATAGAGATTTACAGCAATGCTACACGTGTAAGTTTAGTAATTGAGTGAACAGAAAGTTCACTCAAAAACTAGAACATAATTAAACAAAAGAAGTAGCAAACCCATTCTATAAAATAGGAAAGATTTTCTTATGTAAATTCAGAGTCTGTTTTTCAAACAAGATTTGAAGGCAGCAGCAGGTCAAAATACAGATTAGCAATGTCTAGGAAGGTATCTCTTCTTTTAATGTGTTATTAATAATGTAAAACTATCCTGAGCCACACAAAATATTCTGATAAGGTAAATAAACATCACTGATATGCATTCTGAATACATTAACAATTAAAATAGCTCTGACTTCTCCCTCTGGAAAAACCTCTCTATTTATCCATTCTCTTTGGCAGTGACTTTCTAGATATTTTATTATCTGTTGGCATAAGTGAAATTATTCTGAACATAGCTGTCCTACAATTACTTTTCACATAAACCCAGTTGTTATCACACTATCATTTTCTGATCTCCATACCATCATATCCTTCTTTTAAGTTTATACTATGGTATTTCCTGTGTTTCCTTGTGCTGAGTTCACCTTACAGGAAAGGGATACTGTAAGAGATGGAAAGCTACCAGTGTGATCCTCTGCTAGTTCTCCCTGTCAGCAGGTCCAGGACTAGCACATCTCTTTCCCTCAAGCTCTTCTGAATCTTAGCTGGTCCTGTGAATCTTTGGCTATTTTTATACCACGCCATAGTCAACATCCAGTAAAGATGATGGGGAATTCTCCGACCAAACTGACAGAAGATACCAATGAATAAGAAAAGGTTGTGAGAATGTGTTAATGTCAATGGAAATTTCATTTGGGGAGACTCCTGATCTCACTTATATACATTAAAATAGCCAATAAGCCAGGCTATGGTTTAAATTACTCCTTGCTCTGATTCAGCTCCACAACACAGACACCAGACTACAGGTGAACGCCAAGCAGATTTCCCTGTCTCTGCTGTTGGAATGGCCCACTTCTCATGGATTTCATTATGTTCTGTGGACCAAGGAACCTTAGTTTCCACTAACACAAGTTACAGTCCTCATGGCTGGGCTTGCCAAAATATTTAATGATTAACACAGAAAAGCTTCAAAGAGAGAAATGGAAATATCCTGCCCAATTCTCCTCTTTCCAAGAACAGTCACCCTGCGAGGGGTAACTTATTTCAGTATAAATGAAGGCACCAGAGCAAGGAGTTACCCTGAGTAACTAGAGGATCACCCAGAAACATTAGCTACTCTGAGACAACTTCCTTCATCATCTTGGTGGATTTGAAACAGTTTTTAACACACAAATTAGTGTGGTATAGGTAAAACATTCCCACCCAGTTCTAGCCCTGTGGCTACATGGAGTTGCACCAAAAGCTCACCTGGCTGCCAGGCCTCTGAACCTGGGCAAACATAAAGTTAGATTAAAACCTTTTCCTGTGTGGAGATTACTATAAATTGGTTCTAACCCTTTATAAGTTCTCTTCTGCATCTGCAGAAGAAACTGTTCAGGGAATGTTTAAACTATACGTTTGATACTGGTTTTTTTCGCCCACTACTGCATTTGTATAGGAGTAATGCCCAGGAGCTCTGATGTCAGGTACAATCCTGCTGTCCTAGCCAATGATGCCATGAAAAGAAGGTCCCAGTCTGAAGAACTTCCTCCTTCATGTACATCTACCAGTACTTATGACTTCATTTATGTTTTGGGGTTTGGTTTTGGCTTGTTTGTTTTTGTTTTTTTTTTAAGTGGATAAGCTGGGAGACAGTGGAAAATCAGCAACTGGTCAAAAGCACACCCTCTCTGCAGGTTTGGAAGACTTCTATGTGGAAATCTGGGCAGGAAGTAACTTATTTGGGAACTGTAATAGCTCCGCAGGTTTCCTATTCAGCTGTTGCACAGGTGGACCTTGAAGGAATTTCCTTTTAGAAATTAAATAAAACCATATGGTAGTATCTACATGCACTCAAGAACTTGAATATAAACACAGCATCCTGACTTATTTTTTATTTAGAACAGATGGTATTTGTAAAGGGAACTCGAAGGAAGCACTTAAGATGGGAGATACACAGCACAAAACAGGTGAGTCAGAAGAAAGGTTCCAGTCTTGTTTTGAAAATCAAATCTCTTACTGAATAAACAAGGCTACACTCGTTCTCAACAGAACAGTATCAAAAATAATATTAGGGGCCTTGTTTCCAGCCTTTTGTACACGCGTCAAACAATGACTGTTTTTATTCAGGAAACATGAAAGGCAGGGCTTGCAGTGAGGATGTAAATCATAATTGAAGTGTACTGGCAAAGAGCTGCAGCGGCTGAAGGAAATATGCATCATGTCCATTGAGTCTGGATCTGCTCCGTGCTGTTAGTCACCCAATTCTGCATGAACTGCTGCTGTAAACCATCAAAGGGTGGGGGATGTTAACCTCCTGCAACACTGGCTGGAGATGAGAGGATGGTTAAGTCTGTCTTTCTCATTAACCAACACATTACAAATTCATCGCTTCACAGAACTGTGGCAATAAATCACTGATAACTTTTTTTAGATCATCACTCTTCTAACATCAACTTTATAAATGTCAAAGCACTCTCCTATTTTTTTTAAGCAACCCAGAAGGGATTACTGTTGTTATGATGCAGAACTGGGGGTCCAGTGGTCTATCTTCCACTCCCTGTAATACTGTTGAATTCATGTCTGACCTTGCCTTGGGACACAGTGCCATGAAACAGTTATTTTGTATTTAAAAGGAACTAAAGCTTCCATACATCTCACAATAACTGTCAGTTCTACTTCATTATGAAGAAAGAAATTATGCTATTTGTTGCCACACATGCAGATATTTTATATTTCAATATGTTGAAGTCATAACCACAAATATGACATGTTGCCCAATACCAAAAGGGAATCAGAAAACATTTCAACAGAACATTCTTAATGGTGCCCTAGCAAAGATACTTTTACTTTGTAATTTTTCTTTGGCAGCAGATGTCCCAACAACTAATGAGAGCTTGTCCATTGATATAATCCAGCTTTGTATCAGGCAATTCACAGCATTAATCAAAAATATTTGTTTGATCCTCAAAATCCAGGTGATGAGCTTACCTTTCAAGAATTGAGTAATAATTTGGACTCTTTTTTCTTTCAGCCTCCTACTTGTCACTTTTTTTTAAAGTTTTTTCAAGTGTTTTTTCTGTAGCAACAAAGACATGCAATACTTAATTTGAAAACATATTATATTCTTTCATTTCTAGTGTTGTCTTTAAAAAACACCTATTACTTTGCCTATCCTTGATAATAAAACAGGATTAACCAAATGTTAGTACTATAAGCTGTGTGACCTTAAGAATTTAAGTTCCAGTCAGGAAAGAGTCATGTGCTGAAAACATGTGTGCTGAATGTCAGCAAGTGAACATACAGCTATCCAGTCCTAAAGGACTTCTTCACCTCTGTATATTATTGAGATTTAATGGGTTAAGATTTGTTTTTATAATTCAGGATATAGAAGAAATTCGTAAATTTCCATGTTTGCGGCCATGAAATCAAGAACTCTGCTTAGCAGTGAGCCCACATCTCCTTGTTTGGCCTTTTTTTGCTCATGCAGAGGCTGAAGCTCTTTGTTTTGCCCTTGATGGCCTTGCCAGTTCAAGCTGAGCTTTGGCTTTCTTAACCCTACCTCTGCATGTCTGGCCAATATTTCTAAAGCCCTCTTTTGTAGTCTGGTCCTGTTTCTGACTCCTGTATGTGGCCATTTTGCAATAGAGGTCTGTCATGAATCATAGAATTATTTAGGTTGGAAAGGACCTTTAAGATCAGCCAGCACAACTGTTAACCCAGCACTGCCAAGCCCACCACTAAACCATGTGCCCAAGTGCTACATCTACACATCTTTTAAATGCCTTCAGGGATGGTGACTCCACCATTTCCCTGGGCAGTCTGTTCCAGTGCTTAGTATCACTGTGTAAGCAGAGAGGAGAAAACAAGGAAAGGATAGCAGCATTTTTCAAGTAACGTGAAAGTCATGAAAAGAGATGTGAGAAAATTTGGGATGGCATCAGTAAGTGAATGCTGAGAAATTAATTTTAGCACTGACTGGTAGGCAACGTTTACACTAGTCACACCTGCCTTATGGGTTCTGCAAGGGCAAGATACACAAGAATAATCATTCAAGCACTTCATAGGGCATACTTTGCTCCCTGATGCTGCCACAGCCCCCCTTCCTCCAGAAACCACTGCCTGAGCTAGTTTTGGGAAACAAGAGCTTTCCCTGTCTAATGTTCAAGCTGAAACCCAGCTATCTCTGTCCTGCAGGGCAGGAGACTGCCCTGGTCCCTATCCTGTGCAACTTCCACAGCCAGACTCCTGCCTCCAGCTTTGTAAATCATTTCAGGAAAGGGAGCTGTCTGCCACTTGTGCTTCAAGGACACCACGATGACAGCCCGTGATGACAGCCCAGTGATGCAAAGCTATTGGCAGAGCAGTCAGATAGACAAGGGACAGGGCAAATAGAGCCAGAGAGACACAGCTCTCCTTAAACTGGGGGTGCAGCCTCACGTGGTCATCCTCTCTCAAAAAGAATGCTACACAACTGGTAGGCTGAAAAACACTTCTAGGAATGAATGTTAATACTATTTAAGACTATTAGGGCAACATGACAAAAAGTATTTATAATGAAGTTTTGCAGAAGGTAGATAAGAGGTTCATATTGTATCCGATTTCCTTTACTATGGGAAATGGGAAATGTTCGTTAAGATGTTCTTCTATTATGCTTGACAAGGATCTGCAGGAAATTTATATTTGTGATTTTTATGCCTTTAAGCTAATGCAAGGCATGGACTGAGGGGACTGGAATTTTGTACAGAAGCTCTCCTAGGGCGTGCAAGTGCGTGATGGAGTAGGGCATGCGTATCCTAGAAGTAGTCTCCAGAAAAGGAAGCAGTGCTTATGGGTCAGAGCACTTCCGTGCTTGAAGTCCAAGGGGCTTCATGTTCAAGAGGCAGGTTTGCTTTTCTTCCTGTCAGTGCCATTCCAGAGGAGTTACATTGCTTCCACAATGCTTCACTGCATTGTGTGGATACACCAGTCTGCCCAAGTTTTTTTCTGGCTCCTTGCACCATACTTCAGTGCCTGATGATGACATTAGTCCTGTGTTCAGTACCAGTGGGCTTAACACACAAAAGTTTTAGACTTGGAATTGCTCAACTCAATAATCGAAGAAGATTCCCATCTTCACCGGGAATACTGCTGCAACCTTCTATGCTAGCCTGGTCAAGAGGAACTATAAGATTTGACCCGTGTTGAAACATGCACTTGTAAAGCTATCCAAGTAATGGAACATTTAATGTGTTTTCTGCCTAGTGCAGTTCTACACTGCTGTGCTACGCACGTGCCATACTAACCAGTTTATAGGTGGTTCAGTCAGGTCTACATCATACTGTCTCCACAGAATTGGTTTCAACACAGACAGCCTGTCACAAAGGAGCCCTAAGAAGGCATAAATGATGTGTACTTTTCCTTCTATCATTCAAAATTTGAGTAAGAACACTATACGAACAGGACTGGAGGAAAAAGCTCTCATAAACTTTTATAGACCTAGATGTAGGCACACGCTCAGCATCTGAAGTTAGTGGCTTCCCAATAATTCTCTGTTATTAATGACATTTGAGTTAACTTTCCTATCAAAAAGAACTCACCTATGCTATCAACAGCTGGTAAATGATTTATAGGATCTGTATCCAGTAACTAGGTGAGAAAAAATGCTGGATTATATTCTGCTGTTAACATTGTCGAAAGTAATGCCATATCTAAAATACTTCTTGTCAGTTTTAGTAAAACAAGTGCTCTAATTAGTAATTTTAACCTTAACTTCCTAATGCAAGCACAAATTACAGTTTATAGAAACTTCACACAATTTTACCATTTTACAAAATACATGGTTAAGAACACACTTCCCTCACCCTCAGGTGATGATGTACTTTGACCTCTAAAAGGCTTCACTGGAAAGACTGAAAAATTTGCCATCATCAGTAGTTCCAATACGAAACTTGAGCAAATATGATTTATCAGTTTTGGAAAGGACCAAGTCATACAGAGGCACAACTATAGGAAAGCACTGGTTCTTCTTTCACTTCCTGGGTATTAAGTAAATAAATGTATTCCTCGACCTCATTGACTTCAGGTTTGGAGATAAAGTTCATATACATATTTAATTTAGCATTATGAAAGTTCATAGAAAAGACCTGCACTTCAGGACTAAAAATCAGAGAAGACGACTGCTAAAAAAAAAGCCTAAACTGTTGTGGCAAGCTCGGAAAAACCACTCAGAATTTTTATTTAGGCTAATAACAGAACCCTAGTATTAGAATTATTGTTGGATTATGCAACACAATTTATTCTAATTTTAGACAGAAGTGTTAATACATGGCAACAGGTAAAAAAGGTTCCTGATTGGAGTTTATGAGCTAAATTAAGAATGATGACACAAAAGTCATAAGATCTGGAAGAAGCTGCTAAGGATGAAAAAAGAGGGGTCAAACAAGTAGAGGCCAGAGGGATAAAATGATGATCTCTGTGTTTGCTTATTTACAGCAAGGTTAAGAGTCAAAAATGCTGTGGTAAAGATTTGATAGAGAGCTCATGAAAGAAAGAAGTTCCAAGATTCAGTGGCCAGAAATGAAGTTCACAGAGGCTAAGTTCACACCACAAATTAGATACAAACTTTAGAGTAAGTTTGGCTGTTCGCAATGTTTACACAGAGGCATTGTTTTCCTTTCAGAATGCGATGTTTTATAGTATGTTACAGTTTACATAACTTACCGTGCTGGATGGAAATTGCTTGGTGAGGAAGTTGCATGGCCTCTGCTGAACAGAGAATACAGAAGACAGTAAATCCTGACTAGGCAAAGTCCTGTCTTGCTTACCAGGTTTAATCCATACAGGCCTGTTTGAGTCCCTTCCCATTCCTTACATTCACCTCTATAAAACTACATATGGCAAATGAGAAATTTTCAAATACCAAGTCAGGAGGCTACACAGACTCCTTGGGGGAGAGATAATTTCCCTCATTTCATTTTGCACCTATCAGATAGGCAGCAGTTCTGAAAAGGGGCTCTGTTCAAAATGTCTGGTACAGTGGCACCCCCACTGCAAACCATGTAATTAGCACCATTCCTATGATGTAGGAAATCAACCATCCTTTATAGGAAGAAAATTAAAATCTTTAATTTCTTCTAGAATGATATAGGTAGTAAGTCCCAAGACTTATTCACTCTCACATGGCAAAAGAGAACCAAAATACATTTTTTTTTAGTAAGCAATTTTACTTTTATGTGTGTGAGTTTTAAGAGGGAAAACTTAAAAAATAACATTTTAAATAAATAACATTTTTAAAAAAAAATAACATTTTAAAACAGTATCTGTGGACAGATTTCTATAAATGTTTTCTTTCCTCAAGCCTTTCAACTGATTGAAAAGAGGGTCCCCAGGGAGAGAAGCTGAGGCTGACCCTCCTGCCAGCTGGACAGCTTCAAGCAGGAGAGCAGCTTTGCAGTTCCAGGCTGGCCACAGTGCGTCCTACCTGGTGCGCTCTAGGGATCTCTGTCCAGAAAACCAGGACACTGTTATCAGTGAGATAAAGGGAACATGGGGGTCCTTTTGAAATGACTCTGCTCTTTATGGAAAACTTATTTTA
This sequence comes from Corvus hawaiiensis, assembly GCF_020740725.1. Classification (NCBI taxonomy): domain Eukaryota; kingdom Metazoa; phylum Chordata; class Aves; order Passeriformes; family Corvidae; genus Corvus; species Corvus hawaiiensis. The sequence goes on along the minus strand of NC_063213.1, from coordinate 80,178,708 downwards.
GACAGGTCAGTGAAACACAGCTTGCCTCAGGTATGTTTTGTTCATCAGCAAGTACATTCCAGTACTTAACAAATGAGTTCAACATAGGAACTTCCTCCTGTGGGTGAAAGCAAGGTGGGCAGTCCTGAGGGAGTGCTGCTGAAGCCACACTGGGAGGTTGGGGCAGTGTTGCTTGGGGTATGGAGAGCATGAGGACAAGGATAAGGATCAAGAGATACTTTTCAAAGCAAGACCTGAAGACTAACCTAAAGGAGAGGGAAAACGGAGCAACAAGTGAAAAGAATGAGGGTAAAGAAACACATGAGACTAAGACTATCCAGGCTGGATGAGGCTTTGAGCAATTTGGTGCAGCAGATGTGCAGGTCCATGGTGGTGGAGTTGGAACTAAATGATCTTTAGGGCCCTGACCAACTCAAACCATTTTCCGATTCTATCATTGTCCCACTATCGTGTATAGCTTCTCTGTACGGTGAGCCATTCATCCAATGTGAGACCAAAAACCATTGGCAGAAGCAGAAGACAAATAGAAATTCCAATTCCCTCACTGTGAAACTATATTTATATTGTGAAACTATACTTTCTTTAGTTTTTCTTTTTGATGTCAAGCCTATAATTATTTTTTTAATAGGGATTACATTTGTCTTTCAGGGATTGATGAAAGAAGCCAGTCTTTACTATACTTGCTATCAGAACTTCTCACAGCACAAATATTACTAATACACAAATCTTATTCCTGGGTTACTTAAATGCTCATGACACAACAGTTAAACAGTCACCTTTAACGAAAAACTTCCATTTTACAATTTCACAATGCCTATGATCTCAGGATGTAAGCCCAGGCAGCAGGTACAGAGAAGCAAAGTTCTATAGCCCTGGAAAAAAAGAGGCTAAACAGTGTGACCATATAATGAATCATCTAAATTAATTTTTGCCTATGTTTTTTGCAGGTATTTATGACAAATTCAAAAAGTTCAACAACAGGAAGAGTGAAACAAACAGATGGCATTGTGTTTCAGCTCTGGCTACAGTTAAACTGGGCTTTTAACCAAGGTAGACCTGTCCTTTTCTTTCTTATACATCATCACTGATCTGAGAATGCAGTTTCACAAGTGAAATTTCTCTCCTGTTACTTGCAAGTGATACCTCTGCAATGCAAAACCATCAAAATGGGACTGCTAGGCTGCTGGTAATTACTATTCTCTAAAATTCATATTATATATTGCTTACAAAAAGTGAGTAGCAAAAAGGAAAATACATCAAGGCTTATGAAGTTCTTTAACATTTACAAGTGGAAAAGTACAGTATTTTCCCCTTGTTAACATGCAAATTTGAAAAACTCCTTTGTCAGAGAAATGAATTTAGTAGACTTAGTGCTGTTATCTATTCACAAAATAAGAAATTATGTCCTGCTGATTTCAAATTATTGGCAGAAGGAAGAGAAGTACCTAAGTGAAAATACTTCTGCAATCATGAAGTATATGTCAAGAATATGTTGAGAAAAGAAAGTGCATATATAGAGAGAACTTAGAGATGTCAGCTGCTATGGGTGCCCCCTTCTCCAGCCACATGTTGCCAGCCCCCTTCCTACACAAACTTATTCCAGTTTGGTCTGCCAGTAAAAAGCCCATTGTAAAAAGAGAATAAATTTTGAAGTTTTTTACCAGGTTGGTGTTTCATGCCCTACAATCCTTTCACCAAGAAGTCACCTAATCAATATTGTCGATGGGGGGGCTGTAGGGGATTGTAGCAGTGCTTGTTTCAATAAATTTGGGCTGCCTTGAGGCTGTGGCTAATACGCCAACCATATGGGACAGTGTTTCGACTGTATACCGTCTTAGCTTCTGATTCCCATTTGATTCTGCTTTGCACCAGCACTTATTTTCCTCTGATGGTGTCAAATGCCATTTATCATAAAAGTTTATGGAGGAGAGTCACAAACACATTAAATACTGTTTTCTTCTCATAGTTCACTACAATGGCATGTTATCGTGCAGTGAGAAACACAGTATCAAGCAGCACCCAGTTACTTTTGATTGTGTTGTGATCCTGAAGGGATTTGCCCAACAATGCTGTTATAAAATGTATTTACCCTTTGTAGAAAATGCCACAGGCTTCCATTGAAGCTTTTCCTTCCTTAATATAGCAGTCACAATCTTAATAACTCTAAGTAATATAGCCCTTGAGTTCCCACAAATAAACTATTTCAGAGCATTTTCTGGTCTGCTGCAGAAAAGCATAGCATGAAACCAATGATAAATGGCATTGTTTTACATTACATGTGTGCCTATTGTTTCATAGCATAATGTCCAAAGAGGAAATACCTCTGACAGAGTCCACTATAAAAGCATAGGATTAACAGCAAAGCCAGGGCTAAATTAAATAAAGCAGGACTCTAAACATGTATTCTCTTTGGAGGTACCTTTCATTGCAGGTCACTGTGAAGGGACACACAGAGGATAAGACAAGAAAATTGCATTATGAGGTAATTTGTTGAGGACAATGAAGACAAATGTCTAGCTGAAAGATGTTACGAGGTTTACTAGGTTGCAAAATAGCAGATGAAATTCAGATAAATTTAGAGCAATCCTAAATTTATATACCCATTACTACAGGATCTGAAATTAATGTTTCCATGCAGTAGCATGACGTAGGGGTTATACTTCCCTGAAAACTTTGACTCTGTGTCCAATAACAAGCACAAAACCAACCACATATTAGGAAATTCTAAGTATGGAATGGCGAACAAGGCAGAAGATATCATGCCACTATATAAAACCCTATGTTTAAATACTCCTGCTAAATGTACCCATACAGTTAAAATACTTCATATAGATCCATTATTGTTCAAAATATATGCAGGAGACCTGAAAGAGGTGTAGAGAAGGGAATACACATGCAGCTGTTTCCATAGAGGAAGTTGCCTAAGGGCAGACCTAGATATTTAAGGAAGGTATCCCTTATGCTTTATTATCTTCTTTCACTATTGGCCTCTGTCATAGGCAAGATATTAGATGGACATTTAGTATCAATCAATGTTGTTTCTCCTTATGTTCTCAATCAAATCCTGAATCAAATAAAGCTGTCTGTCACCATGTAGTTGATCCAATTTCACCTGTGGTTGGAGAATGACGGTTGTTTTGGCAACAGTAGGCATTGTGCAAGGGTTAAATAATGAGTACCATTTATATTTTGGAGTACTAAGCACATCTAACTCTTTCAAACCCTAGGCAGCCTTGACCCCAATAACTCATTTTGCCTGAATGATTCTCTAATTTTAAGACTATCCTTCATAAACCACAGATTAAATTTGTTTCAGCACAGATCATTCATTCAAGTCTCCCAACAAGTGAGGTTGATATATTTTATCCCCCTAGAATAATCCCAGTGGAAAGCCTACAGTGAGGCATGCTCATTGAGAATCCAATACAGACCAAATATCCTTTTTCATAACCTCTCTTCAACAATGACAATGAACAGATGGCAATGAAGAGTAAGTAGAGGGCACAAGACTTATCTCAAATATTATCCTAACCACCACATATTTTCAGATCGACACAGCCTAGGCCTGACATGATTTGTCCATTTAAAAATCCTAAACTGATCTTTTTTCCAAGTGGCTGTCCTTTTCAACTTATAAAAATTTTAAGTATCCACAACATTCTTTGTAAAGGAGTTCTTCAAGTCTGCCACCTACTGTGCCAAAACCCGCCTTCTTCAATTTCCTTTGCATTCAGTTCCTACTAGAAGCCTGTTGTAGACTGCAAGAGACAGCGAGTTTGTCATCTTTACCATTATGTCTCCACAATGCATGATTCTGGAAACCTCTATCACATTTCCTTATAAACACTTTATTTTTCAAATTGGGAAATCCTACACTGGCTATGGCATGTATTCAGTCATCCTTGTTTGTCTTCTTTGATAAGATTTTCCAGTTTTAGTCAACCTTTTTTTTTTGCAGCCTACCCTGAGTACAGTACAAGGTTTTGAGCACTACAATATAAAAAAGATATTGAGCTCTTAAGACTGCATCTTAAGGAGGGAAATGGAGATGGTGAAGGGCCTTAAGGGGAAGCCATATGAGGAATGACTGAGGTCGCTTGGTCTGTTGAGCCTGGATGAGACTGAGGGGGCATCTCATTGCTGTTTGCAACTTCCTGTGGGGAAGAGGAGGAGCAGGCACCGATTTCTTTACTCTCATGACCAGTGACAGACTTGAAGAAAAAGCATGAAGCTAAGTCAAGGGAGGATTAGGTTACATATTAAGAAGAGATTTTCCACCCAGAGGGTGTTTGGGCACTGGAACAGGTTCCCCAGAAAAGTGCTCACAGCACCAAGCCTGACAGAGTTCAAGAAGCATTTGGACAATGCTCTTGGGCACACAGTGGGATTCTTGTGGTGTCCTGCAGAGGGACAGGAGTTGGACTTAATTATCCTGATGGGTCACTTCCAACTCAGCATGTTCTATGATTTCATGTTGGGGTTTTTTTTGGTTGTTTGTTGTTGGTTTTTTTTTATGATAAGAGAAGCAGAACTGCATGCAGTATGAATGCTGAGGGCAAACAATGCATTTATGCATGCAAAATAGTGCTATTTATTGGCCCTTCGTTCCTTTCTAAATCATGCCTAACTTAATTTTCGCCTTTTTTTGAACTCTATTGAATAGACGTTGAATTGACATTTTCCATTGAATTGCTGTTCATAATCCAAAGGCTTCCCTCCTGAATGTCACTGGTCAGTGCAGAATCCATTATCCATGCAAAAAGGAATTTTTCCACCTTACCTGCGTTGAATTTCTTCTAACATTCTATTGTCCAGTCACTAGTTTCAAAAAGTTCTACTATTCTTCTTCCTTACCCTTACTATCCAAAAGAACACAAATCCTCTCTAAATCCTTTCACTTCCTACTCAATGTCTTCCTTGTCTTCTTCCTCCCCTGCCACTTAGGTAGAACGGATTTGAGCATGGACCCCCACAGACTGCTGACTTTTCTGAAAGGCTGTAATTAACATTTTCCTTCATCTCTTGCATTCCATCTCATAGCTGAACCATGTCTTACACCATGGCTCTTTGGATTCCCACGAGCTTTTGAAGGAAACTGACTTGACTAATTATTATGAACCAGCCATCTTCCCACACAAATCCCATATGTTCACACATCCATCTAGTAAATGATTTCTCAGAGTTTTGCTAACTTGTTTGGTTTAAATCTTATGCTACAGATGTGTAGTTTCCTTCTTTCTCCCTGGTAACTGGTTTAAAGACTGGTATAATATCTGCCATCGTTCCAGTCATCATGCACCAAAATAGTTTTAAATGAAGTGGCTACACATTATCATTATCAATTCAACAATTTAATCCTTGACTTCTTTAAAGCCCATGGATAACCACTGTCCATCATTAGTTAGTATTTCCATCGTCAATGTTTCCATGACCTTTTCTAGCCACTTAAGTGTCAGACATACTCTCTGAGGAACATCTTGTCTCTCCAAAGGGATCTAACATGGATCTCCAATTTAGTTCACAATGAAAACTGAAGCAAAGAATGTATTTGGCTTCTCAGCAGTGATCTTGCCCTCTCAGTGCTCCTTCAATTCCATGAGCACCATTTGGCTCTGCAGCCTCTCTAGTGTGCTTCCTGCTCTTCACATGTCTGCACGAAAATTTAATATTCATTTGATCCTTTTAGCTCATTGTTCCTTGGTCTCCATTTTGACATGCACTATTGCATTTATACAATTAATCTGCCAGGGTTTAAAATCCTTTGTCTTTTCTTTTTTTAGATACAATTCCATCTTTTTGAAAGATGTCTTCTTATTCTAATAATCTGGTTATTGTTTTGATTAGACATGCTTGCTTCCTCTTCACCCTTATTCAAGCCTTCTTAACAGATGGTGCATTGCTGGGTTTCCAGTATGCAGTCCTGCACTAACCTTCTTGCAGCCTGCAAGGATTTACTCACTTTTGGTTCAATTTAACAAATACCTAACTTTCACATATTTACCCTTTTTGAAATTGTGAACCTCTGGGGTAGTGATGGCGGGGGGTGAGACTGATGGTGGGGGATGAAACCATTCTCAGTAGCGATGCTGAATTTAGAACTTGCATGCACACCCATCAAACACTAAACACTGCTTGTGTCTAAGAAGGGATAGGTTAAGAACTACACATCAGGACTTACTGGGTTTAAAAGGAGTAATTTCTATTGGTGTCTCAAAGCTGCTTAAAAATTGGCAACGTGATTAAGAACCACTCAAGGATTTTGTACTAATAATGAAAGAGGTACTAAAAACTTCGTAGCAGGCATTCAACAATGGGATATATTAGCAACATTAGCAGCCTTCAAGTTAAAGAATAATTTATATAACTGAGAGCAGTGTCCTTTTGTCATTTATAAACTCTTCATCAGCAAGTCCCCTTTTATTAACTTTAATATGTTACATGTGTTATTTGGTGTATGTCAACCATACACAGCTTTAATACATTGTTTTAATTAGTTAAAAGACAAGGAGCCACTAAAAATACACATTAATCAGTGAGAAAGCAGAGACAGTAAGCATTCTTTAGCTCGTTTTTAAGCTGGTACTTTACTAAATCCCTACAAGCTCTCTAGGTCTTTTGATACGCCTGCAGAACATGGTAGTTTGAAAACACCAAATTAACTTTTGAAAGAGTCATTATCATGAGATACATTTACTTTTTTTATGAATGACTTGCCTTTTCTAAAGCTGAATCCTCTCAGAAAAACACAGAAATTCCAGTTTATTTCAAACAGATAACATCTTCTTGTGGTTCAATTCAAGACATTATTCAGTAAAGAAATTTGGCTCAGATTTGTGTTACAGTATAAGACATCAGTAGTCCTCTAAAAATACTTGCAGTGCCTCCAAAACGTACTATTAACACTTCTCAATGTATTGAACAAACCCCTGAGAGTCATGAAAGGTGACATAATTAATGTAAGCCAAAACCATGAAGACTCTGAGGGGGGAAAAAATTCATACTATTCTCTATTTAGAAAGTATGATAATGCAAGTTACAGACAATCAACTTAAACAGTACAGGTAACTATTTCTGGCATGGTTGACAAGAGTTTGATTTTATAGTCTTAATATTTTTCACAGGCAGTAATTTTCAAGCCCTTTTCCAGATCTTATAAAAGACAATTCTAGCAATGCCTATCAACAGAGCTGGATTTTTAATATCATGGCACAGAGCTCTATCATTTGAGGCAACAGTAATCACAGCAGACTGCTCCTCTCTGCTCAGGCAAATCACTGGAGGAGACACATGTGGCTTTTGCTGAGCCTTTTCAGATAGTTGTATCTTTTCTTTTATCCTGCTTCTGTAGACCTTTTCTGTTTCTGTCTGTCCACATCCTCACCACTCCTTGTCCTTTTCTTTACTATCCTCTCTCCCTGCTCTGATCCCTGTTGATACCCCATACTATCCTCTTTATTCTTGTCCCCTTATTCTTCTCCAATTTACTTAATTTCTATCAACAGAACTATGTCTTTTTCTGTGGTACTGGTCACAGAAACAACTTCAGCATTTAAGTTGGTGCTCAAAATCCACTTCTCCTTAGGCAAATACCCCAAGGAAGCTCAATCTCAATTGCATTTGACAAATACAAGCATTTGGTAAACAGGAGCTTAGATAAAACCCTGGCTACCAAGCTGTCCGTAGCAGTTAACTGACCCTTTGACAGTGTCAGAAGAGCCTGTAATAAAGAAGGCCCTCTAAATTTAGCTTGGAATCCAATAATTAAAAATGAAATCTAGGAGCTAACCCTCCCCTTCATTTCCATATCTGCAGCCTGGCTCTGCCTTTACCCAGTGGTGGCTGTGCAATGCATCAGCTTCTGTGGACAAAGTAGTAATTTCATATTTTTCTGAAAGTTTCAAAAGGCAAGGACAAACTGTGGCACCCTGGAGGCACACATTCTCTTTTATATGCTTCTATTTTCATATAAACCCCTTCCCAAACCCGAAGCTAATGAATGGTAATTGGATACATGATAAGAAACTCCATAATTCATGACTATTACTCTGAACTGAGCACTGCATGATATTGAACATTGGGTAGTCAAAATCATCATGGGCACCCTCCACCCTATGCAGCATTAATGACCCAGGCTAAAGCTTTCTTGGGAAAAAATACTTTGAGAACAAACATGTGACCAATCACATTATCACCCCTTGTTAATTTCTTTCACAACCTCTGGCAACCTGAACATTTCAAATTCTTTCCTAGTGACATCTGTATTCATGCATCTAACTCAGATTAAAACCCGCAGCAAAAGGACTACCCTTGTGTAAGGAAGCATCACTGTCATCCCTGTTCCTGTACTCACCGAAACACATTGCTCTTTGGAGTCCCGCTATCAGCTCTTTCCTATTGATCCAATTTGCTAGACCAGCTAACAAAGGATATCCCACAGCCACCTGTAAACCCTGCACCTTCTAGTTTTCAGCTGAAAACAGTCCCACTCACTCATTATTTCTCTGCTCTTTCCATACAAACTCCTAATGCCTGTCAAATGTCCCATTTCTGTCATTTGGGAGTCGGCTTAAAACTGCAGGGCAAAAAAAAAATATCCCCACAAACAAATGGGAGAGGTTTCCTTGGAGTTGGGCATACTCTGTCTACACTCTGCCTAGGCTGAACAGCACAGCCTGCTTAAAGCATCTTACACAACATGGCAGGGAAAATTAACATATTACACTGACCAACATGCTTAATTTGAAAGTTTTAATTGGGTCAGGATTTTAAACTGTCAACTTTTTTTTAGTTGAAACGTATTTTTTGGACTCTCTCCAATTAATATTTAAATAAAGTGTTTTCATCAGCACTTAACATGAATATCAGCTGTAAACTAAGACAACTTGTCAGGAGCAAAAATGCAGACTGTGCAAACAAATCCACAAATTTCACCAATATTTGCAAGATCAAAATAACTATACTGAAGACCACGGGAACTGTTCAAATAAAAAGTAGGTATTTATACTGGTTTAAATTCACACTTAACTTCAGAGGTTGAACTTCTCTGGGTAGCCTTTGCATTTTGAAAGTACTGCAGATAAGAACATCAAAGCTAGTAAACCTGAACAGGAAAAGAGGTTTCACAGACTGGTCTGAGGTACTTGTCTGCAAACCTAATTTAGCATAATATTCAACTGTGCCCTAGATAGAAGCACTTGGAGTATGTTACAGCTCCATTCCCCAACTCTTACACACATGCCTACATGCCTACTTCATCAGTCATACACCAGAAACTATAGCTCTTTTGTCTTCTATGAGGCAGTTTTCAGAAGCTGCCAGAGGTCATAAAAGTAACAAGGATAGGCAAACAAAGGGAAAAGATGTTTTTCCTCTATGGAAAGGCAGATTCAGGGCTCTAGTTCTGAGCTGAGAGACTGGTGGGAAAAAGGAAAAGAAGTGCGGGAGCAGCACTTATTACAATACAGTCAGTTTGACTAAGCAAATTTAGTGACATTTCCTATTCTCCGTAAAGGCAAGGCCACGTGCAGTCCTAAGTAAATATTCCAAACTGTAGCTGCTATGAATTATGGCTTTTTGCTATGAGTTCAAAGCTCTCCATGACAGATCTACGGCCTGACTCGTTGTATTTGGAGTAATGATTATCCTGTATAAAACACAACAGCTTTCCTCTTGGGGTATACAATGGAAGACTTTCTCCAGTGGTTTACTACGACACTTGTCACTTAAGGATTTACAGAACTGGTTAATGGGACTTTCTGAAAGTACCCAAATTCTTATCCATGTCTGGAATAAAAATTCCCTTCGATATTGACATGTGGATGCTCTTTAAGCACTTAAATACAAACATTTATCAAATTTTCCATTTCTCTGTTCAATAAAAGGAGAGTATTCAAGCAACCTGCCAAGCCACACACTCAAAACATAGAGTGTATTCTTCCTCAGCAGCTGACTACCTTTTGCTGCTATTTCTGACCCCAGTTCCTGTCAGTCTTTGCTCGTTTCATGAAGCCTGTTTCCATATGGGTTCATCATTCTTCAGGCTTAGTCACCATTATTCCATTAGGTTTCAGTGTCTTTGGGCTATGTTAGCATTGGAAAGGCCAGAGGCTCTTTCATAGTAATGAGGTACAGATGTGCCTCTGCTTTTCAGTCTGTGCCGTGTTCCTTCCCTGCCCTGACCTAGTAAGACAGAAATTTATGCTCTTTACATGACATGGTATGAAATACACTTTAGGACAACAGTCCTAATTCCCTGTCAGATCTGGAATTGGAAAACTTTTCTACTGTTGGGAAGATTTGAAGAATACAATCATCTCCCAGCAAACTTTAGATACTTTTTTCCTATAAAGATGTTTATATTTCACTTTTTGGATGTAGATTACTTACATAAATGTCATCATCTAAACAAGATAAACTGTATCTGGCGAAGCAGAACACACACTGCTGAAGTGCTTTATCTCAGTGGAACAGGGGCAGCTTTGTATTCATGAAAGTGACCATCAGAAAGGGTGCTGGTCTCTTATTATTTAGTCTAACAACTGAAGGAAGCAAAAGACCAAGCTATTCTAATTTTTATTTTTAAAGCAGCTCTTACACAGATTGTGACGGGAGCATTTTGTGAAAGACACTCTCACATCTTTGTTGAAATCAGGTCTAGTCAGGGAAGGAAGCTTTTACTTCCTTTTGCTGCTGATTAAGAGTCTAGGGCTTAAAGGGCAATTCCAGACAAGGAATGAGATCTTTATCACCGCCCTTGGAACAGTTCCCACTGTTGTGCTCATTTTCCCCCACTCTTTTAATCACAATTTACAGCTGTAAAACATCTCAGAGAATGGTACCAGCATATCAGCTGTTCCATGAAGACGCTAGATCATTCAGCATTGTTATGTTTTCAATACTTATAAATGTTTCTAATAATATTACAGGGTGTCAATCAGTAAACAGTTCTTAAGAAATACCACAGCTGTTTTCTGAGCAGCTAAAGTAGATCAGCTTTTAAGAAAGCAGCACAGGACAGCCCTCCTCTAAAAAACACAGTGTGGGAAGAAGCCATCTGGTGAGTATTACATGTCACCTTCTTCTCTTAGCATTATTCACCTAGGGTCCAGTCCCTTCAGGAGAGATATTTTACATTGCAAACCAGGAGCAGAGCTTAGGATCAACTCTAAGCATTCAGATATAACACATCTCTTTAAACAATCAGTAAAGTTGATGCCAGGCTGAACATGTGCCAACCATGTGCTCCCATCATGAGCAAAGAAAACCACTAAGAGCTTAGGAGGAACATAGCAGATAAAGGGAGGTTATTCTGTGCTTAATATGCTGCTGGAGGAACCGGGCATAGCTGGTCTACTGTGTACACTTTTGGGAACCCTCACGCAATTCAAGAGAGATGTTAAAATTTGGAGAGGGTCTATGAAGTATCTGTCAAAGATGGCCAGGGACATAAATCGCATGAGCTTTGAGGAAAACCTGAGGGAGTTGTACTTCTTTCTTCTGTCTGGCAAAGGAAGGGCTAAAGGGAGATTGAGTAGCAGACTGGCTACACGAAGAGATCAGAGAATCACAGAACTACAGAATCAATTAGGTTGGAAAAGACCTCTGAGATTATTGAATCCAACCTATGACCTAACACCACCATATCAACTAGACCGTGGCATTAAGTGCCACATCCAGTCTTTCCTTAAACACCTCCAGGGACTCCATCACCTCTCTGGGAAGCCCATTCCAATATCTAATCACACTTTCGTGAAGAATTTCTTCCTGATGTCCAACTTAAAACTCCCCTGGTGCATCTTAAGACTATGTCCTCTCCTCCTGTTGCTTGTTGCCTGGGAGAAGATGCCAAACCTCACCTGGCTACAACCTCCTTTCAGGGAGTTGCAGAGAGTTATAAGGTCTCCCCATAGCATCCTCTTCTCAAGGCTAAACAACCTCTGCTCCTCACAGGACATGTGCTCCAAACCCTTCACCAGCTCTGTTGCCCTCCTCTGGACATGCTCCAGCACCTCAATGACCTTCCTGAATTGAGGGGCCCAGAACTGGATGCAGGATTCGAGGTGTGCCGTCACCAGTGCCAGTATAAATGGTAGTTGATCACTCTTAAATTGCCTTGTGCTATACTTTAAAGCTTAGATGAAGATTCCTTTCCACTACTTTTTTTTTTGACTTGTACAGTTTGAGAGTGACTGCCGTGATTGCCATGCCAGAACATAGGAATTTGAGATTCTTATTGAAGCACTGTGTTTGGCAGAGCTCCAATATTTTAATTTGTTTGTCTTACAGTGGTTGACAGGCCGCCCAGGGCCTGCAGTATGACACTTGGTGTCACTGATTTTGCCATCCAAATACTACTGAGGGACTTGCAGCAGTGCCAGTGATTCTGGCCATAAACATTTGTGTTGGTCTGTGACAAAAAAGAACATAATTTAGACCAAAAAACATATGCGATTGAACAGGACCTGTTTTCCACTGAAAAATTTTCTAAGTCACAGAAGCACAGGCACAAAGCATTTCTGGGAGGATGAGTGTATCTCAGTGTACGAGGAAGAAAAAACGCTGGAAGAACTGGAGCCCACGTTTGGCTGCTGCCTGTACTAATAAGGTCAAGAATGATAACTTTTTCTTTCGGGCTACTATGTGAGATTATCAAAGTCAATACACATGTTATTACCAAAATTGAAAATTTTGTAATTCTTATATTTTTTTTTAATACACCTTATTCAAACCTACATGGAGGTACTTGCCAACAGTTGGCAATTTTGCCTAATACCTCCCTATTAACTTCACCTGCCACATCAAAACAGAAGAGCCCTCTGCATTGTGGTTTTGGCAGCATGAAACCAGACATCTAGAATTAAGACCTTGCCACATCTCATCGTTGACCATTTTCCCTGAAACACACAAAAATGCAGATGTTAAAAAACCGAATTCATCTAGATTCTGACACTCTGAGACTGTCTTCTAGTCCGCAATATTGGACTTATGTGATCTCCTTAGAGTGCAGCATGCTTGACTTCCTGGTACAAATAAATGTTCATCCAAGGTTAAAATACAGCCATCTTTAACAGAAATATTCTGAGTATAATAGAGCACCAGTGAAAATGAGGCCTGCCTCATCTTGTGGAGCTTAGTAACTTGTAGTTACATTCCTTTATTTTTCAAAGTTCATGACAAGCCACTCTTTCAAATGTAGGATTGGAACCTGTGTTAATATAAGTTTCTTGTTAGTTCAAGTTTTTGTAGGACAGTGCTTGTGTCTGCTGGCCATCAGATAAAACTGTGATCATCAGGTTTGCACAACTGCCAGTTCTAGGGTAGTCAAAAAAACTTCTCTCAGATATCCCCAGAACCTGACACCAACATTTTGATGGTTGTTCTCCCACCATTCCCTAGTGCATATTGGAGAGAAAAAAAAAAGCTTTATATTACAGAAGGGCTAGGAGTCACTGACAGCATGCCTGGCTAGCTGGGAATGATATGACAATTAAAAACACCAAAGACTGTTCTTAATATCTCAGCAGGTGAAACGTTAGTTGTTAAATTGAGGACAGGTGACAGATTCTTGAATTTAAACATACCTTACAGCAATCTGACATCAAGTTAATGGGAGCTGGGTAGCAGTTTCTGTCTCAGCCACTGGTCCAACTGCTGTTCTGGAGGTGATTTATTTCCCCAGTATAACTCCACATTGACTGAGTTTTCTAAATCTCTTTTGTTCTCCCTCCCAGTGCCAACACCAAATGTGCTATGAAATATTTTGCTAATAAGCTTTCAGACCTATGATCTAAAGGGTGATCAGAATTTCTTGACATAGCACCCAAGAGAAGGTATGTATTAAAAGCCCATCCTCTTTTTCCAGATTACACCTAATTTCCAGATTAGACATCACCATTTTTACCTGTGATGACTTCTAGCTGGTTTTGTGTTAAAACATAATTTGCCTCCAAGGATAGTAACAGCTCCAACATCTTTGTCCAAATCCTCTAACGTAACTATATGAAATAATGGTATTTAGCATTCATTTTTTACAGGGAAAGAATAATGGACAAACAATATTAGACATGAATAGTTGGGGGTTTTTTTCTCTTCAGCATAAGACATGAGATGTATGAGTGTGTTATGGATCTTTTTCTCAATGGCATAAATTCAGCACTTCATTTTATTATGTGCTAATTTTATATCTTTCTAAAGGCTTTGTACCAAAAAAAAGCTAAATTACAGAAAACTTAAATCACAAGTTCCAGCTTGAATCATACAAAAGAAAAAGGCAATTGATTAGTTCATGACTGCAGAAGTTAATTTGATTTAAGAGCTATGGAACTTACTTCAGATTCTCTTACTAATATTTATTTCCCTTTTATTAACTGCCATTAGGGCTACAACACTGCAAAAAGCATCATGAGAATGGCAATAGATGGAAAAAAGGAAAAAATAACTATTTACAATGTAACATATACAAAGCTTATACAAAGAAGTCTAATGATCTGTGAGCTTGATGTCTAGCCAATTTTAACTTTATTCCTGAGAACTGGATTATTGTCTAAGATTTTGGTTTGGTTCAAAACCAAAACTTGGATATGAATTCCCACTCAGTTCAAGAATGCTTGGATCTATGCTTACCCTGGGATTGTAATATCAGTGAAGGGTTAGTTAGTTTAAGAGAGCTAAAAGGAAAAATCTAGGATACCCTAGGTAAAAATTGCATAGCACTAGAAGAAAGGAGTGGAGTGGAAAGCATGCTTGCTTAAGTAGTGTTTAGACCATTAACCTCATTTGCAGTAGGACTAATATAACTTGAAGTGATGAAGGTACAATTGCAAAATCCAAACAAGTAAGTGATAGATTCATAGGTTCTCTTTACCCCTACTGCAGCCAAACAGTTATCCAAAGAGGATATCAAGTAGCTGCTGGAAATCTGGAAGGTGTTTTCTAGGGCTGTTTATATTGGACTGCACAGTGATGAAAACTATTTTTGTGTTAGGATTGTGTCAAAGCCATTAGGGGAAGCTATTCTGCTAAAGCCAAAATTAGAAATCTTGCATACTTTGGAAAAAAAAAGAAGGACAAGGTTAAGACAGAGTCTTCTGCCCTGACAATTCTCTGGCTATGTGAATTAACATATCCAGTAACCTCTCACAAAATGAAAATAGTTTTGGTGAGAGGGAAAACATTTTACACTCTTGAAGAGTGTACAATTCACCTTTTTGCTGATGTTATTTTGAAGTAAATGGTAAATTTATGAAAATCCAGACCTTTTAACACATTATGTATAGATTTAAGAGGGCACAGAATGATGACTGTGGTTCTCCTGGGCAGGACGAGAAACTCCCCTCAGCTGTATTGCTTATTCCTTGCTAGCTCTGATCTTACTCAAGAAGTGAATGGGTATTGCCCCCTGCTTGTTTCTTTGTTTTCTTGCCTTATGGGAGTAATGAGATATATATGACCCAGAAAACCAAGAGGAAATCCACTGCTAGCTGTTGCAGAGCACCTTAGGAATCAGTGGGGCAGTGAGCACTAATGGAGTCTGATTTCCTACAGGAGAGCTCCTAGTTCTCTCAGCTCTGAGCACTTCTTCTGCATGGGGTTCCCGATACCTAGTAAGGAAATAATAAAAGAGAAATTGTAGTAGTTATCCAAGTAGAAACTCTTGAGTCACTCTTTTTTATGAAGCTTAAAGTAATTACTGTAGATGTTTTCATCTGTGGGAAATTTGATTGGAATATTTCAAAGACTTGGAGGGTGAATAGGACCACTAGTGGCTGAAGACAGTGTAAGGACCTGTGGCTTAGTCTCTCAGGGAATCAAACAGGACACCCTTTCAGGAGGTGAGGAAATACATTATCAGTGTTGAGTTGAGCAGTCATGGCAGGCCTGAGCCAATAGAATGACAGAAAGCACAGGATGATACTTTGTGACTTGTCATGCTGGCAATCTTTTGGTTTCA
The DNA here is from genome assembly GCF_020740725.1 of Corvus hawaiiensis. Taxonomy (NCBI): domain Eukaryota; kingdom Metazoa; phylum Chordata; class Aves; order Passeriformes; family Corvidae; genus Corvus; species Corvus hawaiiensis. The sequence continues at coordinate 80,162,759 of NC_063213.1, read as the reverse complement.
ACTACCTACCTTTATCTGATTTCCACAACTACAGAAAGACTCCTGAAGATGAGCCAAAAAAAAAAAAAAAAAAAAAAAAGAGCTCTCCCTCCCCCAAGCACTTTGAAACATAAAGTATTTTCATACAATAAGCCAAAATCTAAAATTATCTGGTATCAGTAGATAACAAAAGGAGCTGAAAACTATTTGGCCATATGAAAGCACACATACCATCTCCCCAGTGCTTTAAACAACTGATCATGGCTGATACTCTGTAATACTGTTCTAAACCAGAAAAATTTTTCCCAAGGATTCAGTTTTGATGTAATTTATATTTTATGCTCTTTTTTCTATACTGAATAGGTTGGATGGAAATATATCTCATCTTGCTGTTAAAAGTACTGTCTTTTCCTTAGTAGATAAGGAAACCCAGGAGAGCAAAGCTGGGTGTGAGTATGTATATAATCTGACAGAAGCAAATGATGGTCCTTAGTTCAACAGCATGGTTCAAAATAAAGTGAATTTATATAGATTACAGTATTTTCTGTCTAGATATTTATTCCAAGAAAATTTCAAACAACTCTGAAGTACAGTTACCCTCATTTAGCCAAAATAATAAGTAACATTTTTCAGAGATTATCATGTATGTATGTTGTGACAGAGACAAAAAGTGTTTGTCTGAAAATAACTTTATTTGCAAGACAATTTGCAAACTGTACCTAGAGTTCTATGGTTTTGCATTCTCAGCTCTCTCAGCCAAATGGACTGCTGTCTAAAAGATGGAACCTCCATGCACCATTATTTCTGTTGACCTAGTTTAGCCACTTCATACTTTTGATCAGCAGTAAGATCTGGGAAGCAATACTTTTTTTGCCCATCATATATATAAAGCAGCAGATTTCTAACACACAAGAATAATAGTAGAAAAGGTAGTCCATCTGAGGCCTTGCTAGAAGCTCAGGAAAACTTCACTATGACATGTCATCAACACATCCCCACCCTACAAAGAATTACTGGTTCCCTTCAAAAACTGTCATTCTAAGCTAGGATGTAGATCCATGATATTTTCTGGCAGAGTTGTGCAGCTAAGCCTGGTAATGACTTAAGGATATGGCTGTGCTCATGAGTGAGTGATCAAATGCTCAAGACAGCCCTAGAGAAAGTAAGCATGAGGTGGAGATGAAGATGTAAAAGGGTTATGGAAGAAAAGCAGGGGTTGAATATATTTTTCCTCAAAATTTTCACTGAAAGTATTAATAACAAACAACTGTACTGGAACCATGCTAATGCTAAAGATACAATTCAAAGCACAACAAAGACAACAGGAACCTTGCCATCCCCTTAAGAGGAGAGGAAACTTACTTTGGTAATATACAAACTAGTTTGAATTTTCCCTGATGCTTACATTTCATCACTACTTTTCTGCCTAAAATGTTTGAAGTTTTTAAACTTTTCCAATTGCCTTTTGGAAAACACCTCATCATGTTCTGTGTGGTTGGCTCCAACCAAAGTTTACTACTTAAATATCCAAGAAAAGACTGTTCTCATGGTATTTCCTCCCAAGCCAAAAATCACATATTACTGAATATCTTTCAAGAAACCCAAATCTTTCAAGATTTCTAACATAATTAGACTTGGATAAAGTCAACAGACCAACTTTTAATGATCTTGACTCCCACAGTTTGTCAGCATCCTATAGCTACCCCAACCCTACAGTTGGGATTTACTTTCTTCGCTGTTTTTGCTAAGCAGAGAATTTATTGGGGTTTTTTTAATACCCAGCTGCAACCACAGCTGCAGAGATTTTTGTGTTCTCTGCCACGTTATTATCCAAAATTCATGGCTTTGAGCTGAGGTTACATGCTTAGGTGCATGGGCTATCATGGTTATACCACATTAAAGATTATTTTATCTTTGAATTGCATCATCTCTTTTAAAAAATTGAGCATGTGATCAATTTGCAGTAATTTAGTGCTATGGAGAAAATGCTACAGATTGCAAGAAATAATTCCATTTTTATTTTTTTTAAAACTAATATTCTGTGTCTCCATAGAAGAAACAATTTTTAGTTAGTTGGCTGTCTTTTGGATGGTTGCTAGAGGTAGATAAATTTGTAGGACACAAACCAGCAGACCAAACACCGGTTCTTGTTCTCCACACTCCCATCATACTACAAAAGCCCACCTATGTTTCCTTAGAGCTACTCTGAAAAGGTATTGGAATATTTTTTCTTGTAGCAGAAGTCCTTGGAAAACACTGCTAAAGGTCAGCTTGAGGCTGCTCTTCTCCCTGAGCTGTTTCACAGTTGGGAGAAAAAGTTCCCTTGGCCACATGATTAGTATATACAGCTGAAATAATCATCTGCAGGAGGACCATTCAAGTTGACACAAACTTTCTAATCATGCATTGACTGTCAGATTTTTATTGCTCATTTGCTGTAAATTGCAGTCATAACACCCAAATATGGAATCTTTCACTGGCAGTAAAAACATGCCTTTGACCTTTTGGAAAATATGAGACAACACACCTGGCTTTTGAAACTCTGAAAGCAGAAATCTTTGAATTATTAATGTCTCTCCCTTATCCTTGCCTGAAAACTTGATAGGAAAAATTTATTCTGTTAAGAAGCCATACCTGAGAACTTAATACCGAGTTTCAAGAGACAGGAAAAAATGGAACAATGCATGTGAACTGCACACATGAACACCTCAGCTATTTGCTTGGTCCAGCAACAGTAGGAAGTGTCAAGTATGGGTTGAACAGAGACAGCTTAATCCTGAATGATTTTGTTGTGACAGGGTGGGACATACAACCTTTGGACGTTATTGTTGCATGTGCATAAATTTACTGGGAAAATCCCATAGTCAGGAATAAGTAACTAAAAATGAAAGACTTATGAAAAAGCCTTCAGATGGGGAATTTGTTTATGAAAGAACACAACACAGTGCTTTGAAAAGGTAGGTAATTTTCTGTTTAGCAAAAAAAGCTCTTAGTGCTGTGAAGCTCACTTGTACATCTTGCTGTTATTACATTGCTGAAGGGCTGTTCTGTACAAAGTCAGAGCTGTTTAATCTCAAAACATGATCCAAGAATGCCAGGAAGCAGTGAAAGTGGGGCTGCTCGATGCCTGTCTCACAGGGTCTGAACACATCAGGCTGGTGTCAGGGTCCATTGCCAGCCACAAGCAAAGCAACAGATGAGCCAACTCAGGGTCCATCCAGGAGGTTCATTTGAGAGCAAAAAGGGACAAAGACACAGTCAGGGCTGGACATGAGGCTGCAGCATAGGTCTTCCATCCATGAAGCAGGGCTGGAGACCAGGCATAGCTCAAACATAGCTCTGGCATAGCTCAAACAAGGTCTGTGTGCCTCAGGAAGGGTTAAGATGAGGTCCCGAGCTATGGGTAGTGTGGCTGTAACCACAGGAGAGGCTGGGCAGGGTCATTCAGGACTGGTAGTGCCTTTGGGGCCATAGCACTGACCTGATTCTGCCTAAGGATATCTTTTATACATCTGAGGGTTTGAGACTTATTAACTAAAGAGTAAAATATTTTCATCCCTTTCATTAAAGACTTTGGAACCTGTTTCTATACATTAATCTTCATGAATGAATATATACTGGAAGGCTGGCTTTCCTGGTGTAACCCTAAAGCCGTTCAGTTCTGGGAAGAATGTCTCCAAACATTTCCCAACATTTCCCAGTGCAAATTTCAGGCCAACAATCAGTTCAGGGTCATTGGCTATTCCTTGCCCAACTCAATTACCCAAAGGAACTGATGGACAAACACTAGGATTTATTCAACACAAAAAGCTTCTGAAAAGTAGGTTGCTTTCTTCCCCTTGCAAGAGCTACAGTAGGTACTCAAAACATTCAATTTATGACCTGCTTGAACTCCCCAGTTTCCATGTACTGGAATGAGGTCAAATTCTCTCTCAAACACAACTTACTTTTATGATAACTAGAGAAATAATGCTTGTCTACGCTTCTCCTATGACTTTCTTCCCACACAAGCATGGCTAAGAAGTGGTCCTTCCATCGTTTGGCTCTGTTCATACCTGTGAAACTTGTTTATTCTCTTGGAGGAATGTTATGGCTGGACCACACATTCCCAACATATTAATAAAGGTATCAGACATTGTGGGATGACCTCACTTTCAACGAGAACAGCAGGTGAAAATCAAACAACTCCTATTCCACTGAACAAGACCAGGTAACAGGGCAAACACAGTGTAGAAATTTCCAGTGAAACTCACCTTTTTACTCTTCTTTCTAACCATTAAGTGTGGGCTGGAAAACAGAACTCTGATGCTGCTCCCTGAACTTCAAGTCTAGCACCTGAGCCAGCCTGAATATGAGGGCCAAAACAATACTTCATTACTTTTAAACTTTTTTTTTAATTTGAACTTGATTTCAACATCACCTTTCCATTCCATGTAAACAAGTCCATCAGCCTTTAGCTCTGTGCAGCTGCTGTTCACAGCACTCCAATGTGTAACATCTCATCTCCCAGGGATGTACAAAGGGAGGCAGCTGTGCCTCCCCTGAGTCTCAGTAAGGAGTCATCCTGTTAAGCAGGAGTTATTCTACCTTTGAACTCAAGTTGTTTGGCAATTTTTTTCCTGACAGTTGCATCCTCAGAGACCTTGGAAGTCCCCAGCTCACACATTTTCTCAGACTAAACAGTTTATACATTCTTTTATCTCCACTATTGCATTTATGGTCAGTAGCTATTTTCACAGTCTGTATTAAGATAAACTAAGTCCCACCTACTCTGATGTCACAGAATCACAGAATATTCTGAGTTGGAAGGGACCCATAGAGATCATCAAGTCCAGCCCTTAAATGAATGGGGATCAAACCCACAACCCCAGCATTATCAGCACTGTGGTCTAACCAGCTGAGCTTACCCCAGGGCCTTCAGTAAAGCCTGCTCACCTGCCTTAGTGCCAGTCTTGCTCATCAAGAAAAGAATGATACATTCCTTGTGCTGTGGATGATGGATGAATGGTACAAAGCAATTAAAATTGCTGTTTGGTGAGGTAGGGACTGCTTGGAGAACTTATACCATAGGAACTGTTGTGGGCCTCCTGCTCTCCTGTGGCCCCTCATTCTCTGGAGCAACACACATGGGATAGACAGGCAACAGGACAACACTGCAGGCTTCCCTGCAGCAGCTAAATTGGCAGGAAAAGGGCAGGGAATCTCTCCTGACCTGGAAGCAGCAAAGCAAGCAGATGAGGGACTTGTTCAAAAAAGGAGAAGAAATCCATTTCTCCATCTCACTTTGTTCATTTTGGTGCACCCAAATTTGGTTTTCTTATGGCTACAATGTTATGCAGAGTCTTTACACCTGTAACAACAGGATCATCTGTAACGATGCTGTTATTTATGATGTGGCAAGTGATGCTGAGCTTCAGGGATTTGCTCTGCTTTATTGCTTTATTTCATTCTCTAGGAAAATATTCATCTCCTCTCTGTGTGGATGAGCAGTGATGAAAACAGGTGTTTAGTGTTCCACTTAGCTTCCATTTCAGTGGCTAGGAACTCATTTCATGTGCATTCTGGTGCAGTCAGACCAAAAGATAAGTACATAGAAGCAAAGTAAGAAAATGTAAACTAGCGCTACCTATGGCTATTTTTGCATCTATTCTGCTTGCATGCTGGCTGTTCAGGTATACTGTCAAATTCACTGCCAGTTTAATCACTTCCCTCATCATTTCAGAGGAATTCCTAATTAATGATATTAATAGTTCCTGAGGTAGAAGGAAGACAAGACATTTTGGCTTATTATCACAGTGGTTCAGTGTATCTTCCATTTCAGCTACCTAATCTTGCTCTGAGCAGTGGATTTTTCGTTGTGGTGCTCAGGGGCAACATTTTTGATAGATCTGGAAGTTGCAAGAATTCTTCCAAAAGAGTGATTTCAGATTGAAGAAAACATTTTCTTCAACTTGAAAAGGGAATGTTTTAGCTTTAAGAATTCCCTGGTCACTTTTGTTAGATATTTGCATCTCTTGGGGGTGTTTTCCCTCAATTATCTGTGTACCATAGATGCAGAAAAGTGGATTTCTGAAGACTAATAGTATGGAGGCCACTGTAGGGAGAAAATTTCCTTCCACAATAGGGTAACCCACCTAGCTGATCAAGGGAAGCCAGTAGATGTAATCTTTTGGGACTTCAGCAAAGCTTTTGATACTGTCTCTCACAGTATCCTTCTGGACCAAATGTCCAGCACACAGCTGGATAAACACCACATCATGTGATGGGTGAGCAACTGGATCATGGATCGGGCACAAAGGGTTATAGTGAATGGGGTGATATCAGCTGGCATCCATTTGCTAGTGGGGTTCCACAGGGCTCTGTTCTTGGCCCAGTTCTCTTCCATATTTTCAACCACTTGGAAACAGGACTTGAAGGGACACTAAGTAAGTTTACCAATGGCACTAAATTGGGAGAATCTGTTGACTCCTTCAGGGGCAGAAAGGCCCTGCAGAGAGACCTCAACAAATTAGAGAGATGGGCAACCACCAACCATATGAAGTTAAAGAGAGGAAAAGTGATGGATTCTGCAAGTGGGATGGGGCAAGCCTCATTGAGTGTATAGACTGGGTAATGCTGCTGGAGAGCAGCACTGTGGAAAGGGACCTGGGGGTCCTGGTCTGTGGCTGAATCTGAGTCAGCAGTGCCCTGGCAGCCAGGAGGGCCAGCATCACCAGCCGGGCAAGGGAGGGGATTGTCCCACTCTGCTCTGCACTGGGGCGGCCTCACCTCGAGTGCTGGGGGCAGTTTTGGGTGCCACAATACAAAAAACCATATATATAGATATATAAAATATAAATAATATCTAAATATATATATTATAAAAAAAATATATAAAAAGATACTAGAGAGCATCCAAAGGAGGGCAATGAGGATGGTGAAGGGCCTTGAGGGGAAGCTGTTATGAGGAGCAGCTGAGGGCACTTGCTCTGTTCAGCCTGGAGGAGATTGAGGGGAGACCTCTCTGCAACTACTTCCTCATGAGGGGAAGGGGAGGGGCACTGATTTCTTCTCTGTGGTGACCAGTGACAGGACTCAGGGGAGGTTTAGTTTGGATATCAGGAAAAGACTTTTCATCCAGTGGGTGTTTGGGCACTGGAACAGGCTCACTGGGGAAGTGTTCACAGCATCAAGCCTGTCTGAGTCCAAGATATGTTTGGACAACACTTTCAGGCACATGCTGTGATTCTTGGGTTGCCCTGCACAGGGTCAAGAGTTGGACTCAGTGATCCTGAGGGTCCCTTCCAACTCAGCATATTCTACGGTTCTGTGATTCCATGTAGAACTATAAGCTAAAAGGCAATCAAACAAAATTAAATTAGATGTTCTTTGCTTACACCCCAGAGGAAAGAAAGATATTCCTCGTGCTGCACTGGAGTAAGAGAAAACAGACCTGATTTCCAGAGGTTCCTGCTGAGCACTGAGTTGCCAGGTCTCAGCCAGCTGGCCCCTTGGACAGGTAAGTGAGATCTGGACATGAACACAGCCTTACTGGGCAGAGAGCAGCAGTGACAACCAGCAACATCCAAATACACATTCAGTAAAACTGCTGCCTCTGGGCACCCCAGTAAAGCCAAGCTCTTCTCTTAAGCTTTTGTGTGACTATCCCTCTTGCTAAGCTGTATATTATATGCTGCTCTTCAGTCATGCTCAATAGTAATTCTTCACCAATTCTTCACCTCCTGCAGGAGGAGGTTCTTGGTGGTGCTGTGTGACCTCTGAGATTTAAGAATGGAAGAGGAAAATCCTCTGCAAAAGTGCCATATGAGCTGTGACAGAACTGTTAGTGCTCAGCTGTGCCAAGTAGTGGAGGGAAGGGGGAATTATAGCTTTGACTCTTCTGTATTTTATAAACTGACCTAGACTCACTCACCCTGCAGGTTTTAACCCTGTTTGGGCACAGGAAATATGTTATCCATCTCTGGTTTCAAACATGAATAGCAGAGCGCCCAATTTTAAGATTTTGCAGTTGTAGCACAAACATTTCTGCAAACCAGGTCTGGCCCACCCAGCCAAACCCACGTGTACATTAGCAGGGACTTGTGCCCATCTCAAATGCTTATTTAGTCACTGCTTGTCCTAAGAGCTGCCACTGAGGTTTCAGCCACAGGCATGACATAAAACTCTTACCTCTTCAAGTAAACAGTGAATCCATCTACAGTAGGCAATTTGATGTAATTTAAATTAGTTTCTAGTAATTCTCACACACTGACTATCATGGACTTGTCAACTTTAAAAAATGACAAGTTGAATACTAATTATTACATCCCCAGTAGGAGAGCATTAAAAAATAGATTGTGTTACCATGGTACAATATACTGGAGTAGAATTAATTAAAAAAATGTAATATTTCTATATTTTGATCTTTATATAATTAATAATTGATTTTGGCATTAACCTTTGGGGATTATAATTATGGTCCTATTAGGAATATTTGCCAAGAAATGGTTCCCTATACATATGTTCCAAGAAAATGCTATATAATGTGTCTTTTCTTTTTCATCTATGTGAAGATATAAAGTTTGGAGGAAGTAGGGATCTATCACTGATGCAGTACAGGAGCACTTGTGATGGGACCTCCAAAAGCCAGAACAGAATGTGCACCATGCTGGAAAGAACAACATACTGGTGTGGTCAATTTTAATTTCCATTTTTTGCCATTCATAAAATGGGCATGGTACATTGCTAGTTTAAACAAAGAAAAGCCCGAGATTTACAAACCCAAATCTCCTCAACCATATTTTCATAACCTCACACAGATAGTGTGGTGTTAAGTCCAGTGGCTATGTCAACTTTAAAAGTTAAAAAGACATTGTATGTGATATTTATTTTTAAAGAAAGGCAATTAGGAGCTGGTTGCAGCAGTTTACTGAGATGTAGCAATTATGGCTGCTTCCAAAAAATAAAGCAAGCTGCTTTCAGGGAAGGTAATGATGCAGTATCCTGTTGTCTCTAACACACAAAGAAATACAGATTCAAATCAAAGAGGAAAGGATGGGGAACCTGGCTATAAGCCTTCTGGACAAAGGTTTCCCTTGTTGTTAAAACTATCTACTTTGTAAATACACCAGACATGTATGACGGAGAAGACATGTTATGAGGGGCAAGGACAGGTCTTCTGTAAACCAAGCTTGTTTTCACTTCAATGTATCATCAGTTAATATTCCCAACTAGGGACAAATATAGAAAGAAAAGAAAAGAATGTAAACACTAATGTCTCTTATGTCTTTAAACTTCAGCCATATGTTAAAGCTTTCATCAAAGGGAAGCAGTTTATATCATTTCTTCAGTGCCTTCTAGTACTGAAAACTTGCTATCAGCTGTCCTTCTCTGCTTACTCAGTTTTAATGAAATAATCTAGAAGAAAAACCAAAATACCTATCTGCAATCCAAAGTACTAAGACATTCACTAAAATGGAATAAAATATATGTATAAAAGATTCTCTAATTCCTCTTAAGGCTTATAAACTTTGAATTTACCTGATTAAGATAAGCCATGCAAGCTCTGCGCAACAAAAGTTTTTTATTGATTTCTCATTTAAAGACAAGATTAGGTACTTCTTCTCAGAGAATCCAAATCTGGGTGGGAATCATCATGCAGCCAAGTGGAAGTCAGCAGTGAAATACAATTGTATTTGGAGCTGAGAAGCAGAAAAATGAACTAGGGGTTTGGGTTAGGCTATCCAAGCTGCTCTCAAAATAATATGTACCCTGCCTTTAATTTCTGAATTGAAAAATGACTGACAGTGTCTCCATCTTTAGAAAGTCAGACTCCAAAGCCTCTGTCAAGGGATTGCTATAAAAATTTCATTAGCCCAAAAACTCCCAAGCTTCTGCATTAAATATGGGTCCATGATTTCAGACTGTATGGTCTTGTCCTACCCACATGTGGCAGCTCATATCAAACACTTTGCAATGTTTATGCACTTAGGGATGATTGGTAACAGTCCCTACTCCCAGCTAGGATCATGTACTTTGGTAATATGTTTTCTTTTAACAGAAGCTGCTACTTACTGACACACAAGTACATCCTTGGGAAGAGAAGCACTCCCTGCTCTTTGGCGTGGGACAACTCCTCATCTTTCAACACACACAGTTGGCAGTGCTTGCTCCTGTCAGCACAGGCAGCTCTTGCCATCCAGTGTGGAAACTCTTCAAGGCCTGAAAATGATCAATTTTTTTCTTATTTCCCCCACTAAGTTTTAGTGCAAAGTGCAAACTTTACAGTTTGCTATAACCCTCAGAAAAGCAGACTGAACTGTTTGCAAAATCAATTAAGTGCTGTGTTTGCACAGAGAAAAGAAGGAGCAGTGTTTGAAAAGGGCTTCTCTCTCTTGGCAACAGCAGCACGTGTCAGACACTGGCCAGAAAGAGAGATTTTAATTCCCTGCCTTAGAGAAGAGAAATGGTGGTGACCCTAGGAGACAAAAGATAGATGTGAAGGCAGGACAATGTGGCTGACAGAGGAGAGCAGTGGGATGGCAGAGCCTGGAGAAGGAAGGCTGGCTGTCTTGGGATGTTGGGCTCCTTTCCAGTTTGGATTTTTTCCTGCTGATTAGGTTCTCACAGAGCAGACAGGTAAATTTGGGCTCTTTTCCATGGTCTTTTGCTTTGAAAGAAAATTCTCACTAGTTTTCCTGGTCTGCAATAGTGGGTGGTTGTGGGATGCAGACCAGGGTGCAGGCTGGTTGGAGCCACACAGCGTATTTGGCACTGGATTCTCCTCCTGCCAAGTTTCTGCAGCCCCACTATACCATGGGAACTGCCTGCATGTAGCCTTTGATTCTGCAGCACAAACAAAGCACTCTTTATTCATGCAGAGAAGGAAAGTGAGCTCATATGAGCCACTGGCTGAGAATGATCATATGGTCTAATGCCTGTCCAGCTCCCATCTCACACATCTGCTCCTCTGCACCCTGGATATAGGGACTGCAGGGGCCAGGCTTCCAAGTGAGAGACATGCCACAGCTGCGGTAATATGGACATCAGGATTCACATTTGAAGGCAGAGGAAACGGGCACTAGGTCTTGATTGGGCAAAAGGAGAAATAGGAGAGGTGATTTTCGAATTGATGTGGTTCTCCAACACATTTACGCCAACTCATACATTCCAGGTCAAACGTAAGTGATGATGCCGAGTTTGGATTCTGAATGCTCAACATTTGCAATCTTTGCAGCTACTCAGATTCAGTTCTAATTTTAATTCCTCTCAATTTGATGTAATTTCCTGACAATGATACCTTTGGTAATGTTGGAGAGGCAATATTATTTTAGCTGTTCTTTCCAGCCGATCAGAAAGGTTATGTTAAATTAAAATGTAGTGGCCTAAATTAAGACTGATATTCAGCCACCAACTATCTGAAAGCATTTCTCAGCCATATGCTGAAGAAGCAGTTAATTCTATCATTTGCATCCAAGGGCACAGCTAAAATATCATCCATATATGGCAGTTCCCAAGACGCAACTTTTTATTGTTTCTTACAGTGTTGCCGTGTAAATGCAGACACATACTTACCAAAAAGGGGAAGAAGAGTGGAGACGTTGGCAGAAAAAAGGAGGCTAAACACACAAAAATTAAACAAATGCAGTCTTGTTTCTAAAAATAAATTATGGTAGTATTGCCACTTTCAAATAAGAAAGAGAAAGCTCTCTAGTATAGTAAAAAATATTTAGGTCTTGTAGCATTATAGTCACATTCAATAACAAAGAATTGGAATAAAATAGTACCCATCATTTCAATTTTTTGATCAAGATGTCCAGATGTGCCCTAAAAATAGTAATGAAACAACTGTCACCATTCCTGAGAGACACAGGAGTACCATTACAGGAAGAATTTTAACTTAAATTATTTTAAGTGGGTGCCTAGCCACAGAAACCTTAAGATAGCTTCACAGCTGACATAAATATCCCAAATGTCATGTCTTACACACCAGTAATACACCCTCTGCATTTCTTAATGTGCTGTAACCAAGCTTTCAGAACAGCTTCCTTCTTTTTTCTGTGACTGGAAAGTTCACTACATAGTAAAGAACACTAGCTAGGACAATTTTTTCAAGGTTATAACCCAAAGCTTTCTCATTATTGGATTTGTGATTTGGGGTGCTAGAATAATGACATAAATTTGATGTAGGTTTTCCTACAAATCAGAGGAGCTGAAAACTCAACTGTAGAGTGATGGGAACGGCTGTGCCTCCAATTAGGAAAGGGGAGTATATTGAGTCTATCGAGTGCCTCAGGCCATAGTCTTTCCTTTGAATGCAAACCCTGTTGCTGAGGTTCTGGCTGCACTTGTCCCCCTTGATTTTGGCACCTGACATCCCTATTCGTGCTCTCCTTGTCCAGACTGAACTGACCACCCACTGCAGTCATAAAAAGCATCATGACAAGGGGAGATCTCAGCAACTGTAGATCCTATTTCTGTTCCCTTGTTCTCTTGTGTCTCTGAGCAGAATCCACTTCTTCCTCATACATTTTATGGAGCAATGGGCACTGTTGGAGATCCCAGCTAAGCAGCCTCTGGCTATTTTGCATTTCTGATTCTTTAATCCTTTACCCCATCCTTTTAACACTCATCTTCTGTGAGTTCACTAGTGTTTTTTCCTGAGCTTGCTGCCTCTACCTCTCCCTTTTGGTGTTTCTCTACCCTCCTTTAGTATTTTGGGGAGACTTTTTCCTGGGCTTATGGGAAAACCAATAACCCACAGCAGACACAGGGGAAATACAACAGTGGGACCATTATGTAATGACACATCTTCTAAATGCTCTCCCAGCCTCCAGCATTTTGTGGCTGAGAGAGTCACTGAGAAGGAAGACGTGTCTTTTTACTTAATGGAATTTGATGGATTTGTTTTCCATTTCCTTGTCCAAAGAGGTGCTTTATCAGAATTAGTTGAGCTGTGCCCATACACAAAGTAAGAGACGCTTTTGCATACATGCACGGTAAACCCTGTGTGTTTATCATCCAGGCCTCTTTGGCAGTAACTACATAGATGCTTTCAGATTTTTCAGGAAGATTTTAAACCTGTTTTAGAAAATCACTGCTATTGAAGAATTATTTTTCTTCTTGTTACTGACATTTTCACTGCAATTTGCAAGATGAATATGTACATGATGAATATGTTTGTTTCAGTCAGGAGCTTAAGAAGCCGGTGGGTAACAGTAATGGTGAGGTGATACCTTTAGATTGCCTGGAGTTGTTTTACATTTGGCATTTGTCCTTAACCATATTAATTCCCAGAAGAGCCATGGCAGATATTCATTGTTCCACGTATCAGAGGAGTATAGCAAAGAACTTGCCAATATTAAAGCTTCCATTGCCCACTGTAATCCCTACTGGAAGGTGAAAGTTAGTTATACATTAGTTACACACCACAGTTTATGTAGTTATGCCCCATTGATCAACTACCCCTGCAGCACTGAAGTCACTTGACATTCATCTTTTGCAGCAGTATTCTGATGAATGCAAATTTCAAAATGTATGACTCTCTTTTCGAATTGTAATACACTTTATGGGTTTGCACTAAGTCTGAGATAACATGAAGTGTCATTTTATGTTGCAGTTATTTCCAGTTGTTGTCAGTGACAACAAGTAATAATACCCTAATTGAAATATTTAAGTAATAAGGAGAATGTCCAAATCACTGCGCTTTAAGAAAAGTGTAGAGACTCAATAATTCTGTTTTCAAAACACAGTGCCCAGAAAAGACCTTACAGTGTTTGGTCAGCATTTTTGCAAATGTTAACAAAACCCAATTCACAGGGTACTGGCAGCATCTGAAATACCACTTGATCAGGAGTGGTGGGATCTTGTGACCTCTGAAAATATCTCCTCAATACTTTGTTTTCTAATATTAAACTTGTAATATGAAATGAAACATATCTGCTTTATCATTCAGTTCCTACTTTCTGGTGCCTTGCATCCCCTCTTGGGGCATCACAGGATACCCATGTGGCTCAAGCAAAAATGATTTTTTTTTTTCTCACAGTGAGAAACTGAGGTAACATAGGAGTTTTCATCTCTGACTGATACACTCTTTTTGAATATACTGATTCTGGAGGAACACACCTATCTACATTACATCTGTGTCTGTAATCACTGCTATAGATAAAGATAGGCCCCCTTGAACCTGAGATTGGGCTCTAAGAGTCTTTTATCCCCTTTCCATCAGATTTTTCTTAATTCTCCCCTTCTGCTTATACTACTGCTCTGTGTTAATGAAGCATAATGCAGAAGATTTTGCATGCTAGTGTATGACTTTCCTGATACAATCTGTAGAGGATTCAACAAGAAACCTATAAATATCTTCATATTTGGGCTAGCATGGAGATTCTTCCTAACCTGTTAAAATAATTTGGATAAACTTCCTTGATGCTTTTGCAAAAAGAAATTCCAGGGAAGGTTCAGGAAACTTGATCAGTGAGTTGGATGTGGCTGCAGAGCTACTTCATATAACCAACACGTGCATGAATGACACACTTCAGAGGATCAATGTTTTTGTAAAGGAAGTCACATCTCAGAAATCTCTTGTAACTTTTGAAGGTGCAGTCTGATTTAGTCTTCCTGGAATTCCAGAAAGCTCTTAAGGAAAGCAGGCAGCCTTTGCATACAAGGAAGATAACTCCATAGATAATTAAATAGTTAATATAAAGGATAGGAGAAAGGTTGGTTGTAGTTATGGAGAGGGACATCAGCAGCACATTATGGTGAAATGTGGTATGGCTGACGTGATGAGATAGGCTGTTCAGCACAGTCATAAAGAAATTGGAAGGGCACAAGCAGCAAGGTGAGAAAATTCTCCAATTGTGTCAGTTTTTAGAGGATAGGAAGAATGAATTGCATGTAGCCCTTATTGGACTGAGTGACTGGAACTTCAAATGAGGGTTGAAATTCAACTATAGTTCAGTATTAAGTGGAGTTCATGAAAATACACACTCCAAATTTAAATACTAACTGATGGATTCTGAACAAACTATTATAACTCACAAATAAGAATTACTTATTAATGTGTGGATACATTAGTAGTGACCAGAAAGCAAGGATGATGTTGAGAGTTACTAGCAAAGATGTAGAAGACAGACTATATCAGTGTGTCCCTGAATACTTCCATGGCACAGCCCCCTTATAGACATGGTGTACTCTTCTGCTCCTTCAACTCAAAAAGGATGAAACAAAACTAGAAGAGGTCTAAAGAAAGGTATCAATGTGTGGAAGATCTTCCCCACTAAGACCAGGACTCTTCAGTTTGGAAAAGGGATAACTGGAGAGAGACTGAGTCCTAAAAATCATGAGTGCCCTGGAGATGGTGAGGTTGTATTGGCTGTTTGACTGTTCTCCCAAGAGAAGAATTGGTCGGCATGCCAGATTAGAAGTAGAAAGGCTTCAAACAAAAGGAAAATAAAGTATCTCCTCCTCCAATGTAACGCTAAATGGTTGCAAGAAATCCCTTGCCAAGGGGTGGTGTGGACACTGCTGGTGTACATAAATTCAGAAAGCAGCCAAGCATTCACAGAAGAGTATCCATCAAAGGTAATCGCATACAAAGCCTGCAACACCTGCCACTGGAGCCAACAAACTGCAAATTGCTGGAGGATGGAAAAGTATTTTGGGAATGTATCACAACATGAGTGCGCTGCCACACTCTTTTCCAGATATTAGCAGTTAGGCTGGCCATACCTTTGGTATAACCCTGCAGAGCTTTTACACCATCTTCTGCCCTGGCAGAAGCCTGGCCCCTTAGAAGTATTTCTGAAAGGATATCACACAGGATTACCACTCTAATTCCTTCGTTTCAGTTTTGTATCACAATGCAGAGCAGAACACAAATCAAAAAGAAAGCTACTGTTTTAGCTTTTAGCATAAAATAGATAATTTGAAAACCCTTAACCTTCACTTTCCTCAGTACATGTGAAATGCCAAAAGCTTTGTTGCCTTGCAGCGGCAGAGTCACTCATTAGCCACACGTTGGCTTTCTCCAGGGTGCAATTCTGTGCTGTTTGTGTATGCAGCACACAAACTATGCACAGCAGGTGTCGTGTTCAGCTCTTTCCTAATATGTTTGGATGAGATGCTTCTAATTAGTTATCCTTGCAAACAGAGAAAGAAAAAGTGGTAAATATGGTCATGTGGGGTGACTACCTAACAGCCCAATTAAGTCATCGTTCTGTGGGGTTTGGCTAGAAGTTGCTCCCCTGTGTGAAATAGAAACAGTTTATGCATACTTTTTTAAGGGCAGTTCATCATGGCTTCTTCAAAGAAATATAATGATAGTTCAAGCATATTTGCACAGACTGCTGTGTATTTTGCATATACAGTTAATCTTTAGTGGTTGCATAAGATATTTGGTATCACGTCAGAGCTGCAGCTGGATGTATTCAAGAGTGGTCTAAAGATACTAAGAACTGAAGGTCGGAGCTTTTGAAGTATCAACAACCTCACCTAAAGGGTTTAGCCAATACACTGAATCAATCTGAGATGTCAGTAGTGAAAAAAAATGAATACAGATTAAGTTGCCGACCAGGAAATATTTTCATCTACCTGAAGTTTGTTCTCCTTATCTGGATTCTTGTAACACAGTTCTCATACATACCAGGCTGTTTCTCTAGAGACCTGATGGGCAAGTCCCGGCTCATGAGTAAGCTGGCTCAGCACTGTGATGTTAGAAAAAAGGTCCAGCAGGCTCATTTAAGTAAGATGGTAGCCCATTTGAAGCTTTTCAGTCCATAATTAGACAAATTCAGGTGAACAGAGAAAAAATATCTGAGCTTCATCTGATGCAAGCCTCAGTGTCACACATCAGGTACTGGCAGCCTCTGATCTGCTCTAGTGCTAGTCCTGCAGAGGCTGAGGTGCAGCTCTAGTTGAACTTGCACCTGCCTGGAACTGTGCTAAGCTCTACTGGTGTCACAGCGAGCTGCCCTTTGGAACCTTGGGGATTGTGCTGGTGCAGTTGTGCCAGATGGTGGCTATGTACAGCATGGAGAAAGTTGACGTGGAATCTGGCTTGAGCTACTAAACCCCTAAATATGCCTCACTTTAAAATAAACATCTCATATGAATAACATCTAAACTGAGGGTCTTATCCAAACACAGTATCAAATGGTGGTCTAATCCTATGGCTATTTTCAATTACTGAAAAGTCAGGATACATCCTTGTCTGGGATGCTATGTTGGAAAGTCTAGGATTCCTTTTGTAACCCTTGAGACTCGATAGCTCCAGGCAAAGGAGCTTTAAAATAGCAACTCCAAAATTGCCAAAAGCATACTATTGCTAGCTAGCTTTACTTGACTCTATATAAGCAGTGATGACCTAGCTTGTGGCTTGGCATAATTTTAGAGAACATGGCAGACAATAGAGAAAACTCTGCCAACACTAATATCACATTTCTGAGAACTGTCCAAGCATTATTAGTTCAAATTAATTGCATGGGGTAAATGAAATTTTACCTAATAAGTACCATTTTCATAAAAGAAGCAGTGAATGAAAAATGACTAGTAGAAGTCATGTTGAATTTTAAAAAGTTCGTGGGATCTCCCCAGAGTAAAACAAAATAGACGTTGACTTGTGACTTGGTGGAGAGGGTATGAGTCTCATTCATGTGTGCAGAATTTTCACTTCAAACTAAATGGGTGCAGGAATTCCTATTTCCTTCAGTCAAGCTATACTAGTTGTCACTCAGAAGTGCCTACGGGAAGAAATATGTTTGTCAGCTAAGACCTGCTGTTGGGTTGCTTATGCATGTCTCTCCTTAACTGGACTCTCTTGGGCTGCACTGCATGCTGAAAGGCTTAGCTTGATTTCTCTTTGAATTCTAAGCTCTTTGTGGAAAAGTATCTTGGTGTGGCATATTCGACTTCAGAGGCTTAGTCACACTCTGATACAGTTGCTAAAGGTTTTAAGATTGTATCTTAACAATGAAACAAAATTGAAGCCTTTGTGCTCATGAACCTAAAGAAATTTTTGTGCTACTAACTGGGAGAATGACAAGATTAACACAATTTAAAGAAAAAACAAAATGAAAACCCAATGCAATTGCCATTTGAAACCAGGGATTTAAGTTCATGTTCTCAGAAGCATGAAACCAGAGTTCATGCAGTGTGAGCTCTGTTCCTCTATGTTATGAATTATTTTGCACAAGCAGCTCTTTAAAATACACAAGGCAGAGGAATAGTCTGATGAAAATGTGAGACTCTGAGGAATTGAATTGATCTCTAAAGATTCTTCCTTTGTGGGGATTTAGTGTAATGCAGAGACTTTTCATTATAAATCTGAGAAGACAAATTTTGCTTCCTTGTCTGTAGCTAATGGCTTCCTGCCAGCCCTCATGGTATTTCTGACATATTTAAAATACCAATTATTTGAAGTAATGGTGACCCTCTGCCCTTCTAAAACTTTTAGCTTTGCACATAGGGAGTGAAATTGAAAAGCAGATGGTGAAACTAGGAAACTGAATGCTGCTACTTGCCTGAGTATAATGTTCTCTAACTCTAGAATGATGAATTTTTTCTGGGTCCTTTTATTTTGTGTTTCTTTTTTTTTCTTTTCCTTCTGAGGAATTGAGTATTTTTGCTTAAAAAAGAAACCTAGAGAGCTGTAAATCAACATAGTCCATGTTTTCTTAAAACATAAACAGTATACAGCATGCTCCAGTTCCTGCTAGAAGTCTCTTAAACTAACAAACCATTTGAGTCAATCATTGTAATAGCTTAAGGGAAGTGCATGGCCTGCACAGTCCTTCTGCTTTCCTACAAAGTAATCTGTCTTTTGAAAATGAGTTTTTGGCACCCACAACACTTCTAGACAAGTAAACATATTTTCTAGGAAAACACTTATTCAGTATAAATTATCCTTTCATTTGATGGCCTTCAAAATTATATACTTACTTGCTGTCAAGTTTACATTATTTTTGTCTGTACTTGAAGAAACTGCTCATGTAAATAACCATGTGAATAAGGACGTAGATACCTACTCCTTCACATATAAAATGGCTTTAGCCTTAAGACAACTCCACATTTACCTGGCTGAGCATCTCTGTGCTTCTGTCTCTGCATCTGGAAACAAACTGGTGTAAGAGGATGTGAGGAGCACAGGAAAGAGCTCAATCCCAACGACCTTGCTAATGCACTGTGTTAGATCACTGTGGGTCTCAAACACTGACAGATCACTTTCCTGAAGAACCTGTGGGCAACTGAAAGCTCAAATCCTTGTCTGAAGCCACTTTCTGCACAGACTATACTGTAGGCCACTCTTCTCAGTCAGAACTGTGAGCTACTTTTCCTTCCTAGTGAACAAGGCAGTTCAGCTTTCTGTGTTAGAGACAAAACCAACTTCACCATGCAGAAAAAAGCAGGGACAGCTAAGGGACATAAGCAATTTAAAGAGGAATACTTCAGCTTTTGGGGAACGCCGCATCCATCCAGATGAGATGAACTGTCATCCTCTCCCTTACAATATTTGTACAAGGAATTCTGTCCATCAATCATACCTTTTCATGCACTGGATCTATCAATACCTACTGTATTAGCCTTAACATGAACTAGACAGAGTGTCATGACTTCCAGTAATGTCCACAAGGTCTTTCCTTTTTTTTTTCCCCAAATACTTGCCATTTTTCTTTCAAAAATATATGCTTAGTTCTAGTTCTCCTTGCCAGTAAGATGCCTTAAGGCTTTATGCCCAGGAGAAAACATCTTTCTTTTAATATCACAGTTATATGAGTGATAAGTAAATTCTTTAAATGAAGCTAAGCAATAAAGTACAGAAGCTCTGCAGCATTCATTCCCTTCTTGTTCCCTTTTGGGGTACCTGAAGCTAATGTATTGACAAGTTGAGTGACTGTTTTTTGCTGATTTCGGGTGAAACTGATCTTCTGTTCAGCTTTTCCTTGCTCAACCTCATTCCCCTGCTAAAAAACTGAAGAAAACATAACAAAAACAGGGTCAAGAACAACATCAGAAAATGATCAGTATGTATTCTGACACAAAGAAAAATATATCCAATTACTCTTCTTGCAATTTTGTTTGCAAGTCCTGTTACACTGGAGGAGTTCATTTATATATCACAGGACAGTGATAAAGTTCTGTAGACTTAAATTCACTGAACAGACTGAATCTACTCTTCTCATTCCTAGTCATGGTTTTCAGACTTCAAATCATGCATGTAGGTCCCACTTCCCAAGCCAAAATTCCTTCTTGAAAAGTATTTAAACAGGTCTGGCAAGAACACACTCCAAAGCAAGATAGTATTACCTGTTAGGGTTTTGCTCTCTCAGTTGTACTATTTTGTAATATCTTTGTGTTCATTGTTAATACACCATGACTACTGATAATGAGGAGGACCTAAAGGACAAAGCAAGTTCATTTAAGAGTAAGCCTCTTTTAATAGTCAGATGCAGAAATGAAGCATATATTTCACTTGCTGGTACATTCAGATAATTTCTTTTTTCACTTTTCTTGTTTTTATAATAAAAAAGTCTTATGTTTAAATACAGGATAACTCAGAAAGAACTAAGATAAAACAAACTGCTATCCCAGCCACAGAGATTTTATCACTCTATTAATTGTCCTGTGATCTTCTGAGTTATGGAAAAGTAGGTGAGACTAATACCTCATAATCATTACATCACATACCACCATTATGAGGCAGTAATGTTTTGGACTGCATGAAACTAGTAAAACTTACTGCATGCTTTATGTATATGGCTTTCTGCTGAGTGTGTTACATCAAAAGTTTTGTTACTTCTATTTGCAAATATACCTCTTGCTGAAATAATGTTTTGCAAACCTCATTTTGAAGGTGACATTATTGATCCAACACTATTTTTAAATACTGAAGTACTTAGTCTTCCTGGTTAGCCACCTAAATTCTTAGTTAGTTTCCAGTTTTGGACTCAAGTTCTTGGAAAAGATCTTGTCCTGCTACCTTGTGATCACAGCTTTTCCATCTTACATTGCTGTTTCCAGACATTCATCCACGTTAGGTTCTGACTATCTCTGATATGGCATTCACTCACTCCTCCAGCAACTTTGGTTTGCTTTTACTCTCTCACAACCCTTCATTTTTACACTTTCATTATATGTTTCCACTTTATATGCCTGGGAATTCACCTTTCCACTGCTTCTCTCTAATACACTCTAATTCTCTCTAATACAAGCTGACCTATTGTCATGACTGAAATATGACTCAAACCTACCAGCCTTTCTTCCACTACTGCACATTTGATTCAGTACCATCTGGCAGTGGATAGGAAAACCCAATTACTTAACTGAGCTTCTGAATGAGTCTGGAAAATGACCATTTGCTCACATATTAAAATTTGTTTTATTCAAATAAGAATAATAGCGGCCCTCATGTTGTATGATACTTAATGTTTCATATCCTAGAAGTCCCATTTTGATTCTTAGACTAACATAGTTACTGCTGACTTCAGGAAAAAAAGGGAGAGTGGTATCACAGAATTTGATTAATCTTCTTTGGGCCTCCTGATCTTGAGGGGAAGAGGTCTTAGAAATAAGCAGTTCTGACTTAAATTACTCTTCTTGAAACAAACACCAATATGTATACCCCGAGTTCCAAGTAGCTGGATCTTACTCCTACACATGGAATTAACAGGGCTTGCTAGCAGATTACAAAATAGTTTTCTTTAATGATTTTCATACATAAAATTGAAAAATGCTGCAAATCCTGCATGTGGGATTGTAGGAGGGACTAAAGACAAAGGCAGGTGTTCAGCACATGCCACAGTGCAGACAGTGTGTTCTCATGGTTTCTTTCTCTGCCTCCTGACACAACATTGGCCACAGTACTGGTACCCTCAGGCTGCAGAATAGATTTGTACCATCAGACTTAGGAGAACAGACTACATTTACTCTTTAATGCAACACAGGATCATAGGATAATTCAGGCTGGGAGGATCTCAGGAGATCTATATTTCCATCTTCTGTTACAAGCAGGGTCATCTGTGAGATCAGACCAAATTGTACAAGGCTTTATTCAGTGTGGTCCTGAAATTCTCCAAGGATGAACAGAGACAGTATAGCCTCTCTGGGTAACCTGTTTCAGTGCTTGACTGTCTTCAGAGTGAAAAAAAAAATTTTCATCCTTTGTCCTGTTCTTTTTTCCTTTTTTCATCCTGAACATCTCTTGTTTCAGATGATGCTCATTGCCCGTATCCTCTCACACTCTGCTTTGAAGAGCTTGCTTGATACTCTCCTTGCAGGTACAGGCAGGCTACTGCTGGTTTTTCCCCAAAGCTATCTCTTCTCCAGGCTGAACGAGCCCTGGACCCTCAGTTTCCCTCACAAGGCAAGACTCTGGGCAGCTTGGGGTCCTCAGCTGAACTTGCTCCAGTTTGTTAATGTTGCTCTTGTATTGGGAAGCCAAAAGTGGGTGCAGTATTTGAGATGCGCTCTAAGCCATGCTGAGAAGAGAAGAACAAACCCTCCCCTCGATGTCCTGGCCTTTGGCACAGCCGAGGGGGAAGCTGGCTGTCCACGCAGCCAGGGCACACTGCTGGCTTAGACCCAGCTTGTGCCGGCTAAGGCCCCAGGTCCCTTCTTGCAGAGCTGCTCGCAGTCAGGCAGGCATCACCCTGTGTCCTTGCACCAGGTTGTCTTTCCTGTCCAGGGGCAGCACTTGGTATTGGTCCTTGACAAATTCAGCTGGTTCCCCCTGTCCTACTCCTCCAACCTGTCTAGGTTCCTATGGATTACACCCCTAAATTCTAGACCCTGAATGTATCAACAATTGCCCCCAAATTTGGTGTTATTTCTGGACTGAAAGTGCAGTCAGGCCATTGATAAAGATGTTAAGCAGGACAGGTTGCCAGAAAAGACCCAGAGTACTCCATTTGTTACTGGCTTCCAGATAAAATATGACCCACTGACCCCTACCCTTATGAGCCTCATGAATAAGTTTTTAGATGGATGATTGTCCATTCATCCAAACCATAACATTCTGACTTGGATACAAGAATATTATGCCAGACTGTGCTGAAAGCCTTGGTGAAATCAAGATAAATGACATGCAGTGCTCTGCCTTCGTCCAGAAATGGAGATCCTCATCACAGCAGGCAATCAGGTGGGCCAGACCTAATTTACACTTAGAAAATCCATGCTTAATTATCCCCCCAGGGACCATGAAAGCGGGACAGATTAGCCTGTAGTTCTTTGGGTTGACTTTTTGGCTTTTCTTGTGTTTAAGATACATATGACTTTTGCCTGTCTTTAGACATCAAGCATCTCCTCTTGATCTCCAGGGGTACAGCTCTAAATAGTTCTTGAGAGGGAGGCTTTGCCAGGTAGTGTCCTTGCCCTGTGTTCCCTTCAGACACTTTGTTTGGATGAACAAAGTTCAGTTGGAACACAAAGCAGTATGTTGCTTTGGGTTTCCCTTTTTAGCACAATGGTAAACTTCCATCAAGCAGAGATTATGCTGCTGTCAGCACAGACAGCACAGATAGAATGAAGCCCTTTACTTGTAGGCCCATATGCACTCATGGGTACAGTGTTGCTGTGTGGCTGTAGAACTGGGGAGAAGAGGTAAGAGGCTGGGTTAGGAAGCTGCTGCTGCTTTGTACACAAGGTGACAAAATTTCCCATTCTAAACTTCCCCTTCTGAAAAGGCTAGAGAAACTTTCTTTAGTGACCTCTACAAGTTATTAAAAAAAGGCTCTAAATTTTCCCTCTATTTATATTTGGTCAGAGTGTTTGGAAGAGGTTTTTCACACTTGAATCATTCAAAAATAGCTCAACAGATTTTACTCAGATGTCCAATGTAATCACTTTTGGGCTGAGGCTGAGTGTGGAAAATTGAAGCCAAAAGGAATTTGAATTATGAGCAATGGGAAAAGGTTTAGGGAGGCAGGAGAGCAGCTGGATTTCTAACTACATCATAAAGAGCCTCACAGCTACAACTGCTTTCCTGTTCTAATTCCACATGAATGGACACCACATATTTGTATAGGTAACATAGGAAGGAGTTTTCAAAGTCGCAAATGAAAGCAGTCTGAAACATCAAAACATCGGACAGCATTTTGCTTGTGTGCAACCAATCACTTAGGAGGAGGGAAGGAGAA
This sequence comes from Corvus hawaiiensis, assembly GCF_020740725.1. Lineage (NCBI taxonomy): Eukaryota > Metazoa > Chordata > Aves > Passeriformes > Corvidae > Corvus > Corvus hawaiiensis. The sequence continues at coordinate 80,138,670 of NC_063213.1, read as the reverse complement.
AAAGAAATCTTTTGACATGGTTGACTTAACAAGTGGATGCAGAAAGTTTATATGCAGAAAGTTTATTCATGAGCTGGAGGAAGTGGTATGCTCTAGATAACTGTATTTACCAAGTCTGCTGAGGAACAAGGGTTGAAGATTTGGCACGGCATGGGTTAGCTCAGTGACTGTCCGTGGAACAGTGACATGGATGATGCCATACTGAAGTGAAAATTTACCCTACAAAATGCCATATGGATTTTTGAGAAGGAATGACCAAGTGGGAGGGAAAGCCAACTTTTTTCTGAGTATTTCAGCATAGGCTGAAGCATGCCACTTCAAAATATTCTGGATTCCCTGTGTGAAGAAGGTTGGCGTGAACACAGGTAACTGTGCCTAGTGACAGCAAAGCAAGCACTAATGTCTCTGTGAAAGCTGCTGCTCCTTGTTCCTGTGATGGTTTGTCTCTCTATACCTAGCAGGCAAAACCTGGTCACATTCAAATGATCTCTGATGACTAAAACCAGCTGCCTTCCCCTTCTGTCTCAGGAAATCTCAGACTTGCCATTGCTTTAAAAAGCTTCTTGGCAGTTGTCTGGATGAATTTGAAGGGCAGCTTGGAAAGCTGAATTTGAGCATTTTCTGGAACAGCACTGAACCTCGGCTAAGTGTGATATGCTCAGCTTTGTGTTTGGGTCCCAGAGAGAGGCCAGACTGGATTTTCCCATTGAACAAAGCGGGAGTCTTATCACTTCCACAGGAACCTTTGGGAAGTTCATCTTTTCCACTAATACAGACAAAACTCCTCAGCATGTTTTATGTAGTGACACAAATGAAAAGGACATTATAAATAAGAGTTCAAGCACCTACTGACTAAATCCAGTGAGAGTGTTGTAAGAAGGTGCCGTGTGCTAGCATTCAGCTAAACCCAGAGGGCTGCTTTTAGCAACGGGAAGGCAGGAACTTCAGTTTACCCAAGTACTGACTCGGAGGAAAGCAGTGAAAGCAGCACAAAATCCCAGATCGGGAAACAAGGCATGAAGCAAAAGGTGTCATTTCTGTCCAAGCTCGGTGGGGTAAGATCTAGTGCAGTGGTTCAGTCTTGAAGGGTACTTATTCAAAAATATAGATGACTAATTTAAAATGTGATTCAGGTGAAATTCAAGTTTCCTGTACACTAGACATTTAAATATATTTCTATAGCAATGCAGTGTATTTTAATTAGTGAAATTTTATATAAGCTTTTCTATATAAACACACAATAATGAAATGCATATGCACATAAACATAACAAAATTCAAAGAACATCCTCTCTTCCAATAAAATTCAAGCTTTCAAGCTCAAACAAAACTGAAACATCTGTTTTGAAAAAAACATTTTATATTTAAGAAAAAGAAAAAAGCAACAGAGAAGAAGAAAATAAAAACTAAATGTTCAACTTTTTCCAGAGAAAGTACATTTTCAAATGTGCAGACAGGAATAAATGTCTATGAATGTCTCAACTCGTTTCTACTTCTGTGCACTTTGGGCATTATTAAGAAAACAGAATGTTACATACAGAGAAAAAAAAAGTATAATTTGTCATGTTGAAAGCAAGATGGTCCTGAAAAATTTCTTATTCCCGTTTCACAGTGTCATTTCCGAAATGAGTTACACCTGCACCTTCTGAGGCTGCATTACTGATAGGGAAGTGTAGTGGTTTGGTTCAAAGTATCTATTACTTACTTTCAGAGAAAATGGCTGGACCTACCGGATCCATTCTGGTCCAAGCCAGCTGAATACTTAAGTGCCTGTCAATTTGGAATGGCCATGGCCCAGAAGCAGCTTGAATGCAACATGGTCAGAGCAGCTGTGTGGGGCTCTGCTCCCTCGTTCCATAAGCCTTGAGAAAATTCTCAGTTTATCAATGATAGTGTTTGTGAAAGCAATCAATGCTGCATTATGTACCTATTTATTTATCGTCTAGGCTGTCAGACCCCATTGTCAGATTACTAAATTTTAGCAGAACACGAATGTTATAATTTATCTTCTTATATGTTGAAAAGAACTGAAGAGCAATTTGACTGAAGGCCTACCATGTTTTCTGTCATTGGGCTTGTGAAAGGTTTGAAGTTATTATGTCAATCTCCCTGCAATGAGCATGGCTTACTACCTTTTGGATTAAGATTTCATGAATGTCAAGCTCCTTGCAGCACGTTTTTTCCATTGGAAGGAATTCAGGGTTCTAAAATGTCACCACCCATCTACAAATAGATCATACAGGGCCTGCATTGACTTGCTGCATTTCATCTTTATTTCATTATTTCATACGAAATCATACTGTCTAAAGTTAAATTTATCACTTCTTTGTTATCAAGGACAGTCCTTGAACATATTTCATGTATAAAAATCCAACACCACTTTTCCAAGAGCAAATATTTCCAAAGAAACATGGAATTTTCCCAGAGTTAACAGTGACTCAAGAGGTCTGAAACTTTGACTGACATAAATAAGCGGAGCAGCAATAAATGAGGTTATGTGATCTACATCAGCTGAAGATGTTTTACTACACAGCCCTGAGAAGTGTGCTGAAGACCTTACCCATTTTAAGACCTTACTAACGGATCGTGCAATTTATTACTCATGCACTTTTTTAGCCTTTCCTTTATGGGTTTACTTGAAAGCTGTAGCATCTGTGGGCTACAAGCAGAAGACCAAAAGACTGAAGCACTTCTCTGTTATCTGCTTTGTGAATGATTATAAGCCAGACCAAAACACTTTTCAAGAAAAGTGCATTAAAATCATGAGGGTTTTCCAATATGAAAACAACGACGTTCTCCACTAAGACTGTTTCCAGAAACTAAACATAAGTTACAGAATAGGCTGGTTCTCAAACATTTTGGAATAACAACAGTTCAAGATTCTTGTGGTGAAAGCATAACCTTTGAAACTTATTTCACAAACAAACGGCAAGCTCTGTCCTTCTTCACACAAACACAAGATTTGATTGCCTCTGTAAAAACTGTCCCTAAAGCATTTCCTTTGGCTGGTGTGGAATGCTGACTATTCATTAAATCAGGCACAGAAAGAAAATTTTTTTGGCTCTTATGAACTTTTGAAGCTTTGGGGGTTAGCATCTGCTTATCTCGTGAACAGAATTTCCTGTTAGTATCCTTCCAGCCCATTTGTTCACTAGAAGTGCAACAAGTGTCAACAAAAATAACACTCTATGTTCCAATTTTTAAATACAATTGAGAAATCTCAGATATTTTACACTTCTCAAATAGACTCATGTACTATTAATGGAAATACTATTATGACCTTGCTCAGATCTTGTTTAGTTCTGGTGGCTATTAATGATGTTGAGGGACTGACTATGAACACCATGTTCCTGTAACATAAAATGCACTTCCAATAGTAGTGCCAGCAATCATTTTAGGAAAGACTGAATAATTTTAACTGTTAAAAAATTGCCCATTTCTTGCTCCAACAGTCTGATTTTAATTAAATCTGCTGTTTCTGTAGAACTGAAGGGTAAATTAAACATTCTACTCCTTCAAAAGTTCATTCAAATTGTAAATAGTTGAAATGAGTCTTTCCCCTCTGATCAAAACTGGCCCTAAGGGGATTCTGCTTGATTTTTGGATTGGTAAATGTGCAGAAGCATGAAGCTTTCTGATAATTCCACTTCTAGAAATGCCTGCTGCATAGAATGGTACTGATCTACTCTCTCCAAGGGTACTTGTCACCAACATTAAATCAGCTGGGTAGATCTCCAGTATCTAATGGAGCAGAACACCCTAGTGCACCAAAGTGTGCTCCCTTGTTCCCAGGGAGGCAGTCTGAAAGCTATGCCTGATTTTTCAAAGCAGAGACCAGACACATGACAAATAATTAATTTTGCTTAAGACACTACTGGAGAGGGTTCACACACTGCAGAAAGCCAAGAGTCTAGGAAGACCACCCACTATCCTGGACTTAGAACTACATTGCCTTGTACTCCTTTGACAGCAGTGGGTGATATTTGTAGCACACAAGTTTGTGGTGCTCTGTGATCCCTTCTAAAAGGCAGGAGCCAATTGGGAAGCTATGAGAATTATGCACTATGGAGCTTCACAGCATTTGGAGGAAGTGATCCTCCTCCTGGCCTTGCTAGATTTAAAGTATCAAGAGAAACATCTTTGTGCAAGGCAACAAGGAACTCTGTGAGCAATTGAAGTTACTGTAACAAGTGGAAGATTGTTTTCCAGATCCCTGTGGCTGATGTCCAGCGTCTACCACACACACACACATGTTGTGCTGCATGTGCACACAGCAACTGCAAAGCACGTGTGCAGTAAAATCAGACCATCCAACATCTGCACAGCACATCTGGTCTAGTTTATGAGATGCTGACTTGCTATGTACATGTGCCTTAAGAGAAACGTTTTTAAATGTGCCTTTAATAACTTTTTGCCTCCTGACTCAATTCTCTGTCTAAAGAAGTGTCCAAACTTTTTCCTAAACCCAAGGCATTCAGGATGCTTTCTGATGTTCTTGAGGTGCAAGTTGACATTAAAACCTTTCCCTAAAGTGGAGCAAAACTGGAGTCCCTCCAGAAATGAACATATGCAAGCTTTTCATGTGAGATCTCTGTTGTCACTGTTGGATAACACTGCCCGATAGGTTCAAAGCTGTGAAGGGGAGGGGGTAAAGAAGTTTAGATTTTTCATTTTGTTTGCAAACATTTTATTTACCATACCTTCTTTCGTATAGAACATCAACAGTGGCACTGTCAACACTGTCCGCTAACCTGGAGTCCAGAAAGCTCTTTGTCTTGTCAGCAAATAGCAAAGGCAGAAAACATGAACTCTTCACAACTGGCATTCGCCCTAAGATTGAGACAACAAATCCAAAGTAATCTGAAACGCCTTTTCATTGACATTAGTGATTCTTAATGCTTCAGGGGGTATCTCCTTATTCACACATGTATTTGTACCTTTCCTATTAGGATGCTGCATTCCTATGTCCATTGATAAGGAAATTTGTTTGGCATCACAAATTCAAGAGGCGTATACAAGCCACATACAGTCTTACTTACAGCTTATTACATGGACTGCAAGTATAATTCTCCTTATTTGTAGCTGAAACACAGTTAAAAATAGCTGCTTTATAAATAATCAGGCATATAAAAAAATCCACATGGGTACTTGAAGGTGGCTCTGGATTCTCACTCAAAAGTTCTACAGACCAAACCTGTACAGTGTTTCCCATGTGAAGGGGGACAGACAGCCCCTAAGGATGCTTTCCTTTTATTGAGTACATGGCAATGTTTTGGGTTACAAAGAATTGTTTCACTGTGTTCATTAGCATTTCAAAAGCATTTAGCTTGGCTGGAGCTCTATAAAAGATTGCTGTGAACTGTATCACTGTATGTATATAGGCACTACTGAATACAATAGGAAATAGGATATATTTACATTTTTATGAGAGTTTCCTGAGTTAAAGGAATGTGCTGACTACTTTGAAGTTGAGAGCAATGTTCTCTTTCTTCTCTTCCTCAGCCTGAATGTTCTTCTGTGCAGCATAACTGTAGTATCACAGTGTAAGCAAAGTCATTGTTATTTTAACCATTCTTGCATTTTCAGGGGTGCAAATGCAGGTGTGGGTAGAAAACTGAATCTGGGTGCTGGGGCTTGTCTGGTGACTCATTTCACACCTTGTCTGAGCTTGTGAGACATGTCACAGGGAAGAACTGTGTTGTTCCCTTTTGGATCACAACTTCATCTACCCCAGATTGCAGAAGGGTAAGAGGGACAGGTCCTAGACCTCTATTCACTCCAAAATACAGAACATGTAACCCAGCAGGTTTTTCATAACTTGTGAAAGTAAACAATAAGCTAGGTAGAAACACACTTCAAGGCTAGACAACCTGAATGGAGATCCTATATTCTCCATTTGTATAGCATAAATCACTGCCGAACAGTAGTAACTGAAGGCCATGATCAGGCAGGAGTAAAGTCATACCTTGTTGGAAGGATGAGCAGGGGAAAAGAGGGGACAAGCAAGGAAGAAGAGAAGGGAGGCTTATTTAGAGTCAAACTGTCCAGTGTTTCAGCATAAAGCCGGAGGACACGCTCACTGAGCATGACCCTATGTCAGGAGCCCAGGAGGAGGGTACGCTGAGTCCGTAAGAACTACCTGACCAAGAGACATAGCAGATGAATCTTTCTAAAATGACTAGTAAAGTTTTCTTGGTTTTATGCTGTCATCCTCATGTTTTCCGACCCTCTAGATGCCAGCAACATGGCAACATTCCAGGAAAACCCTAAATTCCATTGGTGATAATTTCACAACACAGAAACGTTAGAGGCTCAACCACAGGTTGAGCTGTACCAGACCTATTGCTCACAGACTGTTTAGAGCTAGTGGAAAATGCAGTCATGGTTGGCAGCTTGGGCTGCAGTAGCCACAGGATGACTGAGCTCAGGATCTGAAGGAGAGCTGGGAAGGAAAGCAGCAGGGTTAGGATTTTGTATTTCAGGAGAGAAGACTGGGGCTTATTTTTAGGGAATTGCTAGGCAGAGTGCCCTGGGAAGCAGCCATGAAGAGGAAAGATGCCCAGGAAAGCTGGCTAATTTTTAAAGAAAACTTCTTGAGAGCTCAGGAACAAACCATCCTGTTGGACAGGAAGACTGGGACTTCTGGCAGAAGGCCTGTTTGGCTAAGTCAGGAGTTTCTCAATGAACTAAAACACACAAAAAAGGAGTGCACAAGAAGCAGGAACAAAGAAAGGCAATGAAATAAGTGTGTAATAATATTGCTGAGCAATGCATTAGGACAAATGTCATAGAGACAAAATCAGGATGGTCAAAACAGAAGGTATGTCTGGAGCCATGGGCAGAAAGGGTAACATGAAATGTTACAGGAACATTACCTGGAAAAGGAAGCTCAGAGAAAAGGTACATGAGTAGATAAATGAGGAGATGGTCTAGTGACAAACATGAAAATGACTGAAGTACTGAAGTAATAAAATTCTTTTTGCTTGACAGACAAAACCTGTTCCCAGAGCCCTGTGTGTACTCCATATATTTGGAAAGACGTGGTGAGTAGGGAGGCACAATGCATTAGAAGAAATATTCAGTTCGTGGAAAGAGGTGGATGCTGACAGAGACAGATGATGTGATTGTGGTGCCTCTGTCCATGGAAAATAATGACCATCAGGAGAGGTAGCTGAGGACTGTGTCCTCTGGACATTTCCAAACCCAAGGACAAGAAGGTAATGAGGGCTAGTCAACAGTTCCAAAGAGCAAATCATCCTTTGCTAGCATATTACCTTCAATGACAAAATGACTGACTATGAAGGCAGGGGGAGAGTGATGGGTACAATATATCTGACTTTAGTAAAGCATTCGACATCACCTCCTACAAGTGTCACCTAGCAGCTCAAGAAGTTTGGACTTGAGTAGAAATTTGGGCTCAAAGGATAGAAATCAATGGCTTGAGGTCTGAATGCTAACTAATGCAGTTCTTCAGAGGGTAACATGAGAACCCATATTATCCAGCGTTTCATCCACAGTCTTGATGATGCACACACCCCACACAAATTTGTGGATGATGCTAAATTAGGGGGGCAGCTACTGGCACCTCAAATGGCAGAACTTTACAGTTCTTCACAGGTTCACAGTGAGCTGAGAAAATGGGACTCAGTAACTACAAGTACACCTGGGGCAGAATAACACAATGTATCAGTACTAGCAGGGAACTGCCTGGAAGTACAGCAGCTTCACTGGAAAAACCTGGGATTACAGGCATTACTTGGTGTGACAGTGGATGCCAGGCTGAACATGTGACAACAACATATTGCCCTTGTGTGCTCCCATCATGAATAAAGCAAATGGCTAAGGATTAGCTTAGGGGAGCATGGCTAGCAGATCAAGGAGGGTTATTCCTTGCTTTAAGCTGCTGCTTGGGAGGGCACAGTTGGACACACTTCAAGAGGGAGATGGTCTTGCAGAAAGTTACCAAGGTGGCCAAGGACACAGAACACATAAGCTGTGAAGTAAAACTTAAGGAGCTGGGCTTGTTTAGTCTTGTAAGGAAGAGACAACAGGGAGATGGAACAGTCTATGACTACACAAAGTGAAGTTATGAAGATGACAAAGTCAGAGTTCTTTTTAGAGCAGCAAGCACAAAGCAGACAAGAGTAAGGGACACATTTTGTGACTTGGGAGGTTCAAAGAAGATTTTAGGAAAACATTATTCACCAAGATTGTAATGCAGCACTGGAAGAAGCTATGAGAGATGCTGTAAAGTCTTGAACTTTAGAGATGAAGCCATGACAGGCCTAATGAATGATTGCACTGATTTAAGCAGAAAACTGAATTATATAACTCCTCAAAACAGCTCTTGTAATATGCTGTGATGTGTCTGTAGTCTTGAAATCTGGCATTTCAAGGAGTTTATTTTGCTCCTGTGCTGTGTATCGGGGAATGATATACAATTCAGATCATCAGGGAAAACTTCTTGGTAAGGAAGTAATTTCAGTTTATGGCTTTCCCCCCACCTTTATCTCAAAGCAGGTATTTTTTAGAGTTGTTTGTTTGTTGAGAGAAGAGGATATATTATATTCAGGCACTTTATTTTGAAAGGTCTCAGTAATCAACAAAATTGGATTGCACATAAATCGAGAAACTGATAATTAAGCAATCAAATGGAAACCAACCTGTAGTCAAACTGCTGTAATTTTTGTTTACAATATTACAAAATTAACTTTAGCATACTGTGGTAAAAATGGTCTGGTTCAGCCTTTGTATCATAACAGTGCAGGAGCTTGCAGTATATTCTTCCCATGAATCCTTACTGGCCAACTACATTGTGGTGAGCGCAACATTCCTGCTATTTACTGAGTAACCAAAGTAAATCTTGTTCTGTCTTCAGCAGAAGGCTGAAAGTGGAGGCCAACCTTCAACATCTCTCATTCATTGCATGGTACTGGGAATGAGCTGTACCAGCTTCAAGTGCCTTTGCATTTTGAACTGAAAGGAACTTTACGAATGTCAGTGGTTACAGGGAACAGGAGGAGAAGACAGCCTTCCTTCAAGCTTCCTATTTCTTTGCCTGGTTGGGGCATCTTGCGGCTCTTGTGACTAAACTGCTTCATGGCTGTAAAATAAATTGCTGGCTACAGGCTTGTTCCTCCATAAGAAAGGCCTACTCTCTAACTGATAATTTTTGCAAATAATTTCAAAATGTCCAAAATACTATAGAAGAAGCTAGCAAGTATTTGCTTCTATAGATAGAAGAAAGCAATGGACACAGCAACATGGGAAAGCTTGTATTTTGTCCTCTAATACTGAATTTCATCTGTGCTCAGAGGCTTGATTAGTCAGGCCAGAATATACTTTTTCTTAAAAACAGGATTTTAAGAAAATACTATGCAAAGAAAGAAGGCAAGAGGATTTGCTTTAAGTTATGTGACCAACTACAGCAAAAAAAGAAACAGACATTGAGTAGAAGAGGCAGAACAAGAAAACCAGATGTAGATTGTAGACTGAAGAAGATTGGAGCTTCAGACCATGCACATGCCTACGCATTCCTTACAGATCACTGCAAATTCACCATGAAATCCTCAAAAGTAAGCCTGTTACATCTGTTCCAGAAAACCAGTATTCTCTCAGAATATGACTGGCCCAAAACGCCTTGGTCAGCTTTTCTTTCTACGTGTTAACAGTAATCATTTTTATTCTTAGTATTGGCGGCTTTCATACCAAAAATTGCGTGTAGGTTGGCTTCTTCCTGAACTATCTGATAACCCCTCCAATACCCTTCTTCTCTTCTGCAAGGAGGAAATCATCTGCTCTAGGTGCAGTTCTGGCAACAGTATTTCCTCCCTGGTGCATACTTTCAGTCATCTGGCTATGTTGGGACAAGCAGCAGGAGGTGACTGAGCCAACATCACCGCCTTTAGCTACCAATACAACAGAGGGATACAGCCCCCTAAATCTGGCCTTGCTGCCTCTTAGATTCTTTTATTCCCACTACAGGCGTATCACCCATTGTCACAGTGACCACTGCTGTCCACTGCCCAGGCTAGCTCCAGCGGTGTGCGGCAGGAGTGGGGAGCAGCTGGAGGCATGGAGCTTTAAGGCTGCTCCTCTGAAGCCTCTGCTCTACCCAGGGGAGCACCGGCTCCAGGCACTGGGGCAGTCAGCAGCCCTCGAGGAAGGGAAAGATAAAAAGCAGCGGGGAGGCTTGCCACGGGAGGTAACCCAAACTTATTGGAGAGTATCCACAGACAACAAGACCCAAGCAGCCCTGGGCAACACCTTATAAGAGGAGGCATTACCATGGGGATGGCTTAACAGGGAACCAATAGGGATCTTTAGGGGAGGGATATGGACAGGGATAGACATTCACATGGGCCAATAGCCTCGAGGGGTGGAGGGAAAGGGATCACATGCCCCAATGGGGCATCGAGGTTTAGGGGATTTCCAAGAGGGGAGGTATCCGAGGGGGCAGGGTCTCGGGGGATTGACGGGGACCATATAAGGGTAATTAGGGAGGGCTCAGGTGATGGACACTGAACTTTTGGGACCAACAGGAGGGGTTTGGGTGATTGATAGGGAAAGAGCCAGAACAAGGGGAGGGGATAATCATATTGGGAGTACCTGAGGAGCAGCTTGGGTCTCGGGCAAACCAAGTGGGAATAGAAGTGGGGAAGGTAGGGATGAACCATTGGGGTACAAAGAATACACGAAGAACATATAAAAACACAATAAAAACATCGCATCACCACAACCCATGTTTAGTCTTTTATGAGCCTCACACCGTAGACCAGCCTAGCCAGCATCACAGCCTTCCTGCTCGACTGGCCTTGGTTAGGACCTGCAGCATGCGGGTGTGTATGACCAGGGAAAACGGCCCCACGCTGCAACAGGACAGACTGCGCAGATGGAAGACTGAAAAGCAAGATTACTGGGACCTGATTTTCAATCAATTTTGACTTGATTTTACTTACATTATGAGTTCATGTAGCTCCCTTACATTCCCTTTGCATTGGTGAAAAATGGTATAAACCCCTGCCTCTGCCAAGGAGCCAAAGTGCTGGTTTGTAAGGGAAGGAAGGGGAGAGGGTGGAGAGGGAGAGTACAAAGAAGAGCTAAAACATCTCTTAATCTCTAAATAATTCATTGTTCGCTGGCCACTGTTTTGTTCTCTCATTTCCTAGTTCACTTTCTCAGTTCAAACAAATAGCTGCCTGAAAGACTTCCTGCTAATGCAGTGGCTACCATATTTGGAGCAAAATCCCTTTAAGTGATTTGACCAGTAACCTTTTCTTATTAACAGCTCAGCCTCAGGCTTAGGGAGCTCATGGAACCCAGAACACATTTACTAAACTGGCACTTACCTCCAGGTGTGGGACTAGCCTTGTTATCCTGACTGATGAATTAAAACACACTAGTTTGCTTGAGACCAAAGAGCAGATGGGGTCAATACAAGCCAGCATCTGTGAACTTGACTGACCAGAAGTAAAACCATATTAATCTTCAGAAAAATCCTGTGTTGAGGAAGTCTAGACTGGAAGGTCACAACACGGACTGCTGGTCACAGCTCTTCTGGAAGGCACTTGGGACTTCTGTCATCTTGGAAATGATGGTGTTCCAGGAACAACACTTGGAAAATACTTGCAGAAAGTTAAAACTTTCCATTCCAACAGGTGGCTTGTTGTCTGAGTTTTGTGTCAGACCTACCAGCAGTGAGGCCTCTTCTAGAGATTTTGATGAGAAAAGATGATGCCCTCCTTGTTCCATTGGAAAGTTATCAGCTTTTTAACTCACTAAATAGAAGCTGGAGATGCTGTTTGCATGGTCTGAATGGTTGTTACTGAACTTAACTGATCTTCAGTGAAGGACAGAATGGCAGTGTGGTGGCAACAGCAGCCGTGCCTGTCACCAAGGCTGTTACCAGGCCCTAAACAAAAGGAGCTGCTGGGGAAGCAAAAGCAGCATCTGCTTCTACTACATGAAGTTGTCCAGTTACACTGGTCAATGAAGTGTGGCTGATGAAGCAGGCAATGTCTGATATTGCTGTGCTCAGTACAGTCAGTTATCAGCTTCTGCATCTCCACAGATCCCACTGGCCTTTATCTTTTTCCTTCAGAAGTTTTTCAGTAAAGCTTGAACCATTTTGTGTGTGTAAGTAAGCGTTAGATTTATGTGCTGTGACAACCTTGATCCTACCATATGTCAGGAATCCCCATATGTTCTTTCATTTGTAGCATCCACAAGATTCACCCAATAAAGGCAAAAGGTACAGCCTGGCTACAGACCCTCTGTCATTCAGCTACAAACAGCTGGTAGTGCACAGCACAAGGCTTATTTAAAGCTCAAGTACTTTCACCCATCCTCTCTTATAACTAAACTTGGCACGTAAAAATGTGAAAATAAAAATATCAGTGTAGTGTAGCATTTCAAAGAAGCATTCAGGAAGCAGACAGCCTGTCTTGCTCCAACGTGGAGACTCCTGTGGCTGAATGTATGGCCCATGCTGCAAGAATCTACCCATCTCTGGCATGAAAAGACAAATCCTCTAGCTGTGAGGTGCATAACTTACCATGGGGCTGCTCACACTTGCTTTGGTAGTCTGAAGCACTGAGTCTTTTGTGTGACCATCTACTGCTGACATTTTGATTTCAGATAAATCTCCAGAACTGGCTCTTGATTGGAAGCAGCGGAGTGTTTTTGCACATAGGAGTGTTCTCAACAGCTCTACAGACATGTTGTTAGTTGAGGAATAATGGGTTTGAGGCATAAGTACAATCTGACTCTTTTTCTGGGGGAGCCACTTCAATCTCAGCATTTACAAGTATTTTTAGCTTTAGTCTCCTCAACTGTAGTTGTTTAATTTGACTCTTCACAGGTCATTTGCAGCTTGCTCTCAGTACAAACAGTGCAGTAAAGAAACAGTTTTAAATCTAGTGCCTCCAAGATGAAGGAATAAAGGGGACTGAGAAAGGTGGCTGTATAGGTACAGGACTAGGGCTCATGTCATTCATGCAGATTTAAACTCTTTTCCAAGCCCACTTCAATCACCATAGATCCTCAGAACACCTCATTTCAGTCAGTTCCTGGTCTAGAGATACCCTGCATTGTGAGAGGGTGGGAAAGGACAGGCAAGGTATACAAAAGTATGTTTATAAACAGTAGAAAGACAGTAGAAAGAAAACCAAATGATCCTGTAAATTTATCTCCTACAATGAGTCCCCAGGCTTTCCCACAGCCAGCTTCCAGGATGGGAGTAGTGCCAACAGTGGCAACAACAGCTAGGTCTCAGGAATATTTGCCCCTGTCATAAAAATTTGTCCACCTTGTCCTTTCTCTGCTTTGACTCTGGAGTAACACTGGCACTGTTAGGAGAGTTTTAAGACTGTGTTTGCGAAAGTACAGATGTAGGTGAGCCTCAAGTGGTCCCATGTGACCCAGCTTGAATCCAAAAGCTGAGCTGTAGTACCAATATCACAAGTGCCTTCACCAAGGAGCAGTGTGCCAGGTAAACCAAATGGCTTAAGCTGGAGCTACCCCAAGGAACTGCACATTGTGCTGTCTTTACACAGCCCCCGTGACAAACTGAATATTGCAGAGCAGCAAGCACAGGGCTAATCCACAAGGGAGGAGGAGCCAGGAGCTGAGGGAGGGGCAAGATAAGGAGATAAACCAGATCCAGGGTCCATCCGGAAATTTCAGTCAGAAGATTGGGTCAGAGACAGGGATGGGATCGAGGACAAGGGTGGTGTAGCTGGGACAGGGACTGTTGGCTTGGGCTGAGGTGGAATGGGGTACTGGGTCATGGGCAGGGGTGGGGGAAGTCCCAGGGGAGACTTAGCAGGGGCAGTCAGGGCTAACAGTGCCCTCAGGGTTGTGAACCTCAGGGGTTCACAACCAGAAGCTCTCTCTCAAGGTAGGAATCCAAAAACTTGTGTTTCAGACAGAATAATTTTTTAGTACAATAAGTAAAGTATATAAGCATCCTTCATTGCAGAGATCAGAACACCAAGCACTGGAGCAAAGAATTATGTTTTTCTTCTCTGAGGGCTAGACACTCTTCTTTGCACTCGCTTCTGCGGCCTTTTAGGAGGTACATCCTAGGTAGCTTGCAATAGTCACATCAGTTTGACCATCCAGTCAGGTGTGCATTTGATCCTGCATTACTGACATTCTTGTAGCTGAATGAGAACAGAATAAAATACTGCAAGAGAAGCCAATTCTGCTCACTATCAAGATGTTGATATGGTCGCTCCAGCTGTTAAGTGAAAGACATTTTTGTGGCCATAAAAGCCGAACAGTGAATACCTTATTCAGCTGTTGCTTCAGTGGAACTTGCCAGTGAAAATGGAGCAAAGAGTCCGAGATCTAACCTATAGATGGTCATGGAGAAGCCTGGCATGCATAAATCATAAGGGAAGCTTATGGTAGTTGAGCACATTTTCTTCTTTTGTACATAAGTAACTCTAACAGTATAGGGTAACTGGTGTAAGAGACAGAAATAACCCAGATAATTGTACTGTCAGAACAGCAAATATATCCATCTTTGGAAAAACTTGCATGCAGACTTCAGGGGAGTAGAGAAGCTTTTTAAAATCGATGGCTAGTGCAGGACCTCCTGGGAGGCACATATGCTTTGTGTTATAGATTGAGCTGAAGCCAGGAACGTTGGGGTAAGGCAGGGTTCACAACCCACATATCCCTACCTGGCTATAGGCATGAAGCACCACTTCTTCTGCTATAAAAAGAACCAGTCTAGTAAAACTAGACTCAGATATTCCTAGTATCATATGACTTTGGGTTGTCCAGATTTAAACTGTTATCAGAGGCTTGCATCTGTCTTCATGTCAGGACTTAAATTTGGATTGAGGTGTTCCAGTAGTGACTTATCGAAGTTGTTATTTTGGGATTTGATCAAAGCTCTTTATTTTATGCGCTTTGCCTGCAAATGAAATAATACCTTATGTCTGCCTATGCCATTGCAGCCAATTTTTGAAATTTATGTAGCTGTTATTTATATAGGTGAGGAGAATTATACCCACTGCAAATAGAAAGTTCCAGATATGTCTTACACTGGCATCTTGCATTTGCCCCAGAATAAATGAATCTATAACCAAGAGATCAACAAGGAATTAAACTGTAACTACAGTTTAGATATTCTTTGTAAAATTTACTTTATATGAACAATAATCTTACGAAATGCTTGAAATTTGCATAGCATGGTGAAAGAAAAAAAACCCCATTATTACGAAAGTGCTTATGGGGTAAACGGGCTTGGGAAAATCTCTACATACGGGAAACTGCGGTTATTCTCTCGCCTGGATACCGGGAAAACCAGGTTTTGCCAATAAACTGAACAAAACGCTCCCTCTTGTGGTGTAAACTCGGGAATAGGGGAGCACAGGGCAGCAGCTGGAGGCCGTGGGGGCCGGGCTGTTCCTGCAGCTGCAGCCGTAGCTGGCAGGTTTGGGAAGCCCTGAGCTGTGAGGAGCCTGGATTTGCTTCTATTCTGTTGTGATGGTAAGTGCGAGTAAGGCGGTCTTTCATTTGCAAGGCTGAAAGAGGGGCACAGGTGAGGGTTTTAACTTGATCTTTTATTCTTGTTTGCTGGTCATCTCTCTCTTCCTATGGAATAAAATGGAAAGCCCCCCTGCTACCCCGGCATAGGTACTCCTTACTGATCCTAGGGTTTTCTGAGGAAAAAGTTCAAACAGCAATCGGACACAAAAATGGAATTGTGGGTGACAGGGATTACAGGCAGAGTGGTGGAAGGAGAGGGGAGTTGGCCTTGTGAGTACTTTGGACTTGTGTTGTGGAAATGCTGGGCTACGAGTCGTGGCTTGTGGCTCTTGTCAGACCTAATATGATCAGAAAGCAAAGACTTATTAATCAGAAGAACTAACAGTAAAAATTAAAGATGAGCAAAGTGTATGTAGGATTGGATTAGTTTCCTCCTGGAGAAGATGGAAATATGACAGTGAGTGACACCTGGAAGACAGATAGGGCTGAACAAGGCTGGGCCTGAAATGTTGAAGCTGGAAGGAAGAACGCTGAGATACGGTAAGTGGCAAGAGGTGACAGGAAGAGCTGGCTAAGAAGATGAAGGTAGCTTGTGCATTTGTCAAAGCACAGTAGCAGTGTGGATTTCAGAAAAGCAGCTGTTAATTGTACAAAAGGGCCTACACCTGCCTGTGTTTCCACAACAGACCCGGTTGTTCATCTTTTTGCAGGTGTCCATGTTCTGCACTTTTTCTTCTTCCAGATACCGTTTTCTCATTTCAGAAGAAAAAGGTGAGGATACCTTACACACCCTTAGTTAAGACAAAGATATTCAAAGGCTGCTTAGAATACCCATTTGACTAAAAGTATCACTTTTATTAAATAAGGCATTCAGGTATGTATCATACCTTGTTGCAGCTGAGTAACTGAAGTGAGCATTTGACAAATTTTGAACTTGGCTGTTCTGAGATACATAATTTAGCATGTAGGTGTATTTAAAAGAATAAACTGTGGTTACCATCTCAGCCCTCTAGCTGCTGAAAACAGTAAAAGGATCAAAACCCCTCACAAAGTGATAGTAGCAATGACTATTTCTGTGCCGTTTTTGGTTGTACAGGCTTTTCCAAGCAAATGACTCAGAACACACTCAGGAATTTTATTTCTGAGATATATTGTGAACCCTCTGTAACTTGTAATTCAGCTACACCTGCTCGATTTCATGCAGGTAAGCATTCATTGCCTAAGCCCACATTTAAACACAAGGTTAAATAACAGCCTCTTTCTTTCCCTCTAATATTGCTTCACACTAATTCTGTAGTGGTTGAGCAATCTTACAAGACAATCTCGACAGTCTGAATGTCATGGCCACATGGGCATTGATTGTCCCTGCCCAGCCTAACCTGGGGCTCCCCCTGAGCCCTACCCATGGTCCAGGGCTGATTTCAGCCCAGCCCAGGCCCTCAGTCCCTCACTGAGCCATTCTGCGGATGTGCTGCTGTGTTCTGCCCGCCTCTGTCTTACTCCGTGGCTAAATTTTGGACCCACCTTGCCTCTCACTTCTCTCCAGCCCTGCCTCACAAGTACTCCTGGCTCAGAAATAAAACTGAGGAGAGGGGTTTTCTCCCTTGACCTTGCAGCAGGCCACCGCCGGGCAGGCGCCGGCGTTACTGCTCCCGCTACAGGGATGCTCCCGGGAAAGGGGGCGGGCGGACCCCTGCTCCCCCGGGCTACGCGGAGGCAGCGCGGGGGCGGGACGCGCCTCGCCCTCGTGGGGAGCAGCTATCCTCTTCTCCGACGGCCGAGGACGTGTCAGGGCGTGCCCCCCTCCCTTTCCTCTTTTTCCTCGATTACCCAATGTGACGCTGACTGCTGCCTGCCTCACCCGTGCGATGCAGCCGCCCCTCCAAGCCTGTTATCGTGAGCGCAGAGATATCGCGGCTGGGGGAGCGGGGGGAAGGGGTCCCTCCTGCCCTCCCTCCCTCCCCTCCCCCAGCTGCGGCAGGGCGCAGCCAGCCCCGCACCGCGCCTCAGGAGGGTGGGATGCTGCATCGGGGCAGGTGTGGCATGGAGAGCTCTGCGCCCCGGCGGCTGCAGAGCGAGGGTTAAACCACCGGGAAAACGAGGAGATACTAAGGAGAACTAGGAAAATAAAACTCTGTAAAATAAAAATATGAGGAAAAGACTGGCTTGCGAACGCTTTCACGAAAATACAGGGCATTATTCCTGCCCGGTGAACCCGTGCTCCTCCTTCCCTCCCTCCCTTCCTTCATGCCCGGGGCTTTTGTGTGACCGCGGGGGGACAACGGGGGCTCCCGCCTCGCTGTCCTGTCGTCCCCGAGCCTCTCCTGTGGCGTCTCGGACCAGCTCCCCGCCCCGGCAGCGGCTGGGTGGATGCTCGGCACAACTACAGGTTGCAGGGTGCGGTGTGTGAAACACAAACTCAAATGCATTTTATTGCCCGATAGTTTTCCTTCATGGGAAATGTCCGGGAAGCGTGACTCCTCTCACCGCACATCACACCGCACATCACGGCCCTCAGAAGAACACCCTGGCCGCCGCGCCTTCCCTCTCCACATGCCCTGCTCTCTTTTCGCTCCCATATACATCGAAAATGCAAACCGGACTTAACCTTATCACGAGCCTACTATGCGTCTCTCACTCGGTCCTTGTTCCCAGATAAATAGGAAATAGCTTCCATTGTTCTCGCTGAAAGATGGTGCTGCTGGCTTTGAAGCCCAGGCGTAGCCGGATCGCGCCCCTGAGCCAGAGGTTCCCCCAAGACGTGCCGCCACCGCGGTCCGCTCCCAGCGGCTCTGCTCACCGGCCTGCCCGGGCTGCAGGGCCCCGGGGCCGGTCACCCGGCGGAACCAGAGCCCGGCCCGGGCCAGCCCCGCCGCCCCTGCCCGGCCGCCTCTCGGGAGCAGAGGGCGCCCCAGCCCCGCGCATCGCCCGCCGCAGCCGGGCTCTTGCAGCGTGGAGCGGGCGCGGAGCGACGAGCAGGGCGCACCCGGCCCGCGCCGCAGCCAGCTTTTAAAAAGAGGGCGGTGGGAAAGTGCGGGCAGCACCCTCGGTTGTGCTGTGGCGGCCCCAGGGATGCTTTGGAACAGGGGGAGGGCTGGAGGGATACCAGTCCTGAAGCCCCAGCGACGTTCAGGCCAGCTCTTCACCTGCAGGAGCGCCCGGGGGAGATCCATTCTCCTGAGAAATGTGTTGCTTTCCTCTATTTTGCTGCCTTTGTGTTTAACGGGCAGACCCTCTCCTTAAGCGTGCCAACAGCATCCACGCCCGGGATTTTTTAGGCTCTTCCGCCCGTGCCGCCCCTCTCCGCCGTGCAAGCGTCTTTCCCGCTCCCCGAGAGGGCTGCAGGTGTAGGCAGGCTTGCCCGCTCCCTCCGCCGCGCAGCATCCCAGCTCCGCCGGGGACGGACCCTCCGCCCCATGGTGCACAGCCGCACCCGCCGCGGTTCGGGCGCGGAGGGTGGCGGAGAGCCCCGCGCCTCGGCGTGCGGCCCCGCGCCGTGCCCGCTCTCCTCGGGGCAGGGAGGTTGGCCGCTCCCTTCCCTTTTTTTGAGGGGTGGGGGAGTGAGGGGGTAATGCTGCAAGGTGCGTTCGCGGACCCGCGATCCAGCCCCCCCGCCGCCTGCACGGCTGATATTTAAACCTGGGGTCCGTGCGCCCCCTAAGCGCGAGCGCCGCGCAGCGCATCCCCCTCCCCGCGAGCCCGGAAAATAAATAAATAAGTGCGTGTGGCTTTTGAACTGCCCACAGACTGTCACAGGGAAGGGGGGAGGGAGGGAAAGAGGGAGGGGGAGAGAGTGAGAAATGCAGAGGCAGCAGCCGCGGTAGCGGCGGCAGTGCTCCAGCAGGCACTAGGCACTTCAGTCCCGGCGAGCGAGCGGGCGAGAGCCACCGCGCTCCGAGCGAGGCGAGGGGGCTCTGGGCTACCTGGGACTCTCTTTGTGACACCCCAGCACACAAACACACCGTCAGGGACAGAGGAAAAACATATAAAGGTAAGACGCGGTGTGTCTCATTTATGCCATTAACACAGCCGCCCGCGAGAGCTTTGCCATTTCTATAATTTTCCCTCTTTCCGTTGTGTCTCGATTGTGGGGAGAGGAGATGTGCGTGTGAATCGGTAACAGTCGAGAGAGAGGAGCAGCCCGGGAGGCGCCTGCCCGGGCACATTTTAGGGATATCACTGCGAGGAGCTCTATTCCTCGAGAGGGGACCACCTGGGAGCGGGATCGAGGCACACAACAGACCGAAGGCGATTTAAATGCCCGGGAAGGCTCTCTGGGGGAAGGGTGGGGGTAGCGGTGGGTGTGGTGGGAATAACAGCGGTTTATGCACAATTTCTTTTCGGTGCTTTTAGCCTGTTTCCAAAGAGAGTCTGCTTAAATAACAATAATAATTTTTTAAAAAAGAAAAAAAAAAGAACAAAAAAGAAAAAAAAAAAAGGAAGATGCCCCAAGCTCTCCATGAAAGGAAGCGCTGGGAGAAGAGCACGCACGGCGCCAGGAAGATGGCAGGGCGGCTGGGCGGGGGGCTCGTCGGGGCGGGGGGGGCGTCGGGGCGGGCGAGGCGCGGGGAAGCGGCGCGTGCCCATTGTGGCCGGCGAGAACGCGATTGTCCCCGGCGCGGGAGCGGCGCTGCCTCCGCGGTCACGCGTGCGCGTGGACGCGCCGGCGGGTTTGAAGCGCCGCTCCCGGCGGGGCAGCACACGCCGGGGCTCGGGGGGCTCGCCTGCCCGAGCAGGGGCTACGGACCCGCCGGCAAACACGAGAGGGACCGCCGCTGCCGCCCGCCGCGCTACGCCCCGATACGCCTATGCTATGAATATTCACCGACTGCCGCCCCCCGCTTCTCACAGGTCCCCATCAACCCTCCGGCTTTCCGTTTTCCCCCCACCAAAGCAAGCTACACCTCCCCTCGACCTTTCTTTTTCTTTCCCCTCTCGACCCGCCGTGTCGCCTCTCCCCCACGCACACGCGTGTCTTTCAAACGCGGCTCCCGCAGGGCGCTTTCCCCGCGCCTCAGCTGGGCGTGGCGGCTCACGCGGGAGAAGGGGGGGCGGACACACGCACACCCCCGGGACACCCCCGCCCTCCTGCCACGCCGGGTGGGCGCCGTGCGGGGGGATGCGGAGCAGAGGGGGGGATGCGAGACTGCGGGAGGATGCGGAGTGGAGGGAGGATGCAGAGCAAAGGGGGGATGCGGGGTGACGGGGGGTTGCGGAGTGGAGTGGGATGCGGAGCAAAGGGCGGATGCGGAGCGGAGGGGGATGCGGAGCGGAGGGGGATGAGGAGTGGAGGGGGATGCGGAGCAAAGGGCGGATGCGGAGCGGAGGGGGATGCGGAGCGGAGGGGGATGCAGGGAGCTCCGCCGCCCTGCCCGCGCCTTTGTCTGTGCCCGGCGCATGCGCGGAGGCGGCGGCGGGGTTGGGGCCGGCGGCGGAACAAAGGCTCCGCGCTGCGCTGCGACCCCCGGGCGCTTCCCCCCGCCCGCCCTCCGCCAGCCCCGGCTGCTTCATCGGGGTGACCCAGCAGTACCCCGGCACCCTTCCTGCCCCGCGCTGCGCCCGGCTTAGCTTTGGCGCCTGCTACTGTGCGCGATGGCGGAGCGGACCCGGTGCCCCCCCGCCCGCGCCCCCCCCTCACCTCACCGGGACAATATTTGGCATTTAGGAAGGGGAAAAGGCCGGCCCTGCTGCCCGCCCCCTCCCCGCCCGCAGCGGGTTTCGGTCGGCGGCAGGCGAGCGGCCGCGGATGCCCCCAGAGCTCCCCCGGCCCCGCTCCTCTGAGCGGCCTTGGGGGGGCAGGAGACGGGGGGCAGGGGGTCCGTCTGCAGCAGCGCGGGGTCGTTCGTGGGCCCCTTTGAGCAAAGAGGGCGAAGCGGGTGCGGCGTACGTGCCGCAGTAGGAGCCCCGCGGAGCAGCCACGCCGCAGGGACGTGCTCCCTGCCGGGCTCCGTCTGGGAGAAACACGCGTGCTCTGCCTGCCCGGGCGGGCGGTATCCTGGAGCATCTCCCTCTGTCGAGGGGAAACAATCTATCAAGAGGAAGATTGTGTGCGTGCGTGTTAGTGCGACATCTTGAAATCTCTTTTGTTCGAATTGTTGCGTCTCGATGCTGGCATTGGTGCCGGTTCCTTCTTCGCTACTTTTCTTTCCCGACTCTTGTCCAAAATTCGGATATCTATTTCTCTTTAGAGGGAGCATGCTTAAGCCTGTTTGAAATGGATAATTTTGTAAACTAATGGCAGTTTCTGAAGAGAAGACAACTGGTGTGTTTGTCAGGCTGGAGTTAAAGCTGACAAAAGAATATTGCCAGTGGGCTCCTAAACAGGCGATGGCAGTGGATTTTGTTGCTTCCCCTCGAGGGTGATGAACATTCACTAGAAAACATACACCCCAAGGCCCCTTGCATAGCAATTACTTGGTATTTCCAGTGTTTCCAATTAAGGTCTCTTCTGAAGAAGCCATCAGAACCCTAAAGTCTGTCTAAATGTCCCCTCTCTGCTTGCCAGATGCTTGCCAGGCACCACCTAGACTGGTGGCCAGGCTTCAAACACTGAGGGTTTTTTCCCTGTGTAGATGTTCCCCATTAAGAAGGGAGAATGTGGGGTGGGAGTGCCATACTGAGGGAGGATGCGGCATCTGCTGCTACTGCCCTCTCCAGGGGAGATACCTTGTCCCGCACAACCCTTTTGTATTCAGGGTGTTTCTGAGAATTTTGGGCAACCTTTAGGGGTGAGGGAAAAAGAAGAAGCAAGGACATGGCCAGAGATTTTTGCACTTGCTGTCTACTCATTGTCTCACAGAACTTCACGTGAGGGAGAAGCTTTGTTTTGTGATCTCCCTTGCTACTGGATTGTATGCAGTGAGTATTTTCTTTTTGTCTGGCTGTTTCAGTTTAGCCAGGGAGCACCAACTCTGATCTGTGGGCAGAATAAACGCAAAACGTTGGGAAATCCATGGTGGCTCTGTCTGTTCTTGTATATTTCATGTATGAAATAGCTGATTGTGTAATACAGGGAAATTGTATGTAGCTGCCAAAATGCAATCATGCAGCAGTTTCTTCTGTTGATTTGAATCTCTGAGTATATCATATCCAGTTAAAATTAACATTGAAAGGGTAAAACTGGTAAAATCACTGTTCAAGTTATTGCTTGAAGCAATGATCAGGTGAATTTTTTTTCTCTCCCCCCGCTACCGCTTCCATGCTTCTTTGCATTTGAAATGCAACGCCCTCTGAAGCAACATGGTGATACAAGGTTGATTTATTTCAGAAAGTGGCATACCTTTGGAGCATACCCTTACCCTGAGACTACAGCGTATGCAACCTCCATAATTTCTGAACCATATCTAGATCTGTTTCTAGTCCTTAAGTATTTGTGGTTTGATCTTTCAAAATTAAGTCTGTGGAATAAATTGTATTTTCCAAGTGAAGCTTCTTCTGTTCCTGCTGTGTTCCATGTGTGCCCCATGCAGTGAACCATGAAGTCCTTCAGCAGAACCTCCTGTGTACACAACGGCTTCTGTCTGAACAATGCTAAATTCTTACCTTGTGCCGGCACCCACCCATGGCCCGATGGCATGCACTGAGGGACAAAAGCGGGTTGCAGGGTAGAAACAGGCCTGCCCATGAAATCTTGGGAGAATTCTGTGGCTACATTTTCAGACACTCAGCTACCATTGAGCTAGTAATTATTTGGAGATCTGCCATGGACAGCTGATCTTGCACTTATTTTGAAAACAAGAATTTTGGAGGTTTTTTGTTTGTTTGTTTTTGTTTTTTTGTTTTTTTTTGGTGTGATCTGTATGAAGAGTATTCTGCAGTCATTTGTACAGATTTGCGCACAAATCCCAGGTCTTGATTTAGGTGAGTAGGTGTAAGCATAGTGTCCATGGGTGCAATGTAAATTTAATGGTTCAAATTGGAGTTCTTCAAGTAAGAAAAGTGGATACTCTTCAAATATCTAATGAAGAGTATAATAATCAACTAACATTCAAGGCCTTACCTTCATTCATGCAAGGGTAGTAAAGGCAGGCCATTTTGAGGTATACTACAGAAGTATGGAGACCGATTTTTAACTAAAGAAAGATACTTAGGAATGACTTGGGTTGCTGCTTCTGTGCCAATCAGGAATGAAGAGAATGAGGTAACAACTAGAGAAATCAAAGAAATTCCTGAAAGCGTTATAGACTTGATAATAGAAACCATATGCAGCATAATGGGGGTTTCATGCATTAGTAGGAAATGCTTTCAAGATTAAAAAAATATGCAGGGGGAAGAAGGGGGGAAACCTCATGCAGAATGGAAAGGACTTTGAAGTCTTCCTTACAATATCTTGTGTCTCACAGTTCTCTTCCCTAAAAGCGTGAAGCTTCTTACTTCAAGATGGAGAAATGTGGTTAATATAAAAATGTATCTATTGGTTATTTGGTATGAAAATTCATAAGTTTAAAATAAAAATAGATTGAGAGCAATGTGATTCCTCAAACATGAAAGATTCCTGACTTGCCAGAATATGAAAATAAATCCTTTGACTTTCTTCTGCACACCAGTAAATGTAAAGAGATACTGATTTGTAACACATGTGGAATGGTCAGGTTTTGCCTGGGAGCAAGATGTGTAGTAATTCCCTCTTAAGTACGGTTAATGAAATTTAACTCTGAGGAAACAGTTTTATTAATAAAAACCTTCTGTCTCAGGATATATATCATACACTGATCTCTTTTGATGTGTTTGCTATTGTCTTCTGCAGAATAAGAATGAAGTAGTCTGTATAGTTGCCTGACTTGTTGGGTGTAGACTGCCAAGTACCCCACCAGTGCAGTACTGTTGGGAAAGCCACATGCTTTTTAGTCACATGTTGCATAGTTTAGATTTTAGCCTGGTAAGTGGTGCCACATATGATTATGATCTGCTGATCCAGGGATTTTATTTTTTAACCTTTAGGAATTTGAACTTCTTTTCAAAAGATTTTATTTCATGTGCACTGCCCTAGCAGTTGTTCAGAGCAGCATGACCTGGTACTTCATGTGAACTGTAGGAATGATGGCAGGAGCTTCATTTTGATTAGAGACTTACTGTCCTTACAGAGGATACAACACCGAATCTGTAAAAAGACTGGGCCTTAGCCACCTACCTACCTTTTGCTACTTGATGGATAATGTCATGGTGGTGATTGTAATACTACTGATGCCTTGGCAGTGTTGGATGTGAATGCAGTGTTGAAGCATAACCTTTTCCTACAGGCAAAAACCTAGTAGTTATAATGACAAAGTTTCTCAAGGATTAATTTTAATGACAGAAATCTATGCCATCATGACTTTGCATGACAAATGCAAGCTAGATCTGTACAAGTAGTAAAATCAGGGGGCTGCTGGCTATCTCCTGTTTCAGTAGTCTTTAAATACTCAGTGGGATGTAGAACATATAACCCCTGCAGAAGGACAGAGCCTGGTTATAGTTTTTGAACTTATTTTCTGCTGTTACTGTTTTCCTTGTGTGATTGGTCGGTGATGGAGGGACTCGTATTCAAAATTAGGTCTTGACGTGATTAACTATTTTAGGATGAAGTAGATGGTCACATAGCGGGATCCTGTAGATGTGCATCTGCTAGAGAAATTTAAGATGATTGCTGAACTATGGAGAAGAAATAGAGCAAAGTTAGAAAAAACAGAGAATGGACCAACAATGATAGAACTGATGCAGGTTTCTCTCATCTTCCTACCTTAGAAAAACACATGCAAAACGTGCACAAATCGGGATGCAGAAAACAGTGAAAACCCAACTGCAAACATAAGCAACATGGAAGAGTTACACCATGAGAAATGCTTTGGTACGTGTTTGTCCGAGATAGACTGGAGCCAGAGAATTGCTACATCAGCTTCCTGTAATCATCCTTCCTCAAGGCAGTGAAGCGCGTCATTAGCGGAGAACAAAAACAAAAACAAAAACAGGCTAGAGGTGGTATAAAACTAAGAGTCTGGAAAAGGACAGGGTGAAACCTGTCACTACTAGATGAGGTGTTCAGATTATTTCTGCATTTCCCTTTCACACGCTAAGTTTCCAGTAACGCAAAGTTGCTGTATTTTGGCCAGTGCTGGTAAGTGCATGATTGACTTCTGCTGCTAATTGTGCTGAGCTGGTGAGAGGAGGCAAATTCAGTGAGGTCTGGCGTGGTGAAAACAGTTCTTCTGGGTTTCTTGCTGTCACCAGAAAAACTGAGGCAAATGGGGAGATGTGCTACCTGCTGTAACAAACGTGTTTCCTTACCAGATGTGCTGAGGGAGTGGGGCTCATTTTCCTCCAGCAGCATCACTCAGCCCTGCATGTAAACCCTGCACCAGTGAATATATAGTCCGCACTGGGAATAGCTGGTGTCACTGAAGAGAGGGTGAAAGATGTGTGTTGGCTATTGCTTTTCTTTTCAGATCTACAAGCCATGTGAAGCAAGGGAGACAGAAGTTCTCCAGAGCATAAAATTCAAAATCAGGCTAGATTTTCCAGGCTCTTCCATTCCACGCTTTGCTTGAGATGTAGGAGAGTACTGTTGGTTTTTAACTTTATTTCACTTGGAGCTTTCACTAGGAGCATGTGAGACGTCTGTAGGGTACCTGAGTGCTCAGAATAGCCCCTAGGCCTGTAATTCAAATGCTTAAATTAGCAGAATAAAGCAAATGTGGAAATATGGAAACCCTTTCCGTGTTTGCAGTCCACACCTGCTCTATGTAACTCCAGCAATCACAGCTAAGAGCTTTCTATGTAAGATGTAGGATGTGAGAGTTCAAGGAGAGTGACAAGTTGTCCTGGAAAATATTTTTTTTCTGAAGGATCTGGTATTACTCACAGGAAAGAATTTTAGTAAGAGGGATTTATCCATTCTCTGCTCCTGTATGCTGTTCCCTTTTCTCATTTCCTACCCTCTGAGATCTTCATCTGGAAAAAAGCCATCCTACGGTGAAGAGGTATCAGCAGAAACCTTTTAAGCTGCTTGTAGCCATCTGATGTTCCACCAGTATTGTGCATTTCAATGATTTATTCAGTGCTAGTTTCCCTAGTGTTATCTAGAGGAACATTTGGCTTTCTGCATAGTGGCCCATGCTTTCCATCCAGTCGTCTTGAACGGATGACATTACCTTAATGAATAATACTTTTAGAGCCAAGCAAAGTCAGAGCTGCCATGTGCGCTGAAATATGATAGTTCACCGGAGTGCACTCTTTTCCTGTTCGTGTAACAGTGAGTAGAAGCCTCAACAGAGCTCGAGAAAACTAGTATTACAGTATTTTTTTATAAGCACTAAAATGACTATCAGGTCACTGAAAGTTCAGCTGTCATCCTCTTCTGTGGATGAGTCAGTGACTGACAGATTCATGAAGAAATTATTGGTGCTGCTAGCAATAGGAATATGGCACTCCTTATGGTGTCTCATTCCTGACTGAACAACACACTGTAGTGACAATCCAGTAGGGCACAATGTATTGAAAGTGGCCTTCAGTGCTGAGGTACCTCCTGTTACCAAGGGTTCAAACTGGACTGCAAATCACCTACAGGTGTTCCTGCAAACATCTCTTGGAACGTCACTGGTACCAAGACATTATGGAGAAGAGCAAACATATCAGTTAATAGATGATAAGTGCTTGAAGCAGGGTGAATATTGTGTCTTTAAATACTTGCCTTGTCTGTTCTGAGATATATGGAGAATGGTGTTGAGGGAAATGAGCTGGCGTTTCATGCTCTCCCACAGCCATTGACCCTGTGAGGAACATCCGAGTGCTTCATCTAAAACACAGAGGTGATAGAGAATGAAGGAAATTCTGCACTGACAGATTTGTGGTTCAGGAAAAAAAGTCTGTCCAGGAGTTTTCTGTGGAACAATGACAGTAAATTTACAGGCTGAGAATAGAAATATTTATCTCAGCAGCTTTTATTTCCTTTCTACTTAAAAAAAAAGTTCTTTGGCACATTTTCTCCTGGCTGAAGAAACTATTTCAAATGCTTCTTGTTAGAAACTGTATTCTAACCTGTTGGGATATACCATATTTTCTTGGTCCATATTTGTACATGTGTCCCATTAAAAAAAATTTGTTGTTTTCAAACTAATTTTTCATCTAGCTTTGGCTCTATACCCTTCCTTGCCATGTTCCTGTAGCTTACTTATCTGTATTTAAATTAAATTATCATGGTAGCTATGTTGCCATTTCTCTTACTTGACCTTTCTAGAAGTCCATATTTTCAGCCATGAACTAACATAGCCTATGTCAGGGAACACCTTGATAATCACACAGTAACATGCAATGTGTGCATTAGCAGACATGCAGAACACAGGAAGATCTATGGCATCAGCTTGATTGCATGCTGGCATTCATATACTGAGTACAGAACCACTTCTTGTAAAACTTTAAACTCTATAACTAATGCTACTAGACCCCAATGGTTTGCATGCATATGGCTCCCAAATCTAGATGTTCACTGAAGTGAGATCATATCAACATGAGAACTTGGTCTTAAACAAAGTTTCGTGCAAATCCTGTAACAATATGGAAAGCTTGGAGCTCTGCTAGCTGAAAGCATTCAACAGTTTTAAACTTCTTACCAGTTGAAGAAATATTAATGTGATTTCATCTGCTGACTGAAAGCGGAGAGAATTTTTCCTTTTTACACATTGTTTTAGTTTTAAGCAAAAGTGGCTCTTGACTAAATGAAAAAAATCCACCAGCAAACCCAAACCTTCTGTGATAGCTTGAATTGTCAGTCTTATTTTCAAGAAGAACTAGATTTGTTTGATTCCTGTAGAAAATTAAATTGCTGCAAGCTCATAATTAAACTGCATTAGTGAGTTGAAAAACCATCCAGATCACAGTTTTAGGGGAAACATTTGCTATTATAAAAGACAAAGCTTGTCTGTCAAGCTGTGGCTGTGCTGGGTTGCATATTGCATAAAGGCCAGTAGCTGTCATAGTCATACTGGCCTGAGTTTCTTTTACAGAGAACCCTTCTTTGGATCCACTTCTAACTGCTCTAGATTTTAATTGTGTCTAACTAAAGCATAACATCCATAAATGATGGAGATGACAACATGATGGCTGTGGACATGGAGTATGATGCCGTCAAGGTGAGGACCGTGTTCAGGCCAAGTGAGTTCATGATGACAGATATATATGCCTTTTATTCTGAAGGACAAGTTTGTAGCTACAGAGTGAAGACACCAAATAGCCTTTGGTTGCTGTAGAGGGTCCCCAGGTAGGGGACGAGGGAATTGAAGAGTATTGATTTAGATCCTCTGCTGTACATTGTGCTCCCAAAAAAACCCTCAAAGGACATTATTTTCATTGGAATTACAGCTAGTCATCTCAGGTAATTGACTCCTTACACAGAGAAAACTTACAGTGCTGATAGAACCAAAATAATAGATAAATATAAGGTTGTTCACAGCCTGACCTCCCCCCACAAGCCCTTTCAAGTTCTGAATACTAATGTTGGTTCCATGAACGCAGAAGTTTTGTGCATTGGAATGGAAAACCACGGTCCTCCCTAGTCCCGAACTTCCTTTTCAACACCCTTAGAATTTGACTGTGGGTCTGCTGCCTGGTCCTCAGCATTTTAGGGGTTTTTTTTTTAAGCTTCAGGTTCCTGGCTTGAATCTCTTGCCTGTCTCACCCTGCTGTCTCTGGAAACCTCACCTCTGAGCAGTCTTAGGGATTCCTCCTGGGAAGGAGCTCCTCTGGTCTTCTTAAAGCAAACAAATAAAATCAGACTGTCCAAGAGAGCTTTCTGGGCTGTCTTGCAAAACCAGTGGCTTTGGTGAGTTTGCATCTGCGGTTGGAAGTGTCAGTCCATCCTCTGCTGCACTAGTGATGTTCCTTGACTCCCTTCTCTGGAAAGAAGACCAAATAGCTAATTTAATTATTACAAATGCCCTGTTTTATCTTAATTAACCTAGCCATATGATCCTGGTTCCCCGATCTAATTAGCTAGGGAGATAGTTAAATATAACTTCATGTAGCTAGGCACATTTAGCTATTTGTGGTTAAATCTGCTCACAGTTCCTAAGAGACTGTATTTCAAAGTTACAGAGTCACAGCCAGGAATACCTTCATATGAAATAAAAAATACAGAGAGTTCGTCTTAACTAACACAGTGGAATATTTTTTTATGCTAGCAATACACCTTGCAGCTTACAATCACATTAAAGCCTTTCATGGAAACAAGGAGTCATCTTTCTGTGTTCTGTCACTAAGGACTAGCAAGTAACTGAGTTGTACACAAGCAATGGGGTTTCCACTGTTGTTCAGGTGGATAACTTTGGACTGTATGAGGAAAATAGTTGCTCTTTGCTCTGTAACAGATGACAGGTGGTCAGTAAGCTGAGTTAAAATAATTTAAATAATTTTTAATGAATAAATCATAGTAAAAATTCTTTGTCTGTGGAATAATTTCTAATAAAGACAGTATGTGGTAGTTGTTGGGAATATGTGGTCAGAATTACCATAAAGAAGATCTTGTTGACGAGAAAGGGAAAACAAGGATAACAGAGGTCCATTCCATAGTTAAGTGTTTAGAACAAGAATAGAATAAATTGCCTTTTAACTATGCTAAAGTGGACATCGAAGAATTCCCTTTTATGTATTGTGCTTTGAACAGTTGAAGATACTACTTGCATGGGTCATATGCCACATAAAAGAGAGCCACCATTCAAGTGGATGCACATGTAAACAGTAAGAGTGATCAAACAGGACCTATGAAAGGGAGAAATGAACACATTGGTTTTGTGCAGTGTAAAGAAGCAAATGATTATTTTAAAACTAGGTAAGAAATAACCATTGGGAGATTACTTAAATGTGACTCATTTTGCCTTGGGGCAAGAAGAGGAAATATCTCAACTTCTCTTGAGGTATCTTTCAGTCTTGTGGTTTGTGTGATCAGGGACATGGGGAACATTTGGAGTGAGCTAGTTCTTGAGTGCAGAGAAGTAAGTTTAGTTGAAACAAAATCCTTCCTGATTTATTGTGTACTGATTTATTGGCAGTGTGTCTGAGCTCTGTTAATATTGAGATCCAAAGATGAACCCACTGCTAAGATGCTTTATGGACATGGTGTATGCTAGAAATAAATACACAAATAAGGCTTTTCTAGACCTGGCAAGAGGCTATTCAATTTATTGATGCTGAATAGCATAGGTTGTTAAATGGAGATTTCTCATAGTAATTTTGATGGAATTCTTTAAATGGGCTGTAAGTTTGAAGCTATTCTTCACATTGGGGCTGATGTGCAAGAAGGGGAGTAAAGCTTACAAAAATGATTGAGGCTTTTCAGTTCCTAAGTTTTATTTCAAGACAGTGATAAGTAATCCTGTGTGTATGTTTGAAAATTTTACTCTTCAAGCCAGAATGAAATTTTGTGACTGCATCTGAGAACAGTTTTGTACTTCTGATTGATACGACACTAGGATATCTTTTGTTACTTAATCTATAGGCTGCAAAAACATTTGCTGGGTTGTTCCACAGATGAGCGGAGAAGGCTATACTCATGTTTTTAACACATGGTGGCTGAAACTTAATGGTATAATAACAATAGCTTGGAAGGTGATATAAATTAGGCTAATTTCTAAAGAAATCCTTGGTGTATTCATAAATGGTTTTGAATAAACATAATGTTTAGCTCAACAAATGTCTTTGTGCAATCTATCTTTTGTGTGCAGGTGGGCCATTGAAATTCCTGGTTCAATACCAGGGGCTATCCATGCTACTTTGGACTATGCGCTTGAAATCAATCAATCAATCAATCAATGTTTTCCTACCTGAGGGCAACCTAAGAGGTATTTAGTTTCCATATGTGCTTACTGGAAATAGTGTTGTGCTTTCAAGAAGCACTTGCAGATTTTGCCTGTGTTTTTCTGTTTTAATGTACCAGATTCTTGGCTAGTTGCCCATATCTTGGTATTATTAGAGGTGAGGGAATGCTCACCTTCATTTAGCAGCTAATTGTTAGATTATTCAGAAACGTATGGATGTCAAGTTGTGCACAGCAGTGTGTTGGCATTTTTTAAAGTGATCCTTTCCAAGAGGGAGGCATGTTTATCAGCAGAAATAGAGTGGTGGGCTTGATTCTGGTTTTATTCATGTTGATCAGTGAGTATCAGGTTTGAATTTACTTGAGTTGCACTAATAAAGTCAGAGCTGTGAGCCACTAGAATTTCACTGTAATTTGAATGGTTGAGTGGGCAGCAATGATTGGGATTGCTGTTCAGGTATATATATATATAAATATATAAAACTCTGCTTGTGGTTGCAATCATAATACAAAAGCCTTTACCAGAACATTAAATCCCAGTGTTCTGTCATCTGTATGCTTTTCTTCCTGTGTTTCTCCTTGCTTCTTTGAGAAACCAGTGGTAGGTTAATTTGAATAGTATCGATGTTGAAGGCGAGTTTTTTACTGCCTGAAGAGGAAGAAGCATTATCTCTTTAGTCTGTGTAAGGTAAGTGTGTGCAGCAGTGCAGTTTTCACATTGAGAAGATAGGTCAGAAAACGATATGCCTTAGGTTAGGATTATTTTGGTTGAAAACAAAATCCCTGTCATTAAATCTTGTTAATATTAATAAGCTCATATAAACTGGAGCAAAGTAGTGCAAAATGGGATTTTTTACTTTTCACTTCCTGGGCCTGTACATGAGAAAGAGCACACCTAGTAATTATGGCAGTGAAGAAAAGGATGTGCCCTAGATACTCTGGGTTCTGCAAGTGTGTACTACCATGCAGTAGCATGTACTAGGGTAGGTAGGGAGTGTGTAGTAGTGTATGCACACAGGCAGGGCCCTCTTCTCTGCAGGAGATCTTTGCGTGGGATCTATTAAATGAGGGCTGTGGGTTAGAGTAGTTGTGGGGGTTTCACTGCTTGTCCTGGGTTTGAGTCAGCAGCCTGCTCAGAGCTGCCTCCAGCTGTGTTTTGGTGGTCAATCTGGTTTTGGTAAAAACTTTTCACAAGTAATTCAACCAAGCCTCTTTCATCAGGTGCCATATGGAGCCCTGCAGTGCAAGCAACAAGTAAGCAAGATGAAGGGCTAAAAATGACGTGTTGTAACTTCATTTACAGGCTGATAAATCTTAGAAAATAGTTTTCGTCTTTAAGTATTATGTGCATGCCGATGCTTAAACTCAGAGCTGGTCTGATTTGTCAGAGAAATATCTCACAGGTATCAGTCAGACATGGCTGACATAATTAGTCACTTTTACAGAAACCTTTTCTACCGAACAGACGGGCCGAGAAAAATAAACATGAATTTTAAAATCAACACTCAAGTTTCTATTTCAAGATTAGAGTATGTTTTTGAGACTACTATCTGCAACATCCTCTCCTATAAGGACAAGATGAGAGAGTTGGAGTTGTTCAGCCTGGAGAAGAGAAGGCTATGGGGACACCTTAGAGCACATTCCAGTACCTGAAGTGGCCTACAAGAAAGCAGGAGAGGGGGCTTTTTACAAGGGCTTGTAGGGATAGGACAAGGGGGAATGGCTTTAAACTAAAAGGGTTGATTTAGATTGGATATTAGGAAGAAATTCGTTGCTGTGAGGGTGGTGAGGCACTAGAACAGGTTGCCCAGAAAAGCAGTGGATGCCCCAGACCTGTAAATGTTTGAGGCCAGGTTGGTTGAGGCTTTGAGCAACTTTGTCTAGTGGAAGGTGTCCTTGCCCATGGCTGGGGCTTTGGAACTAGATCATCTTTAAGGTCTCTTCCAACTCAAACCATTCCATGATAGTAAAAACATTTCCATTTTCTACTTTAAGGTAAGCCACTTAATAAACAGTACAATTCATAAGAGTTTCTAGGTTTAAGACCTAAACCATGCAATATTTCACAAAGCCTATGGACTAATTAGTGTTAATTAAAGAAAAACATATATAACATGGACAGTCAGGATGCAAACCTTTGCTCTGGCTGACTTCAACTGGGGTGTTAGTCTTGTCTCCTGTAAAACATATTTATAGGAGACAAGACCATTTTCTTGTTTTGGTTGGGTCAGGCTCAGCCTCTACTGATGGAGCTGGATACTCCATGCTATACAAACTACCAACTGGCAAGAGAATGTCTCTGCTCTGAGCCCTCACCGAGGTGTTGAAAGCTCAGGCTCAAGTCTAAAATGGGCAGGGAAGAATTGGAACATGCTCTTTTAT
This sequence comes from Corvus hawaiiensis, assembly GCF_020740725.1. NCBI lineage: Eukaryota > Metazoa > Chordata > Aves > Passeriformes > Corvidae > Corvus > Corvus hawaiiensis. The sequence continues at coordinate 80,105,007 of NC_063213.1, read as the reverse complement.
AGAAAAAGTGACCCTCTTTAAGCAAAGGGCAGATAATTTTTTGCCTGTTCACCAGTGAAAGCTTATATAAAAATGCCATAAATACCAGTCTTTTGGGGGACTGTACAGGTTTTTACCATGTAGTTCTAGTATAAAGAAAATTTCTTTGTTTGAATTCATAGTTAAATATGTACTCCTTATGCTGTTTTGCAGTATTTTATTTGTAGGAGTTACTGGGAAGATGTTCAAGTCCCCAAGTGCCAATTAACTGCCTGGCGTGAATTTTACCCACAGAGCTGGTCCCACTACTTTACATTAGAGACAAAAAACATAGTGTGAACATTTAAAATTTACATGACAATGTGTGTGTTTTCTTTCCTCATTTGAGAACTTATCCCATCTATGGCATCAGATACTTCGACCTCAAGGGTGCAGGTAGGACAGCTGAGCTGAATCAGCAGCTCCATAGGGTGGGCTGGCTTCATGCTTTCCCCTGCTTGTTTTGTTTTTCTTCTGGCTGGGCTCCTTTCCTCACAGCTCAGTGAACTGAATCACCTCACACAAGGCTCAGCTAAGAGCCAGACCAGCTGCAAGGGAAGAGGAGCTGGCAGTGGCTGTCCCACTTGACAGCAAGCTATTTCATTTGGCTTAGCTCTATCACCTATACACACCTTCATTCCAAGATTTTAAAGATTTTTAATGCTTTTCATCTAAGCATGTTTTTCATCTAAACCCACGTTTGTAAGATGATTCATCTTATGACTAGAATATGGAAACTTCACATTATGAAATTTAAAAAATAATTGCACTTTAAATCCAATTGTGAGGTCTTCCAATAAAATGCATTGGTTTTAAAATACAGTAAGTGAATTACTTCTGTCACGAAAGGCTAAACATGCCCAAAGACCACTGGATGTCTAGCAAGGGAATTCCAGTGTGGGAGATCAGAACTGAGTTAACTCAGACTGTGACCTTTAATGACCGTCTGCATCTCTTACATCCACATCTATTTTATGTAAATGAAGACTGACTCAAATCTTAAGCTTTCCTTTTTTCTTTTTTTTTTTTTTGTCTTTTAAAGTAATTTCCTGTTAAAGCAAGCTATAACCCTTATGGTTTATCATGCAATCCTTTTGTTTACATGGAGTGAAGATCAATGTGTAAAACTCAGGTGTGAGTAAATTGGTCTGGTGAGTAAAGGGATACCTCTGACCATCGGGCTCTTCAGTGTCTTGTCCAGGAGCCAGACCTTTAAGGGATATTGTGATCCTGGAACTGCAACAGAGTTGCAGAAGGCTCACTAAACTCTTATTTTATGTTGCCTTTTGATTTGAGTAATTAAAATAGTGAGTAGGTTGCTATTATATACCTATTATGTTGAACTGGAAACTTGGGTTCATACTTTCAAGTTTCTTAGTGTTTGCTTAATGCTGGTTAGAGGAAGTTTGTGGGGATTTCCATCAGTTTTAATCAAGGGGCCTATATTTTAATTACTAATACATATTTATGATCTCTTCAAAGGAGTTGTGGGATTTTTGTTTCTTTTTTTTTTTTTTAATAAAAGAGTCACTTATAGTTTGCTTCAAAAGATAAAGATAAAGCTTGATGGTTTCATCTGTAATTCTTGATTCCCACTACAAAACAGATAGTTCAGACTACAGGCTGTACTCCTTGATAGAATTAGTTCAGTAAAGCAGTAATCAAAATGTGTTGCACATAACAAATTGCTACACCAGTGCTGTTTAAGAAATCCTTTTTATCGTAAACAGGAACTTCGCACTTTTTCTGAAATGTCTTATCCTGTGGAAAGCTGCTCAGCATAATTTATGATTTCTCACTTAGCGTATTTATGAAACAGCTGTAAATCTGCACTTCATTTTGTACAGGGGTTTTGTATTTATGTCTACTGTGTCAGCCATTTGGCTGCAGGAAAACAGTACCACTTGCTCAAGGGAGGGGAAGTTAGCACTCTTAGCCAAAAATGAGACAGTTTCTCAGGACAGAAAGGTAAGTGTGCTATTCTTCTGTAAAGCTGTGTTTTATGAGGTGAGCCCAGCAATCATATTGTCTTTTCATGCAGTAACTCACTGGACACTTCCTGCCTACCGAAACTCCCAGAGAAATCTTTTTTACCATGTCCTGAGGCAATGCAGTAAAAAGAAAGGCCTATTGATGGGATTTTTGAGAAACCAATTGCAAGTAAATTTATTTTCTGATTTTATCTGGAAATGGATAATAGTTGAACCAGCCTCATCCATCAGATCTACAGCTTTCTGCTTGTTTATATTGGAGCCATAAAAGTGGGAGTCTGTCCATCATGCATTCGGTAGCTTTAGAAGTGCAGGAGTTGGCTCTGTTTACAGCAGCGCCATAGCCACATTCATGAGGAAGCTCTGTGGGAGCTAATTTTATCCTTCTGTGAATTTTAACCACCTCCTGTAGAATTTCACATGCATTTTGCCCTATTCCTTCCACTAGTGTGAACACAATATGTTATACTGCTCTGTGCCCCATGGTTCTGCCTTCCAACTGCATGTTTCAGTACCAATTTCAGTATTGCTTTGCCTGGAATAAGTTCCATTCTTTTCATTTGAATTAAATTGAATAAAAGCAACATATTAAAAAATCAGTGGTAATCATATCAGTTTTATCTTTCATTATAAAACTTTTTTTGCACACGCAGCTCTTCAGAAATGCTTGTAAAATCTAACAGGCCCTCTTCAGTCTTAGGAAGCTGAGTAATTACCAAATGGTGACATGGGAGATGACAGTAATGATGGAGATTCTGATGCCTTATGTTTGCACACTTCTACAAATGAAAGGCACTGCAGGGACTGAATTAATCCTACAAGTGTTAATGGATCCAGTGTCATTCCTTTAGCACTGATAGTCAGCATAAATGCAGGTTAAAGCAAACCAGTGTTCCCTCTGCTAAAGGGAGCAGGACACTGACCCCTGTTTTCTAGTGGTTTTGCTTCTGTAAAGCAAACTCACATTGAGTGAAAGAATGAAGCTTCTATAAAATGTGATGTAACTTAGATATCAAGGGTATGGCTAGCATATCATCCCTGATATAAATACTGAAATCTGTCAAGGACAACAGACTGAAAAAAAGCAGTTTTTGACTTGAAGTTGTGTTCTCACAAAGCTTTCTGACCTGACCACCCCTGGGTGATGCCACGTGGCTTCAAAGCTTCCCAGCATTGGGGGTGTGAGGAACTGTGCCTGAGAGCTTACTCACTGGTCCTGCTGGGCAAGCTGCACAACTGTGCTGCTGCATCAAAACCTGCTTCCTTCTCCTTCTGCCTGTGAATGTTTTTGCACATCTAAACTGCTGGTGCTGCTGGGATGTCTCTGTGATGCAACAGTAATTTTGAGTTAGCTCAAGGTACAGGCTAGAGCTGCATGGCAGCACAGAGCCCAGCAATCTGCAGAAACCGTGCAAGCAGGACTGCAAACAGTTAGTTACAAAAAGTTAGTTCACGCTGTGCTTTGGGTAGCCACATGACTACCACCACCTGGTGTAGCTGGTGTTAAAACCAGGCAGCATGATTAGCACGGTCTTGTATGAGCCTGTGCCTGATGAGGCCTTGGAGCACTCCAACTCCTTACCTGCATTAGCATGTCTGATTGAAAAGCTGTTTGTTAAAAAGACTTCAGTGGCTATAAAAGCTGAGAGGAAGAAAGGTGGCTCCTTGCAAAGAACTGCTTGAGACAGGGAAGAAACCATATGAATTTTGATCTGAAACTCAAGTGCTAATAATACAAAATCACTGCAAAAATCTAATCTGAATATTAACAGCTCCCTCTGCTCTTTTGCAAGGACAAACATTTCTTTCTAAATCTCAACAAAGCAAGTTTCTAATGTGGGTCAAATGGAAATCCTGTTTATTAAAAATCTGCTAAAGACAACTAGGTTTTTAATTTCAATGGAGGAAGCTTCTCTGTGACCCTTAAAGGCATGCCAGTGGACTCTTCCAGCACATGCCTCAGTAAACAACAAATGAATCACTGAGGTGCTCTAACAAGGATTGATGTGTCCACCCAATTAGAGGGATATAAAGAGTGCTCCCTTGAAATTCTGGGTTCATTTGGGTTGCTCTACTATTTCTGCAGTCTAGCGCTGAAGCATTGCTTCAGGGGTATTGTTGGCCTCAACAACTGGCTTGTGTGCATTGTCCTAGCTAACAAGTACAATTTTTGTACAGATATTTCTCCTATGAAGTACTCCAGCAGTGAAATAATAAAATAATGTTGAATGTCAAAGACAAATCACTCACTAACGTCTGTTTAAGCTAAGAGCAAGATCTTCTCCAAATTTAGCACTGCTGCAAGCGTGATTGATAAGACTCATTAATCACCTGTTTTCAGGGGCTTGCCATTTCTTAACTTTACGTGTTTGATTTTCTTTTGCCTAAATTATGCCCAGTTTTGGGAGGTGAGATGGTGCAGTGCATGTTATATGGTGTGAGTAATGCAACTGGTCAGATGGAGCAATGTGTGGAAAATTCATTAAGTATTTTGAGGCTGTTTCCTCTTTCTCTTGGAACAATGTTTCTATTTTCCATTCCAATTGTACATGTAACTTGTACTGCTTCAGAAATAATTTCCTCACATCATCTTAAAAGAAAATTAAAAATTAAACATTTTTTTGCTCTACAGAGTATTTCTGTTTCAGACAAATAGCCCAATTTTTTGCACAGAACAACACGTAAAGTAGCCTAAAGAAGGATATCATGCAGAATAAAGCAAAGATCAGAGTATGTTTTGTTTTTCATCTGGCTGCTACCTCAGCGATCGTGGAGCACTTCAAGACTGCACTGGGTGTCTCGCAGGTACTATCTAAGGATTCCCTCTGACAGTGTGGTGGCAATTTACAATTCCCTTACCATGCTTCCAGGAAAACTGTGTCATGTTATTACCTCTTAAGATAGCTACATATTTACACCTGAAATTTTGTTTCCTAGACCGCAAATGAAACCCCAACTTTTGTTGAATTACCTAGGCTAAGCAATAAATCATTAGAAACCATCTGATTCAGATATTCAGCTAACAGTTATAGAAGTTATAGAAGATGCTTTAACTCCGACCTTTTTGTTGCTTCTTTTTATCCCTTCAGTGTGACTTGGGCCTTGGTAGGGGATTGTAACTTAGTTGTAGTTAACATCTATTTGGATTCAGTTACAGTTACATGCCTGGGTCAGAGGGTATTTGAAACCTTGACTCATCATCTGTGAAGGTCCTTGCACCAAAGGCTTAGCAGTGCTCTGAAACACATCATTGTTGCATAAAAGATTTTGCTCTGTTCTGTAGGTTTTACAAATATTGAAAGTATAGTGTTGCAGTTCTTGCCAAGTATCTTAAGAAGCAAACTTAAATGCCTAAATTAGAAGCCTTGGCATCTACCATTGGTGGTGAAAGTCACGTTCGTCAGTGCTCCTAATTACCCACTGAAGATAATTAGCTGACTGTTCCTGGACATGTTTATCATAACTCAGATATGACAGCAATGAAAATGATGTGAGGATTTCTTTGAAGCAAAGTAAAAATGAGAAGTGTGAGTTAGAAACAAGTTCTCTAAGTTACTGCCTTTCCTCTTTGTATGGCCAGATACCATACTAAATACCAGGTGTTCAGTGAAGCTGGGCATATTTCAAAAAGCTGTAGATAATGAAAATTGATTTAAGCCAACTTTACTGGAGCCAGAAACTTCAAATCTGGGTTTGTGCTGTCTTTTAAGCCCAGAACCTTCCTAGATTATCTTTTGCCAATTCCTGATTTTTCATACACAACAAAACTTTATTTTATTAATAGATTGTCTGTGTTGGGAATTGTTTGATCTCTTATTTCCACTATTTATGTAATCAAGTCACTGACCCACTGTGAAAATTCAGTAGCAGGCAGTTGTGATACAGAGTGTATGTGCCTTATGTCATTGGCCTTTGTGTCCATAAACCTAAAAGCTGCTGCCTGGCCATTCCTCTGCTTGAAAAATCTGCCTGTTTGCCAAGTCCTTGAGGGCATAAAAGAATGGAAATGTTTTCTTAAAACTGAGACGTGTATGTGTATTTGTGTGTGTGTGTGTGGCTTTCCCATTAGAGTGAAAAAAAGCAAAAAAACAGTACAGTGAAAATATTCTGGAATTACTTCAAAAAATATCCCGCTATGGCAGTGAGTGATAGCTTTGTATTTAAAATAACCTTAATAGAATTAAATACTGGAGTGAATGGAAAAACAGATGAACTCTGTGCTTGTATTTAATCCATTGCTGTCTGCCAATATATGTGTTTTTTTGAAGTACTGGAGATTGTTTCACCTATGTTCCTCTTGGGCAACTGCTTTGGGACTGGACCAGTATAATAGACAATTCTTCATTAGCTCAGATAATGGGAAAGAAAAAAACCACAGATGAGAAAGGCTTGGTAGAGAGAAGTTCAATAGTACAAAACTCCATGGTTTTAACTCCTGTTCAGTACCAGACCCAGTCTAGCTGTTTCCAGGACCTCCCGAATGTTTGCAAGGCAGCAAGCAGTCACAAGCACTTATTCTTGTTCTCTATGGAGTTTGGAACACAGACAAAAATTTGTTTGTGTGACTCAAGAACTGCCTTGCTACTTTGAACAGTTTACTCCCTCTTTTATCTTCTTTCCCCTTGAGCCTCTTCAGCCCCCAGTTTCCAAACTAAAACAAGGTAGGTAAGACTGCTCTCACCCAGGGGCTCTCAGGCTGGAACTTCATCTCTTCTCATCTGTAACAGGGTGATTTTCCTGTCTGGGGCTTCTGTGTGTCTGCTCTGTGGTCATCGCCCTTTCAATTTGTCACAATTGTCCTATTCCTTATCACAGCAACAGCTTCTTTCAAATACATTGATTTATTGTGCTGAAGCCTCTCTGGTGAGCTGTTGGCACAGGAATCTCTACCATTAGGAATCCCTCTTGTGCCATTTCCTCAACCTTCTCCCAAATCCTGCATGTCTTTGGATCTTAGGGCTTTTCTTGCAGTCAGTTCCCATCCAAGTTCTTCTTGTCTCCCCACATGCTGCAAGGTAGTCCCAGAGCCCTGACTGACCATGGCCTTCCCTCTGTGCTCATCTGTTCTTCATCCCCTCTCCCTGTGTTCACTCCTGCCTGGACGCAGATGAGGTGAGAGACTGCCTGCTGCTGCCAAGGCTCCTGGGAAATATACTTCCAATAGACACTGCAAAGCTTGCCAAAGCCTTGCACCAGGGCACAGGATAGTTTATCCTGGCAGGCTGTATGGTCACCAGCCTGCCAGCTGGCAGTGATTCTTTGTGTATTTGCAGCATCTCAAAAAATAATGGTCCATCCTTACTTATGGTTTATTTTAAATCCTCTCTTACATGTCTTAAATTTTATGGCATCAGCTTTTCCATTGTGGGTTATAGGAATGGGTGGAGCCCAGGAGGCGCACTCTTAATGCCCAAGTGCAGCACATCCGTGAGGAAGGAGCTGCTTTAGCTCCTTGACCACATCTTCAGTCACACTGAGCTGAAATCCTCTCATGGGTTAAGAAATTCTGTGATAGTTTACACCCCCACAACCTCCCCCAACAAGTGGGAGGTGCAAATGTATACCTCAAAGCAGAAGTCTATCTCTGGATTACTTCCTTTGCTGGAGAAAATAATTAATTTTAGCTGGCAACTGCATTCGTTTGGATACAGAGAAAATATCCTGTGTGCTTGGTATGTTGGAAGTAGCGAATAACTGAGGCATATAAAATGGAAAGAACTTGTGTAACAGAGTTTCACAGACCTGTGGGGAGACCTGAATTTGCTCAGCCCTGCTCTGCTGCATGAAGCTCTCCAGTTTTTACCTTGCAAATACTGATTAAGCATAGAAAGTATATCACACCAGCCATCTCATGACAGCTTCTAGATCTGTTATGAACTTTTCCCACTGTCATTTCTTAGGATGTTTTTCACTCTCTATTGAACAATTTCAGCTATCACTTTTGCATCTTGCCTTTTGGAATACTTTCTTATACATGACTGACTTCACCCATATCAGCAAATCCTAATTCTTTTCCTTTCCATTCCTGGAACACCTCATGGCTACCACTGTCAACACTGAGTAATAATGAGTTTTCCTGCTGTCACTTCAGACCACTCACTGTAAACAGTTTCTATTTGCATCTATTTGACTCTTTAAAGACTTTCTATTCTAATCTGTTGGTGCACACAAAAAGAAGAATATATGAAATGGAGATGTCTGAATAAAGTTCTTTTTTTGTCATGACAACATGGCTGATTCCTTTAAAATAATGTTGATTAAATATTGTCCACATCAGTGTTGTACTTCTGAAATCTTACTTTTCTTTATTGAAGACACATGAAGGCTGAATCACTTAAAATTGCAAACTCTTTCAGAGCTACTGGGATGGTCTCTAGGATGCCCTTCCAAACTGCCTCTCTCACTTGTAGATTCCTCAATAATACTGATTAATTCTCTTGTTAGTTTTACTGGATGGGTGCAGATCACCTGCTGTTTATACTTGAATCTTCATTTCCATTTATGTAAACTTCACTTTTGGCACACTGATCAGAGGGTGACAGTTGCTTGCTTGAGAAGCTATGAAAATATTTATCGAATAATGCTGTGGCACTGAAGAGTTTGTGTGCAAAACACCTTTCTCCTACCACAGGTGGGCTAGAATAAGTTACTGCATTTCTTAAAATAAATTCAGGATGGAAGTCATAGGTTTGACTGGTCTGTGAGGTGTTCCTTCCTTTTTCATTCAGATCATTGTGCTGAGTCTCTGTTGCTGCAATAAAAGTCCACTGCACTCTTGTGAGAAAACCCTGCTTAATGCTGAACACACCAGAATGAGTAATTCAGATAGGTGGGACACTTTCAAACTATGCCAGGAATCAGTGTGTAAAATATAAGGAATAAATGTAAGGAATAAATTTAATGAAGAACAGAAGAAATGTAATCCTGGATCAGGTATTTTTATTGTGTACAGTGGAATAAACACCACAACTGCTTTTAATAATAAGACTGGTGCCTCTATGAGAGAGTGCCACTTTAAGTTCTCTTAATTTGGAGGATTTGTTTTTCTAAATTTATTTTATATTACACAAAACTAATATCTTGGTAGTGTTGAGTTTTGAGGAACTGACAGTTTACAATTTATTCCTTATTGTTAGTCTCCATACTGACATTCTGGCATTGAAATCCAGTTTAGTGAAGTTATTTCCATCTCTCCTTCAGAAAGAAGTGGCACTCCTTTCTTTTAGCATGTCCAGGGCAATCCCGCAGCAAATCATTTTGCAGCTTTGCACTTCACTTTTACAGGGTTTGTCACTATATTGAAAAGGTTATATTCATTTGGAGTTCCTGCCTATCCCTTTGCAGTGGCTGGTGTGCAGGAAGGAAACAGCTTTCTCTGGAACCGTGGCTTGCATTCTGTCATATAGGGATTCTTTGTGTCAAATTCTTTTTAATGCAATGAAGCAAGCCAAGTCCAGATAAGGTAGACCCAGTTTTTTATACTGTGCAGTTGTTGGTTTCATACAATAGACACAGCTTGAAGAAGTCCTGGTTGTCCAGATCATTCATCCTTAGAGAATCTGTTGTTAAAATTGAGGTGAAAACCTGTTTGTGTTTTAGGTCTGGAAGGAGCAGAATGCCCTCTGAATCCTCTTTTCTCCTTGCTTAGGCTTGTACCAGACATGTTTCACATTACCCTGGTATGCAGGTAGAATCTCAAATGTTGAAAGAAAATGTTGATGATCTCCTACTCTTCCCTTTTGGCCTCAGAACTGTTACTTTCAGGGTGGTGGCAAACATTTCTGTGCCTTAGGAAGCCTTTTCTGGTTCTGATTGAAATTCCAATCATGCCTAAGTGCCTGCTTGTATGCAGATCCTGTATGGAGCAGCCTGTTTCCAGTTCTGCTGTTAATTAGTTCAGAGCCTACAATCATCCTAAATTTGTAGATATTGAGAACTCTGTCAGTGCAACCTGATAGCTGGCCTTAGATGTTTAAATGAGTTTTGCTGCAGTACTTCAAAGGTATTACAGCACTAGGGTTAGTGATGACCTGGTGACCTACAAGGTTCTCATTTTGTTAGATTGCTCAAAGGTCATAGAGTTTGTTAGGGGGGAAAAGAAAAAAAAAAAAAGAAAAAGGAAAAAAAAAATATTTGTAAATTCACTTTACAGAATGTAATACACATGGAATATCAACCGGTTTGGCTACCTGTGAAGTGATTTAAAACCCTATAAATTCTTTGCTCTGAGTTTTTCTGTCTCTCCTTGCATTGCATGAACCCAATCAACTCTACTTTTCTTTTCTTTTCTTCCAGCTAGATGGTATCTATATTCAGCTGTATATAAGAAAACTTGTGAACTTGCAGTAGTTTCACTTCCTGCATCATTTCTGCCGTCCCGGGCCGGTGTGTGGTATGCCGGCGTCTGTTGTGAAAATTTCCTCTTTCAGAAGCTGTGCCCCGGGCTGTGGGAAAGATATGTTGTAATGGTGGGGAGGAGGGAAAAAGCACACCAGCCTCATCTACAAAATGGTCATTTCTAAGAACCTGCATGGTCATCTTCACCCCTGAAAATGCTGAAATTTGGGCTGTGTTTGTATTATTTTTTTCACTTATCTTTTTATGGAAAACTGTTGACTAATAACACCTGCTGAAGGAATAACTTTGCATACATGCTACCTGTGCTGTACTTTTTCAGACAAAAAAAAAAAGTTATTCTGACATTAACAGAGTGTCTCTGCAAGGCTTAACAATTCTGACCTGACAGAAAGACAGGGTATGGAATAAAATGCTCTGCAGTATTTACCTGAGCCTTCCTTCTGTCCACACAAACCAAAATTAGTAACGTCAGTGCAGATGTTGGGTAGTTATGCCACACATGGATTTATGAGCTTGCCTAAACATCTTGTTATTAAAAGTTTAAATATTTACACTGAGTGTCTGCTGCCTTATGGACTCTTGTGAGATTATTTCTGGCAGTGAGGATTTTTTTTTTTTTGTTGGGAATATTCTAAGGTTGACTTTAACATAAAACTGCTTTAGTGCTCTTCTAGTCAACAGTCACAGATTAATTTATGCTGTATCAGGGCTTAAGTGTTGCTTCATCCTTTTAGAGTTCCAGTAAAGACTGACCACTTGACTAAGATTATGTAGCTTAGAAAAAACCCAGTTTTAAATAGGACTTTGAAGCAAAATTAAGTAGAGCTCAGGTTGCTGGCTTTTGTTGGTATTTTCACATTGGTATTTTGCAATGACAAGGCATATTTTTTGTGGGATTCTTAGGAAATCAAGGCTTGTGCTGTCTATTCCACTTAAGGGCCCAATATAAATCCCTCTAGGTGAAACTCCTTGGTTTTGGTGAGGCTTGGAGTGTTGAAGCAGAAATCATTATACTGGGTTAAACTTTAAACTATTTTCTGTTTAGTTGTACATACACATAACAAGATATGCCCTTGGCTTGCCAAATGTTATCCAGTTGGCAATCACATGGCAAACAACATGCTGAAGATTAAAAGACTGGGCTTTAAACAACACTTTCTGTGCTTGATGTAATATTTCCCTTTTTATTATGTCAGGACCTAGCACTGTTAAGTGGAGGCAAATAATTGCTATGAAAAAGTGCAGATTTTCTGAGTAGAAGTATATCTTCATAACTGTAGTGGGTGGTGGGAGATAAGAAACAACCAAATATACCAAATGGAATGATTGGCTTATAAATGACTGTGTGCTGCACTTGAATGTAGTGGGACCTGGAGGAGCTGCAGACTGCCAAACATCAGCCATAGAGTAAGGCAGAGATAGCTCTCTTTTAGAAAAAAAGCAATGGTCTGCAGTCAGTGGGGAGAGGGGAATCATGGGATGAGGCAATTTGTGTCAGGGAAGCATGTTCTAGCACCACTTGTCTGCAGTGGATCTTTTAATTCTAATATTTTTAGCAAAGTTTTAATTCATTCAAAGAACAAGATAATCCTATTTTTTTTCCTCTTTTAGAAGTTTGCAGGGAGGTAAAAGAAGGATTAAGTAATGACTTAGGAATTTTACAGTGAACATGGATGTTGGCTCTGTTTCTGTAGCTACATCATCCATCTCAACATACAGTAGCTATGGGAACAGAGCTATTGGACCTTGCAAAAGGAATGCAAACATTTCATTGCTGGCTTGCCATTTGTCAGAGTCCTTTTCTCAGAAGTCTTAACATAATTTCCATTCTGGTCTTAGCTCATTCAAGCCTAAAATTCTAACTGTGGCATCTCCCTCCTACAGAGTCAGTCTCAATGCAAACAGGTCTCTTTTCTCTTTGTTACAAGTCTTTCTATCAAATACTGCTTTGTTGACTGAGCAAGGACACTGAGTATAACATAGCTGTAGACAACAGGGGAAAGCAAATGGGCATAGAATAACATCACAAATAGCTTCACTGCTCAGGACACACCTGCAGTTGGACAGTTCAGTCACAGAATCCCATGGGTATTGCGAGCTTAAATGTTCTGGTACGGCCGGATCTCAGGTAATATGGTGGTGGTGAGCATTTTAAAAATGCTCTATAGACAAGCTTGTCAAAATATACAGTAACAATGGACTTACTATGTCTCAGAAAATGTAGCAATCAGCTGCAAGGAGTTATAATGCTGTAATTTAAATAAAAATACAAATGGAAGTCGCAACCGTTCAGTGCTTTTTTTTTCTACACAGCATCCTGACATATCCAGCAAAATTCCTGCTCTTTCCTGGCTGAAGAATTGACAAAATTAGGTATATCTATATTAGGCTACTTTACCTGAGCTCTCTTAAATGTTGGTGGCCTTGGGAAGGAACAGAAGTACCATAAATATTGCTCTGTCAGAAGGCTACAGGAAAAGAAACAGCACAGTTAAAGTAAGATACTTATGTTGATGAAATTAATGTTCACAGCATGACTCTGTCAAAACTTGGCTTAGTACATTATAAGCAATTTACCAAAGAGAACTGGTATATTCAAGATAAAGACAGCCATAGTGTCCTGGTTTTTGAGAGCGGAATACAGCTGAGTTTGAACCTCAGGAACTTGATCCAGGCTTACAATTTTTGGCTTCATATCAAACCAGTAACATTCTACTTCCTAGGAGATGAACTAAAATAAATCATCCGTGAAGCCTGATTCTGTTTCTTGCTTCTATCTATTCTACTGCAAGTAAGATTTCTTATTAAAATCACCATGGATACATGATCCTTATAATCCTGTGAGTCTTTTTCTGATTGTCTGCTTAGCTGCAGAAAGTTAACTAATGCTGTGCCTAGAAGAAGTGAGCTGCTGCCTCTGTCCCAAAATCTCAAATCCAAGCAGCTCACTTTTAAATGAACTGCGGACATATTGACCTGGTTTCACCATGGCAGATGCATTTGACAGTGCCTCACATTCATCCAAGTAGGATCTGGGCTATGTGCCCTGCTCTGCATGGCCTTTTGCAGTAACAGAGAAATAAAACATGTGTGGGAAGTTGCTTAGGCATCTTTGGGAAGAGTGGAGTAGCAGTTCAGAAGCAATTGCCCTGACACAGAGCTCTTTCACAGAGGTATGTGCACACTGCAGACAGCAAATGGCCTTTATTCAACAACCAGTATGACTGCTATGGACCAGTTGGTTATTGCTGGTAAATGGTAAAATCAATATTCTGATTTGTATGTCCCTACTGTGAAAATATGAACAGGCAATCTCTGATCTTCTATCCTATTGCTTATATGCATGAATTTGAGTGCCTTAAACTTGGTGGTATACAGTGCATTGAGCAGCTTGGTGGTCACTGAGAGCATCTCCTGGCTGCCTGACAGGCAGTAGTCAGAAAGGGAGGGCAAGCACTGAAGGTCTTGATTTTAGCAACTGCATCAATATTTTGTACATAACCATTCTGCCATCATCACCTTCTGCTGGTATGGGCTTTAAGTACATGTAGCATGAATGGCTTACACTGTACATTGTTGTTCCTGGGCTCTTCCTTAGCAGTGTCATTATGTGCTTCTCAGAGAAAGAGGCTGAATTAAAAACAACTTCTGTTGCTGTTTAATGCACTGCAGCAAGTGCTCTGTAGATCTGTAAATCAAGACATTTGTTCTTCATTTTTAGCAATGCCCTTTCCCTGAACTCATTTAATGAGACAGTTGTAAGATGTTTGTATGTTCTCCAGCTGGACTGGGTGCACAATTCTTGAACTCTGTCTCTTACTACATTCTCATTTGAAAGTGTCCTGTGTCAATAGATAGTGGCAGCTATACTCTTAAGTCCTGTGGAACTGTTTTTCCACAGAATACCCCTCTGACATTGTAAGCAGTGTAATAGACAGGAAGATGCTTGAGAGTGAGAGAGTTTCAGAATTTTTTTGTTACCAAAGTTCTTGACAGCGGTGTTTTATAAAAGTGAAGGGGCATTGTAAGTAACAGGGGAGGGTAATTTACGAAAGGTACTGTACAGACCAAAATGTGACATGCAGCATAAGGTGATGGTGAAGAACAGAAGACTGTTGTTTATTATACCTGCTTGTCACAGAGGACATGCACAGAAATCACTTCCAGCATATAAATGAATTTTATACAACTATAGCAATGTAAAAAAATTTAAAAGTACTTTTAGAGATGTAGATTATTGCCTCTAATTTCAGCTCTCTTAAAATAAAAATACAAAGAATTATGTTGCTAAGTAACCCTACTATTTTCTATCCACTCTGGATCAAATTGGAAGTGAGGATTTTGTGAATCCATTTAACAGTTTTATGCCCCTTTTCTGCTGAATTCTGTGGAAAAGGTAGTTTGCTTAGGTTCCTAGGTCAGTCCTACATCTCAACCCAAGTGCACTGCACAGCTCTTTACCAAGAATGGGTTACATAGAGCACTTTTCTCTGTACACTTTGCTGTTAGATTTCACTTGATGCCTTGCTGGGCCTAGCCTTGTGCATTCAAACTGTGCCACTCCTCCAGTGACACCAAGCACTTGGGCAAGCCAGCCTTGTGTTCAAACAGATGCTGAGATCCATTGCTGGAGTTGCTACTACTGGTTTGAGAGAGCTTTCATTTTTTGCTGGTTTGCTTTTTTGTTTTGGTCTTTTGCTAATGCTGTACCTTTCTTACCTAGTCCAGGACATCATTTTACACCAGTGTACAACAGCTAGTGTATCTACCTTCCAGTTATGGGTGGGGAGTACTTTTTGTTTGAAAAGACCCCATGGAAAAACAGATGAAGGCTCATCTTGTGTTAGCATTCTTGCTCTTTTTGAACATGAGAAGGATAGGTTTCTTATATATCCTTTTGTCCAGCTTTCTATTCTCTCTTTTTTTCTTCTCCTCCCCTCCCTCTCAGAGTAAAAGTGTATGTTTTATTTCTGGCAATTCCAGCTTCTTTCATGGGGTCTTTTGTTATATGCCAGTGCAGAGGAAGCAAGAAGATAATGCTAAATGGCACCAGGAGAAGGAAAATGGGGCACATCCTGTGCTGAACATGCATAGGACAGCTTGGAGCTGAGGTCTTCTGTCATTGTAATAGAGACTGATACAAACCATAGTGACCCTGTATACAAATTGATTTGGGTTTTTGGTTAGAACAGAAGACGTCTTGCCTTCTCTGTGTGATGGCCCACACTATCTTGCACGCTAGAATAATTTGATGGATATTTCTGCAGTGAGGAACATGGTAAAAAATCAGAGAAAAGACAGTGAGAGGGAGGTGACCTGCCATTTTCCAATATCCACTTAAAAGCAGATAAAAGACATCCTTTCTTCAGAAATGTTCTGAGGGGAAAGGGTCATCCTTTTGTCCTTTCTCCTTCTTTTGCAAACTCTGTTGGATGTAAAAGCAATTTCACTCTTTAACATTTACACAGAGTGACCTCAAAAATAATCAGTGGCATCCTAAAATGACTGTTAATCCTGGGGGCTGCAGGGATGTCTGCCATTTGTCAAATTCTTACACAACATTTGAATGATCAGAAAACCATAAGGACCAGTTTAGTAACCTTTTCCTGACATTGTTTGCTACTGGCTAACATTTCCTATTAGACCATGCTCAGCATGGACAATAGCATTGAGTAACTTTTCTGAATTACAATAATAACTCATGCTTCAGTACCTTATGTTCTGGCTAGTAGTCTTAGTTTAAATCTGGGGTTTAACTTTCCCCTGTACCTTTAACTTGCAGATTCTACATAGGAGCTTTTCTTTGCAACTATGCTTGTAATGTCCAGATTAGTGCCCTAATGCCTTAATAATTTTGAGATCTAAAACACTGCCGTAGAAAAGAGTTAAAACATAGCCTGGAATGAAAGAACTATTTAACAATTGTTATATCCCATTTCTGTGGAATGCGTTAGCCAAGTATAGGTTGTTCACACTTCTAGGTCTCCTATGCAGTGTGACCCCATGATACCAAATACAGATGAGTTACAAAGCCCTGTGTCTCCTCAGGGGCAGAAATGTGGTAGGGTAGTGTATATTTAATTTTCTTTTTGCATTTAAAGTAGAGTTGAAACTTTAGGAGGATTTTGGTGGACAGGAATAGTAACCTCCATGAATATATAGTACCAAATTTATGCTAACATCTGAAAGAAATCTGTCTCCTTAGTGCTACAGAAACCTCCCAGCAATATCATGCTCCAAGAACAAAAGTATGGCTTGGAGGTGTTAATACAATAATTCTATGGAAGTGTCTTCACGTAGATATCATTGTTTCAGGCTGTGATTGTTTATTTATCCCGTAGGTGCCTGTAAATCTGCACCGTGCTCTGGAGTGCTGGTGGTCTCTCAAACCATAGCAAGACCAGCAGTGGAGCATGGACCCTTTGAGAGCTGCAAGATTTCCATGTGAGGTGTTAAAGGGAAAATAAACATTTTAGTGATGCATTCCCATTTTCTATGGGTAACCATGGATTCAAAATAAGTGCAGACTGATGAGCTCAATGAAGTCCCCACATCTGAATGGGAATGAAGAGGGGTAACATTTACTCTTTTTTTCTTTCTTTTTTTTTTTCCTCTGTACTTTTCCAGTACCAAGGGAAGGGGAAAGAACACTCTTTTCTCAGATCTTATTCCCTCTTCACAAACTCTAGACTTTGTTTCCTGGCAAATTTAATTGCAATCATGCTCTAATGTCTCTCTTTTTTTAACACAAAGAATGGGTATGTGCACAAAGTTGTTCTCCTGTTGCTCTCTTCTCCTGTCTACTTATTAACAGAGCTGTAAAGTGCTTGATCATGTCACATGAGGGACAACAGGGCTTCATATTTTCTTAGACATAAGTCCAAGGTAGAGTTACACAGGGCTAATGGAAACTCAGGCTTTTAATTTCATCCTTCTGCAGTTAAATATTTAATTAATTGTTGAATGTTTTTGCAGCTGAGCATTAAGCCTTTTGTTCCACATGTTTAATCCCATGTGACAAACCTTCATAGGCCGTGTGGTGCATTCTGCTCCTCAGCATTGTGCTGAGGTGCTAGTCAAGGGGAGGCTGAAAATCACAGCAATTTGCAGTGGAGAAATGGTGTTGTAGCTTGCAAACGTTAAACACTGTCTGAAAGTCCTTACAGTGATCTGAGGAGGGTGATGATCAGCTGAGAAGAGAGTTAATTGCTTTCAATCTGTATTGGCAGGTGGTCGTGTATAGCTGCAATATTTCTTTTCTCTGGTTATTAGCTCGCAGATACTGATATCCACCCAGATTTACCATTGAGACTAATGTTTTCCAGCTGCTGCTTGCTAGTATGAGCCTATTTCTGGCAACTGAGCATTGCATTTGAGTAACTGTAGATGTCATACAGTTGGGATGCATATAAAACACTTCATTTTTGAAAAAAAATGTTGAATGTGAGGTTCAACAAAGCCAACTGGCTTCAGAGCCTCTGGTTCAGTATTCTTTGCTCCAGCTTCTAACTTCGTTCATAGAACAAGCAAACAGTGCTGGAGTCTTTCTGTCTCTTACTGGTTTTTTTACTGAAAGAGAATTGTACTGGTAAATGCTGGAGATGTGATCAAAGATCCCAGCTAAATTCCACTTTCCTAGATATAAAACTTAATTTTTAATACCCATTTGAGTACTGAATTACAGTCCTTGCAGATTACTTTTGTTTGGCATTTCTAAGCATTATTTTGGCATTGAGTCAAACTGTAAAATTATTCTTAATGATGATGGTATTTTGTAAAGACTGAATTCTTGCTTTGCACTATTATCCATCTAAAAGATCATAAGGAAAAACTCTCAAGAGCACTCAACTGGATTTTGAAAATGTAACTCATGAAAATAAAATCTGAAACTTAAAAAGAAGTGAGGAAACCCCCATCTCTTCAGCAATAGAGAAATTGTATGCTGATTTATATCGGAATTACCACATTACTCTGAACAAGTTTTAGAACTCCTCTTTTAATCTTGTCTGATAGCAAATAGTTATTTTCCAGTTTCTAAAAATAGGAATGAGTTACAAAAAAAGATGGTCAAAAATATCCAGGCAAAACAGTTGAAATGGTCTAATAGGAAGCCAGTTAAAATTCCCATGTTTTCATTTGTGGATTAATTGAATTCTATAAATAATATAAATAAAATCCAATGATTTTTATAGTGCTCCAGCTGGAAAAGGACTCAAGAGCACCAAAAATAAAAACGTCAGTTATGTGCAAACGAGCAAAGGAACTTATGTCAGAACACTCAGTAGCTGGAGAGTTAATGGCATACAGATTGTCTTACAGTGATTGTCTTACACTCATTCACTGTATCTAGCTTGTAGATGACAAAATTGTTCACGACTTTATAAAGTTAATTTAAATTTTAGGACAATTTTGGATTTTACGTGTAGGTTTGAAATGGAAGAAATGTCAGAGATACTTCCTTTCTCTACCTGTGCTTTGACAGACTGCCATCTCTGTACTCCTGACATACTAGTCGCCAGAGACCCAGTTCTCTACTTTCCATCCAGAATTCTTCTGTCTTTTCTGTGGCCTTGTTATACAGTCCTTTATTAGGTTTATTTCAAATGGTGCTGCATATCTTGGCTTCTGAATATGTAGGGTTAACTTGTCAGAACAAAGCATGCTAAGAACACACACAAATTTAAAAATAAATTTGAAGGACTCTTGTGTTTCTTGAACTTATATGAATTCCAGCCTAACAGGTATGAAAGATTGAAATAAGTTGACATCCATTTTAAAATGAATGTTTCACTTACCTTTGTCTCCTTGCAAGCATGCAGTATTCCCAGGCATAAACATTTAAAATGAATGACGTAAGAAATCATGAGACAAAAATTGCCTTCTAGTTTAGGACTCTTTTGAGACTTTTTTGCCTAATCAAAGATTAGAAATGAAATCTAGATTGTTTTTGTAATCAGTACTAGAGCAGATGCTTTTAAAAAAATCCAAATGCTTTGAGTTTATGATAAATTATGAGCTGGCAACTTACAAATACAAGAGTTCATAGAAACTGAGTAAATTTGAAGCTGAGTGTCATATGGTTATGATCCCATATTATTTATTTACTTTAATCTCTCTTCTTTCTCAGGCTAGAATCTCTAATGTTTTTTGGCATACATAAATTTTTTCCTGTCTGGTCTCTGACAAATATGATAATGAAAGTAGTTTTCTTTTAGTTTTAAAGGAAAAAAAGCCTCCTAAACCTTTTCTTTCTTCCTCTGTAACTTTTGAACTTTTTACATGGAAAGTATGTTTTCAAAAGCCTTGTGTTCATGTAATGTAAATGTTCTGACATAACCTGCAGAAATATGGAATCATAGAAACATTTAGACTGGAACACACCTCTGAGATCATTGAGTCCAACCCTTAACCCATCACTGCAAAGTTCAGCACTAAACCATGTCCCTCTACATAATCTACTCATAACGAAAAACACCCAATGAAATAAAAATGTACAAAGTTAGCAGTTCACAAATTCGGTCTGTGACTCTGAGCCTGGCCTGCAGTCCTTTGTAGCTGTTTGTCCCTCAGTGCAGGTACTGAGAGCTGAGAGCTGTGGTGCTGTTCTTCATTCCCCTGACACTGACCTGGTCAAATTTGTACTGCTGATCTTAATTTACTTACCAAGACTTCTGAAATTCCAGAATAGAAACTAGTTTGAGTAGACAGTTCGAAAATGCCATGATTGAGGGGAATGTACCTAAATTTGTCACCCTCCAAATCCCTAATTCCTGCCATTTCTTTCAGATGATCCTTTCATATCCTGCTCTGTTGAATATCATCTCCAGCAGTGCTGTGTTGCTATGTCTACTTGATGCTTAATCACACTTTAAAGAAGACACTTCCAATTTTCATTACTTTCTATGACTGTAATAATGTAATCGCTACAGCTTAGCTCTGTAGGTAGGAAAGGAAGCTTCTGCAGAATGTGACAAATATAACTCAGAATTTTCAAACTTGTGTAATCTTTAAGAAGGTCTTGGAAAGTTAGTGAACCAGTTTAGAACTTCCTCTTGTGTCTGTTCAAATTTGAATAATCACTCCTAAAAGGGATGTCATTTTAACAGAGACATGCCTCTAATTGAAAAACATAGAGTAAATAGAGCAGTGACCAGAATGTGTCCAACACCCAGAAACCTGACAAAAGCAGGTTAAAAAGTCGTTTGTTTTTTAAGCATTCAAAGTTTTCTGTTTAAGAAAAAATGACATTGTTTTCTTACATCTGTCTTCAATAAAATGCTAAGATGGCTGCCAAGCAGTAGCTTCATCTTCATCCAGCTGGATACACCTGAGCTTTCTTAGCTTGAGAAAAAATCCTTCTCAGCAAGTCAACCAAAACTGAGTGAAATGTGCATATTTGGAATTATAAATCAAAATGTCCATGTACAGATGTTCTCAGCCTAGAGACATAAATGTGAAGGAGCTTGGTTCCAGAGGGATTTTTAGCAATACCTGAAATTGTTCAGAGATGCTTTACAACTGCCTGTTGCAGTATTGACACAGTACTGAAAAATCACCATGAGTGACTTGCTTGTTGTGCTGTTCTCATGTGTGGTGTGCAGTGGGAAACTTCAGAGAGAGCAATTCAGTACTGTGCCAATGTGCAGAAATACAGCCTTCTCTAACAGAGAACTGGGGTGAAGGAGTCATACGGGATGTGCTTGCTTTTAAAACAAGGAGTGATATCTCCAAGCCTTTATAGGACCTGTTGGCATCAGGCAGAACTTTTCTGAGGATGAAAAGTGATATTATCCCATTTTGCAAATGAGGAAGTTGGTCTGCAAATTAGACGGCCTTCCACACAACAGCAACTGGAAAAGATTCAGTAGGTTTTGGGCTCTTGCCTTCTCCGACCCTAGGCTGCTGTGGATCCCTAAAAATAGAGAGAGGTAGTCTCATGATTTTGTGATGTGCTGCAGTTTTAGTGCAGTGATTTTTGTCTGCTTTGAAAGGAAAGATCTCATCTGTCATTTTTACCGTGGTACACTTTTGTACTATGACAGGTCCCAGAGGCTTAAACTAAATAATATTGTCTCACTGCTCTACGATGGCTGTTGCGCTTTGAGAATCACATCCCTCCTACTCCAAATGAACGTGTTGTGATTTTAGGGAAAATGTGATGGTGTGGTTGTAGTTTTGTATTAGTTATCTAAGTTGTCCTGAGTAAGGAGGATAATTCCTTCTGTATCTGACTCCTGTTTTGGAATAAAGTGGCTTGTGTCAGATTCTGTGAGAAGTGTGTGACATGAGCAAAGTTTGCAGTCATTGGCAAACAACATAAAAGAATCCCACTTTTTAGACTTATATTTTCACACAGAACAGAATTTGAAATTTTTTTTTTAATCACTATGTTGCAAAAGCTAATAAATAATAAATAGAAGATTTTTCCACTTATAGTAAAGAATTGCTGAGCTGAGAGTGGACAGGGAAATTGGCCATTTCTAGAAAAAAAGACTTTATTCTGGTTTATGTGTAAATCACAGAATAAGCTTACCTGTGATATTGCTTACCAGTTACCTGTGATTAAAAATAAAACAAATACAGAAAGTAAGAGGTTGTGGTACATAGGAGACTTAAATTAATATTTGGGGTTGCAAATATTCTTGAAATAGTTAGGTGTTTCTTGTGATGTATTTCTTGAAACTGGCTCGCTTAGCATTTTCTGAGATAGCATGAGACCTTTGAAGGTAATATTTCCAAATATGGGTATGAGACTTTTATGCACTTGAATCATATTTCAACCCAACCTCCTTGTTTGGGATGTGTGAATTTAGTGCTCAGCTTGTGCGTATGGGGGGGATTACCCAGAAAACTGCACTGAGCAGAACTGTGAACATGATTTCTGCACAGCTAAATGCCTCCTGGCTCCTGACAGCCAACATCTTAAAGTTTATGAAGTGCAGCTCCCTCTCCCCAGCGCCCAAGCAAATGAATTGCCAAACTCTGCGAGCCAGAGCTGAGGCAGCAGGGCAGAGACACTCAGTTCACATTTCTTGATGACATCTCACAGGGGAACACAGGGGCCCTGTCCCACCAGCTCACCTGCTAGAGGAGAAAGGGAAAAAAACCCAAATTGAAGTGTTGGCCAGTCTGACCATTGCTACCTCACCAGCCAGGAGAACTGATGACAAAAAAAGCCTCTGGAAAAGCCAGTCACTGTTGGGAGTTGTAGCAGCTGTGTTCTGTTAATAGAATTAAAATGCATTTATATCCTCTTACTCCTACAACATGGGCTTCCTGGGGCACAGATGAGTTCCATTTATGTGCTAGTATGGGGGACAGCGAAATGGAACTCCAGTGCTGGTTTGAAACATGGACTATTACTAAAATATATTAGTGCTGAAAGAGCTAGCAGAACCTTTCTAGTGGTATTTTTCTTTTTATTTATAGCTCTGTCTTGAAAAATGAAAACCAATTTTCCATATTTCTTAAGTCTCCATTGCTTTGATAGACTTCTCTCATATAAATCCTGAAATAGCTCAGTTATACTTTATATTGATGTCTGCTTACCTTCTTTGGTTAGAATAAATAATTTTTCACATAGCCTTGGGCTGAAAGCTTCTTAAAATGAAGGAATGACTGTAAGAGTTCTCTATAAATAGCACATGGGCATTGGAAAGTAGGCTTTTTTCTGTTATATGGTATGAGGTGACCAAAACTGCACATTGGCATACATTCAGCCTTGATGGAAGTCTGTCTAAGAGCTATATCATCAAAGACAATTGGTAAGGGTTCTGAACTGCTAAAATTGAATTGTGGCCGTATTAGGTATTAACTAAATTCATTGACATAAAATGCAAGTTAGTGCTCAGGTGAGAGGTGGAAAAGGGACTACATCCATTTCCACAGCCATCTCTGCAAAGTTATTTTTGCTTTCATTTAGTGAGTTTAAATTTCATAGCTCTTATGGACGGATTTCCTACTGATACTTAAATGGAAAAGTAAACCAAGCTATTTTATTGAGGAGGTATGCATCTGATCATCTTTCCTGATTTCTAGCTTTCATTGCTGCTGCAATGTTTGGTCTTCTCCTTTTTGGGTAGCTGCTAGCTTGGAATGATTCTGGCTGAGTAATTATTAAATTGGATGTCTGCCTTTCCTGGTTTGAACATAAATCTCATAGTGCAATTCATGGATTGCACTAGCTGCTCACTTCATATCTTGCCAAATGGACTTGTTAGCCTCCAGTCTTACGTAACCTTCCCTCTAGCAGAGCTGATCAGACATCCCAATATAACCCAAATGAAAACAGGCAAAAAGAAAAGAGAAAGTACAGTCAGTGAAGATTTCAGAAAGAAATTTAGGCAATCACCCTAGGCCTGGCAGTTTCGAATCCAAGCTGACATCTAATGGCTTAAAACGTGGCATGGTACATCTTACTGCCTGGCATGGCTCTTACTTTGGGATGATTAGAAACACTTTATGTTTTCAAACAAAAATTTTTTAAAGCTGACCATTATCCTGTTGGATCAGGAGATGAAACTCTCTAACAGATGTTGGTTTTGTTCTGCAGTTCCTACTGTTGTCTTGCACAACTGAAATCGAAATGCAATCTGTGGTTCTTTCAACCCTCTGGCACCCTCAGAATACATGTTACCTTATTACCATCATGTGGCACCGAAGGAGTGTAAAAGGCTTCATTGACCTATGGTTCTCCAGCTGCATCAAGAAATACAGCTCTCATTTCTCAAGCTTTGGAGAATACTGCAAGTCTTAACAAAAGATTGCCTAAGGTGTCTTGGTATTTTGAACAGCCATTAGAGGGGTGCAAATGAGTAGTGATGGAAACAATGGAGAGAGATAGGATACAAATAAAAATTAGCTGGTTAATGCTCTTTTCTTTCAGTGATTTTTGAATACCTATTCCATGTTATTTTTTCCCCCAGTAGTGACTAAGGTGAAACTGGTAAACCAGTTTCAATGTAATGTTTTGTTTAAAAAAGGAGGGCGGAAAGGAAAAAAGTCAAAATGCAGTATTAGACATGCATTCTAAATAAGATCAAAAAAGAAAGTCTGGAATATGAGATTTTCTTTTGTCTTAATGTATGCTGGTTTAAAAAAAAAAACCATGCACATATTGTGCTAGTGTGAGAACCAGGAAGTGAGAAAGACCGAAGTGAAAAACTTAATATAATAGACCAAGCTGCAGTCTGGTAGAAGACGTATATGGCAAAAATAAGTGCTCAGGCACACAAACATAGAAAGTTTTCCAAGGTGTTGAGCATTCAGTCTTCCATTTCCCTGATTTCTTTTGAGCACGTTTTTACTAGAAGACATTATTACAACAGAGCCGTGAGAAGCTGAGAGCTGATAAGCTGCTGACACTGATACTGTGATCACGAGGAAGAATTTTTTCTTAGCAACATGAGAAATACTTGTAATTCAGCCCAAAGTCTCACAGGTTTAATTATAGGTAGTTTTGATGTTACACAAGTCATGACTTGAATACTTTGACTTCAGTACAACATTTTTTGTTTAAAATGAAAATTTGTACACAGGACTGAAAGTCAGAAGTTGTTACTCCAAGGAGAAATGCAGCAGCTCTTCAGGGAGCTGGTGTAAAATACCCTCTAACTGCTGCTGAGGTGGTGAGTAGGCTTTGTGCAGGTTGCTTGCAGGAGGTTAAATTCCACCAGAGGCATGATGTGTAACACTATCCTAAGGACGTAAGCATGCTCAGCTTTCTAATGCCATGTTAGACGTACAGGTATTTTTGGAATAATGTTTCAATTACTAATTTAACTGTCATTAGCAATTGTGTATTAGCTGCAGGATGAAATTGGTTTTATCCTGTGACTCTTGCATATGCCTTAACTTGTGAGGAATGTTGTTGCTGTGTTCAGGGCTGAGGCTGTCGGGAGGGTGGGCACATCACCAGTGACTGAAGTAGATGCATGTTCTTTGGGAGAAAAGAGCTGCCAGTGTTCTTTCAAAATCAGCCAACCTCTTCTAATGTATAAACCCAAAAATGTGGTACATCCAGGAGCATCAAGTAGATATGCAGTCATTTCCTTTTGAGGAAAAACAGAGGAAAGCTATTCCTGCAGCTTAATATAGAACTAAAACATGTAGAAGCAGATGTAGAAGCAGATAGAGAATTTTTTAACTAGATACTGTATCTTAAAATACTTAGTTATTTTATGGAAGAAAGGAGAAAACAACAAATACTTCATTTAAATTGCTTTTTTTTTTTTTTTTTTTTCTGGGTAAATTAAATACTGTGTATTTTGAAAGGAACAGCTTGCAGTGCTCTCATGAGCACCACGATATGCACAGCAGCATCAAGTGCTGCGTTAAGTCGATGGTGACTGGTCTTGGTTCCCTGTTTTCCTCCTTTCAGTGGTGCAATTGTGGAGTCACGTGCTGCAGTCAGAAGTTGTGTGTTGCAGTCCATGTGCCTTGTACTTAAAAATGAAAAACGAAACTGAGAACTAGATTTGGTTTATAATTGTAGATGGGGTTTCTTTCCTTTTGGTGAGGGTGTCATGCAAACAGAAGAAGGAAATTACATAGTCTAAAGATTGCCATGACCTATCCTAGGTCTGAGCTGTGTGTTAAAAGTTCTGTTCCTAGGTATAGGACGCTTTCTTACAGCCAGAATGTAAGAATGTAAGAATGTAAGAATGTAAGCCAGAATGTAAAATGCTCTTTTAGAGCCATTGCTGTTTTCAGCAAGCAACACCATGAGATGGAAAACAAAAATGAGGAAGAATTTAGCAATGATTTGGAGAATCCATTTTCAAAGCAAAACTGGTAGTTCCTAGATTTCAAAGCTAATGCATCTGTTTCTTATAGCATACTGTAATTTATATTCTAAGGACTCTTTCAAGTTTGATTAAAACTAGTTTAAATGGGCATTAAAGTAATAGAGGTGGTTTTGAATGTAGAATGTTAGACAATTAAAAAGTAAATATATATCCCCATAAATAACTGTCTCCAGTGACAGTTCCCTAGTTAAATACCCAAATGCCTCATTCCAAATGTGAATGTGGGTCTCCATGCCTATTATAAGAAATGACAGGTAAGTTTACTATTTATACAAACAGCAGCTGAGAACTTTTAATATTGAAGAAAACATGTAAATGAGGACCATATGATAATTTCTTTTTTTAGTATAGAAAGCATGAGTTTCAGCTATCTTCATGTTCTCTGTACTGTTTGTTCTTTGTTCAGGAGGAGGCTGGAGAAATACAGGCTATAAGTGTTAAGCTTGATTCCCTTTTCCAGTGTGCAGTCCCTCCAGGAATGAGGTCTTCCCACCTCTCCTCTTCTGCAGGACTGTAGTGTGGAGGAGGAGAATGTTTTCATTGCTTGCTAGCTTCTGACTGTTACATTTTTAATGTAGCCTTTGGAGGCACCCAAAGGAGGAACCGTTCATGGGTTTACAAGCCATGAACGTATTTGTGGTGTTAAGATCCATGGCAGGGATTGCACTGGAGAGACAGAATTCAAGCAAAATACGATTTGAAAGGAAATAATCCCATTATTTAGGCTTTTATCACCTTGTGTGTTTTTGTAATTAGACATGGTGGTGGTGTCTTAAGTATTTGAGGGAGGCAAAAAGTGGCTGGCCATAATTGGAATAATATGTGTGGAATCTCGCCTCTCCCTCAGTGGTGCACGTCCTGGGACCTAAACAGCCTCAAAGATGTGGGTAATAACCACCTCTGAAATTTGCATCATTTCCTACATAGGAACTTAATTCTAGGATACAGGTTAGAAAACTCTGGCTAGTATGAAATAGTTATTAAACTGGTTGTTGAGGAGACATGCACAAACCCCAAAATGATGTGGCAATTTAGAAACAAGAAGGAGAAGGCATATGCTTATATGTTTTGGCTTAGTCTTTCAGGTTATTTGAAGCCTGCAAGCTTTTTCTACAAAAGGTGCTCTTGTAAGGTTAGTCTCTGCAAAGCAGGTGTTTACAGCAGTTTCCTCTTCCAGCCATGTGCCTAACAATGGTGTGATTAAGATCTCACTCTGGGGCAGGCTGACTTTTGGCGGCATGTGTGTGCCTGCACGAGCATGTCGGCAAGCTGCTTTTATTATTCCACAAAAAGAACATATGCAGTTAATCTGAATATAGGAGAAATGCTTTGAATGTGAGCTGCATCTTGAGTCTGTAGGAAGACTGGTAAACAGAATGGAGCAGATGAGGCAAATAAGTAGAAATTGATGGCAGCATTTTTCATTTAAGCAATCAGAGCATCAGATGAACTGAATGCAAAGCCGAGCAATACATACACTGCACTGTAAAAATAATATATTTTATACTGCTTCTGTTTTGCTCAGTTTTTAATGTGACTTGTTTTTGTTATACACAATGCAAAACAGCTTTGAATTTCCTGCCAGGGATGAAGCTGAACATGCTCGCAGATGTATCTGCACTGCTGGGCAAAGTAGCACTGTGTTAGATTGGTGAAAAAACCCCACATGTGGCAAAACACTACAGTTCTGATTTGAAACCAGCAGTAAGAAAATAATGAAGAAAGCTAACACAAAAATGTGTTAGCTGTAGGCAATTGTCTAAGGAGAATAGGGGTGCTGTTATCTCCATCCCTATTAGGTGGTCTAATAAAAGATGTTATCTCTGCCTACAAAGCACAGCCCTGCTTGGGGTGAGTAGGGAATTCGCACATGGCAGAGCATTTCTTCCGTGCTGCTCATTGACTCAGGAAGGCAATAATGGCCTGTGTTCAGCTTATGTTTTCTGCAAGATGGCTCTGTAGCTGGAGAGGCTACTTGTGTGTTGTAGGAATGAGGTGTATTACATCTGGAACATGCTTCTACAAAGTGACTCTGCAGCACACGGGTCAGTGCTTCATTCAAGTGGATTTCACATGGAGTGACACACGCACAGACTGCATAAGGCAGTGCTGTCATGTACCTGTTTCTGCAGACCCTCCTACAGCAAAGGTAGTGCAGGTCTCTGCCCACAGTCAGGCTGAGTAGTGGATCTTCAGTCACTGTTATGCATCCAGGTTCTTCATCTGTAGAGTCCTCCAAGTCAGAAGGATGCAAGTCCAGAGTCTCCAACAGCAGCTTTCAATGTAACCCCTAAAATCTTCATCACTCTTTGATCAAATAATGGACAAATTTTACTTTTATTCAGGAATTCTGCCTAGCTAGCTACCTTTTTTACATACAGGGTGCAAAAATGAATTATATGTGTGAAGTACTTGCGGTTTCAGGTTGATGCTCTATGAATTGATAATTCTGGCAAAACCTTTACCTGTTATTAAACTGCTGACCACTGCCCTTCATCTGTTCTTCGAAAATTTGGTTCCTAATTGATTGATTAATTAATACACACCTCTGAGCTCAAGTATTTCACATAAATCTTAGCAATATCTCAGGTACAACTTTTTAATTTGCTCTCAAAAAGATTGCCAGGTGATTGTTAACTTTTCTGATAACTTGCTGTATTACTAGAAGTTATGCTTCTCAAATGAAGCAGTTTTTCATGGATAAGGTCTTAGAGATAATTTTATATCAGCCTGCTGTGTGCTTAAATTAATATAACTCTCATATTTGAAGTCTAATATCAACAATAATAATTTAGATATATTAATAACAAATGGCTTATATTAAAAATCATGCTTCCCATTTTTGTGTGGTGTACATGTCCCTGAGAAATTTAAGCATAATATAAAAATTGAAATTTTCCTTTTTTTAAAAAAAGAAATTTGTATTAAATGTATTCCACTTCTCACCAGAGAAAAGTAGAACTGAAATCTGGCTGAGAATTAAACACCTAAACTTGGTAATATTACTTCCTAGAATTCCTTTACTGTCTGGGTTTTAAAAGAAAACAGGTAGGTCTCAAAATTGGAATTGGCTCCTTTTAAAGATCAAGGTTAGGAAATCAAGTGAGGACAATTTCTGTGTTTCAAGCATTCACTGTTCTTTTACTCTATACCCTTTTTCTAAATATTGAGATTCACAAGGCTTTGGAAGAAGGAAAGGAGGTGCAGTAGCTACAGGACTGTGCACATGGTGAGGGAGAGATTCAAGATTCTCAGTGGTCCCTGAAGAAAACAGTACAGGTGCCAAGCTGAGATGTTCCCAGTTTGTTATTGTGTGTCTCACAGCACTAAACACACAAAATTGTATAGTGCTAAGGAACAGCCAGGTCATATTTTGTTGTGTGCAGCTCATGTCCGAGCACCTTGCTGCTCTGGGGTCCGTGCAGGTGTGCAGGTGACGCTCACTGCCCTGCAGGTGCAGATTTCCACAATGTGCTGGGCCTCTCCTGGCACAGCTTTGTGACAGCCCAGCATTTCCTCAGAAGGGAGAGGTGACCAAGGGTGTGTTTCCTCCTGCCTCCCTCATGCCAGCCTGCCTGACTGTAGAAGAGCTGGTTCCCATCACTGCTCTGAAGTGCAGAACAAGAGGATGGGGTAGGGAAGGGAAGGGAACTGCTAAGGGGAAAAGATTTAGGAGAAAGAGGGGAAGGGAAGGGAAGGGAAGGGAAGGGAAGGGAAGGGAAGGAGAAGAGAGAAAAGAGAAAAGAAAAGAAAAGAAAAGAAAAAAGAAAAGAAAAGAAAAGAAAAGAAAAGAAAAGAAAAGAAAAGAAAAGAAAAGAAAAGAAAAGAAAAGAAAAGAAAAGAAAAGAAAAGAAAAGAAAAGAAAAGAAAAGAAAAGAAAAAAGAAAAGAAAAAAGAAAAGAAAAGAAAAGAAAAGAAAAGAAAAGAAAAGAAAAGAAAAGGTCACTGATACTGAGGTTTGAAGAGGCTTGAACTTGAACAAGACCTAGCATTTCTGTTCTGTTAATTGCAAGTAAAATCAGACGAAAAGGAAGATATATGAAGATAATGGAGAAAGAACAGAAAAACATGGCTTTACTGCTAAAAGGCAATGCTAGGAAGTCTAATTCTATCTAAGGGTATGCTAACAGACATTTTCTAACATTAAGCTGGAAAACTGATTGACCTGGCCTGGTGAGGATAGGAATGTCTCTGAGTGCGTGCATGTGTGTATGCGTAGGTGTAATGGAGAGCATGAAATTCTACTGCATATTTTGAGAAGTAGTAAGTTTTGGGTGTTTTTCTTTCAGAAAAATTTCAGAAAATCTTTCAAAAACTGTGTTTGCATACCCCTTGTTTCTTTCAGTTCCCATATGTGTCCCTTAATAAAAAATTTTTGCGTTTTTTAAAAATTTATTTTTAGTGAAGGTGTAGGGTGAATCAATGAGGCATAGAGATGAAATGGTTTCTTCAAGATCTTTCTATTTCTTTTCAGCACCTAGGGGGTGGGGCAGTTTCTGAGATTGGTATTTCATTTGATTTGGAGTGTTGAAACCCTGCCTTGCAAGGGACGTACATTTTACAGCAGTTGTCTGCAGGCAGTGTGAGATAACTCATGCCTGGGAACAGGCTTGTGCAAGGGCTATTGTGGCCTGACCCACCACACGTGCCTACCCTGCGCTGGAGGCAGTGGAATTCCAGAAGGTACCTATTGTCTTCCTGAACTGGTTTTTCTGGAGATGGGCTGCTTTGCATGCAGTCGAACAGGAACTTTGGGAGTTTAGCTTTGGCAATCAGGCTGAGGTAACATAAGGGTGCTAGCTGTGTGTTTGTCCTTTCCTGTTGCCCTGCTCGCTGTACTGGGAGGGAGGGTGATAGCAAGTCCATTCTTGAAATAGTCAGACTCTGTAATGGCATGTGAAAGCCTATGCTAAAATAAATGTTTAGAAGTTTACAAGCACATAAGAAAACTAATTAGGCAGACAAATCTTTACTGACAAAAGAGATAGTAAGAGGCTAATTCTAGGAACTTTTTCAATATAGAAGTACAATTTGAAGTATAGAACATCCAAATAATAATTATTTTTACAAACTGTACAGATGTATGCTGCCCATGTTCCAGGCACTCATGTCTATGAGTCTTCAGATCGAAAATTTGAAGTGTTCTGTGAGTTCTCCTTCCTCTTGCATTATGGTTTTATGGACCTTGAATCTTTGAGTCCTGATTATCACAAATATGCAAATTTCAAAATGCTTAACATTCTCCGAGTGACCCGAACATATGATATTTTTTAATCCAAATAATCCACTCCGGAGGTTATTTCTACTATACACTAAGAAAGATAACTATGCAAGCTCTCTTGTTCTGTTCCTGCTTCCTGCAGGAGAATGGAAACTTCAGGATGAGCAAAGCATATAACTGCCTCTAGAAACTGAAGAAATCCTTGCTCTTGTTGCAAGGAGTAGCTCTTCGACAGTCAGTCACAGCGACCTCTGGATCTGTTTCTTTTTCTATAAGAAGAGCAATACAAAGAATACTGAGCGGCCTGGGAAGCAGATAAAGTCTACTGTAGCTCCCAAGTGTTATATTTTACTTTGCTCTTCTGAAGTATTGGTCTGCAAGCTTGTTCACCAAAGTTCCCTGAAAATTACTGATATATTTCATCTTCTTATATAAAATTGGCTTCTGGACTGTCCGTTTCTAGACCCTTTTCTCTCCAACAGTAAGAAGGCACAGCCATCAAATGCTGTGCCATTTTATAGGAATGGTGCTCAGCAGCAAAATTATTGAGGATCTTCCTTTGGGATATGCTTGCTACAAAGAGCATTATGCTCACTTGGCAGCTGCTGAAGCTAGTTCAAAACCTGTACCTGTCAATGGAAGTTCAAATAACTGAAGATATACTGGGGCTTAGCCCGTAAAAAATGGTTAATAGTCGTAGGCAAATTTTGGTTCTGGGTCTGTCATTCACAACATGAATGCAATGATTATGGGGTTAGGAAGAGGCAGGGTAGTGGAAGAGGCTGAGCAATGAATCCAGGACCCCCAGTCTCCCTGGGACAGAGAGTGCATCCCCTTTTTTTTTCTTCATAATTTAGTCCTTTGGTGGGGGGTGGGAAAGAGGTCTATGCCCTTTCAAGTGTTAACATGTAGGCAGTAACACAGAGTGGATTTAACACTGTATGAATTCACATCTCAATGACTTTTTTGCACTTTGCTTCACTTGGGAGACATTTCACTGACGCCTACTTTCGTTTAGTACCAGGCAGGATTAACCTTGCAGCAATATCCAGCACAGTCACAGAGATGTTTAGGTGTAGTGGTCCACATGTTGGTCTTCTCACGGGTATAGCTGGTTGTAATTTTAAAATACTTTTTAAGGCCTGCTTTGTGTCTGCCCCCCCCGGGACTCTGCACTGAATGGTTCAGAAGTGTGCTTCAGGCTGGGACAGGAACGAGACCAGCATCTGTTTGAAGCCGTGGAGCATATGGGGCTGTTCTTGGAAAAGGTGACAGAGGAGCCCAGATGTGTTACCAGAAGTCTGGGGAGAGGAGGAATGTTTGTAAATCAGATATGGGGGAAAGGGACATGGTATCATTGTTACCTGGGCAATGACCCTGATGATTGCTCTGCTTTTGCATCATAGCCTGGCACAGCTGCTATTGCAATGATTTAGGCAGCTTTTTACCAGGGAGATATGAGATTCAGTGTCACAAAGAGTGAATTTATTCTGTTATAAAGTAGTTGAAACTCTGCTGGAAGATGGCAGTCCCTTTGTAAATGTAAATATTTGCTAATAGACCATAATGATAGTCTCCAACCTCTTCCCCATCTTCTGCTCCCATATCTTGAGCCAGCTGGCTGTGATGCAAACTGAGACACAGAGATTTCACAGTGTACGTCCAAGCAAAGACAGAGCATGTTTCTTTTCTTCGTTTGGGAGCACATTTATCATATGCATGCTTCTCTACTTTTTAAAGGTCCTTTGGCATAGACATTCTGTATCCAACTATATCTGAGGTCAAAAGATTGTTGTGGAAGGAAATATAAATTGTAGTGAGTTACTACTATCCTTGAAATAGCAAAATCTTGAAAAATACAGAATATGCAACAAAGGAAATTAGGCTCACAGTACTTTATGCTTTGCTGGGAAATAAAGGCTTAATTAGGGATTACAAACTGGAATATGCACAAGGCTTCAATATAAATCTCCAATCCTGCTGACTTGCAAAAGCCCTTTCAAAGTATTTGGTTGTAGCTGTACATAAACAGTAATCAGGGAAATATTTATGGAGTAATCAGGAAGACTATACATTTGTCAGATAACAAACTAATGTCCATAGCCTGCCCTAAATACCTAAAAACCTGATAACTCTGTCATGAAGGTAGAGATTAGATTGCTCAGCTGTGACTCTGTGGAAGTTAATCCTTTTATTGCTGTTCCTGTAAAATTTCAGACAACAAAGCAGTGTTTCACTAACATCACATTTACAGGGCTGTGTGATAACATTTCAACAGTATTTGCAAATTACTGTTTTTGAAATTGCTGCAAATTACTCTTTTTGAAAGCTGAAGTCAGAAAGATCTCTGCTGACCATAATATCTCATTTTTGCCCAAGATGTGTGGATATCTGGTTGTTGGGCTCTGCCTGGGGCTTGTATCTGTGATAGCAGAAAATCTACTGAGAGGCAGCTAGTTCTTAGTTGTATGTAATATTACCTTATATTCAGCCTGCTATGAACAATCCTATGAATTTTTACTGATTTGTATTCACAGCTTTAGCAAGTGTGTGAAAAATATACAACCTAAAATTAAATCTACCTGTGCAAAACAGAAAATTAGAATGATTCATCTCCCTTGGAGAAGTCCTTACATTAAACATTTGTTTGACAGTTCTTTGAAAAAAGTCACCTTCTTCTATTTTCAAATAGTAGGAAACACAGAAATATTTTTTGTTAACCTTTCATTAAGCATGAATTAAATATTTGCTTTTATACTAGAATTGTAATTTTTTTCTCCATTCATAGAGGGTTTTGTTTTCATTAATGACCCAATATGTCTGTATCTCCTGTTTCTGTAGACAAAGTTGCTTTGAAGTACTGTGAAAGATTTTGTATAGTCTTAGTTAAGACTCCCACATAAAGGCTATGTAAATACTGATATGGTTACAAATGTGCTCAGCTTCTTTTAAATAACTGAACAGTGTACCTGATTGCTTGTCATGTTTGGAAACCAGGAGCAGAGGCCACAAATACGCCCCCTTCTTCTCCCATTTTTTGTTGTATCATGTCACATGCACATGTAAGCTTGTGGTCAGAAGTACCTGTATTTGTTTCTTTTGTCTTATGGAGTGGTCACAGTCTTGCTGTGCTTCAGGGCCCGTGTTTCCCATCCTGATGAGTTCCTGTCAGGCTTTGGGTGGGCAGTCCCTGTGGAAGCTGCAAAGCTGGGTGGGACTCTGTGCATGGGAGCTGTTCCTGCCTCTGGGGCAGCTGGATGTGGGTGCCCACATCCCTCTGGGTGAGAAAAGCACATGCTCCTGGCCTCTGGGTACCATCAGCCCTCTCCAAAGGCTGTATATACAAGCGAAACTGGCTGTGGGGTAACAGGCAGTGAGATGTGGGGAGTAGACGCAGTCTTCTGCATTAGCCTTCTCACTGACTCAAGGCTTCCTTTGGTTTCTCCAGACCTTAGTGACAAGGTGGTTCAGAGCCTTTGCTAAAGTGATAGTGGACTTTGTGTTAACCAGTGGTGGATGCCAAGATTGGCAGTCAAATTCAGTTCATTCCCAAACCAGAATATTCCCAAACCTGTGTTTTTTTTCTTCTTCCACTCTTTCTCAGGCCACAAAAGATTGTGGTTGTATGTAAGTGCTCCATCATCTTGCTACTTCTTGCTACTCCGTCCCCTTCCTCCCTGCTGAACTATAACCAGTGTAAGCGCTGCTCAGAGGACTGCTCATAAGGGACGTGGCAGAAGGGGGTTTGCTGACTGAAAGTCTGCAGGGCTGAGCAGGATGTAAGCTCAGTGGCGGTGGTGCTCTGCAGAATTGGTAATTCAGCTAAGAATATCTTATCAAACCTCATGTGGTCTCCTTTACAGGAGCTAGAATAAATTTTTCCTTTGCACTTCAGTTGATCTGAATTTGATTCTCTCAGTGATGAATGCTGGGCTTTGGGTAATCAACTCTTTCTCTTTTCTGTTACAGAACTCCAACATGGGAGGCAAACTGAGCAAGAAGAAGAAGGGATACAGTGTCAATGATGAAAAAGCTAAAGACAAAGACAAGAAGGCTGAAGGAGCAGCAACTGAGGAAGAGGAGACTCCAAAGGAGGCTGAGGATGCCCAGAAAACCACAGAGACTGCAGAAGTGAAGGACAACAACAAGGAGGAGAAGGGAGAAAAGGATACTCAGGTTGCTGCCAATAAGACGGAAGAAAAAGAAGGGGAGAAGGAGAAAACAGTGACCCAGGAAGAAACCCAGAAAACAGAACCTGAGAAGTCGGAGGCTGTTGTTGATGCAAAAGTAGAGCCACAGAAGAATACCGAACAGGCAGCCAAGCAAGAGGAGCCGACTGCTGCCTCTGCTCCCGCTGCCAGTAGCGAAGCACCCAAACCCTCTGAGCCTAGCACCGATGCAAAAGCTTCCCAGCCTTCAGAAGCCACAGCTCCCAGTAAAGCAGATGACAAGAGCAAAGAGGAAGGGGAAGCCAAAAAGACTGAGGCTCCCGCAACGCCTGCAGCCCAAGAAACTAAAAGTGAAGTGGCCCCAGCTTCAGACTCAAAACCTAGCAGCAACGAGGCTGCGCCTTCTTCCAAGGAGCCCGCGGCAACAGCAACACCTAGTTCGACTGCTAAGGCCTCGGACCCTGCAGCCCCTCCAGAGGAAGCGAAACCTTCTGAAGTTCCAGCGACTAATTCGGATCAAACCATAGCAGTGCAAGATTAAATTGGACAGCCTGTTGAAACAACCACTTAAACAACCTGTGTCTTTTTTTTATTTTTTCAGCTATACTAACTCGTTTCAGATCTGAAATAGCAAATATGTATTGCCCAGAAAAGAAGGAGAAAAAAAAAAAAGGAGAAAAAATGAAAAGGATGTCCCATCAAGTTGGGAGGGAGGGAGGGGGGAGAATCCAAATAGTATTTTTGTGGGGAAATATCTAATATACTTTCTGCCAACTTGACACAAGTCCTGGATTAAAAAAAAAATTAAATAAATGGATGTCTGAAAGTACAGCACATATTTTGTATCTGAACTGCTGTAAATGCACTCCACTAGTGTATCAAAATCTTCTTTTTGTTCTGTAATGGGGTTTGGGAGTGATGCGTTTGATTCTGCCCACTAGGTTTGTGCCAAGGCAATCAGATCTTTATGAAAGCAGTATTTTCTGTGGTTTTTTTTTTTTATTTACAGCCTTTCTTATTTTGATATTTTTTTTATTCAGTGGATGAATGCCAACTTTCAGACAAAACCCACTTAGCTGTCCACATATTTCTCAATGCCAATCCTCCAATTCTTCCTCTCCAAATATTTTTTGGGAGTAAAAAGCATTCTCATCCTACTTAGCCTACCTAGATTTCTCATGACGAGTTAATGCATGTCCGTGGTTGGGTGCACCTGTAGTTCTGTTTATTGGTCAGTGGAAATGAAAAAGTCTGCGTTCATTGCAGTTCCAGTTTCTCTTCCATTCTGTGTCACAGACACCAACACACACTCATTGGAAAACAAATGAAAAAACAAAATGTACAATGGATGCATTGAAATTATATGTAATTGTATAAATGGTGCAACAGTAATAAAAGTTAAATAATTTAAAAAATATATAAGTGTAAAGACTGATTAAATCTTTACTTATACCACTTGAGAACTAGGCAAAGGAGGTTCTTACACTTAGGGAAGAAGTATAATGTCTAGGGCTGTTTACTTTCCTATAAATAGTCACTATCCAACAGCCACAAGTGTTCCCAGGTGAGGTTGGAAGAAGCGGCCAACGAGCGACGCATCTCCTATATGTTTTATCCCAGGCAAAGTAGAAATGGCTTTTCCTGTCTTAACGTGAAAAAAAAATGCTCTCTTGCTATTTTAAAGAGCCACAGGCATGCTGACTCGGTTTTAACTGGGACTTAAGCAGTAGATTTGATAAACTGATCTTTTAAAATGAGGCAATTAAATTTAATCCTAGTCCTATTAAAATATTTCTAGTGCTGATACACTTTGTTCTTTTCCCCATTACTATTGTGTAGGAGATGAACCACAGCTGCCACAAAAGGCTGGTCCTGTGTATTTCAAATATGAATAACCTTGTGTAGCTGAGCAGGGTTTAGCCCAGCATTAACATTTTTCACTACTTTTGCCTATTTACCTCATTTTTATTCAACAGAACTGCTGAGTAATTGCAGTTTCTGCTGAGTGGTGTCATTGCTGGATATGGACAATGATTTCAGTGCAGAGACCAGGATTCACAAAACTGGTTAAAACAGCATATTTAGCCTGCCCATTAGTAAACTTTTAGGCAGAGCAGAAGTTCTGATAGAAGTGGGCAGTGGTAAATAGAAACACAGCTGGTACACATACCAAAAGGATGAGCAGGCTTGTATTTAGTAAATAAGGAAAATGGTGTTTTAAAATGGTATAAATTATTTCACATACTTTCTCTCCATGCAGTGAGGATGATTCACTCTACAGACTTGCATAATACTAATTCTATTTTTTTTCAGAAATAGAAGCTTCCTATACCATGCTGGCAATACTCTTATGCAGAGTGCACCCGGGAGAAGCTGACTGGAACAGGCAGGGGTAATTCTGTTGGGTTTAGATCAGGTCATTCACCTCCAGGCATCTCACACCACCATCAAGATTTTGCATCCTTAATGTGATGGAGTCAATTTCATGCATAACACGTTAAAACGAAGAGGATTTTTTGCACAGAGAAAAGTCAGCTAAACACTCTGGCTTAAAAACAAGGCAGGATTTTCTATATTACACAGCCGAAGCACTGTGCAGGGTTAGGCAGATAACACTTTTGCAGTAATTTACCAAGCTTTTTGCATCTCTAGGTGTCACAATTTACAGCATCCTTGCACAGCCAAGTTTGCAGCTTTCCTGCACACCTGTAACAGCCCTCTGCCCTGGTTTCCCAGTATAGATGTGTCCTGGAAAGGGAGAACCTCTGTCCACAACCACAGCATGAATTTGCATGAGATGAGTCCGGGATAGAAAGGAGGAGTGCAGGAATCCTGTGGTACTTTGTGGTGATGTGGCACTGAATCACCCTGAAGCTGATGGGACTAAATCTGTGTTCTCCTTTGGGCTGGAAGTTGCTGCCAGTGGAAAATAGGTATGTAAGTTGTTTACTGGGATGGTATGAAAATTTGCCTACTAACAATATCACACCGATTCACTTTCAATATAATGTTCAAAGTAGCATCTAATCTTTATTACCGAAGTAGTTTGACAATCAAAACACGCCTTTTTTTTTCCCCTGAGCATTTTTCATTTGGCATACTCAAAGTTGCTAAGATGCTGAATGCAGTCTTTCTTTAATTCTTTGAGGTAATTAAAAATACCCCTGTGTTCCACAGCTGTATCTAAACCCAGCAGCCTCTGCAGCTGTGGACAACAAACTCTTAACACACATGCTGAGGTTCTCACAACCTGGTTGCTGATGGCAGTTTCGTCCCAACAGTGTCAATGCTGCCAAGAAATGTTGTGCCTCACAAGGCTAGAAATCAATAACATGGTCAAAGAAATATGCACTTGTGTTTGGGAAACTGAGAGGCAGCACAGCCAAAGATCAGTGCACTTAAAAGTGTCCAGTATTCTCAAAAAATAAAAAAAGAAAGTTGCCATATGATGTTTTAAATATTTTTGTTAATAGAGAGGCCTGCACAATAGTTTTTTCATAGTTGCTAAAATTCTTAGTGTATAACTGCTGGCTAAAAGGCATTCTGGCCAAGGCCACTGCTCCAAAATGCTGCTCTTCTATACCTACATACTCAGGGAAAGAAATAATCTCTGTTCAAAGAGCTCATGAACTAAGCATGTATGGTTAATACGAATGTGATGCATGTTGCTTGCCTGAAGTGCCATGAGAAGAGGTGAGTGCCTAGAGGGCTGCTTTTCTGCAGTCCAGTGTCTCATCTCCAAGGTACTCTTTCTCTCTGAGTTATAATCATTCTTTAATGACAGTAAAAGTATGCTGAGGGTACAGAACTAACAGGCATGTTAATGCTCTGAGCATAAGCACATTGCAGATAACCTCAAAGGACCCAACCCTTTTGTGAAAGTTTGCCAAAGGAATAGAGAAATACAACCCTGGGAAAGAACCTTTGCTATTGTTTAGAGCCCCCACAGAGACATGTTTGCAAGGTCTCCCTTGTTTTGCCCTGGAGACTGTCAAGAATCTGTTGCTTTCTCTTCAACAATAGGAAGGTCAGTGCCATTGACTTTGCTCATACTTTGCTTGCACTTGGACAGCAAAGAGAAGTTCAGATGCTGTTAAATATACAGCAGCTTTACCTTTTCTTTTTTTCTTTTTTCTTTTCTTTTTTCTTTTCTTTTCTTTTCTTTTCTTTTCTTTTCTTTTCTTTTCTTTTCTTTTCTTTTCTTTTCTTTTCTTTTCTTTTCTTTTCTTTTCTTTTCTTTTCTTTTCTTTTCTTTTTCCTTTTCCTTTTTTTTTAAACTGTGGTTGAAATGTTCCTGCTACTATTTTTATAATGAATTTTGGAGGTGGAAAAAACCCTAAAGTTATGTTAAATTATTCATAATGAAATGGCTTCCTAGAAGCAATGCCTACCACTTGTCCTTGGTTCTGTACACTTAATTTCTGTGTCTGTACAGGATAGACACCTCCTTGAAGATATAGTACAATAAAACATTACAGGATGTGTTGGTGCCCTACGTGACAGCACTTCCAGGCACATGTCCGTGTGGCTGCCAGTACCGTAAAGTCAGTGACTTCTGAATTTTTGCTGGTGCTTCCTTTGTCCCAGAACTGAACTAGGAGGTCTGTCTGATCTCTGTCTCACCTGACCACTGCCTTTTCCAGATCAGCATGAACTTCATCCAGCTTGGTGCAAGTTTACTGAATCAGTGGGTGAATCAAGCCATTAGTCTTCCTTCAGCAGCTTCTTATCACTACATCACATTTCTGTGAATTTATCCTTATTTAACCAAACAGGGGAGTGTCTCAAAGAAATGCCTCAGATTTGTTGCCACTGCTGCAATAAAGCATTTTGCTACAATACATTTCTTCAGTACATCTTCTGCTATGCTTTCATTGTGTGTTGTTGCACGTAATTCATAGTCTTTAAAGCTCCTTTTCAAGATTTTTGAGATAGTAATCACATGGTTTGCTGGTTTTATTGAGGGATTTTTTTTTCTGCACTAAACTCTTGACACTTCTCTTGACTGCGATTCGGTTGAATTTCTTCCTTTCAAGTACTTATTTATATATATAAAATTTTTACATCCTCTTTTATATTTAACCTTCCCACCATAATTCATGCAACATGAATCCATATCAGCTGATAAGTGGTCAGATTTAGAAACCATGGCACTCCAGCCATTGGAAAAACACAGCAAGCAAAATGAACAGCAGTGTACCTGTGGTTTCCTTCACTGCTGTGAAAGAGTCTTCTCCAGGACTGAGAGAGCTTTGCTTGCTGCATTTATCATGGTGGGGTCAAGATCTGGCTACAGAGTTAGGTAAGCAGAAGGAGGTTTTTTTGCTTTCTGTTGTTGTTGTTGTTGGGGAAGAGAGGAAAGGAGTGGATGTTTTGAAACATGGCCACAGGAGTTAGGACACATATGACACAATCCTTTTGTTTCCTGGAGACAATACTATTGTATGTTAATTGGCCACCACAGGGCTATCAAGTCTTTCCAACTTGTCAGAATACTTGTTTCTCTTTTAACATATTTGCTTGTCTAGGCAATAAATATTAATTCCAGCTCTTACTCTCATGGCTGTTTAAGTGTATTGTCTCTAGCTTGTCTTCCCTCCACTATGTAAGTCTGACATCTCTTTGAGCCTCCTATTGCATCAGGAGGCTGACTGAATTTCCTGGTGTCTTGGCTAGATCAAGATGTTTTTTTTTGAGACTGTTCAGTCAAGTGAGATGCAGATTTGATGGAGTTACACATTTGTTTCACTTACTAAGCAAAAATTCAAAGGCTTTACAGGATATTCCTGCTGAGGTTACAGCGAAATCTTCCTACAAGTCTTATCAGTCTGTTTTTTGTAATGTCATCAGGTTGCTGCAAAATGCATAGCCTGCTAAACATCACTGCTGGTTCAGCTGGCCAGTAATTTTAGATTAACATTTGGTAAAGTCTGACATTCAGTCTCTCTTGAGAATTAAACAAATTGTACTGGGCTTAATTCAAGGACAGAAATAGAGCTGCTCACATTAGGAGATAGAAAGTAATAGAATTAATTTTTTAAACTTTATTCAGTTCCATCCTCTTCAGAAAACCGGTGTGAAACAAGTGTGCCCTTAGTTGGTCTTTTCACTTTGGGTATGGGGCAAACCTCATAGCAGCAAGACTGTAAGTTTTCCTAGCCACAAAATGGTCTTTAAAACTTTACAGTTAGTACTTTAAGCCTTAAAGCTGAATAGCACGTTTTAATCACTACACAGACTACATAGGCCCCTGAGAAGCTGGGCTACTAGAGGTACCCTGTGTGACAGGAAAACAGCTGCTGGTCTTTTGTTCTATCTGTTCCAGTGGCTCTCATTTTTAGCACCCATTTTCCCCATCCTCGTTTTATTGGCTTTCTACCAATGTTGGGCTTATTATGTCTTAATGAGAATAGCATGCAGTAATGACAGACCATACTGATGCTCCACTAACCACATTTTTCTGGCTTTGAATTTTTTTGTGGAGTTCTGGCATTACTTGCAGGATTCTGTACTGAGGTGGTAAAGCCTTCTACATTTACTAAGTAGAATATTCATTGATCTGGTGGAAAGGAGAAAATGAAAAAATAATTAAGTTACTGGAAATTGGCACATGTCTGAAAAAGCAAAGCCTTTATTCTGCAACAGTCCAGGATTCTGCAATGTCTCACTGTAAGCTAAAAGACCCTATGGACATTTCAAAAGATATCACATGTCAGTATGCTGAATACATTGTTGGTTTAAGCTCTGCTGCTCTGTCCAATTATCTGAACTTTGTCAGCTACACTTCATTTTTTTTTATTTTTAAATAAAAGACATCATTCCCAAGTTAGCATTTCTTTTTCAAAAGGCACACAACAGAATATCATGACTACATTGCAAAAGAAAATTTCAATCCCATTAAACCTTGAATAACATTTCCCAGTAAAAGAAGCTCTAAAACTACCTAGAAATCTGTCCCACCATTTTATTTAGCATAAATATTAAATAGTGTTCTGATAGCCAGTTTTTCAAGGGCATATTCATAAAATCATACTTCTACAGTATAACTGTTGATGGAGGGTAAATGGACAAACTAATGGTGTCTGGCCACACATTGCAGGCTGAGAAAACCTGGAACATAGGAGGGCAGATCATCAGCTGGCAATATTATTAATTTAGGTCCACTGAACTCTATGAAAATCATTTTATTTCAGTTACTACATACAGACTAAAAAAAAAGGATTAGCAACAGAATGTCACATTATATTATGTAGCATTGAATGGTCTGATACGAGTGAATTAAACTGTTAACCTAAGTGATAAGCTAATAACAGACAGATTTGGATTTCAATTGAAGCAGTGTGTGAATACTAATTGGGAAAGTAATACAAGTTTTGAAATGGCACATTTAAAGGATTTATTCAAGACTTTATGCAGTCAGTTTTTATGAATGATTCAGAGTGTTTCTGGAAGACATAGGAGACAACATAAGGTTTAGCACATTTCTACACATGCACATGGAAACTAAATGAAAATAAAAATTAATGCTAACAGGAAGAAGTGGTTTGTACTTCCTGGTAAGTGTTAAATTTAAACTGGTGTGTCATGCTGCACTTATCTTGGGCCTGCATTTTGCCTTTCACTGTATCTTGCGTTCTACCTTAGCTGAATCACACACATGTTGGACCAGACTTTTCACTGCATTGACACTTTTTCTAGCTATACCTACCCCAATTTTATATCAATTTTTCGTGTTTAATC
Source organism: Corvus hawaiiensis (assembly GCF_020740725.1). Classification (NCBI taxonomy): domain Eukaryota; kingdom Metazoa; phylum Chordata; class Aves; order Passeriformes; family Corvidae; genus Corvus; species Corvus hawaiiensis. The sequence continues at coordinate 80,061,704 of NC_063213.1, read as the reverse complement.
TGCCAGGACCAAGATGCCTACAATAATGGAGATCTAAATAGCTGATGACCCAAACTATCAGATGAACCTTTAACATTCGGACTAGCTCTGTGCTACTGGGTTCCATCTGAGCTCATTACCTCTGGCTTTGGTGTGTCTGTACCAATGGCAGGGACAAGGAAAAGACGTCAGAGGGTTTTTATGTGTGTTGTTTCCTCTCTTCCAAATGCCCCAAAAGTAAACGTGGCTGATATATTCTAGCGTCCTGGGCTGGAGGGTGTTTCTCTCATCTGAAAGTCTGAAAACTTGGAAAAAAGCTATTCAGTTCCTTGATCAAGATAAGCAGAGAATGGAAGAGTTTGAAAGCCTGTGAGCTGGCATAAACATAAAAGTGATGTTTAACTTCATGGTAGAACTAAGTTGACAAAGATGCAGGCTGTTTCCTGAGAAGAGCAGCACCTTAGGAATGGGACCACAGATAGTACTGCAGAGGAGGAAGCTGAATACAATGTAGCTACTGCAAGAATAAATATCACTTTTAGGCAAAAGCAAAACTGGTAATGATCGGAGAAGCATCTAGTTTGCCAGAAAGGCACTTCCACTGTTGCAATCATATTTATAGAAGAGATCACATTTGAAATGTCTTTAAAGAGGCTTCTTGTGTGATATTTATATTCCTGAGACTGATTTTAGATTACAAATGCAACAAAATACATTTTGGTGTACTCCATGAAATTTTTCAGCATCGTAAAACCCATAAAACCTTTCTACAGCAGGATATAGGAGTGTAAAAAGAAATGAACTGTGATGTCAGTGAAGTTCAAGTTCCTCACTAGCACCCTGAATACATACAATGTTTCTAATAAAGATGAGAGGTTGGGATGGAAGCTGTGGGAACAGTGATCAGAGCTAATTTTCAGTGAGTTTCCTGTTTTAGTTACAGTATAATGAGATACTGTCAGATCCAATGCTACTATTAATCAGATCCCATTGCAGTCAATTTTAGTCATAATGCTTCACCATAGATATGGATTTTTGAAGGGAGCAACTTTTGTGTGAATGGCTGTTTCCATTGATTTTATACCTTGCTGTCCAGTTTTAAAATCCTAGAATTAGTTTGATGGCATTGCAAGTGAGAATCAATCTATCTGTTGCAAGTCAGTGACAGGGTATGTGTAGATAAGAGAAGCTGACTGAAAAGACATTACAAGGTCAGAGAATCATTTGGGAAGGAGTCAGGGGCTGGGGGATATCAGCAGAAGTTTGCAGACTGTGTGAAAGACAAAGACAATGATTTTCAGAGCAATTCTTTAAATGAATGTGGAGACAAGACACAAGCTGGCAGTCTGGTCTAGATAGCATGGGCTGCAGGTTAACCACACCATGCAAAAAGAAAGTAGAGGGGTTTTCCTGCATGAGAAGGCACAGAGAAAGTCACACACTACTCTTAATCTTCCTTTCACTCCAGCTCTGTCATGTTGATACTTACTTCCTCTTTCAGGCTAACCTTCCTCTCCAGGATCTCTTTCTTGTCCCCAGTACATGCTTTAGTTGACAGGCCAGATTTTCCTAAAGTGGCCAAAGCACCCATTTAAAAGGAACATGATACATACCATGTGCCTTCCAGAGAGCTCCTGTGCTTCTGAAAAGGGTTCATGTACAACCTTGCCCTTTGAACCGTGTACAAAACAAAAATGTACCAGCTCACCTGGTACCTGAAACCATCATATGCTTTACCCTGTTACCATGTAGATTTTCTCCACTGTTTTATCACTAGGAAGATACAGGCAAATTCACGGTGTTTTAGTATTTTTCTTAAAAAACAATGGTCCTGTTAGCCCAGTGAGGTCATTTTATGAGCAGCTTCTCTGGCAGTCTTGTGTGCTGCCAGGCCTGGACTGACCATGAGGGTGAGAAGGGCTGCCCACACTCAGCTCACCAGGACTCCTTGACTCTGTCTGCCCTCCAGCTGCTCCTTCTTCCACCTGGGAAGTAGCTGCACCAGTCTCCTGCTGAAGGGGCTTGGCTTGGAGGACAGTAAATTATCTGGGGAGGCCATGGAACTGCCTTGAGGGAGCTTAAGGATGGCAAGAAGAACTCTTTGACAGGATTTACATGGATATGGTTGCTTCTCCCTTAGGGCAGGGGAATGGAAAGCCCTAAAGGGCTTTGAAAGTCAAAGTCTTTCAAGTTTTCTATGGTTCTGTGATTACCAAAGGTTGTCCCAGTAACAACTGTTTTCCTTCATCTGAATAAGAGTTAGACTATATCTGCTTTCATGGAATAATAATTCATTCCACATTGCCTTCAGCAAGACTAAGGGCAGTACAGGGTACTTTTACATGGACTTTTGAAGTGTTGTCTGAGTGCCTGCAATTAAATATTTCTCAATTTTACTTCACTTTCCCCTCCTCCTCTTACACAGTTTCATTCCAGCCATTCTTTTGTCCACCAGGCCATCAATAGGCAAAACTGTTTACTTTTCTTCTGTGTACATCAATCACTCCACAAATGAGAAACAACAGCATGTGTTTTGTTCACAAGCTTCCTCACACATTCTTCACTTCATGTCTCAGCCTGCTATAGGCAAGGACCATATTGCTATTTCAACTGGGCAAAATCATCAGTTGTTATAAATCCCCTTGGGCATATGAATATGTCCAGCACGAGTGACAATTTTCTAATCTTTGTGTGTTTTATTTAAAAGTGCAATTCACAGTGGATCTCTGACAAAAAGTGCCAGTAACCCAGCGAACTCCTAGAGTGCTGCCTGTGCAGAACTGGGCGAGGCCTTCTTTCAAGAAGTACTTCTGCTGATTTGGCAGAATTGGATCATCAAATTGTAGTGATGAACTGGATAAAAAAGACCTGGAAAATCCCTGCCTCATGTACAGTGCTGACTGCTGAGCAATCATTGCTGTTCTGTGCTTTTTCCTTTGTGCTGGGCTGTGCATAGATATACCAGTACTGAGTTAATTCGGAGCTGGGATAGGCACAGAGGAAACCACAAAATTTTAAATTCCCTCTTTTTATCCTTAAGAGAAAATTATTTTCTGAGCCTTTCATTTTTGTTGTGGGGAGGGAGCAACAAGATTAGAAACTGAAGCTAGGTCAGACTCTCTTGAGCCCTCCTGCATCTCCACACAGCCACGTTTGGGCACAAGAAGCTGCTCATAAGTGACTCAGCCATATGCGTCAGAATAATTAGGTCCATTTAAAACACAGGAGCTAACAATTTTGAGAATTCTTTCAAACTCTTTCCAGTTGAAGGCTCCATGGGTTCTTCTCCCTCTGAACTTTGTCTTGACTTCTGGCATCCATCAACACCAAAGCTTCAGAGCAAAATATCTGCAGAAACTTCTGGGGCTTATATCAGGATTTTTGGAAACCACCATAGATTTCACGTGTCCCCCACCCCTCCCATCTTAGTTTGTCAAAATTCTCCCAAACTTCAGGGAGTTTAGGGACAAGACTACACATTCAACTTCCCATTATTTTAGTCAGGAAAATTATGCTGTTAAAATAATCATTAAAGCTATTAGAATGAAATAAAAAAAAGAAAATAAAAATTTTTCAACAGGCACACCTGCATGTAGGCAAGATGCATCTTTTCCATAAGAAAAACTGTAATTGCTGAATAATCAGCCATGCCCTTCCACAAAATCTGGACTGTTTGTACATGGGTGGTTCCCAAAGATTCCTCTCACCTGGTATCGGAAGCAGTGGATGGCTTACCCTGTTACCGTGTAGATTTTCTCCACTGTTTTATCACTTTGCAGATACACGTGGGCATGAAGTGTTTTCATACTTGCCTGTCCCTATTTATAATACTCCTACGAAGTACCTAATCTTTATTGAACAGCTTTATCTTTTACAAATAAGAAACATGAGTTTCTTACAGAGTGTACAATTGGAATCGTCGTGAGAAGTTACTGAATAACTAAGGGGAGAGCCATGTTCCTTGCGCCATTGTATCAAAGCTAAACATGGTTAATGAAAAGAAGACGGCTCCTTTTTCTCTTCCTGATGTGGTTAACAAAGATCTAAGAGAGATGAAATAGCACTGTGGTTTAACTATTTTTTTTTCCCCCTCTGGAAAATTTCAGTATTTCTAGTTCTCATAATTTTCTTTTAGGGAAGCATTCCAAACTTCTCCTATGTGTAAAGTATTTGGTATTAAAATGATTGCAATGGCTCATAACGCTCATTGTCTGTACTAACTGTTCAGAAGTGATGCTATTTCTATTCATTAAATGAATAGAATTATAGAACAGGTACTTCGTCGTTTTCCACTCACGGACTACGAGGTATCTTTGATATATTGATTTCCCTGTGGAAGAAAAATGGCAGTGAGTATATACCCATTACGTATAGCTGTTGCAGTGGGCCCAGTCATTTCATACAGTGAAGTATAGCCACATGCTATGGCTGGTAACCCAGACAGTCACAGATATCCCTGCTCTATCATGACTTTATATTTAATGACACATTTTTCTACCTTGGGACAAAGACAAAACAATTTTTCAAAACTTTGTACCCTCAATTTGCTTAGTTTTAAAGCAACTGCCTAAGAGTATAATCAGAACAGCTCCCTAGAGGTACTAGAGGCTTGAAGTAGGCAGTGGATGTCAGGGAAAGAAAATATTTTTATTATAATTGATTTCTTATTGTGCAGCACTTAGCAATTTCTTGACTAATACATATTATTTTTAGGAGATCAGCTCTGTTTTTAAGATTTTAGAGCCTGAAGCATTCTGAGATGTTTTGAAATGTATTCTCTACTCTTAATGAAGGGGAAAATAACACAGAAGGTTAAAAAAATGGTCTCACTCTGAAACAAAGCTTGAATCAGTGTAAAGCAGTCACACCTAGTTTGGGCTTCAAGTGCCTAAGCAGTAATGCAGCAGGTAAAGAAGTAGCATGCCTTACAGAATGACAGCCTAACTCATTTTGATTTTGGAAAGCCAAACCGAAAACAACACAGCCTTGTCCTGGAGAAGATATCTCTGCTTTTCCTTATTAACTGCTGGAATCAGGCATGTGCTAGTTAATCACGTAGCCCATTTTTCCTCTCACTTCTCTTTCCTCTCAGAGCCCAGGGGACTTGCAGCCAAACATTCTAGTCTGACCAAGCACCGTCAGGAAAATCTGAGGGGAAAAACGGTGATGGGGCTGCTCTGCTGTATCATTGGTATAGCTGCTGAGAAAACAGAGGGAGAAATAATGCTGGTGAGATGCAAAGCTGAACGGCTTATGGTTTCATGTATTTGTAATAATACCAGCTCTATTAAATTATCCAAAAGTATAGAGATTTATTAAACCTCTGTGTACAATGCTGTTCCAACTGGGTATTTTGGTAATCTGCCTTTATGTAGGTATCTGTACAACACAAACTAATGCTCCACTAAGAAAGAAAATGTTTCGGATTATCCTGGGACGATGAAGAGTCATTATGTGAATTATAGAAGTATAAATTACTGTCTCTTGGTTTAACTAGTCTATGAGAGGGGTAAGTTGCCAGAGAAGCACCAGGGAAACAGTCAGTGAGAGGATTTAAAAGCACTAGCTAAACTTAAGAGGTCAGGAAAGCGCAAAGGGTGGAGGCTTTCTCTGCTCTCTCCTATTCATTTTCTCTCTTTACTTACAGACTCGGCAGTTTTTGGCACTTTTCCCTTTGCAATAGTTCTATGATTCTCTGCAGGTGGACACTACTGACATATTGTAAGTATAGAGTCTCTGTTGTGGAGTTTTGCTTTACTCTGTAGCTCTCCTGACCATTGTTTCTTCTAAAGAATCTATCAAATATACTCTAAAAAATTATCGACATTTTTTCTCTTATGTACCAGCATCCCACTTTCCCCGTGTCTACAGCAGTGATCTGATTTATTTGCTTTAAAGGCTTTCTTATTTCTCTTTGGTTTTGGTTTTGGTTTTTTGTTTGTTTGGTTGGTTGTTTTTTAACTACTTTGAAATCTTGACAGAAAGAGCATGACTGCTTTCTCTTTGGGGAACAAAGCTCCCAATTAATCTGTAATTTTTGTTATTGAGTAAAAGAAGTCATTGTACTTGCTTGTTCCAATAACCTCTCTGCTTTATCTCTGTTTATCCTAGCAAGGACTGCTTCACATGTTAAAAGACGAAGAAAGAAAAGAGAATGTGTATCCTAATCTTGTTCTGAATGAAGCTGAGGGAAATTTTGCTTTGACTAGTAATGATTGAAGAACAAGGTCCTTGCAGAACAAGGTCTTTGCAAAACCAGCATTGGCTTGTGCAAAATGCTGCAAGAATTAATTACACCACCCCTGATTTTAGTGTGGGAAAGGACAGATTCAAAGTAGTATCAACTGCTGATTTTTCAAATTACCATTTTCTCTGATTTTCTCTTCAACTCGCAAGAGTCACTGCTATAAATAACAGGCAGGCAGAGAAGATGGAGGAGGAAAAATGTTTGAAGGAGATGACTGACAATGATTTTAATTTTTATCTTTACAGGAAAAACACACTTTGAATCATTGTTATGGTGAAAGGCCAATCCAAAGCCAGTACAGTGACTACCCAGGCACAGAAAGAGAGACTTGAATTCCCTTGAAAAAAATTCAGTCCTTTCATCTTTCGCATACTCTGTAAATAGAGTGTAAATAGAGATTTTCTTTCTTTCTTTCTTTCTTTCTTTCTTTCTTTCTTTCTTTCTTTCTTTCTTTCTTTCTTTCTTTCTTTCTTTCTTTCTTTCTTTCTTTCTTTCTTTCTTTCTTTCTTTCTTTCTTTCTTTCTTTCTTTCTTTCTTTCATCTGCTACTAAGTTAAGGTAGCGTTCCAGGTGTGGAAAGCATTTCATAACTCAGTTGTCACACAAAATAAACACAGTCCTTCACATCTGCATTTCTAAACATGTAGGAAAGACTTCTCATACAAACAACTGATAAATATTTGATTCCTTCCCCTGTGAGAGTGGTGGGGTAAGAACAGAATGCACTTTAGTAAGTCAAGGTGTTTCAAAGGAAGCAGCATTTGGCTGCCAAGGTTTGTACCAAGCCAGGACTGCCCTAGCAGCTAATAGTGGTTGCCATAGCCATGTGTCCTGCAAAGGCAGTGCAAGTGATAAATTTGAGTTTTTAAATTTTTTCCTGATCCCTCTAGCATGTATAACCTATGACTCAATGTATTTGAGGGCTTCTTGAAGGCAGGCTCCCCATCTCCACCATCAAGCACCCTTCCAACAACTTCAGTGAGAAGACAGCAAGAAATTAAAGAAGCTCTTTGAAAATTCAGGGACCACAAAAAAGAAATTGCATGTATTATCTTAATAAAGCAGAGGCTTCTTTTTATTAGATTCTTGTTATTCAATTTTATATTCAACTGACTGGTTCTGCAGCTGCATTGGACCAGTATAGCTTATTAGACTTCAGACATTCATTGGTCTTAAGACTTCTTAAGATTTTAGCCTCAATTTTTATATTTAATGAAGCTGCTACAAAATTAACACAGTTCCCAGAAACCAGAGCTCTCCTCTGCTGAATTTAGCTTAGCTTGTCACATTGTATACAAAGTATGTTTATTTGAGAGGCTATTTTAGAAGGAATTTATTAGTGCTTCTAAGTTGCTTCCAACAGGCAAGCCAAGGTGAAAGTGCCATGTGTACTTGTACTCACTAATTAACAGAATAGTCATAGTATAAATCTCCAAGTCTGAGCTACACTATGATTAACAGTGAGCCCCCATTTAAGATTAATGTCTGATGCATTGTGCTCTTGGAAGGTTCATTTGTGCAAGCTGAGTTCTGTGTTCTGGTACTGGTTGTATACATAACGAAGAAGTGTTTTTAATAAAGGAAGATGTTGAATAGTGGATTTCCATGTTTACTAGTAAAAGGCTACAGTGAGAAGTAAATATAGAAGCCTATATCATCTGAAATGCTCTAGAAGATATAAACAGAAAAAACCAAACTTTTCTTCTATGGAAAATTGAACAGTCAGAAATTTGATTTTAATTTGAACTGAAAATATTTCTATTTTAAAATTTCCAACAGAATATAAACTTAAAGTCGTAATTCTGAAAAAAAAAAAATTGTTAACTATTTAAACCATTAGAAGATTGTGATTATGTACAATAATCTATACATGTTTATACATGTATATAGTATTTGTAACGTGATATGGTATTCGTATAAAAATACTAATGTAACCTCAAAATTCTAAAGCTGCAATGACATTTATCAGACCTAAAATCATATATTAGACCTAAAATTATTTACTTTTATTGTTCCCATAGGATGAAAGGAATGTTTCTTAAATACCTCAGTTTTGACCAGAGTGCATTTAAAGTGGTGGTGAAAAACTCTTCTGACCTTTCAGGGAGGCCTTAACATTTTTACATTTTTCTGCTGAGAGGAGACAGTGTAAAAAAGCTAAAGAACACATGTCAGAGCAAGAACTGAAGTTTGGCAGAAGTGCTGAACTTCACACACACAATACCTCCCAGGAATCGGCTGGGAGCCCACTGAAGTCAATGGGAATTTTTGACTGGCTGCAATGTGCTTTGGATCTTATCCAAAAGGGCTCTGTTCAACAAAATACTTAGGTGGATTTTACTTCAGGCATGAGCTTAATGAGACTTTAGCAGGTACTTAAAAGTCATGCACACTTGCAATTTTTTTGATTGCATGCTTAAATTTTTTTAATTCATTAAGATCTCTAACATGTGACTTGCTGCAATGTAATAATAAGAAAAATCTTGAAGCAGTGGTCTTCAGTTGTCTAAATAACAGGGAAAAAATGTTCAAGAGGAGATGCTGGGCTACACTTCTCAAAGGAACCACAAAAAAGACAACTGTTTCAGAATGGGAAGTGAGAAAAAGCAGACATTATAACCATGGGATTTTCCAAGTATGAGGCCAAATTTGCTCTGTGGTAGGACTGAAAGATCAAAGCAAAGACATAAACTGGCATATCAATCACTCAGATTAAAGGTTTGATTCACAGTGTAACTGCTCCAGAAGTGGGAAAAAAATGTAAAACAACATTTAATAAAAATGTTGGTCTCTGGATTGTAGTCACCTCCATGCCAAAGCCTGCTTCACCCAATATAGGTCTATTTGAAAGTGAGAAGTGGATTACAGATCTTATTTTAAAAATAGGGGTAGGAGAACTGCTTAAATACCTACAGAAATTAAAATGAAACTTAAAATGCAGCCCTGTCGATTTCAGCAGCTAGAAGCTATTGAAATAAGATTGAAATTTTCAAAGAGAACATTTCCTTTCTGACATTAAAGAAAATATAGTCTTGGGGTCTATGGGGAGAAAAGTAGGTAGGAAACTGGTAATAAGTCGAGATGGATTAGAATTGAATTCCCAAATCTGGATTTAGGCAGGCTACAGAGTTCAAACCTCATGGTGCAGGCCGAAATCTGAAGTCTAATGACCCAGCAATTGAGTAAGTTAGGATTTGACTTCAGTGGTAGAACTGATATTCTGAAGGGATATTTTTTGTTAGTTATAACAAGTGTGATCTTTTCATGTCTCTCAGTAAATTGGGACTCTTAAGTTAGTATATTGTTTTTCTGGTTTTAGTTTAGCCATTTTACAGTGATTTGGTTCTGTGGACCTCTTTTACTGTTCTGATGCAGACATGTTTAACATGTAGTGAATACATGATCACGAGTATATACTAGTTTTCTTAATACCACATTAGAGGTCTCTGTAAGTGTAATCACTGCATTAGCATCCTGCTCAACTAGTAACCAAAATATTCATGCAATTTTATCACAGCACTCAAAATGAATCACTAGTCACCCTCGGGAGATGCTTCCATCAGATCCATTGTCATTTTCTGGAATGACAGTCCTGCAGTGTGAAACCTGAGAAACAATAAAAACCCAATAATGGTATTCGGAAAGCCCAGCCCTTGCAGGACCACATTCTGAGGTCGGGTGACTCATGTAAAAGCAATCCAGGCGGTCATGAGACAAAGTTTTTGTAGCCACATCAGCTTTCCAGCATTTGCTGCAGTTCCCAAGTCTGACTTGTGCTCATTGTGTTCTTTGTCAGATTTATTAATGCATTGTTCTAGGTTTTAAATTACAGCCCTTAGCAATCATGTTCATACAGATCTCCTGTGACGGGCAACAGAGAAATCTTAGAAGCAGAAATAAGCACACACACAGTCTCTGCTCTCTGCAGGATACTGCTTGCTTAAAACAACTCTATTTTAAGATTGAAACTTTCTATGAAGTTATCTGGTTTCTCCCTTCCATTTTCCATTTCACAAGCCTGTACTGCAGTTCTGGCTTATGTCTTCTACCCCCAGGAAGCAACCTGCCAGACCACTGTGAGGATGAGACATTCCTCCAGGCTGGGTTTACTGCTTTGCTTTCTTTTACCTCAAACCATTTCCTAAACTAGAATGTTCTTGTTGAAAGTTTAGCTCTAATGCATGAGCTGAGCTATTTACCTCAGGGATTCAAATCAGGAATTTTAATCTAGCTGATTAAATCAGATTTCATTTAGGAAGAGCACTGGATCTTCATACTCCTGAATTTAACCATGACAGCTTAAGACACGACTGGCTTCATGCACCCATACTTTCTCTCTGCTCTGTCCTTTGTCCTTTTCTCATGCCTCTGGTAGCAAGGGAAGCATGACTATGTTACTCTAAATCACAGTTCTGTCTTTTTAAATTGTCGAGGAAGTTTTGTGTACAGTATGAGACTGGGAAAGCCTAGGAATGGATGCATAACTCCCCTGCTGTTCCCTTTCTGGGGAACCACAGTGACTTACAATGCTGCAGATGAATCACCACTGCTTGATGCTCAGAAACATTTGAATTATATTCATTTAAAGAGGCTGAATAAAACTAAGGATATCAGTAGTTCTCTCAGGAAAAAATCTATAAGTACTAATAAATAACTGATACAATAAAAAATAAATATATAATAAATATCATTAAGACATATACATAAAGCCACACACGGTTAGTGGAAGCTCAGTACCAGACCAAGGGTAAGTGACTTGAGGACATTTATACAGAAAACAAAATAATTTGCAGATGTCTGTGGGTGATAGATGGTGGTTTGGACGCAACTAGGGCAGCTACTTCTGTGTCCTTCATGCACAAGAGAGTATGGCAACCACCATCTCAATGTGCAGTGCCTGAAGCTACTGAAACAACTTCTCAGCTGTATCTGGGCTTTACAGAACCACTTCAGTGCACGAGGAGACAGACACCAGGTTTCCTACCCAGTGTGAAAGGAGAAAGGGGATTTTCATCTCTGGAACTATGGAGTAGCAAATTCTGAAGGCACAGCAGTTGCTAATACTACTTACTAATGCTTTCTTTGCTGAATAAATGAATAGTGGTCAAAGAAAAGCAGGAGAGGAAGCAGCATTCATAGCTCAATGGATGTGCTGTGTCTGTTTCTGACAGTCATTATGCTGGACTTCCTCATCCCACAGAAATTTGACTTGGAAACTTTACCAAACCTCCTAATTGCAGCACTTTTTGGAAATGATGCTTGAACTGGGCACAGCGAATAAAGAAGGAATGAGGAAGCTCTCAATGGCAGCTCTTTAGCTGAGATAGCTTTTACTGGGTTTCACCAGTTTCACTGACTCAGAAACGTGAGGTACAGTTTTCCATCTGCTAGAAGCAGACTTTTTGTGATCAAGTAATTTTCATTTCACATGCTAAGTTTAAGGCGCAAGAGATGCAGGTTACAGGTGGTTGTAACAGTGTATACTGTATAAAGGGGAATACTTTTGATATGTTTTTAGTTTAGGGACCAAACTGCATCTGTTCTTACTTAATCCATGTGTAGATTAAACACTTTTCTAAATATCTGTGAATGGTAGCTTTTAGGACTTAGGGTTTGCGCATGAAAATAATATTTGGACATGGAATGGAGGACTAAAGTCTGGCTTAGGTACCACTAAACCAAACACAAAAATCGTAGCATAAGCATAGTTAAAATGTCCAAGACATTCATTATTTTGGCTGCTGTATGACATCTGAAGGCACTATTAACCCTGACTGTCCCTACCTAGCCTGCCTTGGGGCATGATTCTGATTGCCCAGGACCTCATTTAAGCTCTTTCCTGAGCTATTTCACAGGGGGTTATTTTGAATTTTTATGATTTCATGGGGTGATCCCTGACCTGTCTGAAGTCATCCACCAGAATTTATTAGATGATCACTAGACCATCTCTGTCATAGCCCAGTCCTGTTGGGGTCTCCTCCCCCTGCCATGTAGCCCCGGGAGAGGGGCCCTGGGGGGAGACGGGGTTTCCCTGCCCCTGGTCAGCCTCGTTCCCCTTTGGTTGTGTTTCCCTGCGCAGGCAAGGACCCTCGGGTTCCGTGACTAGAGGAGTTCCTTGGCAGAGCGCCGGCCATGCGGCTGGAGAAATAAACATCTCTGAAACATCTATCAAGAATCTGTCCATATATATTTCTTTCTACGGGCCTCCTAGTTTGGTACATCGTGTTACAGTATCCCCACTGTAACGTAATGGTGGAGAATTGCGAGCAGAACGATCCCCAATCCCTAAACGACTGATTTGTGTGAGTAAACCCTGGAAACTTTGGATTCCTCTTCTTGTTTTTGTTTTGCCATTCCATATCTAAACTATGGAGGAACCGTGGGAAGACTCTTGGCTCTCCGAGCCGCATATGGACATTTATCTTAAACTTAAAAAGATTCTTGAACAACAATTTGTAAATTTTAGCTTAATTCAAGCTCAAAAAGAACTGAAACACTTCCTGGCATGGTTGTTTAAGAACTTTTTCTATGTTTCTTGGAATTTAATTCATACCAAAGACTTTTGGAACACTGTTTGGACACAGTTAATTTTTGAGTCAAAATATATGCCAATGGAAGAATATTTTTGTGAATATTATTTAATTACCGAGACTATTGAGCAATGTCAGATGTGTCCTGGCAAAGGAAAGCCTGGCTCAGGGACTGTGCGACCAAGCACTCTGCGAGCAGCAGCAAGGCAGTTCCCGCACGCAGGCGGAGCGACGTGAGCTGCAGTGTTGGCAGCGGAGTGAGGCGCAGCGGGAGCGGCGGGACCCGGCAGTGCCCGCCCGGCGCCGCACAGCGCATGGTGGAGCGAGCCCTGTGACCACCCGACCGAGAGGGGCGGCGCGCGGGCGGCGGCTGGCAGCAGCGGCAGTGGAGCGGAACCGTGCCCAGCCGAAACGCGCGCTGGAGCGGGGCGCGGGGGAGTCGTCGCTCGGGGGCCCGGCCGAGACGTGGGTGCGGACCCAGGCAGCGGCAGCGAAGCTGCGACCAGAGGAGGCGACACACGGAGAACTGAGCGGCACGGCCCGGCCCGGCCCGCGCAGCCCCGAACGCGACCCCGGGAAGAGCGTGCAGGCATGAGCAGCTCCTGTGGCCCCGGCAGCACTAGCAGCCCTGGCAATTCCAACATGGGAGCAAGCAAAAGAGAAAGCAAGAACGCAGCGAGACAGAAAACAGCAGCCACTTGGAAAAAGAAAAAGATCATGGTAGCTAAGGTTTTAGGAATAGTAAAGTGGTATAATCTTAAACAAAATTATGGATTTATAACAAGATGTGACAACCAGGAAGACATATTCGCTCATAGAACTGCTATTAAAAAGAATAACCCTGAAAAATACATCCCAAGTTTAGGAGATGGAGAGGTGGTGGAATTCAAAATTGTGCAAGGTAGAAAGGGGTTGCAGGCAGCGGAGGTCACTGGGCCTGATGGTGTTCCTGTAAAAGGCAGTATATATGCTAAAAATCGTAGTCATGTTAGACAATATCTCCATTGTAAACCCCCCCTACAGTTTCCCTTTCCTAATCCCACCTTTCCCTTTTACCCTATGTCCTATTACCCCCAGTGTATTCCCAATCCGTTTTTTCACCCATGGTTTCCCTCACAAAACCATGCTTTTGCCAATTGTTTCCCCAAAAATCCCTTTCCAATGCCGAATGGGGGATGAAAACGGGAAGAGAAGAAATTAAACCCTTTCCTGCCTCAGTTTCCCCACAAAGCATGCTCAGAGAGTCCTGTCTCCCTTCTGTCAGCCTTAAGATGTTCCAGAGAATCTGTTTGGACATTTAAAGACTCAGGAAGGTGGCTTGTTTTGTTTTGAAACTGTCCTTGTTGTTTTCAATGTTAAGTTTTACATCTCTTTTGTTAAAAATAAATGGGTGAAATGTCGGGGTCTCCTCCCCCTGCCGTGTAGCCCTCGGAGAGGGGCCCTGAGGGCACAGACACGGGGTTTCCTGTCCCTGCTCAGCCTCGTTCCCATTGGTTGGTTTGTGTTCCCTGCGCGGGCAGAAGGACCCTTGGTCCCGTGACTGGAACAGTTCCTCGGCAGAGCTCCGGCCATGCGGCTGGAGAAATAAACATCTCTGAAACATCTAGCAAGAATCTGTCCATAGATATTTCTTTTCCACGGGACTCCTGGTTTGGTACGCGTGTTACAGTATCCCCACTGTAACACAGTCCTTCTCAGGTGCTACAGGCTGGTTCCTCCTCATCAAGGGCATGGCTGGTAATGGGATCACCTGCAGGTCTTGCCTTGTCCCCCATTCTCTGCTCCAAAGAGGTGTCTCTTTTTACTGACCCAAAGCCAGATGGCTTCACAGAGTTTTCTGTGTTTGCTGATATTCTCCATCAGTGTATTGGGTTTGCACGGTCAGGTTTTGGTGGGGGGGGCCACAGCGGTGTTTTCTGTGAGAAGCTGCCAGAAAGTTCCTCCATGTCTGACAAAGTCAATGCCAGCCAGCTCCAGGCCAGACCAGCTGCTGGCCAAGGCTGAGCCCATCAACAACAGCAGTAGCACCTTGGTGATAGCATATTTAAGAATGAAAGAAAAAGGTTGTTGTGAAGAAGAAATTGTAGCGAGGGAAGAGTGAGAATATGTGAGAGGGACAACTCTACAGGCACCAAGGCCAGTGGAGAAGGAGGGGAGGAGGTGCTCCAGGCACTGGAGCTGAGATTGCCCTGCTGCCCGTGGTGCAGACCATGGTGAAGCAGCTGTGCCCCTGCTGCCCTTGGAGGTAAACAGTGCAGAGATCCACCTGCAGCCCAAGGAGGGCACTCATGCTCGAGTAGGTGGATGCTTGAGAGGAGGCTGTGAACCTGTGGGAGGCCTGTGCTGGAGCAGGGTCCTGGCAGGGACCTGCAGACCCATGGAAAGGGACCCATGCTGAGCTGGTTCATGAAGAACTTTCTCCCTTGTGATGGACCCCACACAGGAACAGGGGAAGGACTGCCTTCCCTGAGCAGCATCAGAAACAACCTATGATAAACTGACCATAACTCCCATTCTCTGTCTCCCTGTGCAGCTGGGGTGGTGGAGGCAGAGCCTGGAAAGAAAGGAGGGGTTGGAGGGAAGGTATTTTAAGATTTGTTGTACTTCTTATCCTGCACTGAATTTGATTGGTAATAAATTAAATTAATTTCCCCAGGTGAAGTCTGTTTTACCCATGACAGTAACTGGTGAGTGATCTCTCCTTCTCCTTATCCCTGCTTATGAGTCTTTTGCTATATTTTCCTTCCCCTGTTCAGTTGCGGAGGCAGCTGATGGAGTGGCTTTGGTGGGTACCTGGAATCCAGCACACCACAATCAGTCTCCAGTAAAAGGAGTTGGCATCGTGTTGAGATTTCGGTAAGATCGTTGCTACGGTTATGAATGGAAAAACATAAATTTTTATTTTGATTCTACATGGCTCATTAATACTTGTATCTTTTTAATTCAAGATGAAAACAGACATTAATGCAGAGTGGGATCACACATAATTTCATATTAAACACAGAGTCTGCATCTATAGAACTATATTTGAGCATGTTTTCCAAGTACAGGATTATGTTTCCTTGTTATGACTGTACTGCAGTACCCTTTATAAATCTGAAACCAGCTTCAAAGTATTTCAGGCTTAGAAATTCTGCACACACTTGGTGTGCAACTTTTGAAGACCCTTCCCTGCTCTCAGCTAAGGTTAAAATGCAACCAAGAAACAGCTCTTGTGTAAGAAAAGAGACCAAATAACAAGTGTACTTCAAAGGAAATTTGAAAAATAATCATTTCGTAATCTCTCTAGCAACACTCACATGAACACTGAGAAAAACCCTTTCAGATTTTTCTTTCAGCACACTCAACAACATGGTTAAATATGGGATTGCCAAAACCAAATGAAGGAATCTTGATAGTACTTATCACACAAGGAACAGCTTGAAATTCACAGCACCTGGAGGCTGTTGTTTTCATGCTGTTTTGTAAATGACACCATGGGAAAGTGGTAAGCAATCTTTTAAAAATGGAACTGTAGTAACAAACTATTTGGAATTAATTTGAAAAAATGTTATCAGCAGTAGGTGACTGGTCAATCAATGGTTTTATTTCATAGTCATATAACTTGAGGTATACCTGTGCTGCAGTTACAACACAAAATGCTCTCCAACAGCTTAATACACTAGGTAGTGCTTGAAATTTAGAGCTGGGGTCAACCTACCAATAACCCAACTGCAGGGTAACTGTAGCTGCTTTTTTTGACAGGTCAGTTACACAGCCTGGTGTTGCCTTGATCTGCTTATTACCTGCCCCTAAACTGCTGAATTTAAATTCTACTTCTCTGTCACAATCATTTTGTCACTGCAGTCCTTACTGTCCTTGGCCTAAATTTGGCCCCCAAACGTACAAGTGCAACTCTACAATACATTAGCTGAAATCAATTAAGTCTCTCTCAATTTATAGCAACTGAAAGCTGAATTTGACCAATAAAGTCTGCTGACCCTCTAAATGTCTGTATCAAATGCAGTGCTGCTGTTTTAGTTTGAGCTAGAAGAGAATTTAGCTATGTATCAGAAAATCAGTTAAGTGAAGCCTTTGAATAATCAGAGCTAGCCTCTTATCTTGAAAAGCACATGGAAACGTATCAACACTATTATAATAATGAGAAAGAATAAAAGTGGGTATGAAGCTACATTTGTTTTATGTGTACACTATTACTTTCGGAATAGAGAGGAATATCCACATAAGCTCACATTCTTCTAAACAAGTTAACTTATCTCCAGGAACTATCATATGAAAAAGTTCTACATTATGATGTGTCTCTCTGATATGGTAGCTTTGATAGATATTCTGGATCAATTAGACCACTTTGAGTCCTTTTTGCTGAATGATTAGTATACAGCAGAGGAATATTTAGATGTCTGAAATTAAACAGGTAACAATAGGTATATGTAGGCCTGAGAAGGAGGGATATGGATATTTCCATTTTGAAGGTGTCAAACACCTTGTCAGAGGCAAATGTCTCAGGGTAAGGGGAAAGTTAGGGAGTATACAGGTCTGCTCACATTTAAATTAGGAGTATCTGTACGGAAGTGTATAGTTATTAAATGCAATATCAACATCAGAACCTCCAAATATCCCACGCCATCACTCAAAAGCTGTTGCCTTATTCACTAAAGCCCATTGCAATATTTGTTCATCTTTCAGCTAGCAGCTTCCATCTTTAACTCAAATGCTAATTGTTTCATAATGAAGCTCACATACTTTCTTACTGAGAGTAAAAGAGGAAGTGTTTTTACTTTGAAGGGTAAGTCACAATAATGCTTTATTTGATTGAATAGTGTTTCAGGAAGGGGTTGAGAAAGCTTTGAGAGGCTTTTGCTACAGTGCTTCCTGATATTAGATTTATTGTGTTCTTCTGACTGCAGTGATATAATTAGATAGGTCTTTATTATAGTTAGATAGGTCTCTATTACACAGAGATAAGAGCAGACTCCAAAATAATCAAATAAAGTTTTTTCCTTTAGCTGGAGCATTTTGCTTAAGTCAGTGCCCTTTTTATACGCTACCTGCCTGGAGTTCTGCTTCTCCAAACAGCTGTTTACAACAAAATAACTGACTGTGGGGGTCCAGAGAATGAGGTTGGTGTAGGACAAAGAGGTTCACTTGTATGGCTTAGGTTCTGGGCAAAGGTCCTTTGGTGGAAGCTAGAGATAGTGTCATTTCTGTAGGGAAAGGTGCCAGAGGTGAAGCATTGATATCCAGTGATTTATTCTTTTCCTCTTCCCTCCTGCAAGGATTACAGTCTCAGCTGATGAACTGATGATTATATACATAACTATTTCTTCATATTCACCCTTCTTCTAGGGCCTATTTATGTATGTGATTAAGTCACAGGGAAATTTCCAGTTCAGGTGGGTTTTTTGGGGGGTTTTTTTGGTTGTTTTTTTAAATTATATATAGCATAAAGGTCAGCAGTTAGATATGCCAAGTCAGAGCAAGGTTCCCCTCTTTTTATTTTTTCTTTTAACTGAAGTGATACAACAAAGCTGACAAGTAGAGGAAGAATACTTTCTTCTAGCATATCCAGTCACATCAGATTGTAAAGCATGTGAAATAGAAAATTGTTATAAAAATGAGTAAACTGATACTGTGATTATAGGATACATTTCTCAAATTAAAACAGCTGGTGAATTTTGTACAATGTGCCTTCCATACTGTGAAATAGCAAAACAACACATTCCAACAGTAAGGACTTTCAGGGTGGTAGCCTGTATAATGTATTCAAAGGATCTCACTGCTGATTCAGAAAACCTTGTGTGATCAAGATCTTCATCTCTCCCTTCTGGTTGTGTTTTAACACTTCCTAAGAACAAATTACTTACTAACAAGATTTGTGAAAAAGATGGAGAAGAATATGCAGCATACCTGGAGACCAGTCCTAGATATAAAGTCTGGGCCATTTGACAGATGGAACTGGGGGCGATTTCTTATTTTTTTGGAACAACAACAACAACAAAAAACCCCCCCAACAAATCCACAAAAATGATGCTTAGATTCTCAGTTCCCAGAAAAACAAAGTTGTGGAAGTTAGGCATCTGCTCTCCTGAAAGCAGATCTTCTGCTCAGAACATAGCTCTCATGGCCCTCAGTAGTTATAAAGCACTTTGCACTTCTTCAGATCAGAGCCTGGGAGTGGAGAAAGTCAGTTTGCAAACAGATATTTAAAAGACTCTGTGCATTGATCATCTTTATTGGGAAAAATATTTGGCTCAGTGGGATATTGAGTGTCACAGAGCATATTCAGTGCAGAGGCATAATCTTGCTTTTATCTCTCAGCTCTTCAACTCCTTGCTGCTTGTTTACTTTCTTATCACATTGTCCCATACACCTCCAGCATCTGTTCTGGTTTTGCATCTCAGTTTCTGCTTTTCCTATTTGCTCTAAAATAAAATGCTTCTTTTGCCATCTCTTTGTTTCCTGGGTCTTTTTAGAGAAGTCACCGAGTTGTTCTGCCACTGCAGCAGATATTATGCCATGGCAGATGCAATTCCAGGGAAAGTCCTGTTTGTCCCTCAGGTTTTGTAGAGATCTGAGCAGAGAAGATAGAGTTTTATAGGTTTAGCTATCAAACCACTGAGCAGATACAAATGGAAACATTCAGGGCCTATCAACTAGTTTGAGTGGATATTCAGAACAAAAGAAACCTCATTATTGGAGGTGATCCATATGAAGCTCCTGCTCAAAAGCACAGAGGAGCCCTAACAAATATCCTTAAAGAGCTCTACCATGGTGGTTCCTCCATATTGTTTATTCTGAGGGAATCACTCATTTACTTCTGAAAAACAAGAATGAGAAATGCTTCAACCTAAACAGGTAAAAGTTGGAAGATGTAATTGTAAGAAAATCTTATTGTAGAAAGGATAGAAAAAATACTTCAGTCCTGGCTTTGTAGAGAGGAAAATCTGCAGAATAATACATTTTTACATTTTCACATTTTCAGATTTCCGTAAGTTCATCTGGTTTTTTTCCCTCTGTATTATTTTATTATTTGTTGCATGTTAAAAAAACAGAATGGGAGGAATAACTGCCACACAGCCCATATGTGAACACATGCATTTCATATATAAGTAAATATATCTGTGCTGACGTACATATGTGCACATATCTATATATTCAGTGAAATTTCTGTAGCAAGGTACAGGTGGGAGAGGGTTCTACATTCAACAGCCTTACCAGACGTAAATTCATTTTTATTAGCCATGTCTACAGGCAGCAGTCTTTTTAATGAAGTAAGTGTATCTCTTGCAACAGACAAAAGTCAAATATGATACTCAAGAGTCTCCTTCTCTGCTAACCATTAAGCATTCCAACGTGAAGCAATTTCCAAAACACTGTCATATGCAGTAGTCTCCTTCTTTGAAGCTAGCTTAGATGTTTTACTCCTAATTGGATATTAGAACATTAAGAATATTTTGGGTTTTAAATATTCTCATCAATATGTTCTCTCTCTGATAGGAAAATAATGCTGGTAAATTCAGAATATTGTATCAGCCTGAAAAGTGCTTAAGTACTTGCTTTTGACAAAGAGAAGAGAAACACCTGAAATGTCCAGATAATGATCTTTTTTATTTTTTTCCATCTTTTGGCAACAGTTCCAGCAGTTCTGTTGCTGTTGTTTTTTTAGAGGATATCGATAAACAGAACAAGAAATTTAATTGTGTTTGTGGTGTTTAGTGCAGTTCTACATAGTCATATTTTCTAGTTTTTTCTGTGATAATGTATTTTCCTGTGAATTCAAAGCAGGTCTCAATTTCATGGTTGCCTGTGATTCGCAAGAACTCTCTTTGGATTAATGGTCAGTTTAAAAGCTTATCTCATCTCTTACTCAGCCTAAGCCAGAAAATGTCACCTGGTGCAAAGTACCATGTTCCAAGATGAAAACCACAACCTTCTGTGCCAAATTTGATTTAAATTAAGTAAAAAACTGCTTATATGTTAATGCTGACCAATCATGGCTTTTTAAAGTGTGTGTATGGGTCAACAGCTTTTCATTTCTGCCAGGTTCCCATTAAAACTTCTGAAAGGTAGTTCTGCCTTCTCTGATGAGCCCTCAGAAAACTTGATTGATGAAAATACAGATGTTTTGAAACTTATGGTTAAAATAAAGCCACGATTTCATTCAAAGATTTGTTTGAGAATTTGTTTTGTTTTACAATGTATTTATCCTCCTTGTAAAATTACATCAGCTGGATTCTGATTCCTATGTTAAGTTTCAATATGTGGAATTGCAGTGCAAATTTTGTTTTCCAAATATCTTGGAGTTAATTAACTGTTATTAGCTTTTCCCAGTGGAAAATAGTTTTTTTAAAAAAATAATAAAAGTATTTCTAGCGGTCTTCAGTTACTCAAGCAGACAGCCAAAGTTCTCTGTGTTCCATTAGTTGAGATTTAATTATTTTTGTCCTTCTGTAAGTCAGTATTTCTTTGATTTTTAAGTGAATAACAAGGTGGCTTGTGCTTGGCTTATGCTCTCCCCCAATACCTTTGCAGATGTACCATGTGAACCAGCAGGACAGCACCTCACTTCTATACTGAAAATGAAGGAAATTTGCAAATTCTGTCTTTTTTCTGAAGTAATACTCAGACAATGTTCCTAGATAGATAGAAGGAAAATTTTTTGTCTTGATTTTTTACTACATAATAGAAATATTTTGGGGAAAACTAGTACTTTTTACATTTTCTATCTCTTTTTAATATCAAACATTATAAAACTGTTTTGGTCCACCACCTCCTTTAAAAACCACAAATTTTGGTTACTAATATTCTCTATTTAGTCACTGGCTTTGTTTCTGGATGACAGAGGTGGTCTGAAAAGATTGAAGTAATTTCTCCGAGCAGAAGAATCATTACTCTACTGATCTAAGTCACACACATTTGCTACGGGACATGAAGAGCAGTTGAAAACAAACTTTGACCTACTCATGGCAGGAAATCAAAAGAATATAGAAAAGAGTTTGAATTTCATATTTTGAGAGCATGAGCTTGCACAATCAAAACACCAAGGGCATCTTGTTTTTGATAGGCAGGTAATAATCCATATTCTCTAAACCTCATGTTCTGGTTTATTATGTCTCAGCTTGGAAGAAATAGGAGACACTTAAGAGTTTGTGGTGGTACCTTGGGAAGAGTGGGGGAAAAGGAGAGAAAACAGTTCTATAAGGAATTAAACTCTCGTTCACCATGAACAGTTCTTCAAGCAGCTGGAATCTCAGGTGAAACGTTGCTTCTTTGCTAGTGCTTCCTCCCTCTATGTAAGAAATATTTTGTACATTGTTACTGTACTTCATATTAGAATGTGGTTTTGCTGGATTTTTTCTGCAGGAACTTCTCTCAAAAGGCCACCAGACCATCCAAAACCATCTGAGGTAAAATAATTTAATATGGGAGGAAGCAGTAAATTTTAGGGTCTGTGGATTCCAATGAGGAGCCCAGCCCACATGATTATAAAAGCTGCATCAAGACAGTAACAAACAATGCACAATATAGTCTGATATCTTAGAAATGCAGATATGTAATGTGAAATCTCTTTAATTGTAACGACAGCAATTTTTGTTTGTTTTACAAATGGCTGTTACTGTTCCTTGTAAATGCCATACTGGAGCTGAAAATGTGTGTGTTTTAACATAGTGTAGCAGTCACAGGATCACTTAAATTTGGAAAGTGAAAAAATTTCTGCATTATCAATAGAATATTAAACTTCTTTTTGTGGGGGGTGGGGGGGAGCGCTATAATAACTGCTTAACTGCTGGTGAAGTGTCTAAATAGCATATTTAGTAATTTTCCTTTCTCCATTTGCATTAGTTACTTGATAGATTTTGGTAGGCTTTTTGATGTTCCTAAATCAGTTTTAGAAATGCCAATAAAATAAACTAATACTGAACTCCCAAACTTCTAATCAAGGTATATTCAATTTTAAAGAATAAAAAATGATTTTAATATGTGTAATGTTTGGGCTTTTATCAAAACACCTATATTTTTACTTCTTGACTTGCTTATAAGTTAAAATATCTATTGGTGAAAGAATATTTATTAGTAGCAGCCACAGCTATGCAGTAAATACAGACAAAATTATGCAAAGGAGAATAATCTTAAGACTCTTCTTCTAACAGCGATTTTAAACCCCTGTAGTCATGACAAGAAGTAAAATCAGTGTCATTTAATTTAAAGAACACCTGCATCCCTCTTCAGTTATCTGAATTTTCTTTGTGAGTAATACTTTTTTTGACCTATTGGATAGAGAGAATCACTAATTTGGATGAAAGACATGGGTTTTAGAAGTCAAAGACTTTAACATTGTATTGTCACTGTAAATATGAGGTTTTGATTTGCACTGCAGAGACAATAATCACACTCTTTATAGTGCTGCTAATAAAGAGATACCTATATAGTATAGAGAAATCCATTTCAAGCCAGGAAATTTATGGACCATGATGGGGAGACATACAACCAAACTAAGTCTATTTCAAAATTAAGTGGTCATGCTGAATGAGCAAAAGGTTTTCTTTCCAGGCTGGATTCACATCTTAAAACTTTTGCTTTTGTCATGAAGTACAAGTTTTAGTTGATCTCAGGGTTTGTTTTGTTTTCTCATTGATTTTGCCTTTTATTGACTTTGGTATGTGAAGCACCCAATCAATCATGAGCATCTGTCCAGCTGAGTTATCTGCTCTGAGATGGCACGTTGGCTACATGTGTCAGCCCTGGTCAGGTCTGTTTTTTGGCAGACTCTTCAGTTAGGTGGAAGTGAGTGGGCTACCTCACCTTATCATGGTTCCTACAGGAGGAAAGGGAAGGTGCTGTGATCATTGAGGCATGCAGGTGGAAGGCAAATTCCATAAATGACAGAGAAGCTGGCTGTAGTCTACTTGTGTTTAAATGTGATGGC
This sequence comes from Corvus hawaiiensis, assembly GCF_020740725.1. Classification (NCBI taxonomy): domain Eukaryota; kingdom Metazoa; phylum Chordata; class Aves; order Passeriformes; family Corvidae; genus Corvus; species Corvus hawaiiensis. The sequence continues at coordinate 80,038,022 of NC_063213.1, read as the reverse complement.
CTCACATTTGTTCTTTGCTGACCCCTGCAGATTGCCTCCAGTTTTGAATCACTGGATTTCTGATGTTGCACACCTCCTCTCCAGCATATATGAGCTCATCTAATCTTGAGAGAAAATATTTAAGTTCTTTTTTTACCAGAAACAATAACCTTGATATTTTCCCTTTTACCCTTCAAGTTGAATAGTGGTGTTGATTGGTGTTGCAAAAGTATATTAGATTGTTATGAACTTAAACCAGAACTGCACCAGCCTGTAACTGATAACAGTTCATATCAATTACTGGGAATTCTGGTATGAAGGGAAAGTGCAGTGTAGAAAGGTGGGGAAAGGTGGGAAAACTCACTTATCCCATCTCTAATTAAATAATGACTACAGGAAAAAAATGAAAGCAATGCATTAAAACCAGTTCTATCAGTTTTAGCATTTCTGTGTCAACACCTTGATTGTACACATAGAGATCCAGGGGGATCCAATTTTCTTTAACTGAGGTGATCATAGGGTTGTTTCTATGCTATTGTTATTTGAATTTGCTCACTTGTGCTTCTTTGAAGCTGTGGAATTGGCTTATCCCTGCTATTTGAACAAATATTGGGTTGTCATGCAGCAATGAAAAGCAAAATGCTGTGACTGTAAACATTTTAATTGACATTTTCATCTCCATTAAAAGCTGTTTTCTCATTACACTAGTCTAAATCATCAGCATCTCCAAGCTTTGCTTCCACTTTGATCATTTAACTGAGGATGAGATTTTCCCACAGATATCTTCTGTCCTACTGCATACATATTTTATTTTATTTTATTTTAGTTTTGCTTCTACATTTGGAAAAATTTCAGGAAGTGTTGAGCTGAAAGGGACAGATTCCTTTTATTAGAATTCTATGACAAAACTCTCTTGTCCAACTAGATTAAGATTTAAGCTCAACCTTGTGCCACTCCACAGAATACATGGTGTTCTTGACCCTGGGACCAATTAATCCAGCTCACAAGGGTGAGTGGTCAGGGTAGTGCCAGATTCTGCATGGTGATCTCGTGTGTGAATTGTTCACCTCTCTTGTACACTCTGTTATTAATACTGTTGTTGTTACTGTTCATCTCTTATCTTGTTCTTTATACTAAATTTTTTCTACCTCAACCAGCGACATTTAACTTTTGTGCCTCCAACTCTCCACTCCAGCCCTTTGCAGAGGGAGAGGGAGGGGGAAGAGGAAGTTAATGAGTAGCGTGTGGTTTGGAGTGTTTTCAGGGGAACATTAAATTGGGGAAGAACACTACATTGGGGAATACCATTCCTAAACCATGACAGTTTAATAGTTTGTTTTGGGAATATCTTCTGTGTCTTGGTACAAAGCCTTTATTTATTTAGTAAGATGCTGCAAAAAACATCAAGTCTTTCTTTTGAGCACCGGCTATTGCTTTGTACTTGCTTCGTACTTGCTTCATCTAGTGCTGGGGTATGTTAAATTTACTTTGTCATCTATTGCTTTTTGTCTCATGTTCTATTCACATCAGACTGGTGGATTTTCTGAAGAATGATTATTTTAGAATATAATAGAACATAATAGAATATTTTAAGTTGTGAGTGATCTATAATGCTCATCTAGTCCAACTGCCTGAACAGTTCAGGCCTGATCAAAAGTTTAAGCATATTATTAAGGGCATTGTCCAAATGACTCTTCAACACTGACAGGCTTGGGGCATCAACCACTTATCTAGGAAGTGTGCTCCTGTGGTTGAGCACCCTCTCAGTAAAATAAAAATGCTTCCTTATGTCCAGTATAAACCTCCCCTGGCACAGCTTTGAACCTTTCCCTTCTATCACTGGATACCAGGGAGAAGAGCTCAGCACCTTCCTCTCCCCTTGCCCTGTTCAGGAACCTGCTGAGAGCAACATGTTCGCCACTCAGCCTCCTCCTCCTCAAACTACACAAACCCAAAGTCCTTAGCTGCTCCTCAGAAGACATTCCTTCCATCCCTCTCATCAGTTTTGTTGTCCTCCTTAAATTGTGGGGCCATTTTCTGTTGTTAAGAGTTCTTTGATATCCAGTTTTTGGGCTTAGATGTTTGGGGCTTTTTTATGAAGTTATAAGCTAACACCTACCAGCTGCTTTTTGACAAAGGGCTTCATAAACAGCAAAGGAAGAGCTGTCCCTGTACTGATCTGATCTCTATCTGAGTATCACTCAAGCTGACCATTACAACCACATGCTAAGCCATGTGCTTCTACTTTGTAGGTTGTCAAAATGGACCTGTAAGGCAGAAGTGTTTCAGGAGTGTATCTGTGCTCTCCTCAAAGCAGAGTTATTTGCTAGGGGAAAAAATGTCATATCTGGAATTTGCGAGCCCATTTTAAGAACTATCTCATTCCTACACAAGATTAAGGGAAAGTATTCCATCAAGCCTTTGAAACTTGGCAACTTGTTCGGAAATGTATTTTCTGAAAAGTTAGTCCTACTGAGAAGACAGTTTCTGAGGTATTGTGGGGTTTTTTATTAGTTTACAGTTCTGGATCCCTTTCTTAATCATGACTTTCTGAAAAAGTTCCTTCTTATTGCTGAAGACTAAATGGAAATGAATGTCAGAAAAACAACTTAAATCCTACTATTTTCTTTTCCTGCTATTCTTCTCAGTCACGTTGCGGTCTTGCTTGCCAGTGAAAATACAAATGTAATGCTGGGTTGTCCCATATAGGAGACCTTGTGAATATAAATGTACTGATTTTCCTGTTCAAGTGATCTTGCCATCAAATTCATTCTCTTACAGAGCATGTACAGTAAATGTGGTTTCTTTCCTTTCACTGAGAGTTTGCTCTGGGTTTTATTTGTTGTCTTTAATCAGGCCATTTGTCCTGTTTTACTCAACCTCTTCTTGCTCAGTGCAAAATTTCTTTCATAATCATTCTTATGAATTACTGTGGCATGAACTCCCCATGAACCCCACAAGTTGCCTCAAGCATTTCAAACAATCAGCTGTGATACATTGGTGCAGTAGGCAGTGAAGAAAAAGAATTGAGGCTTGATCAAATACTACCCTGTGTCATCAAGGCCATTATTTGTCATAGGGAGTTTACCATAAATGTGTTGGCCCATGATTTTTTATGATTAGCTCTTGGAACACAAGAAAGATGCCATATGATGTTCCCACCTGAATGTCAGGAAATACTATTTTGCTGTGAGGGTGACTGAGCAGTGGCTCTGGTTTCCCAGAGAGGAGGCAGAGTCTCTATCCCTGGAGATATTACACAGCCACATGGTCCTGGGCAACCTGCTTGAGCAAGGGTCTGGACCAAATGGCCTCCAGAGGTCCCTTCCAACCTTGACCATTCTGTGATCTTGTAAATTTTTACTTTTCCACTTTTCATTTGGAAGTAGATAATAAATTTTAATTGGCTTGTTCTTCTGACTGGCATTGGGAAAATTGAATTTTGCTTCTTCTTTATTTTGAAAAAAGGCCAGTCTGTACTCTAAACTAGCTATAAGGTTCTCTCTGAAATCACTAGGAAGAAACAGGGGCCTCCAGGACAGTTACCTCATCCAGAGACAGCTGTCTATAACTCTAAGACCAGAATAAGCAAGTAGTTTAGAGGACGTGTGTAACTTCTGTTTGCCTACAATTAGGGAAAATGAATTCCGCTGTTGGCTTCTTTATGGTCCTTCTCTCTTGCCTTTTTTCAGAGTGGCTCTGATCTCTTAGGAGATTTTCTGCTTTCATTAGTGTGGATATTACACTATGAGAATATAGGAAAAAAAATACTACACATCTGGCTTGTGTGAAGTCTGCTGTTTGGAGAGACAGGCGAAGTCACTGCAAAGTGCCCAACAAACAAATGTGAACGTGTATTCATGTTTGTTCTGGAGGATTTGTTACTAGACTCTTTCCATCCCCTTTCCCTGGCAGCATGGTAAAACAGTCCCTTAGCCTTATATTTTATATTTCTGTGTTATAGAAGGACAGAAGGAGTACTATCTGGCTGAAGATCTCATGCTCTGACTTAGTTGCTATTTATTTAGTGGTGTGACGCTGCTTTGCATAACCTGGTAGGCACATTACCTGTGTTGTGTACCATGCATCAAATACCTAACACTGCAGATTGAGTAACACGCACCAGCCCTTAAAAATGGTCTGTAGTCATGGGTATTTAAACTTTGCCTGAATAGTTCCCTCTCCTTGAACACACAGCTTGAACTTTTCCCACCTGAGTGGCACAAAATGGGCTTTCACAGGTAGTGGTAAATAAACCAGGCCTTACAGTGCACCTACATATAGTTAAAATTGTCCTTCTGATGTTCCCACCCCTCATAAATGGGGTTGTCGAGGATGGCAGCTCAAGAGTTGGGCTCCTGTGTGCAAGGGCTCCAGGCTGTCCCCTTACTCTGCTTAACTTGCCGGTATGGAGAGCCTGGTGGGTGCCTGGATGCAGGACCTATAACATTTTCTTTTGCCTGAATGGTGGCCCAAGCACATTACCAGTGGCGGCTCCCTGGAGATCAGTGTTGGGAGTGGCAGGGCCTCCCCAGGTGGGTGATAGCAGAGAAGCAGGCAGGGCCTGTCCCACCTCTCCAGATAGGAACCGGGCTACTGAGGGCATTGGGGCAGCCACAGCCCTGGCATTGGGCACCTCCCCGAGGATTGGGATGGGCCAAGACCAGCCTGGGACATGGGTCCAAGAGTGGTCTGGCTCATCAAGGCCATGGATCATGGCTGGGCAAAGTAAACCCTATATATGCATATATATATATTTATTTATAAACACCAACCATTCAGTGGCATTTCACTCTCATCTGCCCCAAGGAATCTATTAACAAGAACCTGGGTTGCCCTCGCCTTCAGGGGCAGGTCATAACAGGAACCATGCTCCCCTCTAAGCTCCCACTGCTGGTGGGTTTGCCACAGCACCCCTCACAGGGATGGTTCTAGGTGGCTGCTGTTGTTCCCTGGGCCATGACTTTTCCATGTCCCTCCACTGCAAATGTGGATCCAAACACTGCTGTCTGGGTGTGTAATCACAGATTGTCATGCAGGAGAAAAAGATACAAGGCATGATTTACTGTTTCATGTTAAAAATGAATTATTTTGATCTCTTTCTCTGCCTGTTTTCTGCACTTTTTTCCTCCAAGTATCCCCACCACCAGGTTTGGAGGCTGTGTGTTCCCCAAACTCTCCTCATACTGGCTCAATTCCTTCACTCAGAGACTGAGATTCTCAGAAACAGAGACTCCTCTGGTCTAGCATGATCTTTTTGCCCTATGGTCCATCACTGATTCGTGCTCATTCCTGCACGCTTTCCGAGCTTCCAGGTGAAACAGCAGAACTTATGCACTGTATAACATGCACTAGTCAATTTCTATGGTGGCAACTGCAAAATAGATGGCTGTTCTCACTCGGTAACTTGTGCTGATTTTATTATGAAGAGTTTTACTTTAGCATATCATGTAACAGTTCTTTAATTGTGAGCAATTATTCTTTTAATTATTCTTTTTCCTTTAATTTTTAGTGTATTTGTTTGGCTTTCTGATATCTATCATATGCTGTCTTCTGAAATGTTGCTATTTAATGTGGGATATTGAAACAAATAAAAAGAGATAATTTTTTTTTTATTGTCTTAAGAGCGGTTACTTGATAATTTATTGTCTCTAAGAATCTCAGTTCATGTCTTGCCTCAAAAGTCAAGTCCTTCATTGCATGGATGCAATAGTGCATTGGCCACATGGAGTATGTTTTTTATTGGTGTGTCTCTCATAGGAATCAACTGTAATTTAGCTTTAATGTTTTGGGGTAATAACTCTCTTATTTTTGCTAAATGTGTTCCTAATATATGTTCTACCTGAACTTTCACTTTATCTACTTCTATCATGATATTCTATCTTAATTTACTTGGCCTCATGGTATTGTGATTATGTTATCAGAGAGCTAAAAATTTGGTTCTGCTATTTTTCTGTCTCTTTATGTACACTTCTGAAGAGGTATTTGTTCCTTTCACACACATTGATGCCCTGTGTTCATTTGCATTCTCTTTCTTACTCTCTTCTTTCTGTTCTGCTGTCCTGCCCTGTCTTTGCATCTGGTGCTAGTCTGCACTTCACAGTCCATTTATTTTTTTTTCCTCTTTTGCACTTTATTGATGTCACATACATACAAAGATCTCTGAGTCACTGATTTCTTTCTCACTATGGGGGCATTTTTTCTTGTCTGCTGTCCTTTGCATAATGACTTATCAGAAATTTTGAATGTGGTCCCATGTAAAGGGAATTTCATGATTATCATTTTTCCCTCTGCAATAACCATAGGTCTTTGGATTTTCTTAATCTCTTCTGCTTTGAATTCGTATGTCTTTCTTTGCTGAATTTTCAGTAAATTTTCATGTTTTCCTTGCTCTGCCTTCTTAAATACCTTTGTAACTGCTTTGTTTGTGTTCTCTATTTGGATGTGAGTTTTTTCACTAGCCATGCACGTCTCTGGTTCTCTGTAGAGTTAATGGGATCTCTAAGCATTCACATTTGAGTGCCTGGATTTTTGTCCTGTCATTATTCTATCACCAATTAGTTCAGCCTGTACAGCTTGGTAATTGCATGAATCAGTCATCTTTGTATTGTTTGCCAAATCTCTGACCCATTGTTCTGCATTGATGGTTCTTGATTTATGCAAAAAGGAGTCTTTCATGTAAGGATTTTTTAATGAATTGAAAAGCTCAGGAGCATTAAGATTTATCCCTGCCTGCTGTTGATGCAGTGGGATGTCACCAAAGTATAAGACACCCTTCACCTGTAACAACTGTACCAATCTGCTCCTCTTGTGTTTTTTTCCTTTCCCTACTTTCTAGAATCATGACAAAATCTGTTGTTTTCCTTCTTTATTTGAGTAGTCCTATGTGTTCTCTCTTTAAATGCCTGTGTGCTGAGGCACTAGACTATATTGTCGTTTAGCTTATTATTTTTGTTTTCTGTAAGATCATTTTGAATTTCCTGTAATTGTCCATAAGCACAAGCAAAGATAGTCAAAACAGGTCCACATTCACTTTTTTTTTCCTTCCTTCACGTGTAAGGTCTTCAACACTCTCACAAAGTTGAGCATTTTATCCTTAGGAAGAACTCTACACTGTTCTGACGATATTGCTCTCACCTTTTTGTCCTCTCCATCTCTTCAGTCTGTGTCTGGCCTCTAGTCACTTGTTCCTTATCCCCCTGGCTCTGTTCTGAATCTCTCACCATTTTATATTGTGGTATCTTTGCCCTGTCAGCTCCATGCCCAATGCTTCACCAAATCTGTCTCACCTGTCCCTTAGGACATCTTTCCACTGGTTTGCAGGTTTGCTGCTTTTAGCTGCCTTTTTGCTCTTCCTCCTGACACCTCTTCTTGCCATATCATACTACTTATCCTGTTTTGTTCTTTTGTGTAAGACTCAGATAGATTCCTGTTCCTTACTTGGGATCTGGCACATGTGATGAAGTTGGTGCGGCAAAGAAGGTGTTGCTTTATCCCTGGAAAAAGTGGGGCACCAGTTTTACTTGTTTAACCCTCTCTAGAAGGTAACCTCTACTGTACATATGGGAAATGGGATGATTCCCCCAGCATTGGAAGGCTTGTAGCACAATCCATTTTAAATGCAAATTTGCAAAGCACATTTTGCTGGTACAAAGGCCATTGCCTTGTTCTTTCCTAGTTTCTGCTCCTAAATGGAACTTTAAAAGAAAAGATCACTGTTTTAAAACAGAACACCTATGCTTTTCTGTCCCTAGTCTTTCAAAAGCGACTCATACAAGGTTAAAGGAAAACTCTTTGGAAAAACTCAGACTGAGCCAGTAGCAAGAAAGAAAATTTTATCCCCAAAACTTAATTGTGGATACAATATGCTGCTAGCAAGAATTTCTCTTGCTTCTTTCCAGTCCCGTGAGATACTTTTCTCTCTCACAGAAGATATTTGTAGCGTTCTATAAGCTATGAACACCTGCGACCTTGCAAAGCCTTGTTTATGGTACAGTAGGAAAATATTTTGACAATGGATGTTTTAGGATACTAGCCAAAGGGTGGCTGATCCTTTGACCAATTAGACTATGAAGAAAAAGGTCTATAAAAGAGTTGTAAAATAATTAAATAAATGAATCTTGCTGCACAATTCCTGCCTGCGGGATTTCTCTTCTCCTCCCTACCACTGCGGGATACCGTGGTACTTAATTCATCAAAGTTACATATAAAACAGGGCAGATTATTACAGAAGAGTGAATAAGGCAATTATAATAAAAATTGATGACAATAAATTTATTAAAAGAAATATTTGGATTGATTTTAGTATAAAGTATAGGATCTGTTGCTTTAGCTAGTGTTGAAAAATCAGTTGGAGGGCAGTCATTCCTTAAGGAAAGAATCTTTCCCTATTACTGAAGGAAACTACGTGAGCTGGTTGTGCACATGAAAAAAGCAAAGAAGCTCTGTCGGCATCTGTATGGTCAAACTTAAGATGCTGAATCAAAGGAGTGATAAAACTTGCCATGTCTCAAGAACCTTTTGTTCTGTTTCTCTTCACTTAAACTAATTTTTTCCAAATAAAATCAATATAACTCATAGGTACAAATCTTTCTTATGAGTTCATAATATATTTGGGTGTAGATATACTACAGCAGTCTAAATATGATTTGACAGAGGCCAAAAACCCTCAAGAGGAAGGGCATTTTTATGATACCTGATCATGCACCTTTGGATAAAACAAAGCCTTCTTCTAAATATAATAGCACTTTAATAACTTTTATTTCCAATATATGCACTCCTGCTTATTTGTTTGCCTTCACTGTAATTGTAGACCAGGTCCAGATGCTGTTTCACAAATGCAATAAGCTATTGGGTCCTAGGGCTACTGTTTTGTTTAGTAACACCACTGCCTAAACCTAAGAGAGGATTGCAGCCAGGTTCACTGTGTATGAAATGGAATGAGAACATGGGAACATTTTCTGAGCACTGACTCTGACTGAGAAGTTGCAGATAAAAAGGTGTTGCCTAAACCAGGTACAATCTTGAAACTTTGTCCCCTGCACTATTCCCTCTCTTCTGTTCCCCTTGAAATCTTCAGCTGTTTAAAGCAAACAGTTTACCTCTTAGATAACCCCATTAGCTAGATTACCCGGGTTTTGCACTAGTGTGCAGGCTTTACAAGTTCATTCCAGACTTATCCCAGGGTGGTTTGTTCTCCTTGATGTAGGGCCCATTTGATATAATCACAGAATAGAATCATAGAATGGTTTGGATTGTGTTGTTCCCACTTCCCTGTCGTGGACAGGGACACCTTCCACCAGACCTGGTTGCTTAGAGCCCCATTCACTGTGTTCTTAAATACTTCCAGAGATGGGACATCCACAACTTCAAACTTTCATCAGATGAAATTAATGGGGAATGTTTTGGGAATTGTTGCTTTCAACACCTAAAAGCCCCACGCTATGTGAAAGTAAGTGGCCTACTGCTTGCAGGTATTCAATGACAAATAAGCCCTTTACTTTGGACTTCTACAAAGTCTGAAGGACAAATGACCTGAATAGGTTTTCGTATTATTTTTGTTTGCTCGTTTCTCCCCTTTGGCCTCATTTTACTTTCATGGAATGCATTTGACAGGGGAAAGGCAACAGAAGCCCTTTGAGGAAAGAAGTTAGTTACACAAGGCAAAATAATTTTTATAGGAAAAGTGAACTCAATCCAAGGTATGTGATGCTTTTAGCATTTATGATTTTTTTTTTTATTTTGGAAACTTGGTACATGTGGTAGGATGATGACAGCAGCCCATCACAGGAAAAAATGGAAATAACATCCCCTCTCTCACAGCTGTTTTTTTTAAATTGAGCTAAATCAATTTCTGCCAATTCTTGTATTGCCTCCCTTGTGTCACATTTCATCTGGGCTCCTGTTCCTCTTCTGTAAAAGGAGTGCCAGGCTACATGCTCGTCCCCTAGACAGGGCTGAGGCTCAGGCACTGGCCTTTGGTAATGCATAACCATGTCCATGTCCCTGTTTGACCCACAGCAGGGTTTGGGGGGGACCACAGGCTGAGGTCTTTTCCTGAAAAGGGGTATGGATGAGGCTATTCAGCTGTGTGTTGGGAAGGGAAAGCTTAGCCATTTGAAGGTGAGTCACATTGTGCCACTTGCCATCTCGGTTCCAGAGGCCAAGCACTGGTCTGAGTTACTTATATAGGTGAAGTCTAAATGGATCAGCTGACTAACCTGGGCAGGGGACTGTCCCTCTTGTCAGTCTGTTGGCTTCTGTGGAGAAATGAAGTTGGTTTCAATAGAATTGAAGCTGGACCACTATTTTCTTTAAGCTGTGACATGGATGTGGACATTCTACTTTTATGTTAGTAAACCACAGGCAGTGTTGCAGAAGTTCAGGAACTATCAATAGAAAAAAGCCAACAGCTGTTCAAAAGGTGCATGTCCTTCTCACGCATCTCTTTGTTTCATAAATTTTTCCCATAAAACTCTCTAGTTTTAGCTTGTGTGCTTTGGACTTGCTTGTGTTTGTGCTTTTAATTCTGCAAAAGCCTTTAGATTCCATACCGCAATACGTGATAACTTGTACCAGGGATGTTGCAATTAATGACAAAACTGAAAAAAATGAAAAGCTGATGAATGTATTTAAAGACAGCAAAAATAAAATAAAAAATTCAAATGTATCATTTTATTGCAACTCTCCTCTCCCTTTTCCCACCTAATTAATGTTTGAAAGGGGTTCTTGATAAAATACCAGTGCTGACTGACTATTGTTATACTGTTGGTATGTTATCGCAGGGTATGCTGTGATAAGCCATGACAGATATGTTAAGGTATATTTTTGCACTGAAAAGTCACAGACAGGTATAAAGCAGTCAGTTTGAATTCCTGATATGTTGCCAGGACTCACCCGCTGCTCAGGCTGGCTGGCAGGAGAGGGCATGGCCCTTTCAGAATCTACTTTCCAGCAGTCAGCAAAAACCCACTGTGATTTTGATAGTACCACTAGAAGGTCAGGTTTCCATGGCTAGTGTTTATGTTGTCACTTCTGGTCTGTATCTGTGCTGACAACCACTCAGCACAAACCTGTGGAATTTGCCAGAGAGCATCTTGTATTCTCATCCAGGCTCACTGCCTGATTTCTCTATTCCCAGTCCTGCATGTTCTGTTTGCTCTATATGCTTCACAAAGTCGTTCTGATAATTACTTCTGTAGATCAACAACCTGCTTGCCTCTCTCAGCCTGTCTTTGCCTTGTCTTTGCTCACAGCCTGTCTCTCTTTCAGACTTTTGTCATTCAGAACAAAACTGATCACCAGTGGTCTCACAACCCTCTGTCTCTCTTCTAAGCACAGGGCTGCCTTCATGTCTCTTCCTGCACAGAAAACCTGCACATATTCAAAATGGAAAAACTGGGACAGCATTTGTAACAAGCAAAAAGCATGGATCAGAGATGTCTATCCACTTCCACATGGGCAGAAAGGAGAATGGAAGATGAAGAGCAAATAGTTCTTTCTCACCGTATTCAACCAAGCAGAATTGCCACTTTCATGCCTGATAGATGGAAATTAAAGACTGTAATGATAGTTGTTAAAATCGGAGAAAATACATGAATACAGGACTTACTGAAATGTGGGCTGAAAATGAGAAGGATCAGCATGTAGTTTAGCTGAGGAATGATGCAAGTGGAAGAATAGAAGGATGAAACTGGGTGAGTGGTAGTGGGGATGCAGGAAAGAGAAATACTCTAAGGAGCAATAACTCACAAACATCTATTTGGCTAAAAATGCTCTATTTGATTTTCTCCAACTATTTTAAGGATCCCTTATATTTGAATGGAGTAGGACTTGTGCAGAAACAGCTTCAACATTTTCCTTGAGATCTTGCAGGTGATTTTGAAAACTTCCAAAAAAGAGATAGCCTAGAATATTAGGTCAGGCACTAGATACAAACTAGATTTCAATGTCTCTGAGATTTGTTTTCTAAGCTTCCAAGAATTTTATAGGTTTTGGGTCAGGTCTTCAAAATGGTCTACTACAGTGTTCAACATCTTTTGAAAACCTGGCCATAAACCAATGTGGAAGAAGCAATTGGGAAGCAGGTAAAGTCCAGATCCACATAAAACATAAGATGCCTGTTGTAATTTTTGTTGAAAAATATGGCACTTGAGAAGCTTCTGACTTCTTGTTCACTCCAGAATGGCTTGTGGTCTACATCAGTAAAACAGCAGAGAAGTCACTATGTAGGAAGTCATAAAACTTTCTGTAATATATTATACACAGATGTATCTCCCACCCAATGTCCTCCTTAATTTACTGGCTGTTATGTAGGACAAATGTTTCTTGTGCAAAAGATAATTTTAAAACCAAAAGGAGAATTGTTTACTTACAATAGTCTGCAAAAGCACAGGAAGGGCTTATTGTTTTTAGGAAGAAGCAGCAGCAAATAAAGATGTCACAGATATAAAAATAAACCTATGCAAGGCTGCATAAAAGGTAAATAGCCAGAATAAATTATTTTTTGGGCATTCACAGTCAAATTATGTCATGCATGTAAGTCCCCTTTTCCTCACTTGGAATCAAAGCAAAAATTCAAGATGTCAAAGTAGAACTACTTTTTGAGGCCCTAATTCAAGGCAACCCTATGACAATGGATCTGCTTTTGTACTTTCAGTCTAGATGCTTATGCCATCTTATTTCTACAAACCAGTACAACTTTCTTCCTTCACACTTAATATAAAGCAAAGTGAGTTGAGTATCTTCTGTAACACCAAAATCCCCAAATGTGTTATTGGTCAGAGTCATAACCTATAAATACAACCAGCTGTGAACATCACAAACATTTTCTGTTCCTGATTCAGTGTGGGAAATCCCAGCAAACTTGCTGAAGTTCTCTGTGGGTGGACTCTGCACACTCTCATCGGGCCCTATCTGAAGCCAAGGTTTGCTAATTGTAAAATTAGGTAAGAATAGTGACACATAAATATAGGGCAGTACAGAGGAACAAGCTGTGAAAATGTAGTTAATTCCTCTTTTGTAGCTATTCTGGCAGAATACAACCATACACACAAAACCAACCTGCTTGTAAGAGATCTAGAGCAGTGATTTTCAAACTTCTTCAGTGAGTGGTAAAAATCCTGATTAGCTTTTCCTAGTAATCTTTTGGCCCCTGCAGACCAGGGATGCTTCAGATCACAGAGGGAAGAAATTTCTTAAGCAGAGACTTTTCTTTTCTGTATTTTTGCAACCTGTTCCACAGAGCATCAATCCACTGGCCCTTCTCATATGATCAGTCACAAGATAGAAACAAGCCTTCCTGAAATAAAGCAGGGGCAATTTGCATGACAGCAATTATGTCTAAATTATAATTTTCCTCACAGAATTTACTTGTCTTTGCTGGAGAATGACAGAGAGATGTGTAAGTCAAGTAGATCTTGTACATCCTCATGAAATTCTCTTCTGCCACATTACCTTAAGGACAAAATTTCCCATTGGTTTCACAGTGGGCTTGTGTCATGCCATTCCTTTAGAAACATTAAGAATGTGGATGCAACAGGAGAGAAACAGAAGCAGGTCCTGAAAAGTGGATTTCTCTGTGGATTGTTGCAGTTGGATGAAGGTATATAGATGTAAGGATCACAGCTTTTTAGTTGTCAGCTCAGTTTTCTCTGTGGTTAAAAGCTCTGTCTTGTATTCTGGCAGGGTAAATCCTTAGTAACCTGGGCAGTCTTCTAAGGTAGCCCCTTGTAAGAGTAGTTGATGGTTTCAATGTAAAGCAGTCTTTGTAGTACATCTGGAGCTGCTGTGGCATCTCAGTGGTCATGATGTTCTCTGTTGGGTCATCATAAAATGCCTAGGCATTTTCTGCTCACCTTCTAAAGGATTTCATATAGGGAGGACAATGTGGAGGTATTTATTTTACGAAGCAGCTATGTTCCATTAGTTTTGTTGTGTGTGTCAGACTGTTCTGAGATGTAAAAAATTGAAAATATTGGAAGATAATTGGTAATTTCCCATGTCTCTTTAAATAGCCGAGCCAGAAATTCACCAGAATTTTCTGCAAAATTTCTGGGCCTGGGAAAATACCCAAATATTTCTTTCATTTTGCAATGCATGAAAAAATAATTAACTGAAATATAAAGAAAATATACATCTCATTTAAATGACACATCCTTTATCTACACCACTGTTTTCAAGGTTATATGTGTGCTAGGTGAGAGATGAAACTGAAATGTATTGTCATATAAGGCTTATAGCCTACCACGTTTTTTGCTGTATTTGTACAGATTTGTCATAAAGTCGGCAGGTTCAGGAAGCTTTGGGCCCTGGCACAGCTGCTGATGGGGAGAAGCAAGACAGAGCAAGGGAGGGAAGGACTTGGGATGGTTGAAGCTGGGGAAGGAGAAAGGATTATGACAGTCTGGAAAGACAAGGGCAAGTGAGAAGGCAGTGGCAGAGGCTGTAATGGGAGAAGGAAGGAGATGGAGGAGGACTGAGAAAGGAGTGTAATAATTTGTGAGGGGTGTCAGGAAATGAAGCAAGAACAGATGGGAGAATGCAAATGAGAGAGAGAAGACAGCAGCATCACTTGGGCTCAGCTGCAAAGAGGTTGAAACTGACACGTATATTTAATATAATCCTCTATTTGTCTCTGGCTTTGAGATCAGGGGTATCTGGAATGTGGGTTATGGAATGATTTGGAGTGTGTCTTTCTATGTGGCAATTGCCATCTCTTGTGTAGCAGCTGGTTTGAACCCTGCAGCCCAGACAGAATGAGCTATGCAAATCGATGAGAAATGAAGGAACTACTCCTCCTCTCTATCTGTCTCACACCCTCACTGGATCATCTAGCCAAAGTACTGACATCCTGTTGGGGGCTTCAGCATCTTGCCAAGAATACCTAGGAAGCAGAAGGGCACTGGAACCATAAATCTAAAAGTCTTGCAAAGCAAAACCTGTGGTGTTACAGATAAAATCGACATTCTGCAGAGAGCTCTATAAACTGAAATTCACCATTTTGTTTCCTATTAGAGAAAGTACATCTGGCTTAAAAAATTCTGGAGAAAGGATGTCATTATTTATTAAATTCAGTGAGATTAATGCCTAATGAACCCTATTAACTTAATCACCATCTCTTTGCATCAAATTTTTTTCGTAGGTAGTTTTTGTATAGATTGGAGCCACAGGTACACAAATTCCATTTTCAGAGTGTTGTTATAGTTCTTGTCATGGAAAACTTACAGACTACTGAAGCTGATTTCAGTACAGTAAAAACTGGCTTACTGTGCAAAGAACTGAGCACTTTGTTCTCCTTCACTAAAAGGTTACAGTTCTTTGGCACCGGTGTCAAAAGTTGCATGAGGTATAGCATCTTAAAGTACACAGCATGCCTGTCCCTCAAACTGTTGTAAAAGAAATACTGTGCTTGCTCAAAGTGATTATGCAAAGTGAATCTTGCCTTGTTTTGAACTTTGAGTCAAAGGACATAAATATTTTGAAAGGAGCTATTGGCTTACAAATGTGACTCCAGCTGAGATATTAAACATCAAAGAGACATGTTGATGGAGATCAGTAAGAATTTATAAAGCCATATGACTTGGAACATGTCAGCCAGAGATGAAAAAGAGACTGAAGTCCTGTGATCTTTAATTTGCCATAGTAGGTTGCCTTTTCCTGGGGATGCTCAATTGCTATTAATGCCAAAACAGTACCATAAACGTGCATCCTCATTTTTGTATAATATCAAATTATGCTCAGACAGACATGACTCATTGACAATTTCTTTCCTCATTATATAAGGTTCAGAAAACACTATTTAACCCATTTCAGTCATTGCCAGAATTTCTGGGGTGGTACAGTTATTAATCATTGGAATAATGCTTCTCAGGACAGCAAGCTCAGGTAAAACAGATCAGGATGAGACACCTGCATGTAAACGAGCGAACTTTGTCAGAGGTGTTGGAGAAAGTTTAGTACATTCTTCCTCTTGCTGAGGAGAAGTAGGGGAAGAGATGTAGAGTGCAAGGAGTGGTTCATGTAGAGACACAATTCAGCCTTTCACTGGATGGTGGTAGCAGCAACCACTGTGTGCCCTTTCTGGGAAAAGAACCTTCCAGAGTGTTTTTATTTTAACTTTTCTATGTGCTTACAAAAGATTTAAGATTATTTTTTTTTTGTTTAGAGTGGAAAATCTCTATCCCATGTTTGTTCTACATGATGTATGAATATATGTTACTTCTTACTGACAAAAAAGCAAATGTAGAAAGTGCATCATATTCTGATTTCATTTTTTGGTGCCTGTATGAAGGGAGAGGCAGCAGAAAAGGAAACTGGTCTTTTCCACCGCATAATGTTTGTTCCACCTGTAATTAAACTTGGCAGTCAGTGGATCTATAACTCATTTTTAGGGTTTTAAGGTCAATTATTCCTTGCATTAATAGACAAAAGAGCTTGTACTCCTTTTTTTTTTTTTTCCAGGAAAGGATTGCATGCTTTTATCTTTTGCCTTAAAAACTGCCAGGCTTGGAGCTTTACTGGGGCATGGTTTATGTTTGCAATGCAGCCATTCAAGCGGTGCCAGAGTCAACCTTCTCAAATCACAGAAATGCATCATGCTAGGAAACCTATGGTGAGCCCCAATCTGCTTTCTTCACTGAGAAAATCTGTAAGTAACCAAGCTTGAACATGCCCACATGCTGTCTGAGCTTCACAGTAGAATTTTCTGAGCAATTTCTTGTTAACTCCGTCTTTTCTTTCAAAAGTAAAAGCAACCATCTATACAGTCTTCTTCATTGGCCTTGACATGAATTTTTAAAAAAGGGCAAGCAAGCAGAATAGTTTCAAAAACTAAAAGGGATTGTTAGGTTAAAAAGCCCCCCAAATCTACCTGCAGTAATTTCAGGGAGAAAATAAAAAACAAACAAACAACAAAAAAGAAATCCTTTCAGATTATTCTTGTCATTATTTGTTTCTTGGAAGCCTCAAGTCCTGATTTAACCATCTCCTGGGTTCCTAGTTCTTGGGCAATTTCTAAGCCTATACTTGTAAAGAAAATAATAAATATGTAAATTCCTATTCAAGAAAACATAGTGTTTTTTCCACTTACATTTAAAATGTTTTGAAATGAACATGTTTCAGCTTCCTGACAGATATTCTTCCAGCTGTCAGAAAGAGCTCCTAATTTAGGTCAATGTGTAGATATCCCAAATGTTCATCTCAGGCTGGCAACCTCCTTCTTCAGTTCTGAAGGTAGTGTGAAAAGTCATCCTTATTTTCTAAATCTTTTGATACCATTTGGAAACCCAGTGGATCACTGCAAGGAAACCATTTGGATCACATGGTGAAATGGCAACTAAGGGAACAAAAAGCTATACTATACATACTCCAATGTAAGAATGATGAAACTCTAGGCATACTGAGTGAAGGCCTTAACATTCACTGTTAATCCAAAGAGTTCACTGTCGAGACTCTATTCCTCAAATTAGACTTCAAAATGATTTAGGTAGTCTGGTTCAATATCAACCATGGTTACTGATAAGCAACATAAACTGGCATTATATAATTCATGATGATATTTGTTGATTATGGTTTGAATGAACCATGAATGAGAAGGATTTTCCAATAAGCTTCAGCTTCTGAGCTGTGCTGAAAGCTAAACTCTGAAATAAAGTCTAAAAGGCAGACCTAGTACAAGAGATCTTCTGCCTCCATTTAGATCTTGTTTCTAGTACTTCCCATTTAACTCTTTTCCATATTTAGATTTTGCCTCAGCATGCCAGCAGCTATATATTGGGCAAGGATGCAGAATCAGAAAGATACATTGAGCACAGCACTCCCACACTAGCACTCCACATGAATTTCTGTGGATGATGTTTCGGTACAACATACATACCCTGATCTTGTAGAAACGGCTGTTTCCATGTGTCTTGTTTATTAGTGAGGGCAGCACCAGAGCCACCATTGTCACATGATATATACTCACTTTAGAGTTACTAATTTCTCTTTCTCTCACCTTGCAGTAAGGCTTCATTTTTCTGGTCATGGGAAAATAAAAGTTTCTTATGATAGATGATGCTATCATTTTTGATGCTTAGTTTCTTTCCTGGCATCTGACAAATTCTGTATGCAAAAGAGTTCAGAACTGGAAAATTTTAAGCAAAGTTTTAAAAGGAACCCAGGAAATTAATGAATCTACTGCACTCTCTGGCTCTCTGACACCTGAGAGGCTTCACACTGTGTGCTTCCTTCTAATATTATTTATGTTCCTTTAAAAATAATTCTCCTACTTGCATTAATTCCTGCCTTTGGCAGTCGTTTCATTTTCTTTAGTCTTCATTACTTTTAGTGAAAATGGAAAAAAGAGTATTTGTTAGTGTTTCTTCCTCCTTCTTTGTTCTAATATTTTGGTCAACTATTTTCATCTGGGAACTGAAAGATAAAAAGATTACAAAATTTTAATCTGGGAGTGTTCTCCATCTGACTACTTCTTACTCTGAATATTCTTCTTCCTGTGCCTTGTGTTTTAGTTATCATATTACACTTTTGCTCTTTCAGCTAATGTTTGCAATTTGTTATTCATATCTACCAGCTCTGCTATGATTCTGGGTTTTATTTTTACAGGTGGAAAGAATAAATTTTGGGAGCAAAACTCTTATTCAAAGTTCTTGTTCCTTTCGCTCTCTTTTTCCCTCTTTCACACACGATTTTGTTTGATCAGAGAATTGATTTTTAGCACTCCGTGTAAGATCTCCCTGCTTTCTGTTCTCCACCTTGACATTTACACAGATCTGAAACTGCATTTTGGCTGTTACTCAAGCTATTCCCTGTGATTTCCTTCCTGTCTCTGTTTCTTACTTTTGTTTTGTACAAGGAAACCTTCTGTTGGTGTGTGTACAAACACCTTGCTTTCTGTAGTCTCTGCAAATGCCCATTTCCATTTCTTTAGCTAAGATCTCCTGTAGTACGTGCCTACTGGAGAATTCCACCTCATTTTCATCCAACGCCTTTATTATTTTCTTTTATTGCTCTATGCTTGGGTATATAGGTTTTACAATAAGATCCCGATGCACCATTTCTTAGGCTGTATTGTGCTCAGTTTTTGTCTGGTTGCCTCTCTGTCACAGTCCATGAGAAGCCATCTACTAAAGAAAATTGCTGCTGAGTGTAGTTAAAATGCTAGCTCATGTCTCCTAGTTACAGCTTGAAAACTGGGATCATGCAGAGTTCCAAACTCTTGTTTAAGGAAACAATTCTACCTTACTTGTTCTTTGCTATACATACTGAGCAACCTAGCCAGGGTAATTTGGATTCCTCCTAAAGAATATACAAGTTGGTTCCCTTTTTTTATTGGGGTTTTCTCTATTTACATATGAGTACAATGCAAAGGTCCAGTGGTTTGTTTTATGCTGGGTTGAAAAAAAAAGGGAGAAGAGAACATAATCATGTTTCTCTGAATTAGAATAATATCCTCTCCAGCTATCCCCGGTAGGAAATACTTTCATAGTTCCCTATTTCCAACGTTTTGTTAACTCTTTCATTTGAATGCACATTTTTTCATCTGTGAACTATTTTTTCCTTTCATTCCCCAGTTTCTTAACTTTAACAGATGGACATTTTTATCCCATAGTATTTTTCCACTTCCACCTCAGTGACCTGTATCATCTCTGGTTCTCTTAATTTTACACCTCCTTTATACAAAATTAATGTATTTCAAGCAAAGTTACTTCTTCTTCTGGTCTGGCTCTATCCTCATGATGACAACACCTGTTTAAAGTCCTTCTTTTAAGAGGGCACCTGGTGGCCTCAAACCTAGTCAAGGAATCTATGTGATGAGAGTCTGTGGGGAGAAGCTCCTACTTTTTTTTGCCTCATTAGCACAGCACAGTGAAGAGAGTTCATGCCATATACTGGTTGAATTTTAATGGTGTTAAAAAATTAAAATTATCTTAGGATGTGTCTGAGAATCCAGCTAGCTAGCAGTTACTAGTGACATGGGGGATTTTCCATCCAATTTGAGTCTGCTCTCCTGCTCATGTCTTCCTGCTGAAGGCAGTTTAGCTTTATAAAGAAACTGAAACTTAATCTTTGTTTCCTGTCAACAGAGAATGAATTCTGGTGCAAGGTAAGATCTAGCTAAAATAATTTCCTTTTGCATCTAAAGTTAGGTCCTCAGAGGAGCTGCCTCTGCAGAGCAGTTCTCTGCTGCTTGCTGTTTTCTAAATACGGTGTTCTTACACAACATTAAGTAAGGCCGTCAATGGGGTATTTTTGTGTGGGGAAGTATGTACTGAAGCTGTTTATTTTTGTTTCCATTAGTAGTGTAGCACTGCTCTTACAGTGCATGTACATTCCTGAATACATTTTATAAACTGTATTGAAGTGTTATCATTGTCACTTAATTTTTCTCTGCTCATTAATTCTGAAACATGCCTGCACATGCATAAGTGTGTTTCCAATGCCTCCAAATAGATTCACAGGAGTATTTGTGTATTGAGGGTAAAACACAGTGTCATAGGCTGAAAATATAGGTCTTTGGAAGTACAGCAATGCTTTATGAGTTCTCATTCGTGGGAATGTAATTGCAAAGGATTTGAGTTTTACTCTCACAACAAAAAAATCCTTTTGTTTCAGTTGTTTGTTTCCTTGTAATAACCCCATAGTAGGTATGTCAAGCATCTTGTAAAAATGCCCCAAAATACAGACATATGGTTTGGTTTCTCTCTTGTGGTGTGTGTCTGCATGCTTCATTGATTCTTCAGAGATGAAAGTGCTTGTTTAATTATGGTTTGGTTCAAGTCACAGGTGACGTGGAGAGACATCCATTTAGACTTCTTGTTCTTGGTAATGAAAATGTCACTACAGGCATTAGCAAAGGGTAACACCTGCAAACCCTCCTATGTTTATGCTACATAAAGTTTTGCACTTATTCCTAGTATTTTCAGTAACTCACTGGTAATAATGTGATTGCTGACAATTTATTAACCAGACAGAGCAAGTTAACAAGTATCTAAGATTAACACATCCAACCCCAGCCTTTCTATGATTCCTGAGTGTCACTGCCACTTGTTTGAGTTTCAAACACCAGTGGACCACAAACATCATTACTGGTGGTGTGTGGACCACAGTTGTAGTAAGAACAGAAGGATGAATGGAGAAGGAATCAGGAAATCATTCCTTGAGTTTTGCAGTTGAGTATCTCTTTGGTTGTGGTCTTCCTCTGCTCAGCATTTTTACTTCAGTACAAGGAAAAAACAAAGAGGATTGCTCTATAATGATATTGGAAAGACTGAAGAGAAATGTTAATTTTTTCTGGTAAAAATAATATTTTAATGATCTTACTTTTAAATTTTAAGAAACTTCAGATGATTCATTATGAAGTGCTTTAAATTACAATAAAAGGGTGTATATATATATATATATATATATATATATACTCAAGAGTATTCTGCTATGAATGTAAAGACAAAATATTTTCAAGAACTTTCCTTCCAACCACAAACTCTTGTTCAGTCTTTTTCTTGGATCTCTGCATCTCAAGCATGTGACCTTTGTAACTGAGCATGAATGTGCAGCTACATAGTCTTTGAACAATTTATTTGACTTCAGGCTACAGTACTCAAAAGCCAAGAGTTGCCAGCTCTGTGTAGCTGGGAACTCTGATTTCAAATTCAAAGGTCCTGTGTACACACAAACATCCGCCAGCTTGGAAAATACGTGCACTGATACAGCTGACTTTGTGCAAGTTTGCTCAATGGTCTTTGCTATGTGCTACTGAGCCTCAGCAGTGACCTTGAATTTTGGGTTAGTGTTGAACATATTTGTACCACAGTAAATTGTCTAAATACTTGGTGGAAAAAATCAGTGCTCACTTGCTTTATTGAGAATAAATCTGTATGTTCTTTTACATTGCAGCGTAATATGTTTGGATTTAAATAGCGATATTGTTTTCTGCATGTTAAGATAAATTATGTGCTCTTTGATAAAACAGTTGCATTGCAGATATGTCTTCTTTTCTCATACCAAGAATTTTCATGTGATTTTGTTTATGTTTAGTATTACATTGTGTGGACATAAACACAATGTTCCAATTTAGTCTAAACAATCGGAGCCTTCATTTATGAGGAACTGTGAGAAAGTCTGACAAGAGAGGTTCAAGGGAAAGTGCATAAAATCAGCCCTGGAATCTCCCAGCATATCTAAACTTGTCAGTAATTAAATTCAGAAACTGCTGGAATCCTTTAGAAGTTGAGTAGCTGGGGGAATATTTAATTTTTCTCCCTTAGTGGATTGATTACTATGGTATTTCTGTTGCATGTGAAGAAATCAACCCCTATGTAAGCCAGCCAAAATGCTCCAGGGCTTCTTTGGAAAGAAACTTTTAGTTTTGTTAATATGTGGTTTAAAAGATAGTGAGTGAGAGAGACAATATGAGAGTATAATGTTTAGGTTTTGGCATTGTAAATGGAAAATCAGGTACCTGAATTTCTCCTTGCAGGGTAATGACAAGGAAACCTTAGCTGCTGAACACCTTTCACAGTTATGCTCATGAGAGGTTGAGTCTACCTTTCTCATTTGAACTCAAGAGGCAGGATGAAGGAAAGAGGCAAATATCACTTAGCAACAGAAGACAAAAGGCAAAGAACAGAAAGTTGCTGCTACAGGTGAACTCGTATCTAAATGTAACTGGAAAGGAACCTGTGTTCCTCATCTGAGTTAGCAGCAGCAGCTTTTCCTGAGACCAGACACATCTTAGTTCTGACCTGCAGTAAAGCCTGAAGGAGAGCAAGGTTTACTAATAAAAACCTTTGTTTTTCCTTTTGTGCAATTTATCATAATTACATACATAACTCTATTTCAGAAAGCTTTACCTGAAATCTCATTCTGGTTTTGATAGGATTCAACTGGAATTAATTCTAATGATAGCAGGTATTAAAATGAAGCCTATTCTGAACTTTGTCTTTTACTCTGATTCTCTTCCTAATAGTCAGTCATTTTTTTTTCTTTCTTGAACACAAAAGAGATTTTTGGGTGAAGAGGAAACTGTTCATGTCTATTTTTAATTTCTAATCTTTTTAATATATGCAGACCTGACTTCATAGAATTAATACTTTAAATTGTCTTTAAAGGGAAAATCTTCTTGAACTCTAGACTCACAGGCTGAATGCTAGCAACATGTTTTACCAAGGCATGAAAAAACTTAATGGTAACAGACAATTAAAAAAATGAGCAAAAGGGGTGGGGAAAGTAAGAAAGGTGAAATATCTGATCAGGATTAAAGTATGTGTGCACATAATTGGTATGTTGCATAAAAGCCCTTTTTTTGATTTTTTGGCACTATTTTATAGGAGTCCTAGTTTGAAGATGAGAGGTTTTGGGAGACAGTATCAAAAACCTTCTACTGTTTCCATCATATTATGGATAATGGAACTATACTGATTCCAGACTATAAAACTTTAAGAGCTAAAACCAAAAGTCCTTGCAGTTGTAATTGTTGCCAACTCTTAGAGCTTTCTTGCTAATTGTTCAATGTTTAATGTTCTACTTTTAAAACCCCAGTTCCTGGAATCAGGTGACTAAATGAGTTAAGATTCCCATGATAAACCTAAAAAGGAAAATTAAAATTTTCATAAGTATGGAAAAAATCAAATAAATGAACTCTACTGGTATGTAAACCAGAATGAAGGATCCAACATTTTGAAAATTGTAGTATTTTAAAATTTAATGTAATATATTATTTAGTGGAATATGTACTGCCATGAACCAAACGAAAAAAAAAGTCAATTGGGTTTTTTCCCCTTCCCCTCTTTTTTTCTTGGCTTTCAATGTACTTTTACACTTGTGTTCAGAGCCAGAGATTTGCAATTTTGCTATCCTACTAGAGCAGACAGTTTCAGTTATTTCTCACAGTGCTTCTGGAGGAACAAATGCACAGGAATGAGGAACATTATTCTAAAAGCACAGCAAAGAAAAAGAGAACAGCCTGTATTTAGCCTTCTTTCCACTTTTCCTCTACACTAACTTTGGACACAAGTCTCCTACAATAAAGGGCTTCATATATTTTAGCTGCCAATTCTAAAAGGAAATGCTGTATTATGCAATCAATGGAATTTCACAGTAGGTGTCTTTCCATAAATGAAGATCTTCTGAATTGTGACTGTGTGCTAGCAGATACTTCTTTTAAGGACAAAAGATGCTGTCGCAGTCTTCCTGGTTGTTCAGATTCCTCAGGTTTTATCGATGCGTTCTTCTGATCCAGGGTAGATATTGACAGAAGATACTGATCAAACTCCTGCACTGCTGCTCTGTGTAGGGGTACAGCATGGGCCATGGGGTATGGGCAGGGCATGGTAGGTGCCCCCAGGCCGCAGGGGCTGTGCCATCCCTGGCTGAGTGCAGACCCAGCATGCCCAGCAAGCTAAGCAGAGAAGGGCTTGCGCAGAGGACAAGGGAGAGCTGAGGGCCAGTGGTCACCAGGAGAAGTCATGGTGACAAGACAGGACCGAGGGTGCAGTGGGCAGTCAGCCTGTGGGCCAGGAGCAGGAACTCTGATCAGTGGGGTACATGGCCAGGTGCAGGCATGGCCATAACACAACTGCAACATAGCTCAGGTGGAGGGGAAGGGCATCAACACAGCTAAAAGCTGTTCCCAAGGGAAGGAGGGGCAGTGTCTGCTGGGATTTCTTGCTTTCAAAGTCAGCAGCTGTGCTCTCCCTAAGCTGGCTCTGAGCCCAGCAGTGAAAGCCCCAGGAGCAGGGGGCTGTGCTTTAAGCCATGTGACTGTGTGCTTGCACGATGCCATAAAAACAGAGTTCATATCAAACAAAATACCTGTAGCAGGTCAGACCAAAGTTGTGTCTTAGCTCTGTTTGCTATATCCACTGATGGATATCTACTGCTAAGAATATAAGGACAGGACAAGCACGTAGGGCTGTTTCTCCAGGGAAGTGCCTGATCTTCCCTTGACCTCACAGAAAATCCTAGTATTGCCAGAGTTCATTAATTTTTTCAGCTTATTTTATCACAAATGCAGATTTCTAACATCCTTGCCTCAGTCCTAGGGCATTATATATCAAAATCCCTCTACTCTCCTGCTGCTCTCCAAAGACACTTTTTTGGCTGGTGCTGGTCTCTGGAGAGACCTCTCAGACAAATCTGTCTATTATCAAGTTCCAGGTTGTCTGACACAGGTAGCAGAGGGAAAGGGACTTTTATTCCTTGAATATCCTGAAAAAGACACGAGCTAGATGTGCTTTCTGGATGGATAGTAATTCTTGAGGGATTTCCCTCGTATGAACTTGACTAATATTCTCTTCAAGCCAAGTAAACTTTGGGTCTATAAACTTTTCTGTCAAGGAATTCCAATAGTTAACAACTAAGTGAAGCACTACCTCTGTCTTGAAGTCTGCTCCTTCAGTATTTTCAATGACATTCAGTACTTCTGTTGAAAAAAATATGAATGGTTGTTCTCTATGTGCCTTCTTCCTGCTGCCTATGGTTTTAGAGACCCTTAATTCCCCAAGATTCCCTCTGAGCCAGATGAGAGTCTTACTCCACTTAGTCATCACCTCTATGGAAGCCCTTTCACATTTCTAATTATCTTTTTCATGCATTTATTCTGGTTCTGCTGTGTCCTTTTTAAAATGCAGAGACAGAATTACAGAGTTTAATGTGCAGGGAACCCTGATTCCTTGCAGTGGAACGTTTTGTTCTCAATTTTTTTCTTAATAATCAGCTCAGAGCCCATGATTTTGTCTATAAATTTAGGATTTTTCTTCCCTTTGTGCATTTCTTTACATTTCTTTACATTTATTTCTACTGAACTAAAACCGTCTTTTCATTATGCCCTGTGCAAAGCACCTCTGCACTCTTTCACCACCGTTCTCTCCTGTTCCTACTCCGAATCAGTTCATATAATCAGCAGGTGTTTTCAGCTTGTTGCTCACGTCCTTTCTGGTTGATCATCATTATGTGGAGCAGCATCAACATAAGATTTTTCTCGATCTTAATGATCTTGTTCTGTTCTATTTTTATCCTGTTTTGTGTTTCCTGACTTTTAACGAGATATCCACCATGCAGTGCCACAACTATTTAGTTTTTTGAAAATGTGCTGAAGGCGCACTTTTAAGAAAGCACACCTTTAGAAAGCCAGGTAGTTTATGCCAGCCGAAAGTACTTGTTGACCCTGTGAAGAACTCCCATAAATTTGCTAGGCAGAACCATGTGAAAACTCCTGCTTTTCCACCCCAAATATATAATCTTTATCCACATGTCTACTAATTCTGTCATTTACTATAATTTCTACTAATTTTCCCACAATAGATATGGCCAGAGTTAGAAGTCTGCAGCTCCCTTGTGAAAATCCTTCAAAAAATTGATATCTGGTTTGCCACCTCTCACTCATCAGATGAAAGGACTAATAGAAGAGAGATTACAAACTGTTATTTTTTTTCCAGCAGTTTTTTTGAGGTCCTTTATGGGGTTAATTATTGGGGTTAATATCATCTTAATCCTGGTCACTTATTACTGTTTATTTTTTGGTCTGCTCTGTTTAGGCTTCTCCTGTTGTCCCTTATTTAAGATACACCCTCTGACTTGCTTACAGAAAGTGGTGATGTCTCCATTTGTTTCTACAGCCAGCCATTCTTTTGGTTCTATTTGAGATTTATTTGGGGAGAAATCTTCTCAGCTAGCAAAAACTGTCTACTTTCTAATTAGATCAAGGAAAAAGTCTTTGAAATTTCTTTTCCAGATTATCGTCTGACACAAAATCACAGAGTGGGTAACATTACAATATCAATTTCTGCTCAATAGTCTAAATTTTGTATTTAACCCTTTATGCATCCTGTACAAAATATAAAGCTTGCTGTTGCACTTTATACAATCAGGTAGTATGAGAGTTCAATAACCTTACTTGTGACAACCATACTGGAAGGCAATAAATTTTCCTTAATAATAATCTTATCTCACCTAATGGCTAATTACATCATAAGAAAAGACTGTGATACTTTGCAGTTATATTAATAACAGTTGTTCACACAAAGGTACAGATTAGGAAGTTGTAGAATTGTTGACCAGAAAGGCAGCATTCTGCCTCTAAAAAGCCCTGGGAAAAATATGCACAACTGGTGGGGAAAAGAGCATTATAAAAATGGTAATTTTCCTTAGTGTTTTGCACTAAATCAGTGAATGTCATTCAGCCCTTTTCTGTCTGGAAATTCAAAAATTATTATTATTATTTTCCCCTTGGCTATCTCAGATCTTCCTGTGGTTGCACAAAGATATTTTAACAGGATCCACATCAGAATGGAAATGAAACCATATTGTGCCTAAGTTTGCTGCTGAATCATGAAACTTGCTGCTCATGCTCTGTAGTCTAGAGCTACCCAAACATACTCAGCTTGTGAAGCATCACATAGAGGTTGCTGTTTTCTGTACAGGCAGCAGGGACAGTCATTTCTGGCTTCATTTGTGCACAGCAGGAGGAATTTCCAGTTTGCTGATTTTTTTGTTACGGCATAATGCCCTACTAGTGACAGGCATACTGAGCTGGGGACTCCCAATCACAGCCATTCATTTCCCACTTTTTGTCCTCATTCTTTTTTTTTTTCCCCCCTATCTGTTATGAAGCCCAAAGGTTTTTTAATTTTCCAGCATTTTTGGAGACCATGCTTATAGTTGTTTTCTACCCTTTTTAGTGACCTGGACTTAATTTAAAAAAAAACAAAATAACCACCTCTATTAAAAGGTATGGACAGCAAAATCTTAAGGGGTAAAATAAAAACAATCCAGCTGTTAGACTGGATGGACTTGGGTCTGATTCTTCCTGCACCTTGAGTTCAATAATACCAAGTGTGTTCTGTTAATAGCTGCAGAAATTGCTGGGTTAGTTAGCTTTGAAAGGAGGCTGATGTCAGATTTTCAAGCAGATGTAACAGCAGCGGCAGTGCTTCATTCCTCACATTCCTTGTCATCATATCTGTCTCCATCCTGGAGAGTTGGCAGGACTACTTAGCTGCTGCTCTCATTAGAGCTGGCATGCAGCTGGCAGAGGAGGGGAAAAAAATTGACTTTCTTGTTTGCTTGCTTACTTTGTACCCCCCATCCTCCGGCAGTGTTCTCCTCGAATTTCTCCCTCAGACACTGACATTTGCTTGCTGCTTCTATTCTTCATTGAGCTCTTCTACATTTCTTGAGATTAGTGAATGTTTGGTTATGCTCAGTCTTAACAATGCAAATGTAGGAAATGCAATATGACTATCTGGCATTTGTACAACTTTCATGCAAAAGGGTGTCTGCAAGTTTTGGACTACTGGTTGACAGTCTGGGTGGTGAAATGCATCATACCCCATTAGTAAGTAAATGAATTTGCAACATATATTTTGTAAGTATTATTTGCATTGTATTTAAACAGTATTTCCAAAATTTAAATACTGTGGAAGAAAGAAAATTTAAGAAAAAAGAACAAAAAAGAATTTTAAGAACATAGGTTCTATTCAGTCTAGAATTTATCCTAGGATATCTATGACATAACAGATGTTTGAATTATTAATCACTTTATATTTTGCTCCTTATTCCTCAATGCACGAGATGGTGAGGAAGTGGCCATAATTATTTTTCCTTTATCACTAGCCTTCAGTGTTCAGTGCCCTCTGTTTGCTGTATATTCAGAGCTAAGCCTGTTCTGAGTAAACAAATATTAATTTCTGTGTGGGGCCTGCTGCTGATAATAACATTTCTGTGTACTTCACCAATATTATTTAAGTTACTGTCCCACAACCTCTGAAGTTTGAGGTATGAGTGCTGCTTTACAGGTAGAGTGTAAAGCTGCAGAATGCTGAAGATTATATGCGTGCAATCTTTGTGAGTGCTCTGAATGCAGTTAGAATTAGTCAGAGAGCTTCACGTTGGTTGCAGAGGCAGCTCATGGGGGTCTGAGGTAGCTGCCATGCTTGTTCAGTACCCTGCAGCCAGGGAGGGACCTGTGCAAGTGCTTGCTAAATGCCCAGTACACCCCCAGCAGCATCAAGGCTTAGGCAGACAGAAGTAAGTAATTATAAATACCACACTGAGTGCAAAAACTTAAATTGCTTTATGGCATGGGACTGGTCTCCAAACTGAAGCTATGCCCAGCACCTCTCAGGACTATGTGCAGGGTGGACTGTCACAGGGCTATTTGAGTGGTGGAATATGGAGTCAGAGAGAGAAAACTTCAACAACAACAACAACACAACAAATCCCCCAAGGAAAAACAGCAACAACAAAAAAAGAAAATGCAGATGCACAGGTGGCCAGGCGCAGCCTTGGAGCAGTCCCCTGAGATAGGTCTCCTCTGTGGAGAACTTTTTGGCTGGAAGGATTGGAGCTGTGAGCAGGGAGATGATCTCTAGCCCTTTGATTTTTCTGGTGTTGAAGGAAGCAGGATATTGCACATTCCTGTGCTGTATCTGGCCTGTATCAAATACACCTGACCCCCACCCACATATTTCCCTTTTGAAGGGCAGTTTTCAGACTCTTGGTATTGTTTTATCTGGTTTGACTGAGATGGTTAGGTTTCAAAAGCTAACATGTTTACTCATGCACTCACCAACCTCAGATACACACAGAGAATACCCATCACTCTTCCAAATTGGATTTTCTTAGACTCAACGAGCATTAAAAATAATTTTTGGATGCAGTTGCACTGATGCTGCTTTCTAGATTTCTTTTTTGTTTTTCCCCCAAAAATTCACTCATAGAGAAATATGCTTGCCTGGCAAGACTAGATCCTCTAGAGATCTAGCACGGATATTATCCTACTGACAGTAATGGAAAAAGACTGTTTCCTATTGGTGTGAACAGTCACCAGAGGTGGAAAATGTTCAGAATTTGCAGTTACTGGATTACTACACAGGTCACTCACAGCTCTGACATTCCTCTTTTTTTTTAAAACTGTGAAGGAAGCCT
This sequence comes from Corvus hawaiiensis, assembly GCF_020740725.1. Taxonomy (NCBI): domain Eukaryota; kingdom Metazoa; phylum Chordata; class Aves; order Passeriformes; family Corvidae; genus Corvus; species Corvus hawaiiensis. The sequence goes on along the minus strand of NC_063213.1, from coordinate 80,008,118 downwards.
TTAGAAGAGCAGCTGATTGGTCCACATGGGTCTGGAGGTGTATAGAATTTTTGCTTATGCAATTAATTAGAAAACCCACCCTACTCTTTTTACCTTGTTCAAATACACTTGGATACCTCAATTTTCACTTCCTTCCTTTTGCTCATGAGGGCTGGCTATATTGCTTCCCATTCCTTTCTTTCTATCCTTCTGTCTCTGCAAAGCAGCCTTTTGTTGTGCTGTCCTTGGATACCTCATATGTTCAGTTTGTTTGATTATGGTATTCTTTTGAAGTTTAATTTGGAACAGGGCATGCACATCGTCCTTGAAGCTGTGTCAAGCAGGTAATCTGGTTTCTCATTGCCTGATGGTTTGGCAGTTTTACCTTTCAAAACCACACCAGATCTGGCTGTCTTAGGAATCCCTTGTACACCAGACAAATGCAAGTTCTGAAAGACGTGCCCAGGCACATTTGCTCAAATATGTTCTGTATATAAGGTATGTGTATCTTATAGTTTTTAGTGAAAGTTATTTCCTAACAACAGAAAGCACCTTCAGTTTATTTAGTGGTGGAGTTTGAAATGATGTTGTTTCACTGCAGAAAATATCAGTGTAGTTGCATCTGATTGAGAAATTGAGCCTCTTTCTCTGAAAAACTATTACCCTGTGTTTATTTCTAGAGATGAACTACTGGTTTAAGAGGAAAGATACCACTTTCAAGCTTTAAAATGTCAAAAACAGAAAGTGAGATTCATATCATCTATCTTTGGCTATTGAGTTATTTGGGCTTTTGGGGTTTGATCCATCTGTAAAACAAGTCTCAATGTTTTTTATAGCCTCAGGTGAGCGTATGGAAGCTTACATCTCTGTTGTTAAGGGGTCAAATTTCTTATTCTGATTTAGATTATCCATGAAAATTAAAAAGATGTAGTGATGTTAATTTTAGAATGTGACCCATTAGTAAAGAACAGCTGTCCATTTGATGGACTGTTGTATTCAGTGCTAGCAACACTTTCAGAAATATCTGTATGCTAAACCAGACTTTAATCTAGTTGGGTGAAATCTGAGGGTTTCAGGTTGTTTTTTTTTTCAAGTCTGTAAACAAAATCCAGTGGGACATACCTTTACAATGCCTTTTTTAACAAGAGTGAAAATTCAACTTGAGAGACCTCAAAACGGATTCTTATGACTAGAATTTACAAATATAATTTAAGACACTATATTTACATAGATTCTGTTCCACTCCATAATGTAATGTACCCCCATACAATTTAGATAGTCCCAACAAAACCAATAACACTACCTGACATCATGATTTCTTTCCGGTATTTCACTCCCTATGTTCAGGTGCATTTCAGCTACTTTTGATTAATTTTTTAGCACAAAACAATATTGAAGAGGACTTTCTTCTGCTTAAATTAAAAAGCAAATTTCAATCAGAATTTAAAAAGACCTCTATTTTCCATCCATAGCTATGTTTATTCACTGATTTGAAATTTGTTTAGCTTTGTGCTGAAAGAGAAAAGGTAAGTAGAGAGATTAATCTTAATAATAATCTGATCCCAATTCAAGCAGTTTGATATATTTATAGTATCTCTGTCTATGGATGGCAATATCATAAATGACAATAACTAATATTTTCTCATTTAATTTGTGCAGTCATTTCAATTCTCAGACCGTAATTTTTTTCTACTGCTACTCTTGAGCAAAAAAGGTGTTAAATTTGTTTAATAAATAAATTTATGTCATAAACAATAAACAAAGGAAATGTTTTAAAATGCTTTTTTTTTCTTGTTTTCCTCAGCCTTAAGACTCTGTGTCTTTGATTATGTGGTTTCTTCCTACACTACAGCAGCACCTTCCTTGTTCATTAAAATTTGAAGCTAAAGCAGTGCAAAATATTGATTTTTTCTTTTCGTGTGAGTAGGATTCTTCATTTCAATGCAGCTTTAGGGAATTAAATATGGATTTGAAAGAGATGTCCAGCTGCTCATACCATTTGGCAGAAGCTGTCTGAACTGTGAAAATGGGGGAGAAATGCAGTCATCCCGAGCTGTTCCAACCTCTTCTTGACTAGACAACTCTATCCATTATGAATCCCCTGGGCCAGATCCTCACTGAGGTAAATTGGCACTGTTTCCTTAGGCTCATTGCTTCTGTGCTGACTTACACCAGCTGGGCCCTAGATTATATTCTCATTAAGTGGACAAAAGTAGCCAAAGCATATCTGCAGGAGTCAGGATTGAAATACATTTCTGTAAGTAGTGTCTTGCTTTAGTAGCAGCACTAATGTAAAGGAGGCCCCTGATAGCCTCTGTAGACACGTTCTCAGGGGAAAAGTGGGTGAGGGTAATATATCCACAGCTGTGAACTGCTGTCCATTTGAACGAGAAGGAAGTAGCTGTGCCAAACGATGCAGAGGAGCTGTGAGCGCCTCCTGGACCTGCTGCACAGCAGCCCCACTGCCCACACTGATACCCTGGCTCCCTTACCACTGGATCCAGATCTCACACAGGGCAATTCCTCTTTTCCCACCTGTCCATTGAAGAAATGGTAGAAAGGGAATAGTGCTTTCCAAGGTGTTACACTGCATGGGAAGTTTTGATGTGCCTCTACCTTGTCTTCTCAAAACCAGCAAAAGCCAGAAGAACTGAACAGAAGTTGTACTTTAGATCTGGTCTGAGGAATTCAGCATTGTGACTTCGATAACATTACCTCTGGAAGGGAGAAAAGGACATTTTTGATAACTGTGACAAACAAAACACAGTGCTTTTTTCATAAAAGATCTCAGATTTACTGCTCTTCTAATGGAGAACAAAATAAAGGTTGGCACATAATCCATTTTAAATACTATTAAGTTCCTAGACAAAATTCTAATACCACCAAGGCAGGCTGTCAATGGGATGCAATATATCTGGAAGTGTTAGAAAGATGTCTGCTTCTGCAAGATTTAAAATGAGCTCATTGCCTTCACAAGCCTTGCTCCTTCTGTGTCCTGTACATGGTGCATGTGGAGAGGAGTGTGCAGTCTTGAATATTTCAGAGCCTTGACACCCCTTTCAAGTAGGAAATCATGATGTTTCTGAACCTGAAAACCTGGCAAAAGAGTAGAATCAAATGGTATGATGTTGCTAATGCGTTGCATTTAGCTTGGGCAATTGTAGCGTACTTGATGTACATATATGCAGGATCCTATTTAATAATAACTTAAAATGAATGAATGCTCTCTTAAGAAAATGAAAAGAAATGTTTCCAAAGTGGCACAAAAGCCTTTTAACTAGGAGTTTAAAAGATTTTCATTGCCAGAGGAAAAAAAATTACACAGTATTTATAAATGCTGCCTGACTTTATTGGCCGATTGCTCAAAACACTACCAGCATGTTATGCTTTTTATCTGTTGAGTGGCCATTTTGAGCTTGTCTCTTCTGACTGTGTTGGGCTTGGTTTCAAATCTCTCTTAATCCTGCAATAAACCTTTGATAAAGTTGGATTGACTTTAAATCGGTACTTTGAAACATTAATTAAAATAAAACAGGAGGAACCAAAAGATCAAATGATCCATTGTGGTGATGGTGGTGGTGGTTTTTAAATCAAAGCTCTCTTCTCCACCCCTCTCCAGAAAAAAGCAAGCCTTTGAAGGCTGCAGCTGTATGACTTCCAACATGGTTTTTAAGCTGGCCTTAGGTTTTAATTACTTTTGCTGTTTTGGGTTGGCATTTTCTATATTTTTGAAGAGTGTTTGGGACACTTTTTTTTACCCTTCCTTTCAGAAAAGTAAAGGATAAAACAGGCAAAATTGCTGCAAATAATGTGACAGGGCATGGCAAGCCCACTCAGCCCACCCTGTTCTGTGTTCCAGAGAGCACAGTCTCCTGCAAAGGCTGGAAATGGCCCTGGAAAGTTCTCTGTTTTCTGTGCCAAGTCATAATAGCAAGCACATCCAGTGCTTCAGCTCTGGCTTCTTCTTTTTTTTTTTTTAATTTTCATTTTTTTATTCCCTAGTGACCGTCCAGCAGTCTTTTTGTTGCCTTTTCTACTACTAGGTAGCAGCATGTTCTGCGGACAATGAAGCCTGTATAGTAACTGCACTCCCTGTTGTTCTGCTCCACTGTGCCTCGAGCTTGCTGAAAAGCTCACAGATAGAAGGCAATGTGATTTGAACAGAAATGTTAGCCTCTCTCAGGGCTGATATTAATTACCTGGTATGGTTACACTTCAGGAACTAGTTCAGGGACACCTGATCCTTGTTGTCAAGGCTGCTATTTCATAAGTGAATGACCTCATCAGTTGTTCTCAAAGCAATTGATCCTTAGCCTTTGTATTGTTTATCAATTCCTGCATTCCTTTAATATATGTCAGGTTACAGCAGGGGTTTTCCTGTAGTACTTTTTTTAAAAAAGATACAATTAAGCTTGTGAGAAACCTATAAGCTGTGTTACAGGGAAACCTAACAATCAGTAGCTTAGGCCTTGCCTCAAGTGTTTTTTGCTTGCTTCAACAGAAGACTTGAAAGTATTTGATAGCATTACTGAAAGGGAAGCTGAAGAAGAGGAGTTGTGTAATTTTCTCCAGCCTCAGTTAGGTAGGAAGTCACGGATCTGTGTTCTAAGGCTGTCTCTGGGAAGGTAATGTAAAGCTGGTACAAAATGGGTGACTTCAGACATGGGTAAGGTGGTCCACTGAGCAGGAGGGTAAAGATATTTAACCTACAGCTGTGGTGGTTGGGTTGCTGCTGAGCTGTGCAACCTGAAGCCCTGCAGGGTTTCGCTCATCCTCCATCTCCCTCCTCGCAAGGACCAGAGGCCCAGCCTTCAGGAAACCTACAAGGACAAACTCTCAAGGCCTCTAGTGATTTCTCAGCGTTACCACAATATCAGATGCCACTGAAGCAAGAAGCAGCCTCATCAAAACAAACACCATTGTAAAGTAAGCTCGGATGTGGCCTAGTTTGGACCACATGCAAAATAATTCTGCGCTTAGCCATTCTTACAGTCCGAAGTAATGGTAAGGAGAAACTGTGAAATGTATCCATCTGGAATGGTCACTTTGCACCAGGGAGAATCTAGGGGTAGGTAGGAGGTGAGAAATTCTTTAACATAAAGCCAGATGTTCTGTCACTGAAGTGAATATAGTTTTACTGTTCTTTTCTAGGGGAATGAATCTTCTGATTTTGTCCTCTATTATATCTTGGATCTGGGGCTTCCTGGGGGAGGAGGAAGAGGAGATGGGTTAGACAGACAAGAAATTATACAATTACTCATTTACTTGGTGGAAGTACGATGCTTTTTCCACTGCACTGCTTTGCACTGGGCTGAGTAGGAGGATGGAGTTGTCAAAAATAATCATGGAAAAAAGGAAGGAGAAAATTAAAAAATATCCCTAAATGCTGAGAGCAGCTGCAAGCTTAAAAATGTCAATTCAAAATGAATTAATTCTTATATAGCAACATGTTAGCTTCTCTGGTGGGCAAACTGCTCTTCTTGATACAGTGACACAGAATTAGTCATATATACTCTCGCTAGGCACCAATGTGTTAGGTCTCCTGTTACAGGAGCTAATTGCTTTTTGAGCTAATGCATACAAATATAGGTACTTAGTTAATCTCTCTCTCTCGGCCCCCTCTAGCATGTTTGAAGTGTCACCAGCATTATGAAAACTTCCTGAAAATATTTCTGACTTTAAGTCTTACCAGTCAAAAAGGGATAAGAGGATAGGAGTGTAGCGGGAGAGGGGAAGAATGAAGCAAAAGGGGATTAAGCCCTCCCCACCACCACTTTCTCAGCAGATCAGTATAAAACAACTGACCCGAAAGGAATTTCGCAGTTTTATACCCATGGGAGATGTGATTCATTGCTTCATTTCAGTTTGCTGTATGGCATGATTTTAACTTATTTAGAAGATGCTTTTTAAAAATGCTGTCACAGTCCCAGAGTCTGTGACAACAAAAGTTATAGAGACCTGAGGAATTAAAAAAAACCCTGACCCATATTCTTTTAATTAAAAAAAAAAAATGAAAATCACCTTTTGCTTTATTTTTATTTATTTTTTTATACTCTTCACTGGAAAATAATGAATACAATGATGCCAGAAAATTAGACATAAATCTCCTCTTAATTATTATTTTAGGAAGGTAGGTGGTGAATGATGGGCAGAGAATTAATATGTATGAAAAGTTACTTCAAGAATGAAAGTTAGAAATAATTAAAGGGAAGAAGAAATAAGAACAAAAAATGGCAAAGTAAGTACAGTATATAGAGAGATTTCTGTGAGACCTTGCAGTTTTAGTTTGGGAGGGGTTTGTTTGAAATGTATGCTTTTACATTTCTTGAGAATTACCTGCTTTAATGGTGACATGAGCAAAAGTAACACTTGGTCAAAACCAAACAACTATTTTTTTACTGGGCCTACTCAAAAATCATCTTTTTGAAAGTATTTGACATCCTATTTTTAACAATACTTACTTCCAACTTAGTGAGTAAAATCCCAGCTGGACATTGGAGTGCTATTGCTCTTGCTAGCACAGATACTGTGAGTTACTCAGAGTATTGTCAAATGGGTATTTTCTTTCTTGAAAAATCTTGCAACCTAAGGATGTGCCAATATTGTAGTCATTTCAGTTAACAAAGGCTTTTCCAAAGTAACTTAAAAGTTAGCTAACCCAAGTACTGCTTTGAGTGTTTTCATAATGCTCAACACAGCTTATGATTCCCACCTGAGAATCTCAAAAAATATTTGAGCTACTTAGTACCATTTGAGATTTACAGGGTGGCTATTTCTCTGCTTGCAGCCTCTGATCTAAGTACCTCGAAACTATCTCTGAAATGTTTCTCTGGACAGTAGGGAGTGGGGTGTAAACATTTTCTGAATGAGAACTCATAGCCCCAATTGCTCAAGATTGCCTCTAGGCTCAACAGCAGATGGTTCAGCCACCCATGCTGGTTTATTCCCAGGTTTCTTTAAAACAGACTCAATGAAATGACTGAATCTGGAGGAGTAACTTATTCTCAGTGGCTTCGCCTGTTCCCAGCAGATCTCTTCCTTAGGAACAAAATGCAGTATTGGACAAATGCCTTTGGCTGGTCCTTAGCACATGGGGCACCAATGTAGATCATGGTGAAGATAGACGAGATATAAGGAAGAAATTTTTTACAAGGTGGGTGGTGAAACACTAGAACAGAGAGGTGGTAGATGTTCCATCACTGGAAACATTCATGGTCAGGTGGACAGGGCTCTGAGAAACTTGATCTAGTGGAAGGTGTCCCTGCTTGCTGCAGGGAGCATTGGACCAGGGTGATCTTTTTAGGTCCCTTCTAATCCAAACTATTCTATGATTCTATGGGTAGATAGATTCTGTTGGAGCATTTGATAATGAATTATAATTTCACCAGTCATGATAAAGTCTGCTGCTTCTGCATGCTGAAGACAGGTTTTCTTAACCAGACCAAGTGACTGTTGGAAACTCACAGTGATAGCCCCCTTTTAAAGAAATATTATCCTAAAAACATAGCCAAACAAGCGGAGAAGGTGGTTAATCTGATCTAAATCTGAGCAGGTGGAAGGCTGGAGCTTTGGACATCCAGTGCTAGCCTTTATGTTCACTTCCTCTTTATCCATGAAGAAAAACAAGTTATTTTCTTAGAAGTCTGTAAAGTCTGATTCTAAAGTAGCTTCCTAAATTGAATCATTTGAAAAAAGTAATGAAGAACCTTAGAGTGCCTTAGGATATAAATCATATGTTTAGAAAGTATTTTGAAGAACAAAATGCACCTTACAATTGCTGCACTATAAATTTTGTTCTAGGCTTAAATACTGTCTATGTAAGTAAACAGAGATTTCTTATTCACTCACAATTGTTTTCGGTATAATCTTTGCATTAATCTGGTCTCTTATTTCTAATGAGAACTGAAATGATCTGTTTCTCATTTATTTACATTGTTCTTAGTGTAATTATTTGCCATCAAAAGACATTCAATGAAGTTGATAAAAGACTTTGCTATTTGATAAGAAAATATATATTTATGAATGTGCAACTCCTAGCTTTCTACAAATCTATGAAAAGGAAGTAGACAAAACCAAAATGTGATTTATACCCTTAGTGTTGCTTAATAAACCATTTTTATCATTGTGTTGGTAGAAAGTGAAATAACAGTTTTTCTTGTGTTCCCTTTTGTTCCAAGTACTACATGAAAAAATAATATTATTTTAGAAACTGGTTTAGTTTAACGTATTCCAGGAAGCTTAGATGGAAACAATATAACATGGGCCAGTTACTACTATCATGATTATCAGAACCTGCCAAAATCTGTCATTAGTTGAGCAGTTCAAGTCATTAGCAAGCTGAGCTAGCACTTTTTCCACACCACCACCCACCCACTCACTCATTCACCTAGTTAGTGTCTCTGTTCAGTGAGAGGGAAGTGTAGCAGAAGAAGGAAGACAAGGAGATTAAAACTGGCCTGATTATCAGAGTCACCCAAATGGATGTATCTTTTAGGATTAGTTCCGTGGTGCAAATAGCCAAATTCATCACGGTGTTTTTCTCTCATGTGTTTGAAAACCTCTGTGACCGAGGCTGATCAGCCCTGTAACAGCCAGCCATGCTGTATGGAGAGCTTTGAAAGGAAAGAGTCACTGGAGTGAAATAAGCAGGAGGGAATGCAGAACTGTGCCTAGAGAGATAAGCTCAAAGATCTTGGTTTTATGTCAAGAGCCATCTCTGTGAAATTTTTATTTCAGTCTGATAAATGCATCATAGAGAACCAGTGGAGTAGGTCTGAAAGAAGAAAAAAGAAGACAAGAAAAAGTATAAAAAAAAAAGAGAAAGAAGAAAAAAAACATGCAAAGGAGTTTTTATTATCTTTGATTTGATACCTGTGAGCTTGCACTGTTTTATCCTAATTCTTCACCCTCTGAGCAGGGCCTGAACATCAAGCTTTTGAATCTGATGTGAGAATGTCACCATATTTGGCTCTAAATTTGACTACAAGCCATCTTGAAGTGAAACTGCCAAATGTTGTCTGGCCACGTATGGGTGAAACCCCACAAACACTCAATCTGCGGCAGCTACGTGAACCCAAAGGGTAAAGCATAATAGTGTTCCTCATTTCCCCTTGAGACCCTGTAGCAAGCCTGACCTGTTTTCTGCATTTCTACCTTACTCTGCCTTATGCCTGGCCTCAAGGATGTTCTTACTGTTGGCAGCTCTCACAACTCTGACAAATTAGGTCTATGTTTATCTCCCTTAGAAAATGCTCCTGCCCCCTTTTTCTCTGTCCTTCAAGAATCCTTGCAATGCCCTGTAAAATAAAAGGCAGTAAATGAAAATAGTGTGGTTTTTGGTTTTGTTTGCTTGTTCTAGCAAGTAATTTTCAAATACATGGCACCAAGTTAGCATAGCAGCTTTCAAACTGTAGAAATGCAGCTTCAGAAACACTTGATGGCAAAGAAAACCAGCTGTCACAAATAATGCAGATTTTTGTACATCTTGAAGCATTTAGTGCAAGTGAAAGAGCTGTCAGAAATATGCATCAGAAGACCTAGCTTTAGTTAAAATCCTTGCCTTCTAATTCTGGTTCTATTTATTTAACAAGAATCTTTTTCTTCCCAGCTGTTACTTACCAGGCCATGATGCTCCAGAGTGTGAATATCCATCAATTACGCAGCATTAGTCAGCCCCTGAGTGAGCACACTGCAGATGATGAAAGCAAACAGAAGAATTTGGAACAGGGTTGCCTCCATTCACAGGCATTATTCTTTGAAGCATGAAGCAGGTGAGATGGGACTGTAATTCTGTGCTGTTTTAGTGTCCATGGAAGAGGAATGTCAGGCCTTCTCCTGCGTCTATTTTTCTCCTTTTATGTGCAAAATCAAGAGCACCCTTCTGCTGCCTACATTTATTTAGTAACCACTGATTTTTCAATATCTTTTCAGAATCTGGAATTACTTTTATACTGTAATCCACAGTCTATTG